>NC_141689.1:720240792-720840792 GCF_964263255.1 Lissotriton vulgaris | reverse complement strand
TTTTCTCACCATATGAAGCGCACAAGCTTGTAGATGCCGGCGATGTCTCATTTGATCCTCCACCTTGCTGATGTAGCAGCGGCGGAGACTGAGCGTGATTTGCCGTGCGTTATGTACGGACCAGAAGCCCGGGCGCTGAAGCTAGGAAAGGCCGAGGCTTGAAAGGCCCTGATGGCGCGCGGTTGCACGTGAGCTGGGGAGTGTGCGTCAATTCCCTGACTGGTGAGTCGCCTTGTCTGCCGCGATCGGATGCTATTGGGCAGGTAGCAGTGAAGGGAGAAGACGTCTACACGTGCCTAGCGCTTGGCGAGGAACTATATGAGGTGGCTGGCAGGGGGCGAAATTCGGAGGACCCTGGAGTCGGGAGCATAAATGGCGGCAGAGCGCGGCGAGGTACTAACAGTTACCGCCGAGACACAACCCACACAGAGTAAACTGGTGGGCATGAACGTAGCGTACTCTGTTGCCTGCGCGGCAGCCCCGGTGGAGAGGCTGTGCTAGAGAGACTGCGCTAGGGGCCTGCAGCCCTGCCGGGCGGAGGTGGAGCGAAGAGGTAAGGCGCCATTGCAGAGACTTGTGGTGAGTCGGGCCTGCCGTGAATCTGGTGGAGTGAACGTGGTGTGGCCCCACCTGGACGCAGCAGTTGAGACTTGCAGGAATCGCCAGACAGACTGTGGTGGGGCAAAGGATACATTGAGGTCTCATCTTATCTCTAGCACTGCCGCCCCGCGCACTGAGTGGCTGAGATTTGTACCTCTAAGGGACTGGGCGAGTGGAAATCACCAGTGCGACTGTACCAGTTGGAAACCATTGTGTGCCTGCTGCTCCCGGGGGCCGGATACTGACGACGCCCGTTGCCCATTCGCTCTCACTGGGACGTCTCTACGGTGCGCGGATACACCCGGATAGCTGGGACAGATTGACTCCCTGATAATACTCGATGCGGCGGGGAACCCGGAGACATTCCTGAGGGTGCACTGTCCGAGTAGAGCTTACCTGTTGACCATACATTGCAGCTCTGGAACCACCCCCCCTTTTTACCGATATTGAACTTACATGTGTCACAGCCAAATATAATTGCTGTGAATAAGAGCCTACAGTACACAACTATACCACATGCCAAAGCGGGTCTGTGGGACGATCTGCCCATTGCCTCTATCACGGTGCAGAGAGAAAATCGCGACACGCTGGAACCAAATTCCCTGCCCAAAGCAACGGGCTCCGCCTGGCACTGATTTGACACCCTACTGCCTGCCCACCTGCGAACACTCCCTGCAGGACTTGTTCCGGACTGCTGAACCTCTTACTGCACAATGGGGCGCACTGAAACCAAACAGTCTAAAATCCCCTTTAAAGCATGCAAAATGCCCAGATCCTAGTCAGCAGAACATGCAGAGTCCACTACTGCTGGTCCGCCAGAAGATGACTGGAAGGCGCTCCTACTTGGAATGAAGCAAAGCCTCATATCAATTGACTCCAAAATGAACGCGATGAACATGAGAAAGGACACCGTGGTCACTAAACTAGGCCAGCATGAAACCCGTTTAAAAGGAACAGAGAGCAGAATTTCGGACCTCGAGGATGGAGCCTCGGCAAGTGGAAACCACATTTCGCAGATGGACAAGTTGCTCAAGATTATTGCGGATTAGAACGAAGATCTGGAGGCTCGGTCCAGATGAAATAATGTGCGCATCCTTGGCCTGGCGGAGTCCACCAACACGGGCCGAATGGAGGACTTCATAGAAAAGCTGATTGTGAACCTATTTGGCAGGGAATCCTTCTCGGTACACCTTACGGTGGAGCGAGCGCATAGATCTTTGGCGTCACGTCCGCCACCTGGAGCAACGCCCAGACCCGTAATAGTGCGTTTTTTAAACTACTGTGATCGTGACACGGTTTTTCGCCTGGTCCGCTAAAAGCAACATTTACATTATGAGAATACAATGCTGGGTTTCTTCCCGGACTTTACCCCGGCAGTGCAGGAAGCTAGATGCAAGTTTGCTGTGGTTAATAAAAAGTTCCATGCACAAGAAATTCCCTATGCTATGCTGTACCCAACCAAACTGACAATTACGCACCTGGGGAAACAACACTACTTCCTCAATCCGCAGCAGGCTGAAGATTACCTCAAGCGGCATAAGAGGGCGTCCTCCAAAGAAGCAGCGGCCCGAGCGCGTTCCAGATCTCAATCTCCACTGGACTGATGTACACTGTGTACGATGTCCCCCTCGGCGGCTCCTGATATTACTCATCGTGTGAAGGACTGATCTTCATTGGTGATATATACATATGACTTTCCATGTGTAATATGCATACTATGCCCTGCTCGGCCACCTACCTCCGTCCCACCTAGGCTACCCGCCCGAGTAGAGGTGGTACCAGTGGGTGTAATTAAGGAGGAGAGTGGGCGGGTCAAGTGCCCCTAGTGTTTTTTCCCCTAGAGGGCGAACCCCCCCGAAACCCCCTAGCAGGGGAAGCTATGTTCTGCATAATGTGTTTTTTTGGGAGGGTGGGGATTTTATACCCGGCAAGTTGGGGAAGCCGGCGTGGGAGGAGGGGGTTCGTTTTACAATGAATGTATTGCCATGTGTTAAAGTGATGAAGGTAATCAATATATGCACAAATTTCGGACTAGACCGTTCAAGGAGCGGTAGGTGAGGCACAAGCTCTTCGATCCATCAAGGTAGCTTCGTGGAATGTCCGTAGCCTCAATGACCCTAGGAAGCGCAGGCAGGTCCTAGGATACTTGAACAGACATGGTATAGCAGGAAACTCATTTGGCATCCGGAGGTGCTCCCCAGTTTGCCTCGAGATGGGCCTTGTATTGCTGTTTTGCGTCCTACTCTAATTACTCTAAGGGAGTGACCATACTGATCAAACCAGGGGTAGCGGTTCTGCCCAACGGAGCGAAGTCTGATGTGGGAGGTAGGTTCTGTCTGCTATGGGGAAGGCTCCATTCTTATGATGTAGTGTTCGCCAATTACTATGGCCCTAATATTGACGATCCTCATACTCTTCTTATACTATAGAGCAAGATTCAAGCGCTAGGCATTACTTACGTAATCCTGGGAGGCGACTTCAATACAGCTCTGCAGCCCCAGATGGACAGGTCTCGAGCTTCCCCGACCCATTACACAATTACACAAAGGACACTGAGGGACATAGTAGACAGCAATTACTTTCTAGACTCCTGGAGGCACAAGACTCCCACACTCAGAGAAGGTACACATTACTGGGCAGTCCACTCCACCTGGGCTAGGCTAGATTATATATTTGTGTCTGCAGGGATGGCGCATTGGGTGAGCCATGTGCTCCACCTGGCTCGCACTTTCTCGGATCACTCCCCAGTGGTCGCGGAGCTACAGATCCCTCTAGAGAGCTCCCCATATCTAAATTGGCATCTCAACCCCTCTCATCTCTGTGATTCTGTGTTTAGAACTGAAGTAGAACAGGATATCCAAGACTTCTTTGAACGCAGTTTGACCTCCGTTTCTAGTATTATGACGGTATGGGAGGCATTCAAAGTTACGGTATGAGGATGGTGCATAGCTAAGGGAGGCAGCGTCCTTAAGACCCTGCGTGGTGACCTCCTCAAGCTGGAGAGAGAATTGCATGATTTGGAAAATGAACTTGCCCGTAGCCCAGACGACAATGTCACTAAGACCCAAATGCTTGACAAACTCACTGAATACGAACTGATTGCGGATAGGGAGTGTAGGTTTCGGGGAAAACCACACATGTCACGTATCTACGGTGAGGGGGACCGGCCGGGGAAGGCGCTGGCGAGTGCGGTTAGACCCCTTAAATTTACCAATTATGTCACCGAAATACAAGACACACAGGGCAATACGCATAGAAACCTCCCAGACCAGCTTTGTACGTTTAGAAATTATTATAGTACGCTCTACTCCTCACAGAGAGGTATACCACTCGATCTAGCTGCTTACTTTGAGGATACCGCGCTTGCCTGGCTGGGTGATACCCAACTAAAGTTTCTTAATTTAGATTTAGAACTTGATGAGATCACTGAGGCCATTATGCAGATGAAATCGGGACGAGCCCCGGGGTTGGAATCGTCTCCCAATTGAATTTTATAAGACCTATGCACCCTTGCTAGCACCTATCCTGAAAAAAGTGTTTTATGCTGCATTGTAGGAAGGGTGCCTACCCCGTACCATGCGGGAGACCCTCATAACTTCCCTGCTTAAGCGCGGAAAATCCCCAATTCATTGTGATTCCTATAGCCCCTTATCCTTACTGAACTGCAATACTAAAATACTGGCAAAGGTTTTGGCAACACGCCTTAACTTTTTGATGGAGCGACTAGTATTGCCCGACCATGCGGGATTCGTCCCCAATCATGCAACGTCGCATAACTGCGGACCTTGGCTGCTATGCTACAGGGTATTGATCCTAACTGCGAGGCAGTGGCTGTGTTGTTCGACGCCACTAAGGCGTTTGACTCGCTAGAATGGGATTATCTACTGGGCACATTGGGGCGCATGGGAATGCCTCCTTCTTTTTTAAACTGTGTACAGCTGCTATACTGCCAGCTGACAGCTATGGTACTGTTGAATGGGACTAGATCTTCCCCTTCCATATTCATAGAGGCACCAGACAGGGGTGCCCTCTATCCCCTATCCGTTTTGCATTGGCCATAGAACCCTTAGTTTCAAAGCTCAGACAGCATCATAATCACCGAGCACTCATTTATCCAGCCAGGCAACTGCTCATCTCTCTATACGCAGATGACATGACACTGTATGTAAAGAAACCCCAAGATAACCTAAATCCTGTTTTACGAGAAATTAAAAAATGTTGAGGTATTTCCGGCGTACAGATCAATTGGTCTACGTCTGCTATATTCCCTCTGACGGACAAAACACAATCTCACCAACTAGACTACCCCCTCGTTTGGGAGGCGGATTAACTGAAATATCTAGGTATACGGGTTACGAGGCATAGAGATGCACTGATGAGGATTAATTATGGGACAGCTATTGATAAAATCACTAACAACATAACCAAGTGGATACATCTGCCACTTTCCATGGCGGGCCGTATCTTTCTCATCAAGCTGGTAATATTACCCAAACTATTATACCTCTTCATCAATATCCCATATCACCCAGGAAGGTTCTTCTTTCGCACACTTAGGACCCAACTCACGCGACTCATATGGGGAGGGAAGAAGGTGCGTCTCAATCTTGACACACTGATGCTACCATATCACCAGGGTGGATATGAAGTCCCCAATTTTGAATGTTATTATGACTGTGCGCAAGCTCACTTTGCCACATATTGGAATCACCCGCCGCCTTTCATGGACCATCTGGCAGTAGAGGACGGTTATATGGCCTCGACTACCCGACTAGTTATCTTTTTACACATGTGAAAGAGAGGGAGCGGGATCCGTCAACTATTGACTACACAGTAATGGTATGGCGACAGATTGCACGCTTCATGGGGAACCCATTCTTGTACTCACATAGGATGTCCTTACTGAATGATACCTGGTTGAAAGTGGCATGTGAAGAGATATGCTGCAGAATGTTTACTGGGCTCACATACCACACCTGGGGAGACCTATACACAAACAGCCAGTTTCGCTCCATAGAGCAGTTTTTTGGTGCGCGCCCGCCTACGATAATGGACACATTTTTATACACCCGGCTCCGGCAGAGTATTCGGGCTGTCACCCCTGCATTTCCTGACAAACCTGAAACACTTGTACCCCTACACACCTTATTGCAAAGAGAGGCCCCCGTCATGTCATATCGCTCCTATATAAACATACAGCGTGCACCATCGACTAACACCTTGCGAGCCAGACAGGCCTGGGACGATGACCTCACAACACCTCTGACAGATGATCAATGGGAAATTAGCTGTATACAAACAGAAGCAATTACAAGCAATAGCAGATTGCGCCTCATCCACTTTAAATTTTTACATCGGCTGTCCCATACCCCTGCTAAATTACACAGGTTTCACCTTAGAGACAACGATTGGTGTGAACGCTGTGGAAGAGAGGGAGCAGATTTTATACACCTAGCATGGACCTGCCCCCAAGTAGCAGACTACTGGACACTGGTCTTTGAAGGGCTGTCGGATATGTTGGGGGTCGGGATTGCGCCATGCCCACTTACAGCGCTATTAGGGCTGACGCAAGACATTGTAACTGTCCATAAAAAGTTTTTAGCAAAAGGCCTACTTTTGGCCAAACAGCAAGTGGCATGCAGGTGGGGCAGGGGGCGGGCCCCCAAATTCAAGCCCTGGATACTCTCTATGACCACGTTGCAAGACCATTTACACTCTTACGCGGAACTGCTGCCAGTTAGATCGCGACCGAAGAATATGAGGGGCCCACTCACTTCATATCTTCTTAGACAGGAGGCAAACGAGAAAGAGGGGGGTGGAGAAGGAGGGGCAAGCCAGCAATGGGGAGACACACCTAACGGACTGACCCAGAGGTAATGTAATTCTGAAGCTAGACGCCCTTTTGGAAATGCTCCGTTGGGGTTGATGATACTTGGTTTATCGCACCATGGTACTGATGCAAATGAGATAGAAATACAAAACTTGGGCCTTCCTGGAGTAATGTTGTGTTTCCTCCGCACTACCACAACTTCATTCATACTGTAATGTGCTGGTGACAAAATGCTGAGATGATTGTTACACTGCAATGATTTGGAATGTCATTCAATTTCTAATTTCTAATTTAAAACATTTGTAAAGCGCAACGTACACCATGCGGTTTCTTGGCGCTAGTGAGCAGGATTGGCAACTGAGGGAGAAGACAAGAGTGATAGGAATGAGGATCTAAGCGGGGAAAGCCTGATTGAAAAGGAAGGTTTTTAGATCTTTACGAAAGGAGAGGTACTGGGTAGCAGAACGAAGATGGTCAGGGAGGGAGTTCCAAAATGTTGGGGCCAAAGTGGAGAAGTTTGCCCCACCCCACTTTTTACGTGTAAAGCGGGGGGTCTGGAGAAGGGACTTAGAGGAAGACCGGAGCTCTCTTGTGGGAACATAGGGTTTTATTAAGGAAGAGATAAAAGCGGGGGCAGTGCCCTGACGGGCCTGAAAGACCATGCAGCCAATCTTAAAAAGGGAGCGTTCTTTTATGGGAAGGCAGTGGAGCTCCCTAAGAAGGGGGGTGGAATGGTGGTAGCGTGGGAGGCCGTAAATCAGCCGGGCCGCCTGGTTCTGGATCGACTGAAGTCTACGCAGACTGTAAGCTGGAATGCCATGATAGAGGGCGTTGGCATAATCCAGCCTTGATATCACCAGGGCGGCCATAATGATTTTGAGTGCCTGAGGGGAGAAAAAGCGGGAAACAGAGCGGATGGTGCGGAGGGTGAGAAAACAAGAGGAGACCACGGAGCTGATTTGTGAGTGGAGAGTGAGCTGGTGGTTCATTTTGACACCCAGTGTTTTGACCGTGGATGAGGGGGAAGGTGCGGGCCCCAGAGAAGGGGGCCAGAAGAGAGAGTTCCAGGGGCTGGATGAACCACCGGTGAGAACCAACTCGGTTTTATCCGGGTTCAACTTAAGATGGTTGTGGTTCATCCAGTCCCTGATGAATGTCATAGTAGACTGGAAGTTGGAGATAGAGAGGGGAGAAGAGGATAGATCAAAGATGAGCTGGAGATCATCCGCATAATTATACACGGTGACCTCCAGCTGCTGGAGCGCGAAGATAAGAGGAAAGATATAGAGATTGAAAAGTAGGGGAGAAAGAGAGTATCCCTGGGGGACACCGCAAGTGACAGGGAGGGGAGTGGAAGAGAAGTTGCCTAGCCGCACTGCCTGGGTGCGGTCCCTCAGAAAGGAGGAGAGCCAAACCAGGGCTGATCCCCCGATTCCAGCCGCCCTGGCACGGGACAGTAAGGTGGTATGGTCCACCGTGTCAAAGGCGGCGGACAGGTCAAGGAGGACCAGTGCCTGGTGTTTGTTATCATCCATGCCCTTTCTGAGGTTATCTAGGACTGAGACCACAACCGATTCGGTCGAATGTCTGGGACGGAAACCGGCCTGGCGCGATGCCAGCCCCCCATTGGTCTCAATATGGGCGCTCAGTACCGCGGTGACGTGGCGTTCCATCACCTTGCCCAAAAAGGGCAGCAGGGAGATGGGGCGATAGTTGGCCGAGATGGAAGGGTCCGCGCCAGGTTTTTTCAAGATGGGTACTATCGTGGCTGCCTTTAGCGCAGGGGTCACTACGCCCTGTGCTAAGGAGCTGTTAAGGAAGATGATGGGGGGTTCAAAACAGCAGAAGTAAATTTGCTGCAGGATACGTGCCGGACAAACATCCGCCGGGGACCCGGACTTCACTCTGGGGAGGATCTCCAGAAATGATTCCTGAGTAAGGGGGGGGATGGAGGTGAGAAGGCATTGAACGGTGGGGGGGGGAAGGATCAACAAATGCAGGTGAAGGTGGTGGAATATTGGCCTTGATGGTAACGATTTTATCCAGGAAGTAGGTGTTAAGTTGATCACAAAGAAGCTGGGAGGGAGGGATTTGGGGTGAGGTTCAATCTGAGAATGCCAGGTCATTCACTATGCCAAAGATTTCCCTGGGTTTATTTTCAGCAGACGCTATTTTAGCAGAAAAATGGGTGGTTTTTGCGGCTAGGATTGCTGTTTTATATTTGGCCAGTGATGTGAGGAAGTGAGTTTTTGATAAAGGACAGTAATTTTTCCTCCATTGCCTCTCCGCCCGTCGGGTGCTCAATTTAAGCTCTTTCAGGTGGTCGTTAAACCATCTGTTAGAATCCTTGGGTCGACGGATGGAAATGCGACGGAGGGGAGCCATTGAGTCACAGCCCCCAGCCAACCAGGTGTTTATGGCCTTGGCTTGGGAGGTAGAAGATAAGCCAGGGAGGGTGGGAGAGGAATTCAATATTACGTTTTACCTTCAGTACATTGTGAAAATTGTTTAAGGGACGGAAGGGTGGGAGTTTTCTCTGGTTTTTGTCATGAATAATATGATTGTAGACACGGGAAGGTGTTGAACTCATGCTTGAACTTCGACAGATAATTGGATGATTATATTACACTGATGTACTGTGCTAATGAACAATAAAGGTTTTTAAAAATTAAATATATATATATATATATATATATATATATATATATATATATATATATATATATCAGGAAGGTTTAGGCCTGCACATTATTCTTTTTTTATACACATGTCGGTTTAATTGGAGTGAGAAACCCAACGAGACACATACTACTCCCTAATTAATCAAGCACGCACAAAATGATGTCAGGCTAAACGGGGGGGGGGGGGAGTTATTGTTGTATGTGGGAAAATGCTTTCTGTTGGACAAGAAGCCTCACCCACATGAGGATGGCATGCTTCATCATAAGGTTCCCTCCTCATGCCTGCACCAAATGGTGCCTGGTGTGAACTACAACTCTCCAACGGAGAAGAGCGGAGGTGTTTTTAGTTTCAGATGAGCGCTACATCTGGGTGAGAGGTAGAGTGCTATATGTATGTATAGAGAGAATAACTTTATTCGATAAACGTAATGTCAATACAGAAATACGTTTAATTATTACCATAATGCACATGAACGCTACATAAAAACAAATGATAGAGGTCTTAAAAGAATTCTCTAAAAATGTTATTAGATTACAATGGATACAAATGTAAAAACATGAAAGTAGACCTTACACTAAAGAATACAATTAAAAATGTTCTATACACTGAATAATGAAATAAACAATGGACAGACATACATGTACCGGTTAGTTGCTGTACTCCGAGAGATGCCATCTTGTAAGACCGTATGTTTTTCTGGAGTGAAATTGGAACCAAAAAACGCCTCCTACGTTCAGTAACAAATTGGCAAAGAAAAGGAATAAAATGAACAGATGATTGCACAGAACGATGATCACACGGACAAGGAGGTAACGTAGATGCCAAGTCAATTTTAGACTGAACTCATTGGGTACAGTAGTGCTAGCTAGACCGTGGATCCTTCCCACCACTATGAACATCACCGTTGTGCTGCAAATTTACTAGATTTACCGTATTTCTCCAAGTCGTGAATGATGCATTCCCGGCCAGTTTCCACATTTCACTCTGATTGTGGGGCGCCACTGCATTGCAAGTTTCTGCGCTGCCCAAGGATTTACCACTGATTTATAGGACGCCAATGCCACACCAGTTTGCATTTTCATGAAAAATGTAAAGCACTATTACAGTTTCAGGATACCCCTGCTCCACCCTTTGCTCGGGCCTCTTTCTGCAGCAGCGAGCAAGGGTTGAGGAACGGGGGCTGTTGTGACTGTCCACCCCAGTGCAGTAGTGCATGTGTGTGACATCCAGATGGTGACACTTGCTGATGAGGCGCACTCTTATAAATGGCGCGTGATTCCAGCTACGTCTGCAGATTTCCTAGTGCAGCTTTAAGACTGTCTGCGTCAGCCAAGGATCTGACTGAGAGAGGAACTGCTCGGTGTCTGGGGGCAGAGACAGCAGCTGAAAGGGGATGTCACTTCATTCAGGCCCGAAAGGACCTACCCAACACTCAGGATGTCAAGGAATTGACAAGCATGATACTGCTCTCTGCAGACTGAGGGGGATATTTACAAGGAAATGGTGGAGAGAGGCGCTAGCCTTCCTGGCTTAACGCCTCACACCGCCACTTCTGAAACGCAAGGCTGCACCATATTTACAACAATATGGTACAGCCTTGCGTTTCCACCCACGTTGGGGCTACACTTAGCAGTGTAGTGCTAATGTAGGCACCCTCTTGTCTGCATGCAGGCGGGGATTGTTTATGTGTAGGAAAGTGCTCCTTCCTGCACATAAACAATCCTGAAATGGCACTTTGTCACTTTCATGTGTGCTGCTTAATGTAGCGCACATGAAAGCACACAAAATGTCTTTTTTTTAAAAGATTGTTTATGCACAGGAAGAGGGACATTCCTGTACATAAACAATCCATGGCATTTTGCCTTTTCCATGTATGCTACACAAGTGTGTGCTGCACAAGGCAGCACACATGGAAAAAAGCAAAAACGAGGAGAAATAATGCATTTTCCCTTGTTTCACCAATTTAAGACTAGGTTTTCCCTGGTCTTAATTTTGGAGCTTGCTCCTATGTACGCCACCCTTGTACAAAGGGGGCTGCATCAATAACAATGGGTGTTGCAGTGGAACGCCCACCGCAACACGCACCGCCCACCCCTTTCACGCTAACCATAGCATGAAAGGGGGCCTTATCTACAAGGAAGCTTTAAGCCACAAACGCTGCCTTGTACATAAGGCTAAGTCTCTATGACCACCACAACGTTGGTAAAAGAGACGTTGTGGTGGCGATAGGGGCTTGTACATATGCCCCTGAGTTTCGTCCTGGGCTGAGGGAGTGAGCTGTTTCCTCCATCTATCCAGATTTTCTTTTAGCCCCCAGCTCAGATCACCAGGGTATTACACAGGGTCATGCAAGGCGCCTCTGATAGTTAATGGTTTAATAACAGCTTAGCTCTATAAAAGCCGAGAGTCGAAACTGGAATAGAAATGTTTCAAAACTACCCCAAATAGAAATTACATACAGCGTATGGTCAGTTTGCACCAAATGATTTAACACCATAATTCCAAAATTAGTACGTAAGCTAAGAAACGTTTAAATACCTAAAAGGATAGGGGAAATTAACTTTCAAAACAAACAAAATCACTCCCACTTAAGATTTCAGTGCTGAAATAATTATTTCAGTCTGATATCGAATGACCTCAGCCAATATCATGCTAGTATCCCAACTCTAATTCCATTGCAACCTCTTCGTTTCCTTAAATTCACATGCATACCTCTGAAAGCCGTCATTAAATCAGTGAAGGCTGGGAATCCGTCCAGGGCTCCATCCTCTACTTGCTCAGCTTAGTTTTCCAAAGCTCGGTTCTACAAGGCTTCTACTCTGCCATTAGTCATGCATGCCACAATCTTCTAAATGCGCTGCACAACAGCAAGTGATAGCCTTAATCTACCTTGACCTGGCAGTGATTCACAAGAGGGAACCTCACTGCACTTTACAAAAGGCTATAAACCAACTTGATCATCACCAACACGCAGAAAGAACCATCTGGTTCTTTGTCTCAAGCCAAATGAACACAAACCTGCCCGGTTGAAGTCGATTCAGATTCAATAGACATTTCCTGAAGTGTTCCCAGGTAACAAGCACTATCCGATCGCCCCTTCATTGCACACAAGCACTGCTAGCGAAAACAGCTTAAAGTCCAGGTGTGAAACAATGACACATATATTTACTTTACTTTATGTAAGGATCTGAGTGTTGAGTGGACCATCTAATGATCACCCTTATCATCTCTCACTGCCTTACCTACAGCCAAGGATGGATATGTAGGAACTCCTTATGCTCAGATGGTTAAAAAAAAAGAAAGCCTCCTCATCCCAAACTGATACATATCCCCTCTTCCTGCCCCAACAACATAAGAGAACAAGCATTTGCAATGCAATAGGGCTCGCATTTGCGAAAGTCTAAGCTATTGGCATTGTAAATGACAATGCCATTTATTTATGTATTTTGAAACCCAACATACATATAAAAGGCATTGTCATTTATAATGCCAATAGCTCAAACTCTCGCAAACATGAGACCATTTTAATGGTGACCATGCCCCTTCCTTTAGACGCTGCTCGCCGTATTCAGCCTACAGCGAGCAACTTCTAAAGAAAGGGGTGCGGCCACCATTAAAGTGAAAGCACTTTATGGGGCGCTTTTACCCCAAAAATATAGAATTAAAACGTTCCCTAGCGTAAAATTAAAGCGGACCACGCTGACAAAATAAAGAAGAGCGGCAGCTATAGTTAAAGCGGACCAGCCCTTATAATAAAAATATAACAGCGGGCAGCATGCTGCGTTGTAGGAAAGCACGTCGTAGGTGAAATATATGGGAAAATCATTATAGAAAATAGTACTCACAGACTATAGATAAAGCAGACCGTGTAACAACACAAGTAAAAAGTCCAATCCTCAAAGAAGGTTACACATGCAGACAAGGTGGTACAAAGAAGGGACTGTCGGATTGTATGATGTGGTCTAGTGGTTGGGGTGGAGTTAAGAGGGAGGAGCAGGAACGGGAGGAGCCAGTGACACGAACCACGACAGTTAGAGTAGGGACAGGGTCAGGAGAGGATGTAAGAATAAAGCTCTCATGAACATAAAGAACTGTCTGTTGTTATTGCCACTACGACATGACAACTGGCGACGAGGATGGGATGAGGTGACCTGCCATCCCCTGCAGAACAAGGAAGAAGCCCTGTCCCGGGCACCAGCAAGGACGTGGTCGCCGTCGCGACTCGTGTGCCCCACGAAGCCGCCGCCCATAGACTGAGGCCAGCGGTAAATGAGTAGCCCCACAATCAGGTGATCGTGTAGAGCCCCCGCATGACCAGCGTGGCTGAGCGCTGCAGCTACAGCCCCGAGAGCGCTGGTTCGTGCCAAAACAGCTCGAGTGCACCAGGAGTACCCCTGGAGGGTTTGAGGTTAAAGAGGAAACTGGGAGCCCACCCCAGCCCTCCTGAAGCGCCCTGAGGAGTGAGGGGTGTCCTGAGAAGCGAGGGACCCCTGTGGAGGCGCCGGAAGAAAAGCGCCGATTTTGCTGACATCGGGGCTCACCCCCGATGCGTGAGAGACGGCACGTGGACAAAAGGAAGACGTCGGGAGTTTATCCCTGGCCTACCTGAAGTGTGGAATGTGGCCAAAGATCGTGGACTGCGCTGGAAAAGACCTGCTGGCCGTGGAAGAGGCTCCCGGTGAGTGTCTGATGTGACTCGGTGAGCTGGAGACTGAATGTATCCGAAATCTCGTGGAGAGTGAGATTTCCGGGTGGCCATCTTGGAGTCAGGCGGGTTTTGTCCCAAACCCTGTTAAGTATCCAGAGCGGCCATTTTGAGGTCAGGCAGGCAGAGGTGGAAACAAGCATTGGCAGATTGGATCAAAACAAGCATTGGCGACTGTGGAAAAACAAGCATTGGCGACTGTGATGAAGTAAACATTGGCAACTGTAAATGAAACAAGCATTGGTGACTGTAACAAAACAAGCATTGACACATGCAAACAAGCATTGGCGAATGCAAGTGAAGAATAATAAAGCGCTGAAAAGACGACAAACAAGCACATGCAAATGCAAGAAGCGGTCTAAGAAGACAGGCATTGATAAAGACAAGGAGAGAAATAGTACAACAAGCATTGGCAAATGCGAGAGAACAAGCATTGGTATACGTAAAGCAACAAGTATTAGTAAATGTGAAAGACCAAACACTGGTAATTGTAAAGAAGCAGATGCATAAGCCTAAGCGAGTGCCCGAGATTAACAAAGATAACGTCGATTACGACCAGAGGAGGACCGAACTGCAGAAGACAGTTCCAAATCAGCGAAGAACGCATCAAATGTAATCAATGAATGCGAATGAGCAACGTGACGTGAAAGGAGCCACGGGTCAACAAACATAGCGAACACTGGCAAGTACAAGAAACGCGCTGAAAACAAGCTCAAGTCTGCACAAACTGTGAATGCGACAAACACAAGCAGTGAGGAAGCCTTCTCTCATCAGCAAAGGGAGTGGAGGACCTGTGCTAGTCCAGAGTAGTCACCCTGGAGTGGCGAACCTTCCCAACATCAAAGGAGACGACTAGACACAGAATCTCAGGCGAAGAAGGTCAGCAAATAAGACTGGAGGCAAAGTGAACAATCCTGCGACGGTAGTAGACGAAACCTTTCCTCCATCATGGCGGGGGTAAATGCAACCCATCGGTCCAATCTCTGCATTGAAGTACCACCCCCAGTGCAACAGACTGACAGTCAGAGTTTGGGTCTCAAATGGAACCGGTGGCTGGAATCACTGGACGATTTTCTTGAGGCAATTGGTGAGCGAAGAGACCGAAAATGTCTGATGCTACTCCTTCAACTGGTCGGTCATGAGGGCCGACGCTTAATCAGAACATTTCCCAAAAGGGACACAGAGAGCTATGAAAGACTCCAAGTGAAGCTACGTGCCCATTTCCATGCACAGGTGGAAGTGGATCATGCTCGCATCGCTTTCAATACAGCACGGCAGGAACCAGGAGAACCATTGCCGAAATTCATCACCCGGTTGCTAAGTCTGGTACCCTGCTGCTATTTCAGTACATTTACAAATGAAGAAGCAGTTCGGCTCCGGATAATCGAAGGCTGTTCAAGCGCAGACACAAAGCGCAAGATTCTTCAGGAACAGTGGTCGCTAAAGAGAATCATCAGAGGGGCCGAGGTTGGAGTGCGGATGAAAGCAAAAGACTTGTCGAAAGACATGCACTCAAATGCAAGACACATGGATGTCTGGAGAGAGACATCCCTCATGTCTGGGGGCAAGGCCCAGGAAACAAACAAAACTGAAAAGAAGGCGGGTGAATCAGAGCCAAGACGAAACAAGAGACACAGCGTCATGGAACACCCCAAGTCACCATCACAACAGACCAGGATGAATCAGGATTGCGAAAGCGACACTGATACAACCTCGCAGAGTTATTCAACCTCAAGGAGTCAGTCAACAGATGACTATACTGATACAACCTCACAGAGTTACTCAACCTCAAGGAGTCAGTCAACCGATGATGAAAATGGTTATGAAGCAGATGAAGTGTCAAGCGGGTCAGATCACACCCATGGACAAGATGGCAGATTGCTCAACAAGAGGGCAAGCAAGACAAACTACAGAAGACAGGACCAGTCCCGTCAACGCCGGAAATCGGCACACGAACATCCCCGGGCATCCTCCCGCTATGCACCAAAGTCTATAGATGAGTCCGAGGAAGCATTAATCAGCGAGACATATCACCCCAATGGCACGGACGTCAGCACGCCTAGCGAACGAGAAGAAGAAACCAACCACATGAGGAGTGGTAATTCACTCAGACACCGAAAAGGGAGGGGCACGTGCACTCAAGACAGTTGTGTCAATGAGAAAACGGAGAAGGGACAAGTGATGTCCCGTGAAAAGGGTAAAGACCAAATGCTCCAAGATCAAACTAAAGAAGTAAATGTGTGGTTAGCAAACAATCTCTCCATCGCAACAACACAAAAGACACATAAAGAGACGTACCCAAAGGAATGCTCCATAGATAGCTCCGACTCCAGGAGCATGTCATCCCAAACCACAGACTCAATAAACTTATCAGTCACGATGCCCTCAAAGGAACAACAAAAGACACATAAAGAGACGTACCCAAAGGAATGCTCCGTAGATAGCTCCGACTCCAGGAGCATGTCATCCCAAACCACCGACTCAATAAACTTATCAGTCACGATGCCCTCAAAGGAACGTTCTCAAAAGGAATCGGCGAACGACTCCTCCGAGTCGGAAAATATGTCTGTCCGATCATTCAGGTCAACAAAATCATGGTCCCGACCACGTCCATGGCATCAATCACCTGAACGCACAACAGAACCAAAGGACAACATGTCACATCAGTCATCGCCATTTCAAGACATGAGTAATATGCCGTCACCCCTGATGGGGTCAGCGAGGCTGACTAAAAGAACTGACGGAAGGAAAACAAAGAGATGGGACAGTATCTACCAAGTGGAAAAGGATTATCCTGTCACCCCGGGAGGAGGACCAAAAGTGGTGACAGAGATAGACTGTCACCGAATGAGAGAGAAACAGGTACATGACCGGATTGTCAGGGGTTTCGCCAGTCTCAAACACGAGTGGGAGAGGGAGAGACAAACAGAGGCAGCAAACGAGTCCAAGAATCAAGACAGGACACCCATTTCAGATAGTACATTAACGTCTGGCATGCCTGACGGTGAACAGAAGAACAGTGCTGCTCCCAACCTGACAAGACAAAGAGAAATAACCTTACAGGTGGGAGCTCGGAAGAAGACCGGAACATTGTCCACTCCCGAAGGAGATCAACCGTCAACAGAACAAGAGTCACCAAGGGCTCGGAAGAAGACCGGAACATTGTCCACTCCCGAAGGAGATCAACCGTCAACAGAACAAGAGTCACCAAGGAAAGCAGACTTCCACTGCCGAGCTGAGCCAGTAGCAGTCACACAACATGAAAGAACCATGATAACTGCGGAACCGGATAATAAACAGCCCACACATAATGGGTTGCATTCTCAAAAGTGCACTCCCGTAGTCAAGGATGTCTTGGTTAAGACACCGGAAAGATTGATCAATGTCAGGACCACCACGGATTCAACACTACTGATGCTTGAAGAACAAGCTGTCCGCCAACCCGTGTGGTGGATTGAAGAATTGCGAACCCTGTGGAAATTAAGTTCATTTTGTTAAGAAGGGGGGATATGTCGGATTGTATGATGTGGTCTAGTGGTTGGGGTGGAGTTAAGAGGGAGGAGCAGGAACGGGAGGAGCCAGTGACACGAACCACGACAGTTAGAGTAGGGACAGGGTCAGGAGAGGATGTAAGAATAAAGCTCTCATGAACATAAAGAACTGTCTGTTGTTATTGCCACTACGACATGACAGGGACTACTAAGCCTATTCCTGAATCAAAAGCAACAATTTAGAATGGACAGTAACAGGAGCCAATTGAAAAGGTGGGCGGAAAATGGATGGAGCTTCTAGTCTATACAGCATGCCTCGCAAAGCAGCACATGCGCTGCTCAGGCTCGACGTAAAAATGGACCCAAGCGAAAGTCTATGTTCTCTGCCTCATCTTTCACTCTGAAGTTTAGCAAAATAGATGCAGTCACAAAAGGAGTTACATTCATAATACTCACATCTGCTGATCTTCACTCCTAAAAATCAAGACCAGAGTAGCATCATCGGCCTGAGGAAATCAGGTCATTGCTTTGTTCAGTCTATTATTCATCAATTTCTCCACCATTCTATGTAACCATTCTACCGTCAATAAGATAGGTTCTATCCCTCTACTATGTACAGTATTTCTTAAAGAAGCATTTTATCCACACCTAAACTTGTGGAGTAAGTGCTACATTTTATGAAGAATCCTTCCTCTGCCACAGGGACGGAAGATTGATGGGAATTCAACCATTGGATTCCATGCTGGTGGAAGACTCTTGATACGAGACGACTATTAGTGAGGCAACTAACACTGCACCAGTTCCCTCCAGAACCTACGATCCCTTCTTCAGTCAACAAATGCAACAGCAGCAACCTCTTCTTTATTGAAAATACAACAAAATTGATTTAAAACCATTACCTCTTAAACAGCCACCTCACTTCAAGCTAGTGTGTGTGTGGAGTTTTATATCCATTGCTTTGCCACCAAATGGACCTACTTCAATCCAGTCTTGTACATGGATCTCTCCAATATCCTTAACTCTGTCAAGACAAATTCCTCTCAAGACAACTCCCTTCTCCTTCCATCACCAAATTACCCCAAGGAGAGGCTTTCACACTGCTTCTCTTTCTCACATTGTCATTGCCTCACCAAGCCAAGGAAAATTCCCATATTTATAAAAAGGGGTGGTGAGGGACAGAGTCTCTGAATTAAGCAGAAAGCTCTCACCCAGTCAAAAGATCAGGGCTAGATCCAACACCGTTTTTTAGCTCACTGCACCATCCCAGTTTCAGAACCTGGCTGTGTGCAAATTAGTCTGTTCCTGTCCCAGTGCATGATGGGAACAGGACAAACCAAACTACAGAAGCCAATTCTTACACTGGGAAGGAAACAAGCTCCCGGGGACCGGTTTCTGGCATTACAGCCGTCTTCGGCCCGGTTTGCTTGAATCCTGATGGTGCAATGAGCAAGGGTCTCACATCTGAGAATACCCTTCCACGCTTAGGGTGGACAAAAATATTTATAAAAAGGGGTGGTGAGGGACAGAGTCTCTGAATTAAGCAGAAAGCTCTCACCCAGTCAAAAGATCAGGGCTAGATCCAACACCGTTTTTTAGCTCACTGCACCATCCCAGTTTCAGAACCTGGCTGTGTGCAAATTAGTCTGTTCCTGTCCCAGTGCATGATGGGAACAGGACAAACCAAACTACAGAAGCCAATTCTTACACTGGGAAGGAAACAAGCTCCCGGGGACCGGTTTCTGGCATTACAGCCGTCTTCGGCCCGGTTTGCTTGAATCCTGATGGTGCAATGAGCAAGGGTCTCACATCTGAGAATACCCTTCCACGCTTAGGGTGGACAAAAATATTTATAAAAAGGGGTGGTGAGGGACAGAGTCTCTGAATTAAGCAGAAAGCTCTCACCCAGTCAAAAGATCAGGGCTAGATCCAACACCGTTTTTTAGCTCACTGCACCATCCCAGTTTCAGAACCTGGCTGTGTGCAAATTAGTCTGTTCCTGTCCCAGTGCATGATGGGAACAGGACAAACCAAACTACAGAAGCCAATTCTTACACTGGGAAGGAAACAAGCTCCCGGGGACCGGTTTCTGGCATTACAGCCGTCTTCGGCCCGGTTTGCTTGAATCCTGATGGTGCAATGAGCAAGGGTCTCACATCTGAGAATACCCTTCCACGCTTAGGGTGGACAAAAATATTTATAAAAAGGGGTGGTGAGGGACAGAGTCTCTGAATTAAGCAGAAAGCTCTCACCCAGTCAAAAGATCAGGGCTAGATCCAACACCGTTTTTTAGCTCACTGCACCATCCCAGTTTCAGAACCTGGCTGTGTGCAAATTAGTCTGTTCCTGTCCCAGTGCATGATGGGAACAGGACAAACCAAACTACAGAAGCCAATTCTTACACTGGGAAGGAAACAAGCTCCCGGGGACCGGTTTCTGGCATTACAGCCGTCTTCGGCCCGGTTTGCTTGAATCCTGATGGTGCAATGAGCAAGGGTCTCACATCTGAGAATACCCTTCCACGCTTGGGGTGGACAAAAATATTTATAAAAAGGGGTGGTGAGGGACAGAGTCTCTGAATTAAGCAGAAAGCTCTCACCCAGTCAAAAGATCAGGGCTAGATCCAACACCGTTTTTTAGCTCACTGCACCATCCCAGTTTCAGAACCTGGCTGTGTGCAAATTAGTCTGTTCCTGTCCCAGTGCATGATGGGAACAGGACAAACCAAACTACAGAAGCCAATTCTTACACTGGGAAGGAAACAAGCTCCCGGGGACCGGTTTCTGGCATTACAGCCGTCTTCGGCCCGGTTTGCTTGAATCCTGATGGTGCAATGAGCAAGGGTCTCACATCTGAGAATACCCTTCCACGCTTGGGGTGGACAAAAATATTTATAAAAAGGGGTGGTGAGGGACAGAGTCTCTGAATTAAGCAGAAAGCTCTCACCCAGTCAAAAGATCAGGGCTAGATCCAACACCGTTTTTTAGCTCACTGCACCATCCCAGTTTCAGAACCCGGCTGTGTGCAAATTAGTCTGTTCCTGTCCCAGTGCATGATGGGAACAGGACAAACCAAACTACAGAAGCCAATTCTTACACTGGGAAGGAAACAAGCTCCCGGGGACCGGTTTCTGGCATTACAGCCGTCTTCGGCCCGGTTTGCTTGAATCCTGATGGTGCAATGAGCAAGGGTCTCACATCTGAGAATACCCTTCCACGCTTAGGGTGGACAAAAATATTTATAAAAAGGGGTGGTGAGGGACAGAGTCTCTGAATTAAGCAGAAAGCTCTCACCCAGTCAAAAGATCAGGGCTAGATCCAACACCGTTTTTTAGCTCACTGCACCATCCCAGTTTCAGAACCTGGCTGTGTGCAAATTAGTCTGTTCCTGTCCCAGTGCATGATGGGAACAGGACAAACCAAACTACAGAAGCCAATTCTTACACTGGGAAGGAAACAAGCTCTGTTTAACTCAGACACTCTGTTCATCACCACCCCCTTTTTGTAAATCGTTTTTGGCCACTATAGGTGTGGCAGGGTATACTCAGACATGAGTCCCTTTCTCACTGCTCCATCAGGATTCAAGCAAGCCGGGCCGAAGAAGGCTGAAATGCCAGAAACCGGTCCCCGGTAGCTTGTCTCCTTTCTGGTGAAGAATTGGCTTGGTAGTTTAGTCTGCCCTGTTCCCATGATGCACTGGGCCAGGGACAGACTGATTTGCATATAGCCAGGTTCTGAGCTGGGATGGGGCAGTGAGATAAATAACGGTGATGGATCAAGCCCTGATCTTTGGACTGGGTAAGAGTGGTCTGTTTAACTCAGACACTCTGTTCATCACCACCCCCTTTTTGTAAATCGTTTTTGGCCACTATAGGTGTGGCAGGGTATACTCAGACATGAGTCCCTTTCTCACTGCTCCATCAGGATTCAAGCAAGCCGGGCCGAAGAAGGCTGAAATGCCAGAAACCGGTCCCCGGTAGCTTGTCTCCTTTCTGGTGAAGAATTGGCTTGGTAGTTTAGTCTGCCCTGTTCCCATGATGCACTGGGCCAGGGACAGACTGATTTGCATATAGCCAGGTTCTGAGCTCGGATGGGGCAGTGAGATAAATAACGGTGATGGATCAAGCCCTGATCTTTGGACTGGGTAAGAGTGGTCTGTTTAACTCAGACACTCTGTTCATCACCACCCCCTTTTTGTAAATCGTTTTTGGCCACTATAGGTGTGTCAGGGTATACTCAGACATGAGTCCCTTTCTCACTGCTCCATCAGGATTCAAGCAAGCCGGGCCGAAGAAGGCTGAAATGCCAGAAACCGGTCCCCGGTAGCTTGTCTCCTTTCTGGTGAAGAATTGGCTTGGTAGTTTAGTCTGCCCTGTTCCCATGATGCACTGGGCCAGGGACAGACTGATTTGCATATAGCCAGGTTCTGAGCTGGGATGGGGCAGTGAGATAAATAACGGTGATGGATCAAGCCCTGATCTTTGGACTGTGTAAGAGTGGTCTGTTTAACTCAGACACTCTGTTCATCACCACCCCCTTTTTGTAAATCGTTTTTGGCCACTATAGGTGTGGCAGGGTATACTCAGACATGAGTCCCTTTCTCACTGCTCCATCAGGATTCAAGCAAGCCGGGCCGAAGAAGGCTGAAATGCCAGAAACCGGTCCCCGGTAGCTTGTCTCCTTTCTGGTGAAGAATTGGCTTGGTAGTTTAGTCTGCCCTGTTCCCATGATGCACTGGGCCAGGGACAGACTGATTTGCATATAGCCAGGTTCTGAGCTGGGATGGGGCAGTGAGATAAATAACGGTGATGGATCAAGCCCTGATCTTTGGACTGGGTAAGAGTGGTCTGTTTAACTCAGACACTCTGTTCATCACCACCCCCTTTTTGTAAATCGTTTTTGGCCACTATAGGTGTGGCAGGGTATACTCAGACATGAGTCCCTTTCTCACTGCTCCATCAGGATTCCAGCACGCCGGGCCGAAGAAGGCTGAAATGCCAGAAACCGGTCCCCGGTAGCTTGTCTCCTTTCTGGTGAAGAATTGGCTTGGTAGTTTAGTCTGCCCTGTTCCCATGATGCACTGGGCCAGGGACAGACTGATTTGCATATAGCCAGGTTCTGAGCTGGGATGGGGCAGTGAGATAAATAACGGTGATGGATCAAGCCCTGATCTTTGGACTGGGTAAGAGTGGTCTGTTTAACTCAGACACTCTGTTCATCACCACCCCCTTTTTGTAAATCGTTTTTGGCCACTATAGGTGTGGCAGGGTATACTCAGACATGAGTCCCTTTCTCACTGCTCCATCAGGATTCAAGCAAGCCGGGCCGAAGAAGGCTGAAATGCCAGAAACCGGTCCCCGGTAGCTTGTCTCCTTTCTGGTGAAGAATTGGCTTGGTAGTTTAGTCTGCCCTGTTCCCATGATGCACTGGGCCAGGGACAGACTGATTTGCATATAGCCAGGTTCTGAGCTGGGATGGGGCAGTGAGATAAATAACGGTGATGGATCAAGCCCTGATCTTTGGACTGGGTAAGAGTGGTCTGTTTAACTCAGACACTCTGTTCATCACCACCCCCTTTTTGTAAATCGTTTTTGGCCACTATAGGTGTGGCAGGGTATACTCAGACATGAGTCCCTTTCTCACTGCTCCATCAGGATTCAAGCAAGCCGGGCCGAAGAAGGCTGAAATGCCAGAAACCGG
Source organism: Lissotriton vulgaris (assembly GCF_964263255.1). Classification (NCBI taxonomy): domain Eukaryota; kingdom Metazoa; phylum Chordata; class Amphibia; order Caudata; family Salamandridae; genus Lissotriton; species Lissotriton vulgaris. The sequence goes on along the minus strand of NC_141689.1, from coordinate 720,817,788 downwards.
TCCCCGGTAGCTCGTCTCCTTTCTGGTGAAGAATTGGCTTGGTAGTTTAGTCTGCCCTGTTCCCATGATGCACTGGGCCAGGGACAGACTGATTTGCATATAGCCAGGTTCTGAGCTGGGATGGGGCAGTGAGATAAATAACGGTGATGGATCAAGCCCTGATCTTTGGACTGGGTAAGAGTGGTCTGTTTAACTCAGACACTCTGTTCATCACCACCCCCTTTTTGTAAAAGGAAAATTCCCAGGCACCTTTGGTACAGTTTAGATCCTCCTCTGCTGAAGAAAATAAATCCCTTGACTCAGCGGACCACACCAATGTCCACCCAATTTTGCCCCTTATATTCATAGAAAGGAAGCAGTTGCCACCCAGCTACAGGAGTACATCAGCCAGAATAATCATCACTAAGACTACCAATCAGGCTTTAGACCAGACAGTCACACTTCAACTAACAACAGCAGGAATGACCACTGTCTCCTGGTCCTGCTTGTCCTTTCTGCAACCTTCAACACAGTTGTCAATCCATCTCAGACCAACGCCCTTAGTATTCTTTCACAAGATCATGGACACTCCCTCTCTCCTGCAGAGTACACCCGGGCTCCATCCTTTCGCCTATCATCTTTAACTTCTACGTGAAACTGCTCTGATCCATTCTCGAATACAGCTGCATCAAGATCCATCAGTATGCAGATGATGCCCTACTTTGTCTAAACATATCCTCACCAAGCAGCATACATAAACTAAAATCCTGCCTTAAATTTGTCCAATATTGGCGGTTATCTAACTTGCTGAAGCCAAACCCCAGGCAGACTAGGTATGCCAACAGAACCAATCAAACCTAGATTCAAGCCTGGCTTTCCACTTTAAATCTATCATGCTTTATCCTTCAGCTGATAGACCATGCAACATCTATAGGATTCATCCTGGACACAGACTTCTCCATCAAGCAACACATTGCAAGGAAGAAAGACAGCTTGGTTCTATCTCTCCCTCTTGAAACTATTTCTCCTGGAAGATGACTTTAGAACAACCATACCAACCAACCAACAAAGGGTTCAATCCGCGGCCGCGAAACTGGCCTTGGGGTGGCCTAGAAGATCTCATGGACCATTGGCCTTGGTAAAGCTACATTGGCTCCCTCTTAGAATCCAATTTAAAGCCCTCTGTACAGTTTTTAAGGCTCTTCATGGATGCGGTCCAGACCCTCTACAATCCAAGTTTGTTTGGTATACCCCCACCAGACAACTTCGTTCATCTGATGCTAGACTGGTAGTGGTTCCTAGATTTAAGAAGGTCAGAGCTGGAGGTAGATCTTTTGAGGTGGCTGCCGCCAGACTCTGGAACTCCCTCCCCATCGAGCTTAGGTCCACAAATGAACTCTTGCAGTTCAGAAAAAAGGTGAAAACCTGGCTCTTTCCTTGCTAGCCTTCCTACGCTGTCTGATCTTTACCCCTCGTTGGTCTCTGTCAGCGCCAGGATGCCTGTAACGGTGACGGTTGCGCTTTATAAATTCTCAAAATAAAATAAATAATAAATAACCATAGTCCTCTGCCATTTGGACTGAGGCTGTACTAAGCTCAGTGGTCTTCCCATTTCCACCCCTGAAAGGTATCCTACATTCAGTGGCACAGCTCACCAGGGGCTCACAGAAATGTGACCACATCACCCCCTCATTAAAAGACCTACACAGTCTCTCAGTTCCAGTCCAGTTCATCTTCAAGATGAGCTGCCTTATATACAAAGCCCTCAATAACAAGACCACAGCTTACCTGGAAAACAAATTAGCCACTAGTTGGGGATAAGGCCAAACCTGGAAGCATGATATCACCAGACTGGAGACAAAACATTGACTGGAGGAAAACAGCAGAAGGCAAGCTTTCTCTGATTATTCTCCCAGGACCTGGAACAGCATTCCTATCAACATCAGATCATAACCAGGGCCAGTGGAATTATGCAGCAAGGCAGGACTAACTTATGTGGCAGGGCTTATTAAATTATGCAGCAAGGAAATTTTGCAGCATGATATAGCACATTTTGTGATAGTACTGCATCATTAGTTTGGCAGTTTCACACATTTTAATACTATCTGGGCAAAGGTTTCTCCTCCTTAGTACCAGTCTGACACCTAAATGCACCACTAAGCAACAGAAAGATGACCAGTCAACCTATGAGAGGGGCATTTTATTGAGCATCAACTTGTGTTGCAGCATTTTAGTACCTTTTGTTCCGTTTGAGCTGGAAATATTTTTTCTGTTAAAATCTGCACATTATGCAGCAGATGAATGATCCAAATGATGTGGCAAACTCCACAGCCACAAAATCTTACATTTCCAGTGACCCTCATCATAACTAACATTTCTTCAATCCAGAAAACAGCTGACAATACACCTCTACAAGGAGCACTACCATTGACCAGCCTTGAACTGAGAGTCCACTCTCGAACTATGCCCCCTGTTCAGCGCTCTGTTGCTTTTGAGCAAGATTTGCGCTCTTCAACCTCCAACACATACAGACATACATATGTACATACATACATACATACATACATGCCAGATTTTCCGCTTTCTCACAAAACCAGGGGAAATTCCATTACTACTGAAGTGTATATTAGACCCTAGATTCTTCTGCCAAGATTACCTTTGCAAATGTTTCCATTTTTCCCCTCGGCAAGAATTAACATCAGACACAACATACAAAATTGCACCCTGCATTTTGTTTGGAGACTGCTGCAAACAAAAAGCTTAAAATGGTGAGGACACTCTATATTCCTATCCCAGATTTACAAATTCAAAGAAATCACCTTAAATTTTTAAAAGAAAATAAAGGCTTCATATCATGCCAAACTTTTGAATTAACGCATTAGCTAAGTTGAACACCGCCATCTGTATTTGATATAATGCCTAGCTACCAGGGAGGGACACATGACTCCTAGACCTTGTGGCTCTTATTGTTTTTTGTAACATTTTTAATACATTTATTTACACATTCATTCATTGTCTCTGTATAATATGTGTGTGTATGATATAAAGCGCTCTGACACCATACTTTGGTATGAGGAGCTCTATAAAAGTAATTAAATACATGTGAAAAATGGGATAACAAGAGATGAAGGGCATCATTGAAGTGTCCTAATGAGGGAATCTGTGGAGAAAGCTGACACCGGCAGTGGCGGCTGGCATGGATCGGGTGGCGCGGCGGGAGAGGGGGGGTGTATAAAAATAAAAATAAACTTGCCTGTCACCACATCTCTCTTCCATAGTCTCTCCACATCTGGCTGGAACTGAAGCAGTAAGCATACAGGCTCCCCTAAGACAATCACCACACTGCTGTTAGCAGCATTGTGAATGGTCTGAGTGCTGTGGTTCGGGCATTGGGAGCCTGTGCATGTTCTGTAATACAGCCTGGGAAAAAGAACATGCTAAGTGTGCATAACAGTTTGGCGGAGCCAAGATGGTCAGCCAAACCGTCATGCACCCTTACAGAGTGCCCACCACTCCTCTCCTTGCTCTGTGAGCAGATCATCCCCACCCCGCCCCATAACGTGCCTAACATTGAGTTATTATCATTTTATTTTCCTTTTTTTACATTTCTGAAAAGCAGTGGGCAATGCTCCTTTACCTAAGTGGAGGAGCCGCCACTGGTCACCGGGGCTGGTGGGTGCCAATAAAGATTGCTGTACTTGGTGCCACTAACACTAAAGTTAGCCCTGATGTGATTATTGCAATCTGCTCTGAAACACCACTGTCAACTACAAGGATGCCCGTCAGACAAAGAATAAGATCTGGTGACCATTTCTTGTAACTGTACTAAAATCATTAAAAGGATTGCCATCTCCTGGAATGTCTATCAAGCCTTCAACATGCAAAGAATATGTTTTACAAGCATGTTATCATGGCTTACAGACTCCTTAATTTAAGATTAGATATGCCCTTCTTTGACCAAGGAAGGTAAATACTACGATAATAATTCATTGTTCTACTATATTTTTACCCACATTTGCATAAAATATTCTTAACAAGCGGTGCAATGCCTCTTACAGATAAGTGGTGCTTGCTTAATTTCTGGGAAGCCACTGACCTGAACCGCATGGACCTGACTTGGATGGCACTGGGTCCGGCAATTGCCCAGCGCAATATTGTTTGTCAATGGGGAGCTGAGATGGCACCATGTCTGAGGGACTGGAAGAAAGACATGGGCTAGTGTATGCTGGCCGAAAAAGTGATGTATGTGAACAAGAATTGACCTAACAAATGGGGGAAATTTAGGGAGGAATGGATTGAGTACCGCGATGGTCTCTGGGCCTCCCTTTCATTGGAGAGTGTGACTAGACGTAATCATAAAAGATGCCGATTTTCTACTTTTGGGGCCAGGTGGGAGAGGGAGGGGTTATGTCCAGTGTTTACTTCAAATTATTCGATGTTTGCTTATTCAAACCAACCTTAAGATGTGGTGTGTTAACCTGTTTTACTTGCTTGAATAAAAAGATCTTTAAAAAAATATTCTAAACATAACAACCTTGCATTAGGGTGTCTGAGAGTAGATATGTGTGATCTTACAGTGCGTATTTAGCTTATTCATTCCTGTTTTTTCCTTTACATTCTGATATCTTCAGGATCCCATTTTAAATGTAGACTTACGGGCACCAGAATAATGAAATACTGGAAACTTGAATTACAACTTGGCATCTCAGTGCTAAAATGGTGGCAAGGAAGGGCACATATTTGAATGTCACTCGTACTCTTCCTTTGAGGCCATAGATTAGATGGTGTCATGAATATAGCTCTGGAACCTGATGAGCACAGTAGTTGCTCTTCTGTTCTCCCTTTTTTTCTGACAGTCAGTCTCAGATGTAGCAGAGGCTTGTACAGGGGAAGCTGCACCTACAACAAGCTCACAAGCGGATGGGCGTCACGTTATGCTTTGGAGTGCTGTAGTGTCATGAGCAGTCTATTGTACCTCTGCCGCTCTGAACTACCCTTTTATTAGGTCGAGCCTGTATCTGCGCGCATGCGCTAATCTGGCGAAGACTCATGTAGGGGCTTTTAGAAATCGCTTCAAATGCTCGCATACGCTGCGTGTGTGCTTTTACTTTTGCCCCAGGCTATTGGCCTTTGCGTGCTTCTTTTGAACAAAGACAGCACGCAATTGGCCAAAGGCGGGCGCATTTCTCCGCCCATGGCCTATTGGTGTCGGTTACCTGCACGGCCGCCATGTGGTTTCAATTATCGTGCCCAGACATGGGCGCGATAATTGAAACCAGATGTCTCTCTGTGGCGCGCGCACCACTCTCGGGCTTGTTCTTTTTTTGACCCATTTCACAGGGAAGCAACAAAATGAAAGAAGTAAAGAGAGGTTGTGAACCGTTTCTTCAAGTCATGGTTTTCAGTAATTCATTTTGTTTTTCTACTTGCTAAGATACTTGCTCCCTCTGAGAGGAATCAGTGGACAGTTCTTTCAGTGATGATGCAGCCTAACAATGAGTGCCTCTGATCAGCTAGGTGCATTATCTTCAACTGATATTTCGACTGTGCTCGCCTGGAACATTCATCTGCCGATCCTGGGTAACTTTGTATAAAGTGACATCACAGTAGTCCAGCTGTATTGTGTATATGTGCCGATGTCTGCTTGTACCATGTGGTACCTCTGGATACTCATGTTACTGGTGCCTAGAAATGTGCCAGTATGTACTTGTGAAACACACGCATCAGTATATACTACTATACTGTGCCTGTAATACCACCTGTCCCCTACAGATGTGCTAGTGTACACGTGTTAAATAGAGGATGAGAGTGCAATATAACACTCGAGCCACCAGGTCACTATGGATGTACATGTATATATTTTGAAATTACTGTTTGAGGCACAACACATGCACACTTTAATTGTATCCGTGTCTCAGAGGAGCTACAGTCATCTTAGTGTTGTCGGTGTAATAAATAGACTACCAATCTGGCTCTCTATTCGTCGTGGATTACTTGCACGTGTGCCAGTGATTCACAGAAGACCTCATAACAGATCATTTACAGCAGTCAAAAAGAGAGAGCCTCCTGCTCGATTCTTTGGAGCTAGCTAGGCTGAACTAAACTTAGTGTCACCTCCAACACACTGAGGCCAGGCCATTGAACACTTTTTAAAGAACCATTGCCAGCATCTGTCCAGCAGCCCAAATGCCCTGCGTTTTTATCCCTCCGTACACCTAGCACTCCCTCTGTACACTCAGCAGTCCCTAAAATACAATGAAATAAAAGAAACAATGCGGCACTTACCGTGTTTCTTGGCACCTGTGTTTAGCAGATAGCTGTAGTGCCGCATTAATGGATACAGTTGTTTGCTCAAGATCACACAGTTTGCTCAACTTGTTTAATATTCAAAGCTGCATAAAAAAGCTTTCTAGATCTGGGCAGGCATGACCGTAAGCCTTGCCGAGTGTATCCTTAGCAGTCCAACCTCTTGAGCACGTGGTCGCAAGCATACAAACATGCTCAAGACTAGAAGAGCGCAGTGTTTACTGATATTACACAAAACCGCTTAGATTCTTAACCAGCCAATTACACCGATGAACACCACAGACTGCACCCAGAATGATAAACTGCATTGCTAAGCACTTATAAGGTCCTAAAGGCCACTGTACTGTAAAGGAAAGCACATAGATACGACATTGTCATTTACAATGTCAATAGCTCTAACTCTTGCAAATGCGAGACCTATTGCATTGCAAATGCTTGTTATTCTAGCAATGATAGATTCCAAATGTCCTTACGTCATGAGCTGCAGGGACAGACTCGGGATTGCCTATTGTACAATTAGACAGTGCCGGACGGGCTGGCCCGAAAGGTCAATGTGTGGGCCTGTTCTTAGGGTCTTTGTGGGCGTGTTTTATGGACTTGTTTTTCATTTTTTACTGTTGATTTCCCTGATATTAAACATTGCCTGCAGCAAGCACAAATACATGCAGCTCCCCATACTTTGCAAAATACCTGTATAACATGTCTTGACAAGTTCAAAACAGCTGTGGGCCACTTTGGGGCAACTTTTACTTTGTTGCCTATTTTCTTCCTCAGTTGCACCCTAATGAGCTGCAGTAGTCCAGATTTTTTCCTTTGAATTCTGGGAAATATAGTCCTGGTTTTATGTTAAAATAAGATAACATGTGTCAGAATTCAAAGAAATCTCCTGTCCTTGAGCAACTAGTCACACATGGACCAAGGAAATTTGGCAGGGTTGCTGACACATGCCGAAGAATCCACAGAGATGGCTGTATACACTAACTGCACGGAATTGAGTGATACTCTGTTCCCTTTGAAGAATGGAAATGATCTGATAAACTAATGTCATTACATGGCTGTAGTGTGGCTCACTGGTTAGAGGCGGCAGACCCGAGAGCAGAGGACGGCCCGGGACCAGGGTTCAATTCCAGACGCAGCAGGGTCGTGGACCAGGGTCAGCGGACTCGATAATTCTCATCTCGGTGCCTACTCTAACCAGGGATCACACTCGGCAACTCTGGGCATTAGCTTGCTTCATCTGCACAACGGCCCCCCACATACGCCGGGGATGCCTGGTTTCACCTTGGAGATACCCAGTAGGGACCATCTCACAGGGAAAGCCAGGACGGGTTCCCCAGCGGTCTACTGCGCAGAGATACTCCTTCGGAAGTCGATTCTAGCGCATTACAACCCCACAATTAATTAATTAATTAATTACTGCTTGGTTCTGCTCATGATAAAGTGTGTCTCAAGGGGGCTTATTTACAAGCCCCTTGTGCCACCGGTGTGTCACTTTTAATATGGGAAAAAATGTCATACCATGGCCAAGGACCTTGTAAATATACCCCAAAGTGTCCCACTTTATGCAATGAAATGTCACACACATGGTCCCAGTTGTTACCAATGATCTTCTATGACACATATTGCTTTAGATGAGATGCAAAAGGGATAAGAAAATTTAGCGACTTCTTTGAGAATAACCAATTGCTGTCCTTTGGGGAGTTCCAACTCAAGTTTGGTCTTGATAAGAGAGACGTTTTAAAATATCTACAGTTCAGGGATATGTTATCCAGAAAATGCGGCAGGCAATTGGATTTAATAAAGAAACATTAATTATATTCCTCTGCAACACAGCAGGATAAGTCTGATTTATGAATATCTTGGAGCCTTCAAGACTGACGATCTTGAGAAACAGTCAGGTAACTGGATGAGAAGGGTAGGGGCCACTGATTTCTGTTTCTATGAGTCATTAGAACTCAGCCATACACTATTATTATTTGCAGTGCTGAAGGCACAGCACATCAAAACAATGTTTAACTTACTACACTCCGGCTAAAATAGCGAGCTGGGGAAGGGATACCATTGTATCCAGCCCACTTTGTCTGAGTTTGGAAGAAGACATTGTTCATATGTTTTTTAGCTGTCATGCCCTAGATTCCCTGAAATAAGAGATATCTTGCTTTTTGCAGAACATCTCACACACTGACTGAAGTGTTATTATCTTCTCAATTAATGCTCTTGGGAGTACGTGACAATGCAGGTGGGACTGATGGTCAATTCTTGGTGGCTGCTACAATGTCGATAGCTCGCGTTTGCATTGCCGCAGCCTGACCCTCCTACTTTCCATCAGTGGATGGCTAGCCCTCTCTCACTATTTCATCCTGAGGGCAGCCTATACCTGCGAAAGGGAAACAAGGCCAAAAAGTGAGGAAAGAAGATCTGGGGGAGGGGGGAGGCTCAGCCAGCAATGAATACTCTTAATAACTGGTGTGTTATATTTCTTTTGTGTAATAGTCATCTGTATATATTTTTATCACTGATATAAGGTAATTATTTTCACAGATTAATTCTGATTTGATCAGCTATTTATCTTCTGTGCAATAGCCATCTGTTCTTTTTATTTCTGATATAAGTATAATATAATCATTGATGAACGTTGATATGATTAGTCGAATAAGTAAGTATTGGTGATGTGCTAATAGGCAATGACGGAATGTGCTTTCTAATCTCGTTCTCTGTCTACGTAAATGTATATTTTTGGTACTAGCCTCAATCAGTATTTGCTAAAATACATTTCCAATGATTTTTCAAGTGAAAAAATAATAAAAATATTTTAAAAAAATAATAAACAGAAATGTCACACACAGTGGACATGGAAAACACGAGAATGCTACACAAAGGCAAACTTGAAAACGTGCCACCTTCACAGAGCCACGCTTTATTACTGTTTTGCGAATATTGGATTGTCTTTCCCTAATATTTAGTCATTACTAGGGGTACAACATTTCACAAAACCGAAAGTAATGTTGCCTATTACAATTAATCAGGTGCGCACAACAAAAACTGTAATGCATTTACTCTGGTTACTTTGAGATACATTAATACAAGGTAGGTGTGATCATTAGTAGGGGCTATGTGGTTTCCGGTGAATGGTTTTTGAGTTAGATAGGCTGGCAGAGATTAGGTAATTATAGATTACAGAGATAGGGTTTTGAAGAGGAGAGGTTTTGATCTATGTAATTAAGTATCAATCAACTATAGAGTTACAGTAAGAAGGATTGAGGGAGGCAAGTATGAGACTGAAAGGAGGCTATACTCAGAAATAGCAGGTATGCAGAGGATGGAAGGTAAGAAGAGGCTCACTCTGAAGAAAGAAAGTACGTCAAGGCACATTTTCACGCATGGTTTAAGTATAGTGAGAGAAGTCTTCCTAAGACAGCAGGCACTCAGAGAAAGTAAGCTATTGAAAGAAACAACAAAGTGCTAGATAGCTGGGGCAGATAATTTAAACATATGCAGCCTCATCTACAAGAAAATGACACCATTTAGCTGCACCGTGCTGCATCATTTTCAAAGCACTGGGATGCATCGTATTAACAACAATATGACAAATCCCTGGGATTCTCCCTGCACTGGCACACAATTGGCTGCTAACTGCAAGCGCAGGCATCCTTGTGTCATTTTGCAGGGGTGCCTGCGCTGCAGGGATGATTTTTTTTTGTGCATGAACACCTTCCTGCACAAAAACAATCATTATTGGCATTTTCCTCTTTCTATGCGTGTTGCAGAATGCAGCATGCATCAAAAGAGGAAAAAATACAAGGTGAAATGAAATTATTTTTCCTTGTTGCGCCCTTTCTACGCCTCCCCTGTGGAGGCGTAGGATTCGGACGCATTACCAGTTTTAGAAAATGTTGTAAATCTGGGAATGTGTCAAGGTGCATGGATGTTGCATGGGAACACCCATAGCAACACCCATGGAACGCCCCTTTCACACAGAGTAATGCGTGAAAGGGGCCCATATTTTCAAGGTCATGAAAAGTCACACAGAAAACACCAAAAGGGTGAAATCTTCGATAGAGAGAAAGAAAAATACGAGGTAACGGAGCAGCGCAAAAATGACCAGAAGCTGGTGGATTCGCAGCTCTTGCCTCTCATTAAGAAAGAGCCCCAACTGCGTGGTTACTTGAGATCTACGTGGTTGGGATCTACGTTTTGACTAGCCAATGGAGTTTATCCACACAAACTGGTTTTCTAATTGGTTAGAAAATTGCTCACTATAAGAAAACGTTCTTAAGCCGAAAAAAACAAAAAAACAAAAGTCACACAGTGTGATTGTACGTGCCTTGTAAATATAGGCAAACCTATTGCGTCGCTGGTGCATCACCTCTTTTGACGCACCGGCGGCGCAATGGGCTTGTAAATAAACCCCATGATTCCTAGTGTACACATCATATAAACATTAGGGGCTGATTTACATGCCCCTTGCACAGCCCTTATGTCCCTTTTCCTATGTTAAAAATTACGCAAAAGTGACGCAAGGGGCTTGTAAACCTGACCCTAGGGGTCCTAGCCTGTAGTGGGCCAAGTCAAGGCAGCACTTTCAAAGTCTGGAGAATCCCAGCCATGGTACAGTGTCTGCACGCTCAAGCCCTCAAGACCTTCTCGGAATGCGGGAAAGTTCCTTCTTGAACCCCCTACTTCAAAAGGGAAAAATTGTTGGCACAATCGTTCTCAGGTAATGCGGTGAGAATCTGGAACTCGCTTCCTCCTTCGCTCTGTGCCATCACCTCCATCCAGACCTCAAATCTCTTTTATTCCAAAGACACTTTCAGAACTAATTCCCTCCTTCTCAGACCCCACCAGGAAGTTCTTTAGTCATTGTAAATTTGTCATAAATATTTGTATTTTTGTTTGTACATCCTGTGCTTGCTGCGTTTGATATTGTGTTCCTTTTGCCTGCGTTTTGATTCTACGACCTGCTATTGTTCGCCAGGAAGTTCTTTAGTCATTGTATAATTTGTCATATTTATTCTTATTTTTGCTTGTACAGTCTGTTCATGCTGTGCTTGAGATTGTGTGCCTTTTGCCTGCGTCGCTCCGATTCTATGGCCTGCTATTTTTGTTTGTCTTATTCCTGCAACAGTTCTCTCATGTAACGTAACTGGTTCTATTGTACAGTGCTCTGACACCTTCGGGTAAAGTCCGCGCTTTATAAAAATGCATTAAATAAAAATGGGGAGATCTTCGATACAAAGTTACCGGCTCAACAGTCCTGCTTTCTGTCACGTGGGAGTGCCAAATGTAAGCAGGATTTATTTGATTTCACTGGGTCAGCATACTTTTGTGTACTGGCCGCGTGCAGGACACCAAATCTGGAAACCAGACAAAAACGGCATTAAGCAGCTTCTGTTTCATGAGGTCAAATTTCTGCAGCGTAAGTGGCTCACAGGAAGCCTCTACGTAGGGAGGGGAAAAGTGCATCTGCCACTGACGAGCCCACTGCCACCATTGACCACTAGATGTCACTGTGTATCGGCCCCAAGATGACCAGATCAATAACAACTTGTTATATGCAACCTTGAACAGAGTGCTAAACCATGGCGAGGTTAAAGGTCGACTTCAATGGTTATGGTTTTGCAACAAAAAAGTGTACTCTTTGTTTTTTACAGCTGTACCATTCCGAATTTCTGTCAGACGTGGTTCTGCTTCCAAAAATCTTAAACAATGACGCTCACGGAATACATATCTGGGCAGAAATTTAACAGATAAAACGTCTAGATTTCATAAGTTTTCAATTTTATTGTTGAACAAAATTCACGACACGCTTTTCGACACGATAAATGACATCTTACACATTAATAAAGAAAACTTTAATAGACGAGATTAATGTATTAGATGCACAGAGGTAACGCAGTACTCGAGCACATTAACGAGTGTGCAGAACAAACACGAGATTGACAGAATTGTTCAGACAGTAAACACAAGATATGTTTGTCAATGCTCTGTCTTAAACACTGAAGCATCCTGCAATATGCACATAAATCTCGGACCTGACCAGAAAGAACAGTCCAGTCTTTAGGGCAAAGCTGGATTGTCTCGGGCACCCCCCAAAAAAGTGGCCCACGTTTGCGTATTGCCTTTCTGCAAAACACTGCTTCAGCGAAGTTTAGGAAAAGAAAGCGAGTAAGGGGGGCATGTTTTACTAACTTCGCTTAGATAAAAAAAATGCACAGTTTAGTTCACACTCCTGAGCCACACATGAATCAATCACATGCTCCCGTTCAATCAGCATACAGAAATGGACCGGCACAGCCAGAGAAAGGGAGTGATACCTCCGCCCATCTTTTTTATTTATTTATTATTTATTTAATGCGATTTTATATAGTGCGAACTTTACCCGAAGATGTCAGAGCGCTTTACATAAGAACCAGTTTCAATACATAAGGATTTAGGATTACGTGCGTTACATAAAAGATACAAGCAGAAAAAATTGCAAATGTACAAGTTGTAAAGTCACACAAGGAAGAGAGTCACTCAAGGAAGCGATACAATGGATAAACTTTAAGCGTCACATAGGAATGGTAGAGAGTACAGTGGTCTACAGCATATACTAGTGATTAGAGTTATCTCTATATACAGATATATATATACAAATAGAATTGGGTGGGAGTCGGGAGGATGGGAGGGATACTGGGGTATGGAATAAAGGCAAATCAGAAACATTTCAGGATCGTCAAGGGGGAAACGAGGGAGAAGGGAAAAGTCACTCAGGCACCCACTGGGCCGCTGGTGGCATCCTAACAGTGCAGACAGGCCCCAGGCTGCCCAAAAAAGCAGCCCACAGCTAGAGCTTGGCTACTGGCCCATCTGCCATTTCCTGAGTGCCCGCGTTACCAATCTGACCCTGCTAAGCCATCTTCCACCTTTCCTGTTGCCCCGGACAAGAACACAAAACAGCCAAAGATTAACTAAAAAGATTATTCAGTGGGATGATATAGGGAGTAACTCGCAGTGGTGCATTCAAGCATTTCCATACAAAACTTTTTCGGTTTAGCTTACTGAATCAGTGCATGCACTGTCTGTCGTGAAGAATACTCTTAGCTTACAGTGGTCCTAGAGCTGCCCATTGCTTACTACTGGTTGGTTTTATTGTCACTCTAATTGCTTACTTAATATTCAATGGCTTGTGTGGGATTTACTTCTACTTCCTCGTGAGTTTGTCCCTCCCCTGAAGCATGGACGTGTCCTTCCACTGCCCCCTTTTCAGGTGCTACTTTTTAGGTCTCGCCTGTCGATGCGCATGCGCATCGAGCTTGCGAGACTATGGGGGCTTATCCACTCTTTAACCAACTTGCAAGGAATCGTGGCGATTCCTTGCAGTGCACGAGAAATTTAAGCTCAATGCGCATGCGCATTGAGCTTAAAAGCGCGTGCACATGCCCCCAGCCGCCTGCCTTGCCTACTCTCTCTCTCACAGCCTCCCCCAGCTCCGCCCCCTCACTTCTTGATTGCACGGCCGCTAGGCCGTGCCTCCCCTACTCTCCTCCCCCCTCCTCCTACTCTCCTCCCCTGTCTGCCGTGTCGCACCTCTCCCCTCTCCCCGCTCCGCCCCCTCCCCTGCCCGCCGTGTTACGGTCTTTGCAGCTCCCCAGCCATATGTTGCTTTGTTTTCGCTGCTTTACACGATAAGATCAAAGAGCTGTGAATAACGCGAAGAAAACGCGTCGTGTTCTCATAGTAACGTTTTCCGGATTGGACGTTTTTCCGCCAATCAAAAAGCATATTAGACTTACCAACGCTTGTATAAAGGCAGAAGAAGTTGCTGAACTGCGCCCTTCTTCGCAAATATAAACAATGTGGAAAATATAACCTTTAAAACATTCAATGATATGGGTAATAAATTCTTTGTTGTTGTGTCGCCCCACATCCGCCTCTCACCGCACCGACGCCACCTCGCCTCAGACGGCCCCCCCCCTCATCCGCACGTCGCATTTCTCCTCCCCCCTCGCCCCCTCGCCCCCTCCCCTGCCCGCCGTGTCGCATTTCTCCTCCCCCCTCCCCTTATCTTCCTTCCCTCCGTCTTGTTAACAGTTTGATACCATAACACGGATTCATTTCGCCACGCAGCTTGCATGATTGCAAACGGCCATACCATAACACGGAGTCATTTCGCCACACAGCTTGCATGATTGCAAACGGCCATTCTTTCAATGTGGTAAAAAAAATTAAACATATTTTTTCTCTTTTCTGTTGCTGGTTAAAGGTTTAAAACAAATCGTATGACGTGTTCCCAAAATGAAATAAAAAATAAAAAAACACCCGCACTAAAAGCCTCTCTTATTTGTGCACTAGTGAATGCTAGAATCCCCCCTTGTTCCTGCATATATGTGGCAATCTGATCCCCCTCCCCTCCCCCAGCCGATCTGCTCTCTCCAAGCATTGACAGCCTACAGACGGGTCAGGCCAGACGATCATTAAGAGGGTGGAGAATCCCGGACCGAACTAGTTTCAATTCACAGAGCAAACAACTTTTTTTTTACGGCAATTGCTTTGCCAGAGGCTGTTGCCCATTATTTAATAAATCCATTAGATTTTTCCAACACTCTTAGCAATATCTAGGTGAACTTGCACGTTATCGCTTCAGCAAATTGCTCATAAAAATCAATAAAACGACTTGTAAATAAATATACATTAGTGCATGTTTTTTTGGGGCAAATAAAACCGCGCCATGTCGACAGCAGCGTCTGTCTTCAGCACTGAGGGCCATGCTGTTAGTACACGTACTGAGTATCCCCTGAGAATAAACCTCACTTCCTGTAATGGACAATGTTATTTTGCACTGAGACTGCAGATGGCTTGTTGGTGAGGGAAAGAGGGTTTGCTTTCACTTTACATGAACCTGTGTGTGTAAAGCCGGCCTAGGCATTAATAAACCATCACGTGCCCCATCTATACCCAGGACCACTGGAATTATGCGATTTTGAAGCCGTGGCAGTTCCCGCGTTACTTTGGACTTGCCGTATTTACCACATAATCGGTCATCTGCTATCTAATGTGGCGATTTCAGACAAAAAGTGTGGATCAAAAGTAACAAAAAAAGTTGCAACACCCTCACTCACCCTCACCCTCACTCACCCTCACCCTCACCCACCCTCAACCCCTCATCCTCACTCACCCTCACCCTCACTCACCCTCAACCCCTCACCCTCACTCACCCTCACTCACCCTCACTCACCCTCAACCCCTCACCCTCACTCACCCTCAACCCCTCACCCTCACTCACCCTCAACCCCTCACCCTCACTCACCCTCACCCTCACTCACCCTCAACCCCTCATCCTCACTCACCCTCAACCCCTCACCCTCACTCACCCTCAACCCCTCACCCTCACTCCCCCTCACTCACCCTCAACCCCTCACCCTCACTCACCCTCAACCCCTCACCCTCACTCACCCTCAACCCCTCACCCTCACTCACCCTCAACCCCTCACCCTCACTCACCCTCAACCCCTCACCCTCACCCTCACCCACCCTCAACCCCTCACCCTCACCCTCACCCACCCTCAACCCCTCACCCTCAACCCCTCACTCACCCTCACTCTCACTCACCCTCACTCACCCTCACTCACCCTCACTCACCCTCACTCACCCTCACTCACCCTCAACCCCTCACCCTCACTCACCCTCAACCCCTCACCCTCACTCACCCTCAACCCCTCACCTTCACTCACCCTCAACCCCTCACCCTCACCCACCCTCAACCCCTCACCCCCACCCTCACCCACCCTCAACCCCTCACCCTCAACCCCTCACTCACCCTCACTCTCACTCACCCTCACCCTCACTCACCCTCACTCACCCTCACTCACCCTCACTCTCACTCACCCTCACTCACCCTCACTCTCACTCACCCTCACTCTCACTCACCCTCACTCACCCTCACTCTCACTCTCACTCACTCACCCTCAACCCCTCAGCCTCACTCATCCTCACTCACCCTCACCCTCACTCACCCTCAACCCCTCACCCTCACTCACCCTCAACCCCTCACCCTCACTCACCCTCAACCCCTCACCCTCACTCACCCTCAACCCCTCACCCTCGACCTCAACCCCTCACTCACCCTCACTCACCCTCACTCACCCTCACTCACCCTCAACCCCTCACCCTCAACCCCTCACCCTCACTCACCCTCAACCCCTCACTCACCCTCACTCACCCTCACCCTCACTCACCCTCACTCAGCGCAACCACAGCATCTTCACTAAATATATTTAATAAACTTTAAGCTATTGCCAATATAAAATAAAATCCATTTTATTTACGTATTAATTATTAATTGTTTTTTAAAGCCATTGATTTTTTTTATATCAATACATATAAGTCACATATAAGTCCCGTTAATACAAAACATGTTGCTTTACAAATGCTAGAGGTGTCACATTTACAAAAATTATAACTATTGGCTTTGTAAAGAAGAAAGCTATTAATTTAGCTATTTCGAAAAAACAACACATAAATAAAAAAAAAAAAAAAAAAACACCTATAGCTCTAACTTTCCTACTGCGAGACCTATTGCATTTCCAATGCTTGTTTCTTTTTGTTTAAGCACTTTGTGTGTTTTCCATCTGTCTCTCCACTCTGCTGGGCTTCTTTGTGTTGTTCTGTCTCTGCCTATGTGCATCTCCCCTGCTCTCCTTCCTTATGCCCTGATGTGTGTGCCCTTCTCATGTTCCCTTTTCACTAATAGTCTTCCCCCACGTTCTTATCGCTTATGCATGTGGTCTCTTCAAATGAGCACAAACAATAATTTTGAATGCCAAACATCCCATATTCAGAAGAAGTTACAGAATATATGTATGGAAGACATTGGGTTGTTGTTTGACTGTGGTGTGACACCTGGTCAAGCCGCAACCACAATCCTTGTCAGGATGAGGCACAAGCCAACCCAAAATTAACCAGTTTCCACCCCTCTGGTATCTTGGCACAGAGCTATCAGGCTTAACTTTGAGGCAATTTTTAAAGTATTGGTCACACACTTCAAACAATATTAAAGTGAAAATATAGCACAAAAAAGTTTCCAAAGCATGTTAGAAAATAGAGCTTTCTGTAATAAAAATTACAAGACCAAAGCGTCAACAATCAATCAGTACAACCGGATATAGTCAAGTTTAAAGATTTCCTTTTTGTTACACTCTGAGTGAGCCGTAGATCTGTTCCCGCCCCATACTACTATTGTGCACCATTCATAATAGGAGATGAAAAGAAAAAGCACCAAAGTAAAAGAGCAAAATAAGACAACTTCAGGAACAAAAGGACACCCAGACTAGAAGAAGTGGGAGGAATGTGGCTAGCGTGGCAGGGAGGGGAGCTTCCACATTCCCGCAGAGGGTGGGGGGGGGTGTAAATGCAGCAAAAAGGAATATGAGCAATGGGTATTTCACTTGTTTTAGTTCTATTCATAGGTACTCAACAGTGATAAGATTTGTTTTAGATGAAATGTAATACCTGTAACATCCTGTCAGTTAATGCAAGTGGAATGTTAAACAAACAGAAGTATGGAACGCTGTTGAAATGGATAATATCTATTAGACCCCAGGTGGTCTTTTTTCAGGAGACTCATTTGAAGTCTAATAGTCCGAAGTTGTTTATTCATAGATACTTTTCCAATGTATTTTTTTCATCAGCAGGGGTGGCCCAGAGAGGGGTTGCTATTTATTTCTCAAGGGATCTAGCCTGGGAATTCCTACAGGTTCATAGAGATGCCAAAGGAAGGTGGATATGGGTGGTGGCAAATTGCAAGATAAAATGATAAACTTTGTGAATTACTATGGCCCCATCCTTGATGATATTTCCGGGTTGTCAGAAATTTATGAATATTTAAGGGGAGTCCCAGGACAGATAATTCTAGGAGGAGATTTTAATTATATTCAAGACTTGTCAAGAGATACTTCTAATAAGAAAAAGAAACAGCTAAAGCCTAAAACTAAATGTTTTTTTGAAGCACTCTTACATGAATATCAATTGAGGGATCCATGGCGTTATAGAAATGCTGAAGATGAATCTATTACATGTTATTCCCACCGGTTTTGGACTGCATCCAGAATACATTTCTTTTTAATATCTACATCTTTCCAGATCTCAAGAACTGTGATTGGATGCAATCCTTTTTCGGACCACGCAAGAATTGAATTAGAACTAGTACTTGAAGGAGTGGATGAGGAGCGTCCCAGGTGGCAGCTGGATCGCACCCTGCTACAAAACCAGGAATGGGTTTCAGAATTAAGAGAATGCATTATACAATTCTTTGAAATAAACGACAACACAGCTGAACCCTTCTCTGTCTGGGGCAGATTCAAAGCAACAGCACGCGCCCAGATCATCGCATATACTAGTGCTAAGGCAAACGAAAGAAAGTTAAAAATAGCCAAGCTTCAGTCAGATGTAGAGAGGGAATATACCTTGCAGCTCCAACATCATTTGAGCAAACTAGAGCAGGCTAAAACTCTTCTTCGGGATTTGTTATTGCGGAAGAGATTAATAGTTCAAAAGCCTTCCAACAAAAGGTCTACGAAGACAGCCTGTTGGTGGGAAAATTACTAGCTAACTCTACAAGAAAGAGGCAGGAGTCATCACTGATAGTGATAATTCGTGATCCTCAGAGTGGGTTGGAGGAGGAGGATAGAGATAAGATCTCCAAGATTTTCCTGGATCATTTTGAAAAAATCTACTCTACGGAATATCAGGTAGAGGAAGTAATAATCCAGGACTATTTTGCAAATATAGAAATCCCCAAAATCTCCGAAAATCGGTTCAACCAAATCAGTCTTGAAATAAATACCCCTGAAATACAAGATTGTATAAAGGCAACCGCAGGGGGAAAGGCTTCCGGCCAGGACGGATTCCCAATCGAGTTTTATATGTTTTTTTTAAAGAATTAGCAACTCCCTTGAAAAAGTTATATAATTATGTTAGGTTAGGTGGGCACGCCCCTGCTGAGTTTAAGGAATCTACAATTATATGTTTTATCAAAAAAGATAAAAATCAATATGATGTTAATTCATATAGGCCAATTAGCCTATTAAATTCGGATTATAAAATCCTTATGAAAATATGGGCTGAGAGATTTGTCCTCGCTGCCCAGGAGGTCATCCACCAAGACCAGTCTGGGTTTATCGCAGGACGTTATATGGCAGCAAACACCGAGTTTTTAATCCAGGCATTGGACTATTTTAATATAAATTTGACCCCAGCCTATATATTAATGATGGACGCAGAAAAAGCGTTTGTCTTGGTGAATTGGGCAGCACTATTCTACTCTCTCGGTCAATTTGGTTTTCCAGCCTCAATTATTAAGATGCTTCATAACGTCTATGAGGGAGCATCAGCCCAAGTAATAATCAATGCAAAACAGGCTGGTAAGATCAAGGTAAATAGGGGTACAAAGCAGGGCTGCCCGTTTTCCCCGTTGCTCTTTACTTTCTTTATCGAGCCTCTAGTAGTAAAGATTAGGGACAACGTGGCTATTCAGCCCCCTATCATCGGTATGTCTAAATTACAGTTGTTTGCTGATGATAATATTTTATATTTAATACCTACAAAAGAAAATATTGAAAACCTAATGAGAGAGTTTAACAACTATGAAAAGATAGGGAGTTATAAAGTAAATCCTAAAAAAACTGAGGTCCTTGCATTAAACACTGATCTTCATTTCCTCCCTCTTCTGCAGGCCCAAGCTGCAAGGAGCGACCCAATTAGATACCTGGGCATATTTGTGAGCACCGAATATGATATGCTTTATTCTATGAATTACATTAGAATGAAGAACAAAATTCGGAACCTTTAGATCAATGGCTCCTTCTCCCATTATCAGTTATAGGTAGGGTATCATTAATTAAGATGTCGGTGCTGCCCTTACTCATATTTTTGTTCAGTAACGTTCCTATTAAAATTAATTTAGCTTTTTTTAAAGAACTCGAAACAATGCTTAGAGGTTTTATATGGGGCAATAAAGCTTCGAGAGTTAAACTTTCAGTATTACAACTTCCAGCTGAACAAGGAGGTTTAGCCCTACCCCATTTAAGGACCTATTATGAAGCTGCATTTTTTGATATATTGGCAGGATTATTGAGGAGTAATCAGACAAGAGATAATTTTTTTCTTACAAGAATGTTACAAGAGACAGGCTCCCAAATTCCAGTTTTTTAAAAAATTGCAAGCTCCCAAAGAGGTCAAGATATAAGACGTTAAGAGAATATGTCTCAAGAATGTTGCTCCTTTTCAAAAAACATGGTACTGATGGCTCTCAATATTTAAGTTTATTTGAATGTACTCAAATAGGCCTCCCACTAAGTTTGAATCATATTAAAACCTGGGAACTTTGTGGGTTCCATGAGTTGAGACATATGGTACTCCAAAACAGGGTAATTAGTTGGCAGGAGGTAGTTGCTAGAACTAATGGTCCATTGCGCCCGACCTTTTTTGAATATATGCAGATTTTCTATTTTATTTGAAATGAGATAAGTGGCCTGCTTAATGCTCCTAATGCTATACTAACAGCCTTGTATGGTGGAATGAGCAAAGGTATCGGATATTGGTACAAGATGCTTCATTGCTAAAATCAAAATGTATTAGTAGACAGACATCTTGAGAAAATAAATCTCTCTACACAATGTAACATTTCCACAAATGATTGGGAGGTCATTTGTCAGTTGGGGAATAGATCTTTACGTGCTGCCAACTATAAAAGGATGTCTTTTCTATCTCGCTGGTTAGCATATTATACATCGGAGGCTTTGGAAAAGATGTATCCTGAAGTTGAGAATAAATGCTTCAGATGTATGGCTAGTAGCCAGGGAGGATGGCATCATATTTTTTTTACTTGTCGGCAGTTAGAAACTTTCTGGAAGGGAATATTTGCTGATATCGAACATGCTATTGGGAAATCTTTTCTTCCAACAGCAGAAGTCGCCCTGTTCGGTATATGGAAAGACAGGAGCGGGCTTAATAAAGCAGAAGAAGTATTTATATTTATATCTTTTGCAGTTGCCAGTTCCTTAATACTTCAAAATTGGAAGTCCAGCGAGATCCCATCACATATAAATTGGTTTAACAAAATGAGGAGAACATGTTTTTTTGAAAAGGCTTATGCTGGCAGAGTGGGAGCCATTGGGAGATTTGAGAGGAACTGGAAATATTTTGAGAATTTAGAAGAAATGAAGGGAGGATGATTTGTGAAGAAAATCGAGAGTCGATGTTTTTTAATAACAGCCTTTTTTTCTATGAATCTGATAGTTTTGTCTATTGTTGTTTTTTCTAAGACATCTGCACTTATTGCACTATGCACTTTTTAAGGTGGTACTTTTTTGTACTCTTTGCACTAGCACTTTATTGCAGTTTGCACATTCTTGCAGTTGCACTTTATAAATTGCATATTTTGTACATAATATCTTGGAAATTTCAACTGTGTAGTAGGCTGTTTTTTCTATCTCGATGAACCTCCCTTTTATCTTTGTACATCTTTTTATCTCTTGTTTGTTATTTAAGAAATCTATTCGAAATGTGTTATCATTGAAATCTAAAGTATAATATGTTTTGCACCTTTGGTTTACCTATTGCTCTATTCAATAATAAAAAAATAAAAAATAAAAAAAGTTTAAAGATTTTTGGGAAAATAGGACCAAAAAGTACAACGCACCAACTGTGGATATCTGGTTGCGTCAAACCTGGACAAAGTCACACGTTCAGGGTGAACATGGAGTGTGAGCTGGCAACAGGGACCCATTTTAGCCCACTGAGCAAAGTACCTTAAATCCTGGATTGTGAAGCATTGCGAGGATCCGAGTCAAAGATGCGTCGTGCAGCTGAAGCGATGATTCAGTTCTAAAATGCAACGAGGCTGCAATGCGTGGGCCTGTGTTTTTGTCAGGGATCCCATTGACTGGTTTTGTGATGCGAAGCATGGGGACAAGGATGTGGCGTGCCATCGGGATGATGCGTCGGTTCCGAACAGCTGCGAGGCTGCGATGCAGAGTCCAGCACCGTCGTCGAGGGATGCCAGGGCACATGGTGAGGATGCATGCATATTGGAGATTCTGATGGACTGTGGCTGTGTTTCTAGTGTTTGCGACAGGCCCAATCTAGGCATCAGTGGAGATATATTGGTTCTGCTCTGGGTTGCAATGCACTGCAGAGAAGATGTGTCAGTTCCGCTGGATCCAAAGAGTTTGCCTGAGCCCCTTAAGCCCACTTCCATGGGTCCAGAGAAGGGGTGCTACTATTTGGAAGAATCCAGCTGCAGGTGCAAGATTTTTGGAAACTTGTAGTGTCCCTGCAGCTTCAGATCAGGAGGCCAGTCAACTAGCCCCTGGAGCCACTCTGGGTTCTATGTTCAACAGATGCAGGTCCAGACCTTCTCACCCAGACAAAAGGGCAGCGGGTCAGCACAGCAGCACAGCAGTTCTTTTAGAGCAGCAGGCCAGCACAATGGCAGTCCTTTCAGCAGCACAACAGTCCCTCTTCCTTACAGAGTATCCACATGTTCAGAATGCCACTGAAGAGTTAGTGTCTGAGGTCCAGTATTTATAAACAGTTGTGCCTTTTAAGTGAGGAGAAGTTTCTATAGGATTGCTTTTGAAGTGCACATGTGCCCTGCCTTCCTGGCCCAGGCTCCAGACTAACCGCAGGGGGTATGCAGCCCTTTGTGTGGAGACAGGACACAGTCTCTTCAAATGTAAGTGAGGCCCAGATCCTCCCTCCCATCCTGTAGTGAAGGCCCATCCAGTCACACCTAAGCTCCCCATTGTGCGTGGCTGTCTAGGGGAAATGCACAAAGCTCAGCTGCCACCCACACCCAGTCACATGACCCAGAGACAGGCTGCAGGCACCAAATGGCTCTGGGAAGAAAAAGCCCATTTTCTAAAAGTGGCATTTTCAGAATTGCAAGTTAAAATCCAACTTCACCATAAGTTTGGATTTTAGTTTGACATACCAGAGAAACCAAACATGAAGAGGTTAACGATTCCCATTTGGAAATGACACTTGTAGAATGTAATAAAGTAATTTCAATGTTATTGTTGCTTGAACCTGAAATACCTTGAAACAACAAAAGACAAGAGGCATTTGGCAAAACAGGAACAGAACAGTTTTTTTAATTTAACAGTGCGACCGGGAAAACAGTTATAGGCACAGGGTCTGAGGACTGTCTCAAATTACAATCAGTCGGCCGTGAAATTTACACAATTTGTTGAATGCAATAGAGCAGTTCCGGCCATCCTTTTTTGGTAAGGAATGCAAACTGCTGTCTTTGAGTCATAAATGAGCGTATTCGATGAGAATCCAGGTGGGCCTTGCGTGGACACAATGGGGCCAGTGTGTAATGTGTCCAAATGTCCAGCATGGGGAGCCCATGATCACTGCGTGTACTGTATGTGCTATGTCCTGATTAGCTGTGTCTTCCTAACTTCATGTGACACCTGACTTTATCGTGTTTTGGGAACACGCGTACCCTTCCAGCCATATGTGCTTTATTGGGGCCAATCTCCCTGGACCACTGTGGTGTCGCTGCACCTATCTGTGGGATTGATCTGGGTTTCCTGTTCGCGCGTTTGTATGTCATCTACATGCCACCCCCCCTGTGATCAGTCAATCAGTGACCTCAGGCTTGGGCCTCCATGCCTGCTTGACTACATATTTTTAAGTCAGGGTTGACGTGGAGTTCATAACGGGTTAATTTGTTAATAAAGATACAATCTTATTTTTATACATGAATGATCGTTATTTGTATTGACATAGACTTTCTCAATATTAACATTATCCTATCGGAGAGGTAGACCTTGAAGTAGTGAAAACTAATTTATGAGTTTTTCACTACGAGAACATGTAAACTGAAAAGTACATGTTCAACCCTGCCCTTGGGCTATCGAGGGTTAACCTTATAGGTGACTTTTATGTATTAAAAAGGAAGCTTTGGGCCTGGAAAAAGGTTTATATTGCAAGGTTAAAATGTCAGTTTAAAACTGCACACACACAGGTTGCATTGGCAGGCGTGAGACATGTTTAAAATGCTACTTAAGTGGGTGGCGCAATCAGTGATGCAGGCTTACTAGTTGCCTTTATTTTACAGGCTCTGGGCACAGGTAGCATCACTTTACTGGGGACTTACAAGTAAATGAAATGTGCCAATTCCGTCTAAGCCAATTGATCATGTTTTAAGGAGTGAGCACAAGCACTTAGCACTGGTTAGCAGCGGTAAAGTGCGCAGAGTCCTAAGGCCAGCAAAAACGAATTCAGAAAAAGCAGGATGCATGAAGGCAAAAAAGCTAGGGGAAAACCATGCCAAGGATAACAATGTATGTGACATTCTAGTAGGGGAACATGAGGGACTCTGTAAATGTAAATGTACAGGAATTTATATAGCGCAAATCACCGAGCGGTTTCTAAGCGCTTGCTTAGGGAACCCGTCCTGGTATTCCCCTGTGAGATAACCCCGGCAGGGTATCCGCAAGGTGAAAGCCAGGCATCCCGCTGCGAGGGGCCGTTGTGGAGATTAAGCAAGCTATTGCCCAGAGTCGCAGAGTGTGAACCCGTGAATCAAGTAGGCACCGGAGCGAGAATTGTCGAGTCCATGGACATTTTAGGACTCAAGACCCCGCCAAGACGGGAATTGAACCCTGGTCCCGAACTGACCTCTGCTTCCAGGTCTGCCTCCTCTAACCAGTGAGCCACACTAACTCCACTCTGTCTTAGTGGATGAACTTTATAAAACAGTCTTTGATCGCACAGCTCATGAACATCTGTAGGGGTGTCAAAGAAATCTTATATGCCACTCAGAGTCTGGCAAGACTTTTTTGTCTACTACGAACAAGTTTCCAGCATTGCTGACACAGTACTATACTACACAAAGAATATAATCAGGCACCAAAGTGAAAGCCTGAGAGCAAGAGAACGACCGTCACTAATAAAAACCCAAACAGTTTTTGACTGAATAAACTATTCACTTATTTCGCACCTTGAGAACCAAAATGCAAAGTGCTTTAACATTTTCTGTGTGAAATGTTATCCTAAGCAAGAAAACAGGACTGAAGCAGGTGATTGTAACACTAATACAGCCAAAAGTATTTCATGTTTTTCACAGGGGACCGTCTCCAGCTATAGGGTATGAACTGTGGGACATAATCGACTCTTTGCATCTCTCTGTAGTGATCATGCGACGCCGTCCAGCCTGTCCTGTCCCACCCACTAATCAGCACAAACGCTTATGCACTGCAGCCTGGTCACTCAAGCACACCTTTTGCAGTCATTGTTTGAACTTTTATAAAGTCGATGGACAGCTATAATTCACAAAAACTACCAATGGTCAAGTGATATTTGTCTCTTTAGGCAGAGATATGAAAAAATGCATGAAAAATATGTTAAAAGGCTTGAGATACAAGTACGGAGCTAAGCCACTGCAAGTTGATTAGACCCAGTATCACATGACTGAAAAGTCACAATACTAAAATATGTAGGAGGGTTTCAAGCCAACTACATTGAGGACGTAATGTTGATGCTGATTGCTTTAACTAAGAAAACACAGTGAGACCTGACTGTAGGCCACAGTCAACAGCCGAAGTCCAGAGTTCTATATTACAAATAGCACAGCGAGAACAAGCAGAGTAGATGTTTTTTCCCCACATTAGCCCGTCTGGAGAAAGCATTTTGGTAAATGCTTGCTCAACTATGGAAGTTTCCCTCAGTGGTGGCACCCTTTGTGCCCAAAAGAGCAAGCTACACCACCAGTGTCATATTTAGGATTTGGGGGATACTGGACAAAGCCAGTTTTGGGGCCACTGTAAAGCACAAAATCAGTTGGAATATCTTACCCAGGACCCTAAATACCCTTAAGATGACACAGGGTAGAGAGACAGAGTCAAAGGTAGAGAAAGGCAGCTAGGGAGAAACGTTTATATAGAGAAATAGAATAGATAGAGGTAAAAGAGAGAAAGTTCACTTTTCCGGGGTGGGGGGCACACTTGGAGGGTGTGGGCCCTGGGCAGTTGCACCTTTGCCCATGCATTAAAACGGTTCTGTTGCACGTTGTAAGCTTTCATTCATGCTTTATATCTTGGACGTTTTCCACTGTGCAAGCCACCCTTACTAGGACATAAAGTAGAATTTTTCGCATAAGGAAACCTGACCACGTTTTAATTCCTATTTCCTGCATTGGCAGTGTTTTACTTGTGGTCCTCAGACCCGACTTCAGCATCCAGCTGTTGCACCTCTTACACCTAGCTACTTGTGGCCCACCTCGTTGTTTGTCCAGGTCTTGTCCACAGACCTTTTGCTCCCCAAAATGTCCCCCAGTTCTAGGACCGAGCTTCCACGTATTTTTCTCATGAGCTTCAATAACGCATGACCTTGCAATGACCCGCGCTTCCCTCACTTTTTGCAGACTAGGCCGACCTCAAGATTACAGTGAGACCATAGTCCTCTTTCACTAGCATTCAACTGCCTCCCTGACAACCCTTTGGCACCCCTGATGGACAGATACAAAACACCTCTACCCACGGGTCTAAACAATCAAATTGAACAAAAAGAGACCTGAAAGAGCGTGATCACTGACCTCTCTAACTCTAGCAGGCTATAAAAGTAAAGAAAACGAATCCTTTTAAAGTCCTTCTAAAAAGGATGGATTCTCATCACTCACCAATGGTGACATGCTTCATCATCTGGATCTCCTCCTAGTCTCACACTAGTGACACTAAGGGATACAACCCTTTCAAATGGAAAGGGGAGCTCGCTGATGTTTTTATCAAGAGCTGTTGATGTAGCTCTCAATATAACAGTCTTGTTATTAGACCTACAGACATCAGTGATTGTTTTGTGTGGGAGTGAAATGTGCAGTGAAGAATGATTTGAAATAGTGAATTAAAACTGAGTAAAGAGAGAAACAAAACGTTTATTAACATCTCTCAAAGCTCAAACCTAAAAACAGTGCAATGGACAGTTTTCAACAAATAACTGCCTTCTTCTGGGCCACAAAGGAATTGCTACTGCAAACGTGAATTAGGTAAGAAAAGGTTGGAAAAATACAACCTTATCACCTGTAATTGCCAGAGGTACAGACGGAAAGAGTGGTGCCTCCTTTTTCATGAGCCGCAGCCAGGTGAGGTGAGGTCTTCTCCTCATGCATTACGGAAGCTATCAGCATTCCGTCACTTGCAGAGGACACGTTGCACATTCCTGATTACAGGTGATAAGGTTGTATTCGTTTCAATCATTTCTTATCTAATTCACGTTTGCTGTAGCAATTTCTTTGTGGTCCTGAAGAAGGCATAGGACAGAGATTTTTCTTTATTGCTGAAACATGTTGACCCGTTTATCCATAAAGACAGTTATTTGTTGAAAACTGTTGATTGCTCTGTTTTTAGGTTTGAGCTTTGAGAGATATTGATAAAGTTTTTTTTCTCTCGTTTCTCAATTGTAATTGTATGTATGTATGTATGTATGTATAAACTATTTTGTAGCACGCTCCGTTACTTGAGAGTATCCTGGCGCGAGGGGAAAGGCGGGAAACAGAACCACAGAGAAAACAACTTATAATAAACTCTTGAATAAGTGTGTTTTTAGATTTTTCTTAAATAACGCCACGGTTTGGGAGGAACGCAGATGAAGAGGTAGAGCGTTCCACGCCCTGGCCACAATCACAGAGATTGACTGGCCACCAAGTCTGGCACGTTTGAAACGGGGAAGGTACAGTTTCAGCTGCGTGGAAGATCTAAGAGAGCGGGTTGGCTATTTCATATCATTCTGCACTGCGCATTTCACTCCCACACAAAACAATCGCTCATGTCTGTAGGTCTAATAACAAGCGCGTTATATTGAGTGCTACATCAACAGCTCTTGATAAAAACATCCTCGAGCTCCCCTTTCCTTTTGAAAAGGTTGTAGCCCTTAGTGTCACTAGTGTGACGCTTGGAGGAGACCCAGATGATGAAGCATGTCACCATTGGTGAGTGAAGGAAATCTGTCCTTTTTAGAAAGACTTTAAAAGGATTCGTATCTTTTTTCTTTTATAGCCTGATAGAGTTAGAGAGGTCAGTGATCATGCTCTTTCAGGTCTCTTATGCTTCAATTTGATTGTTTAGACCCGTGGGTAGAGGTGTTTTGTATCTGTCGTTCATTTAAGGAGTATATCCACGCTTGGTCTTAAAATATTCATTTAGACCCTGCTTACATTGAAGTGTTTGTTACTCCTGAAGGACGACCTACCCACTGCAGCATGTCTGACTAAAGGCTACTGGGGTTTGTCCATATCACCTCAACCCTGAAGTAACTAACTTCAAGGCTTACCCTCCAAGCATGCAACCTCTTCAAGATCAGATTTTACATCTAGAATAAAAACCCTGCATATATGGAACAAAACACAGGCGTCAAGGAAAAGTAGGACTTGGGGTGAAGAAATACAAGAAAAAAGAGATTACAAAGCAGACCTTCTCCATCTTCGCATCTAGGGTCTGGACCAACATAGTCATCAACAGCAGACCCGCTCCTATCCTGCTACAATTCATAAAGTAATTAAAGACATATATTTTCAAAAAGCACTGCTATCCCATACAATAGTAACCTCCGTTTGAACTGCCTGAGACAAAAATCTGTACTTTTCCTAAGGGATGATGCCATCCATGACGTGCCTTTCTATGCCCTTGGCCTACACACAATACTCCTAATGCTTTCAGACATCAGGAAGGAATTCTGTATTGAGTTTGCCATCTTCCTCGTTTGTATTCAGCCTACCACCTGTTATGGCCTTTTATCCCAGTCAGATGGTGTCTGTTTAGGTGAGGATCCACACCTCCTTCCCCAGCTCCACCACACACTTTGGTTGTCTTGGATCCCACATACACATCCCAAGCAATCACACCTGGCATCATGTCCCCTCAGTGGGTTCTAAGTAGGGCTCCCGGTTTTCCGTTTAAATAGATTTTTACATGTAAATACAGACGGAAAACACATTTTCCTTTGTCTGTATTTATATATAAAAACAGGAAAATAATAACGGCCGCTGCAGGAGCAGTCATGGTGGCTCAGCTCTGTCCCTTTAATGGAGCTCGCTTTGCGATGTAAATTATTGTCAAGGTATTTACCTCCTTTGACACACTTCTTAAATCTCAATTTCCAGCCTGCCCGGCCCCCAAGCGTTATTTGCCGCACTGTGCCGAGTTACATTTTTACAGGAGGAGGCCAGTGTCCTGTCTGTCACCTCCTGACCTCAACACTTCTTGCCTGCTTAGCCCCTGTCCTAGGGGATCCCTGAAGCCTGGGTCCCGTCACAGCGTGGGTCTTTAAGCAGGTGCTGTGCCTTTAAAAGGCACAAGCACGGCTCTCAAGTCAACGGTGCCACTTAGCAGCTTATCTCACGGTCATACCTCAACTATATCCTGATTGCCAGCAGCTGTCTGCAGCCAAGGAGGGTGGTGGATGGGTGGGGTACGTGCAGAAGCCCCTTGGGCCCTATGGGCGTTGTGCACCTGTGGTTAGGTTTATGTTTTACGGTGCGATCAGGTTACTTTTCTTTTCATGTTGTTAACTTTTCAAGCAAAAACACTCATTGATTTTTGACTAATGAGTGTAAAAGCTTTAAGTTGTATTCCCTATGAGTGTTTGCTTTTTTCCAGTATATTGTTCCTTTTTTCAGGCAGCATATTACTCTAGTCCAGTGTATAATTTGAATTGAATTGCTTTCAGGTGTTTATAGCGGGGCACAATTGGGTTGTAGCTGTGGGGGAGAGGAAGTGTCACTCTGTCGATAACAGAAACTGCAAGCCTTTGAGACAAATGGCTTGTGATAGCACTTTTAAGTGTACTTGGGACATTCTGCAAAAGGCAAAGTTTTCTGTTGAATGTATAGTGTTGACACTATAACAACCGAGTGAATGTGTGCATTGTCAATTTAAATAAATGTGGAAAAATGCATAGATGCAGCATCGACTTTTGCCTGTGGCAAAAATAAATGTGGATAAATACAGAAAAAATGCTCAAAAAATAAATGTGGATAAATACAGACGGAAATAGCAAAAATATGAATACCATAAAACCGGGAGCCCTAGTTATAAGCAATAGCTTCACCAGCCCCTGCACTACAAACCAACATTGTGCTGCTGACACTATGCCCTTGTGTTTCTGCCGTTCTCTTCTTACTTTCATTCTACAATTTTTGAGCACGCCAGACAGCTCACCCACTGCTTTCAGATGTTCTTATCTTTTGCAGCTCACCCACACATACCATTAAAAACTGCACAGTTCAATCCAAATGTCATGGCATCCCAGTTTAGGATTTAAGCATGAGACCACCAACACAGTGGGTTTCAAGCCTTTTCCTCCCATCAACCAAAACTTTAGGTAGCCACCCGCAATGCGACAGCCCTAGCAGAAAAGCACATCTTTTCCACATTCAAGTGGACCACATTGTCACGTTTTAGGCTATTGATGACTGGACTGCATCTCCCAGAATGCCTGTAGCTTAGTTTGTTGTTTGTGTTTAACGTACCTTGTTTCTAAATCTTTTCTTTCTTTCCCTTCTGCCGGTGCTTGTCACTTGTGAAGCCTGTCTAGTGAATACTCGAAACCAGTGTTAGCCTTCGGGGCCCCGTGTCAATGCTATGGAATCTTAATTGTCTCGGAGGAGCGGAGACCGAGAGAAGCCGTGCGGAAACCTGCTCCGCTGCACAGCGCGTTGTTTGCCCTTTGACCTGGTGCCGCGCTGGTGATTCAGGAGGAGCCGCTCTGAAGTTTCCTGAAGCCGTGTAAGAAACCCGAGACGGCGGTTGCTGTTCTGTCGGGTATGTGAGCACGGAGCCTTTTTGACTTTTGGATAAGCGTTAGTAACGCTAAGGGTTCAGAGCTTCGTAATCGTGTAGAAGTAGAAGCGGCTGCTTCTACTTCATTTCCTGTTCGGAGCCCTTTAACTGTGTTTACTTGAACTCTGGCTGAATCCCTTCAACGTGTGATCAGTAATCGAGTCGGAAGTTTATTCCTGTGGATTTAAGGACACACAAGAATTTTCTGTGCACAGAGACATATTACAGGCTAAAAGAAATATAAGACTTCAGCAGAGAAGAGCACATTAGTTTCTTGAATGTGCATTGGGGACTAAGGATTCTGCTTTCTCTCTGGAGCACAACACCCTTTGGATTTGTTTTCATTTCTTTTTCTATTTCTTATTCGTTATTTCATATCTTGGATTGGTGTGGCAGTTTAGACTAGTGAGTATCACTGTGTATCTTTTTACTCTTGGTCTAGTAGTTCGTATAGGGAGGGGGTGTGCATTTATATGTGTCTTCTTGTGTATCCCTGCAGACCACTACTGTAGCAAACGAAGGAAGAAGGAACACCTATCCTGTCCTCACCAGCTGTAGATGGTTTCTGGCTGCCCACCTGTTTTATTTATTTTCTCAATTTTTTCCCCTTCCCTGGGAGGGGTTGTCCTAGAGGAGAGTTATATTTATGGCTCGTCTGGGGGACCGTTCCTAGGGAGGAAGGAAACAGGCTACGACATCGCTCCTGCTGCATCTGACTATCAAGGTTAGTCATCCTGCCTTAGTTGTGGCAGAGTGACAAGCCCACGTTCTCTTGCGGCCTGAGCGATGGATACCAACACTGTATTGCAGACTGTGTTGGAGTCTTTAACTGCCTTACGTGTAGAGGTAGACGCAGTGAGAGGGGAGAATCATGATATGCGGAACGAGATGGGGGCTCTTAGACGTGATGTGGAAGGATTGGCCCAAGCTAGGACTGCAGGAAAACAGTACATTAGAGAGGCCACATTACCCCCCCCTGTCCAAGCATCTTCTCATTTAGCTCCAGGGGCGCAGGCTCCGTCTACCATACAGGTTATACAACCTGTTCAATTACCATTGGCACCGCCTGAAAGGTTTTTGGGGATCCCCGGAAATTTAGTACTTTTTTAGGGCAGTGTAAGTTGCACTTTATGTGCAAACCCTCTGTTTTTCCTGATGATCATTCGAAAACTGCCTTTATGCTGTCTTACTTGGGGGGCAACGCTGCAAGTTGGTCTTTCCCCTTGATTGAGAAAAACGATCCTGTGCTAGCTAGCTTTGACGATTTTTGCGATGAAATGCGCAAGTTGTTTGATCGCAAGGCCCATATGTTATCTTTGGATCGTGAACTTATAACGCTCAAACAAGGGTCTTTAGATTTGTTAACATACATTACCCATTTCAACCGTCTTGTTGTCGAGACTGATTGGCCTCCTGCCAAACGTGTTTCCTTGTTTTATCAAGGACTGAGAGGGGAATTGAAGGATGTACTTGCCCAGGTGGTGAACATGCCCACTTGTTGTGAAGAACTGATAGACCTCACTATACAACTGGATCACCGGTTACAGGAACGTAAGGGCGATAAACATCGCTATGATTGGCGTTTTCCAGTGTCTAAACCTAGAGTGACTTCGGAGGGTGCATCCACTGCTGATACCCCGGAACCTATGCAAATAGGGGTAGTCAGAGGTCCATTGAGTTCAGAAGAAAGAATGCGTCGACGCAACCAAAAGCTTTGCATGTATTGTGGAAAGCCTGGACACTTCATCAGAGACTGTAAGGCTAAAACAAAGAGTATACGAAATATACCTGCGGTTGAATACCCTTCTTCGGATTCGGGAAACGAGAAAGCTCAAACAAACCAGAGGCCCTTGGTTTGAGCTATGATGGAGTAAATGAGGTCTCTCATGCAATAGCTAACACTATGCAACCTTCTGTGCCCCACATGAATTTATGTGTTACCCTTACATGGCTTGGAGAAATACCGGTAATGGTGCATGCCATGCTTGATTCCGGAGCAACGGGTAACTTCATCGATGTACAATATGCCAAGAGGTTGGGAATCCCTTGCATTGAAAAAGAAGTACCGGAAGCAGTGAAAGCTGTAGACGGATCGGATCTGACATCAGGACCAGTGTGTTATCATACCTGTCCATTGGTGATGCAAGTAGGACATGAACATTATGAACGCATATCCTTTGATTTAATTGATGCTCTTCAGTTTAGATTGATCTTGGGTATGCCTTGGTTAACACAACATGACCCACTGGTCAAGTGGGCTGCTCGTTCCATTACCTTGAGCTCAGCATATTGCGTAGAACATTGTATTCCAACGCATCCTCGAGAGGAAATCAAAATGGAAACACCTGCTAGTACGTTGGCTTCTGGAAGTAGAGAGTTGGGAGTCAACGCAATTACCACTCTTCCGGAGGTATATCAGAGATACCAAGAGGTCTTCAGTGAAAGAGAAGCCAGTAAACTACCCATACACCGGGATTATGACTGTGTCATCGAATTGGAACCCGGAGCCAATATTCCGTGTAGTAGAGTATATGCTCTCAATGAAGCTGAAAACGTTTATTTACAGCAATACCTGAAGAAAATGTTGGAATCCGGATTCATCCGTCCATCTACGTCTCCAGCATCGTCACCTCTGTTTTTTATTCCTTAAAAGGAAAGGGGCCTAAGAACCTGTATAGACTATAGAGCTATTAACAGAGTTACCAGGAAGAACAGGTACCCGTTGCCTTTGATTCCAATCTTGTTGGACCAGTTAAAAGATGCTAGAATATTCACCAAGCTGGATCTGCGAGGGGCCTATGATTTGGTGCGTGTCCGCAGAGGAGACGAGTGGAAGACGGCTTTCCGCACCCATTACGGGTTGTACG
Organism: Lissotriton vulgaris; assembly: GCF_964263255.1. Classification (NCBI taxonomy): domain Eukaryota; kingdom Metazoa; phylum Chordata; class Amphibia; order Caudata; family Salamandridae; genus Lissotriton; species Lissotriton vulgaris. The sequence goes on along the minus strand of NC_141689.1, from coordinate 720,783,815 downwards.
AATACCAAGTGATGCCGTTTGGCCTCTGCAATGCCCCTGCGGCATTTCAATTCTTTATGGATGAAGTTTTGCAAGGCTTATTGGATGCGTCATGTATAGTCTACATAGACGATATATTGATATATTCATCTACGGGAGAAGAACATGTCCAGCATGTGATGGAAGTTTTGGAATGATTACAACAACATGAGTTGTATGCTAAACTGGAGAAGTGCTTGTTCCATACCAGAGAAGTGGAATTCCTGGGTTATGTCATCGGCCCGAATGGTATTCAAATGGATAAAAAGAAAACACAAGCTATTATCCAGTGGGAATCTCCTTCGAATGTAAAAGCTTTGCAAAGCTTTTTAGGTTTTGCAAACTTTTACAGGAGGTTTATTAAAGACTTCTCTAGGATCATACAACCTTTGACCTTTTTGTTGAAGAAAGGAGCTACTTTCAAGTGGACTGATCCAGCGGAAGATGCTTTCCGAACTCTAAAGACATGTTTTGTGACTGCTTCCATTCTCCGTCATCCAGATGCGAGTCAACCTTATATCATGGAGACGGATGCATCATACTACGCCATAGGAGGTATTCTTTCCCAGAGAAATCCGGATACTGGACAACTGCATCCGGTGGCATATTACTCTCGTAAGTTGTCCTCCTGTGAAGTCAACTACAGTATTACCGATAAGGAATTGCTAGCCATTAAGAGGGTTTGTGAGGAATGGAGACATCATCTCATGGGGGCTAGACATACCGTGGAAATCTTCACAGATCATCGGAATCTCCTCTTTTTGAAAAGCGCACGAGCATTAACACCACGCCAATTACGGTGGTCGTTGTTCTTCTCGGATTTCGATTTTGTAATCAAATATCGTCCGGGTCCCCAAAATGGCAAGGCAGATGCGCTGTCAAGACCTGAATCTGCAGTGAGAGATCTTTCCCCAGAATCTGAGAATCCTCCACCCATTCTCCCAGAGGCTTCCTTCTCTCAGTCGGCTTCCGCTATATCAGGTTCCCTTGACTTCTTGAAACAAGTAGAAGAGGAAGTCAAATCGATGGATGCTCAAACTTGGATCGGTGTAGAACCACAGCAGAGAACTATGCGAAAAGGACTTCTTTTCAGGGACAAACAGCTGTATGTCCTTACGACGGAACTACAAGAGCAAGTTTTGAGATGGACTCATGATTCTACACTAGGAGGTCATATGGGCGTTCAGAAAACCATGCAAACTGTCGTCAGGTATTTTTGGTGGGAATCCATGAAAAAGGACATTGTCGACTATGTGGCTAAGTGTCCTGTATGTACTCAAGCGAAAGCTCAACATCAAAGAAGCAGTGGTTTGTTACGTCCTATACCAATACCTCCTGCGCCATGGCACACTGTCTCTATGGATTTTATAGTGGAGATGCCTCTCAGTCACGGCAACAACACCATCTTAGTGGTTATTGACCATTTAACCAAAATGGGTCATTTCATAGCTCTAACCAAATTGCCTACCTCTGGGGAGTTGGCCTTAGTCTTCCTACAGAACGTGGTTTGGTTACATGGGGTGCCTTCTGTTCTCATCACAGATAGAGGAACACAGTTTACCTCTAAGTTCTGGAAGGCATTGTGTGACATCCTGGATATTGACGCCCGTCTGTCGACGAGTTATCATCCTCAGACAGACGGGAAAACAGAAAGGCTTAACCAAACACTTGAACAGTATCTACGGTGTTTTACACTGCAACACAGTGAGGAATGGAGAACGTTGTTGTGGATGGCAGAATTCGCCTACAATAGCGCTACCCATTCATCCCTGGGATGTTCGCCCTTTTATTTTCTTCATGGCTATCATCCCAATTTCCTGCCTTTTGAACATCCTGGTATATCCTCCCTTCCTTCTATACAGGAGCACCATGCCCACCTCATCTCTATAGCTCAGGAGGCCCGAGAGCAGTTGGTGGCAGCCAGGGACCATGATAAACAGCAGGCTGATAGAAAAAGTCCCCCTGAGCCTGAGTACACTATCGGGGACAAAGTGTGGTTGAGTACGAAATACTTGAAATTGAAAGGGAATACAAGATTGCAGCCTAAATATGTCGGCCCATATTCCATTCTTGCTGTTATCAACCCGGTAGCTATGAAGCTAGGTCTTCCCCCTACTTGGCACATACACCCAGTATTCCATGTGTCTCTATTGAAGCCTTATGTTCCGGGTACAAGAGCTATAGGGAGGCCACAGCCAGTGGAGATAGATGGGGACATTGAGTATGAGGTGAGAGCTGTACTTGATTCCCGAAGAGTGAGAGGTGTGTTACAGTACTTGATAGACTGGAAAGGGTATGGGCATGAGGAACGTTCATGGGAGCCTCGTTCTAATCTTAACTGCCCTGACCTTTTGAGACTTTTTCATGCTAAGTTTCCTTCTAAGCCTGGTGGACCGCCGAGACGTCGGTCCTAGAGTGGGGGTTCTGTCATGTTTTAGGCTATTGATGACTGGACTGCATCTCCCAGAATGCCTGCAGCTTAGTCTGTTGTTTGTGTTTGATGTACCTTGTTTCTATATCTTTTCTTTCTTTCCCTTCTGCCGGTGCTTGTCACTTGTGAAGCCTGTCTAGTGAATACTCGAAACCAGTGTTAGCCTTCGGGCCCCGTGTCAATGCTATGGAATCTTAATTGTCTCGGAGGAGCGGAGACCGAGAGAAGCCGTGCGGAAACCTGCTCCACTGCACGGCGCGTTGTTTGCCCTTTGACCTGGAGCCGCGCTGGTGATTCAGGAGGAGCCGCTCTGAAGTTTCCTGAAGCCGTGTAAGAAACCCGAGACGGCGGTTGCTGTTCTGTCGGGTATGTGAGCACGGAGCCTTTTTGACTTTTGGATAAGCGTTAGTAACGCTAAGGGTTCAGAGCTTCGTAATCGTGTAGAAGTAGAAGCGGCTGCTTCTACTTCATTTCCTGTTCGGAGCCCTTTAACTGTGTTTACTTGAACTCTGGCTGAATCCCTTCAACGTGTGATCAGTAATCGAGTCGGAAGTTTATTCCTGTGGATTTAAGGACCCACAAGAATTTTCTGTGCACAGATACATATTACAGGCTAAAAGAAATATAAGACTTCAGCAGAGAAGAGCACATTAGTTTCTTGAATGTGCATTGGGGACTAAGGATTCTGCTTTCTCTCTGGAGCACAACACCCTTTGGATTTGTTTTCATTTCTTTTTCTATTTCTTATTCGTTATTTCATATCTTGGATTGGTGTGGCAGTTTAGACTAGTGAGTATCACTGTGTATCTTTTTACTCTTGGTCTAGTAGTTCGTATAGGGAGGGGGTGTGCATTTATATGTGTCTTCTTGTGTATCCCTGCAGACCACTACTGTAGCAAACGAAGGAAGAAGGAACACCTATCCTGTCCTCACCAGCTGTAGATGGTTTCTGGCTGCCCGCCTGTTTTATTTATTTTCTCAATTTTTTCCCCTTCCCTGGGAGGGGTTGTCCTAGAGGAGAGTTATATTTATGGCTCGTCTGGGGGACCGTTCCTAAGGAGGAAGAAAACAGGCTACGACATCGCTCCTGCTGCATCTGACTATCAAGGTTAGTCATCCTGCCTTAGTTGTGACACACATTTTACCCCATCTTTTGTTTATCCAAAAACCATTGCACCCTGTCTCACAATATGTGAGTGAGGCTTGATGGGTGCTGCCACAGGAGCTCACATTCTGCGCTGTGAGCCTGTAGTGTTAGGCGATATTCCACAGGAGAAAGTAGATGTACTCCAAGGTCAGTTGGGTTGTGAAACTGCAGGAGTTGTGCCTCTTTTTGTAAGATGGTATGCTATGCCACAGGCTGCCTCTTAAATAAGCTGAACGTCATCTGCGACAAGGTTTTTAAGCATGTCTGGATCCCTCTTCTAATTTCAACCTTTCCTGTGCTGTGTGGGGAAGCACTGGAAGAGGATAAGTGGAAGCTTGCATGTGCAGTGGTCTCATCTTCCTCACTTCACTCACAGAACCCATGCAAAGACTGGTGGTGGACTACTTGGCCTAGCTCCACTACAGATGTAAAGCATACTCATACTCCCCTGGATTTTTCTTTAGAGGAACACAGAAAGCATCATAAGAAGAATGTTTCAAGGAACTCTGGGGCATTTTTACAAGGGGATTGAACAACGGAACGTCACTTTTACTGCTGGGTCAATGCCCACCTCCAATTTCATAAAGTGGCGTTAAGCCACGATTTGTGGCTTGAAGCCGCTTTGCAAATATGGTTCCTTTCATGCTGCTTTCTGCATCAAAGGGTGCGCAATGGGTGTTGCTGTGGGCGTCCCAACGCAACACCTATTGCTTGTTGACACTGCCCCAGATTTACAAGGATCTGTAAACCTGAGGAAGCGCCAAAAACGAATGCCATGAAAAAGCAGGCTTTATACAGGGAGAAATACTGTTATTTCTCATCGTTTTGGCAATACACCATGAATAATTGCTTATTTGCAAGAATGTGTCCCTTCCTGCACATAAACATTAATCAAATAATTGTTATTTGTTCCTTCTATGTGTGCTGCGGAATGAAGGACACATAGAAGTAGCAAATCGCCATTATTGATTGTTTATGTGAAGGAAGGGACACCTTCCTGCACCAAACCATCCCTGCAACGCAGTCACCCTTACACTATGGCGCAAGTACATCCGTGTTGGCACTAGGCAGGTATTTTTAGCACCAGCTCTAGAGAAAAACAGGGGTGCACCATATCCTTGTAAATACGGCGCATCCCTGCATTTTGGAAATGGTGCAGCGTGGCGCTTGCTAAATTTGTCACAGCACCACACTGCACCATTTCCTTGTAAATATGCCCCTGTGTGTTGAGGTGGGTGGGTTATTAATCTTGCTATCAATGATTTTAGAATGGGAAGGTGATCAGAGACTCTCTTTAGTCAACCAGAATAAGTGGTGTAGCCTGGGGGTCATGGGTCCAAGTGTAAGCATTGAACTAGGCACCCCAGCCGGTATTAAAGTGAGGTGCAACACCCCCATCCCACCCCTGGGCCCTGGTGTCACAGCACCTGCTACAATAACGTAATTTACGCCACTTGTCTGTCCTTCTCTCCTCTCCATCATCCATTTAATGCTCTCCTCTGTGTTGCCTTCCTCAGTCTCTCTTCCCCTTCTTATGTCTCTCACTCATCCTCATCTCCTTCCTCCCTTCTCTTCTTATTTATGGTTCATTTCCCTTCTTTTCCCCTTGCCCACTTTCTGATCCTTATCCCCTTCCCTCTTTCTTACTCATCCTTATTTCCTTCTCCCTTTTCTCGCCTTTTCCTGCTGCCCTCCCCATTCTTTCATCCTCTTTTTTTACCCCTGTCCCCTCTCTCTTTTTTATACTTCCCTTATCCTCGACTCCCTGAAAAGTGAACACATCCAAGCCCCCAGCATGCACTGCGCCTAAAAAAATCAGAACAGGGAGCCTCTGAAGTAATCTCAGCTAGCGCAGGGCAGGCTGGGCCCCTTCCTGCCTCTTGTCCCCGGTGCACTGCACCAGCTGCACCAATTGTAGCTGCTCACCTGCACAGATATGTGGACAGTTTACACTCTTGTAGTAGATGAACATAAACGTGCGCTAGGGACAAACTAAGTATATCAGCCACGTTTGGAGCCGTGTTGTCCACATCAAGGGGTGGAACTGTCCATTCACCCTTTGGAAAAGCATACAGGCTGACTTCCATGCCAGCCTGCCTTGAAGAGAGCCAAGGTCATTTCCTCTGCAGCCTTAGGTGTTGGTTCACTCTCCTGCTTCACCCACGTCACCAATAAAACTCACCTGGCATCACTCACAAGCTGGGACCACTTAGCTACCCGGGTTAGCTAGGCATGTGTGTACCTGATACTGTGTGTTGCAAGTTACATGCAGCAATTGCCTTTCACCAGTCAAGATTACAAGCAGTGTAGGACCAGGGCTTAAAGTACATGATGACAGGGTTCTGGCAAACGTGTACATTCACAGGCGGAAGTCAGAGGGAAACTGATGAAACTGCAGTACTCGTTCTACAGTGAGAGGGGTGATGGATGGAGACCAGAGTTTGTTTACCCCATTAGCATTTACACTGCATGTTCAGATGAAAGGAGTGCACAGCTAATGCTCCTCTAGAGAGAGAAGTCAAACCAGAGACAGCTCCGGTGAGTCACGCAGGCATTTTGTGTTCAGTCCTGAAAAAACAGTTAGACTTATTGATATCAATACAAAACTTTTAAATCGCTATGTAACTTAAAAATTAATCAGCAAGCTTAAAGCTTTGATCTGGACAATTCTTAGATGTTTTTTCACAGTTAGAATGGGATATTCTGCTTAGCCTATTTCCTTATTGCTGTTGTGTGAGTTATAAGCTCTCACATGAAGTACAAATGACTCTCTAAAGAGAGAACAAGAGAAATATGTTTTTAAAATACCATTGTTGCTTCTGTGGGTGCCGACTTTTGAACGTGTGTTAATGGTAGCGCTTGCAGTCAACAGTTCAAGGCACTATGCATGACACGAGATTCTCTGAAAGTATGGCCTTTTAAAAACATTGCTAACCCTGGGGCTTCATGAATGAATAACTTTATTTTTTTAGAAGGGTAAAGGAGGCCTCTCTATTTGGCAGAGGTATGCACCCTGTCCAAGTAGGGACCACAATCCCAGTAAGAGTAAGTCAGACACACACCCTAAATTAACCTGTGCTCACTCTGGTAGCTTGGAACAGAGCATTCAGGCTTAACTTAAAAGGCAATATGTAAAGTATTTGTGCAACACGAAACAGTAAAACAATTCTCAAAAAAGAACCACACAAGTTTAGAAAAATAGAGCTTAATTTATTGAGTAACACAAGACCAAAAACAACAAAAATCTAGTCAGTCGAACTTGAGATATTAATTTTTATACAATAAACTGCAAAATAGAGCTTACAAGCAATAAGGACTTATGTAGGTTATCTGATCACGCTGAACCGGGACAAAGTCAAGAGTTCAGGCCAACCACGATGGAGCACAGACCAGATACAGGGACCCAGTGAGGCCCGCTGCACAAAAGTACCTTAATTCTGGTTGTGTCAACAAAGATGCGGGGTGCAGCCAAACGATGTGTCGATGTTCTACAAGAGCAGCACATTATACCCTCTTCCAAGGGCCCAGGATGAATTTGGCACCACTTGGCAGGGCAATAACATCCAGATGGCAGAGTCCAGGTGCTGTAGCAGAGTGGTTGGAAGTCTTATGTGTCCCCGAGAGTTCAGAAAACAGGAGTCTCTCTAGGTTGTGGGTTGTAGAGATTCGGGTCCAGTCGTTCTCAGTCCCAGACAAGGGGGCAGCAGGCAGCAGGTCCACACAACAAAGCAGGAGTCCAGCAGAGTAGCTGTCTAGCAGAGTGGCAACCCTTGTAGCAGCACAGCAGTCTTTCTTCCTGGCAGTGTATTCCCAGATCCAGAAGTGTACTGAAGTTGTGGTGTCTGAGGTCCAGTATTTATACTTTGGTTCCCTGGTTCTGGACAGTAGGAGAAGCCTTTAGACAGTAATTTTGAAGTGCAGGAAATCATTTTCCTCCCCTGCCCTGGCTCTAAGCTGGCTGGAGTGACAATAAAGTGTCATTAGGCCTATTGTGTGGAGACAGGGTGCAGCCTATTCAGATACTAGTGGGGGCTGTGCTTAGCCCTGGCCCGATCAAGCCAGTTAATGGCCCATTAAGGTACATCAAATCACACCTAAACTCCCATTGTGTTTGGCTGTCTAGAAGGAATTCACAAGGCTCAGCTATCACCTACCCCAGATGTGTATTCCAAGACAGGCAGTAGGCACAGAATGGTTGAAGTCTGAAAATTAAAATTTTCTAAAAGTGGCATTTTCAGACTCAAAACTTAAAATCCAACTTTACCATAAGTTGTGGTTTTAAATTGTGAGTTCAGAGACACCAAACTCGAAATCTCTATTGTTTCCCAATCGGAAAGTACACGTATAAAATGCAATAAGGTAATTCCTTTAAAAAAAATTATTTTTATTGAAGCAACGCTCTTCTTACAGGGCAGGACAGAGGAAATCACAGTTGGACATGTACTATGAAGTGACACCGACACACTCCTCATTTGAACAATCACCATTGGGATCAATATATCATGCTTTCCTGATGTCTTCTCAGGCCCCCCTTGCCTTGTCCCATTTTCTAGGACAACCACAGCTCTGATATATTATTTATTTAGTTTTAGGAGTTTCCTATAGCACTGACATGGCCGGAGGGGTATCAGAGCACTTTACAGCAACATACACGACAGAACAATAAACAGTCACAGTACACTAATAAACACAGATTCTAGACAGTTATCAATTCAGTATCTTGTAGTAAAAGTTCAGTTTCGGGGCTAGACAGTTCACAGTCAGCATAGAGAAGTTCGATTGAGGAGTTGAGCACCGGATCTAAGAGAAGCTTTGCGGCAGTGGTAACAGTCATTAGTTGGGGATTACAAGGTGAAACAGAGCAGCTATTATCCAGAGGGATAGAGATGTCGGTTAAGGAGAAATTCTTTTAGTAGTCTCTTGAAACTCGTGAAGGAGGGGTTAGTTCTGATATGTACTAGGAGAAAATTCCAGATTTTAGGGGCATTGCCTAAGAAAGAGCGGGAAAGGGCTTTTTGTTTATATCTTTTGAGGAGGATGAGAAGGAGTGTCTTGGAGCTTCTTAGGGTTCTCAATTGTTCTGCTTTTGTGAGTTTGGCTGCGAGGTAACCTGGTTTGCCAGTGTGCAGGGCTTTATAGGCGAGACAGGCAGTTTTGAAACAGCAACATGCATCAATTGGTAGCCATTTTTGGTTTTTCAGTATGGGGTGATGGGGTCGTGTTTCTTGGCTCCTGTGACAATTCTTGCTGCTGCGTTTAGGCTGGCTCTCATGGGCTACGAGTGCTCTGGTTGCTCCAGTGAGTGTGGCATTTCAATAGTCTAGTCTGAACAGAACTAGAGCTTGTGTTGTGGTTTTTAGGTCATTAGGTGGTAGGAAGGGCTTGATTTTGCTGAGGAGTTTTAAGCTGTAGAAAGCGCTCTTTGCAGTGGATCTTATGTGAGAGCTCATGTTTAGTCTTGAGTCCAGAGAGATCCCCAGAGATTTGGCTGAGTCAGCTAGAATAAGCCTGCAGTTTATGGAGTCCAGGTTATTTATCCATTCTTGGATCTGTGGAGGGTGGTCGTAATTGGAGAAGGCAAGAGTGTCGTTTTTTTCTTGGTTGAGTTTGAGGTGGTTGTGTGATAGCTAGTTTTGTACTTTTCAGAGTGCGGAGTAAAGTTAGTGAATGCCGTTTAGAGAGTATATTTCAAGGTAGAGCTGGGTGTCATTGGCATAGAGATGATAGGAGAAAGTTGCTCATGTTAGAATGGTAGTGAGGGGTTCCATATAAATGTTGAAGTGTGTGGGAGATAGGACTGAGCCTTGCGGAACACCTCGGGTTATGGGTGAGATGTCAGACATCGAGTTGTTGATTTTTATTGGGTGGGATCGGTTATGCAAAAATGAGGAGATCCATTTCAGAACAGTGCCAACAGCTCTGATACGCTTTTGTAGGGCATTCACAAATAACATGTGATCTACTGTATCAAAAGCTGCTGATAGGTCTAAGAGAACAAGCAGGCAGCATCTGTTTAAGTCTAGGGAATTATGATTGTCATCTGTTATATTTAATTTAGCTGTTTCAGTGCTGCATCCCTTTCTGAAACCTGACTGGTGTGAGTCAAGTAGGTTGTAGGAGTCCACGTGTTGGTTACTTTGGGAGAGAACACATTTCTTGAGGATTGTTGCTAGGAATGGAAGGTTGGTGATGGGTCAAAGTTCTTGGGATCGTTCGGGTCTGCATCGTTTTTTCTTTTTAGCAGGGGCTGACTTGGTTTAAGGCAGTCAGGCATAAGTCTGTTGTTCAAGGAGCTGTTAATGATCTTGGTCCATAGAGGAGTTAAGTGAGGTTGAGACTTTTAGCCAGGGAAGCAGAGAGTTGGTCTGCGAAATGGGAGATGGTTTGGATTTGGCAATCTCCATGGAGATGTTCTCTTATGTAAGAAGTTTGAAAGTTATGTTAGAAGTTTGAAAGCGTTCTAACTCTTGCGTGTTGAGGAGGGTCTTGGGTATTGGTTTATTTTGGTAGTTAATGGGGGAGGAGCCTCAGTATTGGGGATCGTGGAGTGATCTTGGGTTGGGTTAATCTTTGTTTTGGGTGAAGAGTTATTGGGTTCAGTTTGTGGGTGATGATCCAGGCAGAGCTCGATTTTGGTGATTTTCTCATTGAATAATTTGGCCAGGTTGTCACATTGTAGTATTGACCAGGGGGGTTTTCTTTGGCAGGTTTAAAGGTTTGTTGTTGGATGCTGTTGAAAAATTCTTTGGGGTTGTTTTTAGCTTTATCTAGGGCACTACGGAAGAAGGTGGCTTTCTCTTTGTAATTCCTGTGTTCTCTTCTGAGTTGGCTGTGGATGGGTTTGCTCTCCAGAAGCTTTCAGCGTATCTTACTTGTCTTCTCTCAGAGTTGAGGTCTTTATTGAACCAGGCTCTTGATGGGGTTTCCCTGACCCTTTTGTGTTTCAAGGGGTCTAGTTGGTCCAGTGCAGTTTTCCTCGTGGAGTTGTAGAGGTTAGTGAGCTCATCTGTTTTGAGATTGTATGTAGTAGGCAGGAGTAGAGATGAAAATGTTTCTTCCAGGTCAGAAAGAGGGACTGGATTGAGGTTTCTGCACCCTTGATAGGTAATCCGAGCGTGATTAGGCGCTTTGGTTAATGTCAAATAGAATGATGAGGTGGTCTGCCCAGTAAATTGGGATAATGTTGTTAATGCTTATTAATAAGCCGCGAATTTGCAGATTTGTGAACTCGCAATTCGCAAAATTCACGAATTCGTGCGAATTTGCGAATTCGCTGTTTTTGCCAGTTCGCGAGGGTTTTGTACAAGTTCCGGAACGTGAACTTACTTGTGTGGTCGCAACGGTCATGACCATGTTGTTTCTACGTGTCCAGCCTGTTAGCGACCCTGTAGTTCATCGCAGCCACCCTCCGGTTCATCACTGCCACCCTCTGGTTCTCCAATGCAACCCTCTGGATCATCACTTTTTCCCCTCTGGTTTATCACAGCACCCTCTGGTTCATCACTATCACCCTCTGGTTTGCCACTGCCATCCTCTGGTTCATCCCTGCCACCCTCTGGTTCAAGGCTGCCACCCTCTGGTTTATCACAGCACCCTCTGGTTCAGCACTGCCACCCTCTGGTTGATCAATGCCACCTTCTGGTTCATCCCTCCCACCCTCTGGTTTGCCACTGCCATCCTCTGGTTCATCCCTGCCACCCTCTGGTTCAAGGCTGCCACCCTCTGGTTAATCACTGCCACGCTCACGATTGTTTTTGGGCTGATGAATGAGTCACTGAATTTGAGCTTCAACTAGTTCCAGCGACCATGTGTGTGTTACTATGCAATCGCCCCGAAGGGCGCAGGGGTCCCTTGAGTGAGCTGTCCATCATAGTGGGTAAATGGCGGGAAGACGATGCACACCGCGAGTGTGTGAGCGGGGCCAAACGGGCTGGGCTTCCATGCGAGTTTACATGCCTCTTGTGTGTATAAAACAAGGTAAGAGACATATCAGAGCAGCAGATCAAGAGAAAGAAGCTCCTGGTCACAGGAAGAGCACGAGGATTGCGCTCGTGAAAGTCAAGAATGCAAAGGCCTCTATCCAGCATCACAGCTGATTTTCGACAGTAGATTTGAGAAGAAGGCACACCTGCCCAGCCTCGACGACGCTCACGATTGTTTTTGGGCTGATGAATGAGTCACTGAATTTGAGCTTCAACTAGTTCCAGCGGCCATGTGTGTGTTACTATGCAATCGCACCGATGTGCGCAGGGGTCCCTTGAGTGAGCTGTCCATCCATCATCCTGTAACTATTTTAGGATCGCGCCGGCAAGCTGCCAGCGCCATCCTAAAATAGTTACTAAATTAGCTTCATCAGGAAGCACTAATAGATCAAATAAAGCAGGTGCTTGAGCACCTGCTTTATTTTATCTATTAGTGCTTCCTGTTGAATCTAACTGAAGCTAACTTAGTAACTATTTTAGGAGGGCGCTGGCAGTTTGCCGTCGCCATCCTAAAATAGTTACAACTTCAAGCTTGAAGGCTTGAACTTTTGCCCCCCGGATCCGCCGCTCGCGGATTCGCGGATTTTCGGTAAATTCGCAGGAGCTTGCGGATTGCGGATTTACCGAAAATCTGCGAAATCCGCGAGCGGAACGGATTTTCCGCTCACGCTTACTTATTAATTCATTTTTGGCTATGATAGCATCTAAGGAAGAGCCTTTGTTGTGGGCTTGTGCCTTGCAGTGTTGGGTAAGATCTTTGCTAAGTGGGAGTTCATTTAATGGCTGTAATAATGTGTCCTTGTTATTTCAGCGTAGATTGAAGTCACCTAGGATGATGTTGTCAGAGTTAGAGAGGGAGCAATATGTCAGTAGGTTAGACAGTGGTTACACGAATGTGGCTGTGTTTTCTGTTGGGTGGTAGATGGGATGGCATTTCTTTGTTGTTTTTTTGCGTTAAGTTGGTGCTGAAGAATTTGAATGTTCTATAGGAGACGGTTTTAGTTTCAGACATTTTGATGCTATTCTTATGTATGACGACTATGCCACCCCTTGATGGTCTAATCTGTCCTTCTTAATGATGGAGAAACCTGGGGGATTTAAGACATCAAGGATCAGATAGGATGATTCATTGAGCAAGGTTACAGAGATGAACGCAATGCCAATTTCATAGTTCAGCATGGTGATAGAGCGCAGATTTGCTCTGTCGTTTGTAGAGGTGTATTCTAATCATGAGTAGTTTGTGCCGCAAGTAATCCTTTTTTGTGTAAACATTTGTGCCATTAGATCCTGTACTGTAATAAGGTGGAATGTGAAGTGAGGGGTATTTCAGAGAAACGTAAAGAAAACAGCGTTGCAATTACATGTGACTAGATGAAAACATTAATCTGTAGAAGTGTGCATGTAGCTAAAGAAGAATTAATAATGTGTGTGTTTATGTAATGCATTGATTTAAATGTGCGCAGTAATAATGTTCACTTATATGTGTGCTTTATGATTTTACGTGCTTTTTCTTATGTTGGCCAAATTCTGTAGGCCTAACGTGTATTCCTCCCTGAAGCTCTCATGTTAGATTTGTTAGTAAAATTCATGTTTGTGTAGAACTTGTTCCTTCTCACGTTTTTGTTGCAGGTGGAGAAATTCATCATTGTTAGTTAGAATAATGTTTTTTTTTTAGGAGTTAGGTTTAGGGAGGAGAAGATACATTGAACAACAATGCTGATAATGTGGGATGGTGTTCTTTCTCACTGAAGAGAGCCTGGGAATCAAGGTCATCATGCCAAGGCCTGGGAGCATTGCTGCTGCATTGAAAGTTACGTACGAGGAGGTGACTTGCCTGGAAAGGGTGATGCTGCATAGCATTGTGGGACGCACCTTAAAATTTCATGAGTTAGAGACAGAATCTGGGAATATTCTGGCTTGCCATAAGAGAGAGAGCATCTTAGAATGAGCTCTGTAGCTTTATACCCATTCAACGTGAATGGACTTCTTAGGAAGCCTTCATGTGCTGACACCTTTACAGACTTGCCTTGGGGAATGACTAAGTAGGGATGTCACTATAATAATAGTGTAGGGACAGACTAATGGTTTTTTACCTACGAACCTCTAATGAAGGAGACACTCAATATTGGAGCAGTCATCTATTGTGTCCTAATTCTGGAATTTGTTATCCTGTGTTTGCTGTATCGTCTTAATTTCACCAGTAGGTTTGGCTTTGCATTAGTTCTAATGTATTTCTATACCCTCGTCTTGAGGTGCTTGTATGTCCAACTATTCTTGGCATTGTAATAAAGCAAACTAACTTTAGATTGAGAGTCTGTAATTCTTCGGAGTCATGGTTAATTTAAACAGTGATGGTAAATTGGCTAATGATTCTTCCTTCCTTCCACACATTCATGCAGACAAAAAAAGACATCGGCCGAGGGTTCAAGAGTAAATCTAGAATGTGGAACCTGGTTCCTTCAATTGCTTCAGCCAACTCTATTACATGTTTGATTGCTGATCTACTGTTTAGTAGCATGCAGGTTACCTTGCAGCTGGTAGTGTGATTTTGGGAGGGGGGAGCCAAAGGTGAGTTGTGATGGTGGTCTGATAATCCTAGGTTGGTTGATGTCTTTGCCAAGTCCGGTGATCACCTGGATGTTAGAGGTAGGGAGGTCTGGGCTGGCTTGAGGTCATATATTTTGGCTACATTCATTGCCTCTCTCATGGACATCTTGGGACTTGCTCTTTTCGGCCTGTGCTGTTGGTTGTTGAGAGGGGTGTTGCACCAGCTGTTTGGTTGGGTAGCTGAAAGGGTTCACTGATGATTTTATGAGAGGGGAGTTGTGAGTGTTCGGTAGGGATAGAGGAGGATTTGGTGTTGATAAGGATTTTGTCAATGCCCTGAGTAGCTATGTCGAATTGACATTGAATGCGGGTTAGGCTTTCAGTTATGGAAATAGTGGGCATAGGGTTCTGTGGCAGGAGAGACTCGAGTTGTTTTTCCAAGCATGTTAGACGTTCGGGTAATTCGGCCGTGGACACCAGGTTTAGAGTAGAGCAGAGGTCTTCAAACTTTTTTAGGTTGAGACCCTCCAGCTGAATTTGTTTAGATGTCAGGCCCCCCACCACCTGACAAAAATTTCTGAAAACTGGTACACTACATAATCAACTGCCATCCGCATATCCCAGGCCTTATCCGCCAAATACTTTTATACACTGTAAGATTGTTTAACAAACTGCAGGTTTGTGAATGGGTGTGGTTAAATGACAGAGGTTTATTACACAATTTAATTCACATTTTTCCAAGATAAAATGGGCACACATTTCTAGCAGGTCAGCAAGCAGCTGCAGTAGTCGTCTTCACACTGCCTGGTTGTATAAAAAATGTAAGTATGGAAAGACAAGACATTAAGTATAGTGCAGCAGCTGTCCTCAACAGCCTGACCCAGCTCTGTACACACAACTTGAGGAGTGCAACAGCTGTCCTCAACATTCTGCACCACCCAAGAGCTTAGGGAGCTGCCCTAGGCTCTCAACACACGACTCCAGGAGTGGAGCGCCTGCCCTAAACAGATCGCACCAGCTCAGTGCACACAACTCCAAGAGTGCAGCCCTTGTCCTTAACAGCCTGCATCACCCAAGAGTAGTCCTCAGCTCTCCGCACACAGCTAAGGAGCTGTAAGAGTTCCCCTTTGTACTGTGCCCCATCTGAGAGCTATTTTCAGTAGTGCATCTATTATATATTATTGTGATGTCTAATTAACTTCTACGACTGAGGACTTAATAGATGACCAACAAGAGATCAATAACGACCAGGGAGTGATGCAATGGAGGTCTTCAGGGCTGATATGGACTCATGCACACTGAGGGAAAAGGGAATATGAAGCTGTAGGGCAGCCATGATGCTTACAGCCATCAAAGCGAGCGACAAATTGGGACAACGTTAAAGGAAATTTAAAGAACTGGATTATTAAATTCCTCAGGAAAGCCATCAAGCCGTCAGAAATACGAACCTAAGCAGATACATGACCACTGTTTTGAAAGAGAAAATGTCTGTGTTGACAGTTCATCACAATAAAACGTAGTCATTTTAAGTTTAAAGGTATTGCACTACAACACCGAGGTAAGCCAAGAAGAAAAGACAGCAACACACACAAAGCTGGGAGTACCACTATTAAACACAGGTGTACATAGAACTTACCACGGCATCTTAAAAATATATTTTCAGAATAAAAAACTTCTAAACGATAAACAAAGTGTTACAGTGATCTGTTGTGATCCATCTGTGAGTAGTGGGGATAGAAGAAGAAAGTAGTCAGTAGTCACTTTGGCACACCTCTCCCAGGGGTTCCCACCGAGGACAAAGGGGCTTTCCAGCCACCCTGCAGTCACAGATGAGGTTTTCAATAAAGTTAATTGTATTATCTACACTCTCCTCAAAAGGTCTCAGCTGCAGTGGGAGGCAAGCAGTGTCCTGTTCTGTGAAACTAAAAGTGAACAGATTTCTTTTAGGCAAGCAGACGCCCTGAGAAGGACTGTCTGTTAGCTTTCATGTACCTGTTAGTGATTTAAAATGTTCCGAGATCTTTCACAGTGAGGCGGCAGGCAAAGGACAGCAATTAAGGGAAAAAAGTCAGCAAGCAAGAAGCAAACGGCAGGAGTGAAGAAGCACCACACTACCATAAGGTAGTAATATTCAGGGGCTTAATGCATGCAAAATGTTGCGGCATTTCCTGCATCTATAATGCTGCCCCCTCATTGGTGGATTGTCAATGGTGATGTTCCGATGTGCTGATTGGCTGCTGTTTCCCAATCCAGAAGCCCCATTTGATATGGAGGAAGAAATACCGGAAGCTAACGTACTTGCAACGTTAGACGTAAATAAAGGTAAGATTTCAGGGTGGAGTGCGCCCCCCCCCCCCCCAGAAGGTGTCGCGCCCCACAGATTGAAGAACACTGGAGTAGAAGGAGAGGGGGAAGTAAGGAGCGTATTAGCTTGTGGGTGTTGTTTAGGGCAGGAGGATTGTGGGATGGTTGGACTGCGGGTAGTAGTGACACAAGTATCTTCCATTAAGTGCAGTATGTGGTGTGCGTTTAGTGTGTATCCTTGTGCCTTCTTGGCTATAGTTTGGGTGTTGGTTAGGCATATGTTGGGGTTACAGGGGGTGGGTAATTCTGAGTTAGTGTATTGTGTGGTGTGAGGGAGGAAATTGGGAGCTGTGACCTGAGGGGGAGGGGTAGGGGACATGAGGGCGCATGGCGTAGGGGTCAATCAATAAATCAGTCATTTGTTAAGCGCACTACATACCTGTGAAGGTCTCAAGGCGCTGGGGGGGGGGGGGGAGGTGGGGGCTTCTACTGATCAAACAGCCAGGTCTTTAGTGTCCTCCTGAAGGTCAGCAGGTCTTGGGTCTGTTGTATGCTTAGTGGGAGGGTGTTCCAGGTCTTGGCGGCGAGGTGGGAGAAGGATCTCCCGCCGGTGGTTGTTCTTCGGATGCGCGGGAGGGTGGCGAGTGACAGGTCGGCGGATTGTAGCTGGAAGTTGGGGGTGTAGAAGGACAGCCGTCTGTTGAGGTAGGCTGGGACGGTCTTGTGGAGGTCCTTGTGCGCGTGGATGAGGAGCTTGAAGGATATCCTCTTGTTGACGGGGAGCCAGTACAGGTTTCTCAGGTGGGGGGAGATGTGGCCGTGTCGTGGTACATCGAGGATCAGTCGTGCCCAGGTGTTTTGGATGCATTGTAGTCGATTGATGAGCTTGGTTGGGGCTCCCGTGTAGAGGGCAATTCCGTGGTCGAGTCAGCCGCTGACGAGGGCCTGGGTGACTGCCTTTCTTGTTTCTGTTGGGATCCAACTGTAGATCTTGTGGAGCATGCAGAGGGTGTTGAAGCAGGAGGAGGAGACAGCGTTGACTTGTTTGGTCGTTGAATCGAGGATGATTCCCAGCTTGCGTGCATGGTCGGTGGGGGTTGGGGCTGCCACCAGTGCTGTTGGCCACCAGCAGTTGTCCCAGGCTGACGGGTTGGAGCCGATGATGAGGACCTCAGTCTTATCCGAGTTCAGCTTCAGACGGCTGATCTTCATCCAGTCGGTGACGGCCTTCATTCATTCAAGGAGGTTGGCTTTGGCGGTGATGGGGTCCTTGGTGAGGGAGAGGATCAGTTGAGTGTCGTTGTCGTAGGAGATTATGTTGAGGTCGTGCTGTCGGGCGACGTGTGCAAGCGGGCCATGCAAATGTTGAACAGAGTCGGGCTGAGGGAGGATCCTTGTGGATTGTAGGTCTGAGGTGTGCAGTGAGTGTGATCTTCTGGAAAGTTTTGTGAGTGTTATTCCTTGCGTAGAGTTCTGGAGAGCAGGTTGGGTAGTGGTTGAATTGTTGGAGGGACAGGAAAAGGAGCTGTGTAGCCTAGCAAAGATGTGTTCAAATTGGCGCAGGTTGATGTCATTGGCTTGAACCATGACTTTGCTATTTCTTCATATTGTTATGGTGGCGTTACCTTTGAAGGAGGGTGAGTTGGAGATCAGCTAATTTTGGCAGTAGATGTTGGTGGCATTAGTAACTAGTAAGTGGCTTGCCAGGTTATTTCTCCATTTAGCCTGGTAGGTAGTGGTGGCATTAGTAACTAGTAAGTGGCCTGCTAGGTTATTTCTCCATTTAGCCTTGTGGGTAGTTTAAAAAATGAGATCTGTTTTTTTTATCCTTTAGAGGTGTTGTGGTGGAGGTCTGCTAGGAGTGTTTTAAGGTGCAGTTTGAGTAATCTATGCTTAAAGAAATTGGTTGCGTTGGTTGAGAGGTTGGGGTATAGTTGATGGAGAAAGAATATGGGCTGTGGGGTTTCAAGTTCTTGAGATGTATAGGGGTGGGGGATTCCCTGATGGCCTGGCTGTGTTGTTGTGTATTTCTTCGTAGCTAAGGGGGTCATGTGGAGGGAGCATTCTAGTAGAGATTCTTGATTAGCGGTTATCAACATGGGTGTCAGGAATTTTGCATATGGCAGGGTAAGGCCCCAAAATAAGGGTCAGTAGGGTAATAGTGAGCCGGCCAGAGGATGAGGGAAGTCTAAACATCAGTGACTCCTAGGTTTAAGTAGGTAGTAACATATGTTTTGGTCACTAAGTGGAGTTCCAGTGCAGTGGATTTCAGCATAGTCTACAGTTTGATTGCCCTCTCAGAGGAGAACTGGGCTGGGCAGGTTCCGTACATTTTTTATATTTATTCTTTAGTGTTTGGTGTTTATTGTGGATGGAATTGAAGGCAAATGTCTAAGGGGTATGCAGACAGCTTCAAAGTCTATAACTCTGCTTGTAGGAAGGCCTCCGTTAGTGCAGCTTGGGAGAGAATCTAACAGATTGGACCATTTCAAGATTGCCACCATCTAGAGGAGTTTAAAGTTTGGTTGAGTCTTAATTTAGTTTTTGTGATACTGCATGTATGCAGTCCTCTGCCAGTTTATACAGTTAGAGACCACCATTCCAGGAGTGTGCTTCTAGTGATCTAGGAAAATGGATGAAAAGGTCATCCTAGCATGGCCCCCCTCTAGATCAAGGGGCACAGGAGCCAAGTAAACACCAGGTGCTTTCAGAAGACTCAAACAAGGGCAGGCAATAACCCAAACGCACAGCACAATCTAGTGATGCAGGTTGCGCCAGTCAGGATGATGTGCAGAGGAGCATCAGCACCAAATACATAGCCTGGCGCTCAGCATATGGTCGGCGAGCAAAGATAGTAGACATAGGCAGCAGCGCACCGCGAGCGCCTCACATTATGGGTACGTGTGTAGCTTTGCTCTCATTGAGTCTCTAAAGGCAGGCCAGTTCAGTCTCTGTCAGACCTTTATCAGCTGTGCTGTGTTGGGTCATTAGTGGCAGCATGGGGGACCCAAGCCCGAGCAGGGGAGGGGGACGGTACTCACCAAGCTCCAGAGGCCATCCAGCTTAACTCGTGGTTTTCCAGGTTGCACAGGTTGCGAGGGAGACATCTGGGGTCTCGATCCTTACTCCTGCATCGGCGGCTGGCAGGCAGCAGCAGCACAGATAGGTGAGGAGGGGAACGGGAGTGGCCACTCCAGGTAGCGGTGAGCAGCGCGCTTCTAGGAGTACGTTGACAGTGGACCCACCTTCACAACATCATGGCCAGACTTCCAGACTCTCAGGTCCCCCGATGGCAATGGGACCATCAGCACCCTCACAGCTGATATTCCTGTAGCCTCCCTCTGTAAGTTCTTTTTATTATCTCGTTACAGTTTTGCTTTAGCTATTTTTGCGATCAGATGACCTGAACATATTGTGGATTTTCAATAATATTGATTCCTACCCATGAGGAGTTCATGGAGCACCCTCTGTTCTGTTGGCCATCATGATATCAGACTTATATCACCTCCTCTGCCCTCTGACACCAGTCAATCTCTGACCCTAATATAGAACACTTGGAGGAATTGATGCACCCCGCCTCCTTGTGATATTTTGAGACCCCAACTGCCATTGCTAGCCATACCTTCTGGTATCAGGACTAGGTTTTCCTCCACTTCCACCATTAGTAGCAACCATTTAGCAACATAGGGCACCTGTAAAGATGTAAGCCGGGACATCACCCCCACCACCCAATGCCAAAACCCCTGAATCACCAGACAGTCCCGCAGGATATGAAAGAAGGTACCCTCCTGTGCACAGTCTCTTGTACATAGCGTTGAATCAGACTTCCCAATTTTATGCAAGAGGGTCCCTGAATAATACGTCCTATCCAAGATCTTAAGTTGGACCGACCTAAACCTGGCTGGAATAGCTATTTTGTGGGGTCCCTGTAGAGCCTCCAACCAATCATCATCATCTGGGTCGCCCAAAGCATCAGTCCAAGCAAATCTTAGGGCACCCAGTCAGTCTGGGGAGTTGTTGACTAACTTTCGGTGAACAGTGGAGATTCCTTTTTTGAGTATAGGTTCACTGAGCAAATGGTCTTCTGAAGGCGAAGCATCTGACAAGTCGTCGCCTTCAAAAACATGCACCTACATTGCATGTCCCAGTTGAAGGTATTAATAGTGCTCAGTCTCTGCCATCTCACATTCCTGTCGGAGGACCTCGAACCCTATCAGTGACCAATCCCTCCACACATGGCCCAGATGTTTAATGCCTATTGTCGCCCACCGAGAAATACCTGTCAGAGTGCCCACCTCGTATATTAGGTCACTATGCCACAAAGGAGTCAGGGCAGTTAGTCTGTCCCTCCAACCCAGGCAACCCAGGGTCTCCCTCGAGATCCAGACAACCATTCCCGTGTGTGATGGCAATTGATATTACTGTTATTTGCAATAGAGGATTGCCTCATGCTCCCCACTCCCTATCACTTCTCTTTCTACTCGGTAGACTGGTTCCAGTCTATCAGAGAACCAGTAACCGTGATGCCCAGTAGTACTTTTTAATATCTGGACCGCGAGCCCTTCATTGTATATCCCTCTTTGGAGTTTGTCTGGCACGATGTGTGGGGCACCACCGTTCTATAAGAGCAGACAGAGTTCTTGGTTCATTTTACGGAATAACTCCACTGGGATCGAGTAGGATGTATTTTGTACCACACATAGAAAGCGTGGGAGGGTCATCATTTTATACAGCGCGGCCAGGTCGATCAGTGATAGTGGCAGGGTGCGCCAATGTGCCACATCATTGTGGAGTCGCTTCAGCTGGGGGAACAAACATGTTGAGATCTGAGGTGACGAAGCCCTCGTTCACCCCTGGGCCTGTGCATTCTCAGGAGGGAGCCATGGCAACGGTCCAGATGGGGGAAAACTGATGGATTTGGATACATTTATGCAGTAACCAGAGTAACTACCAAAGAGATCAAAGATATTTAATATACTGGCCACTGAGAAGTAGGGTCCCTTGACGTACAGTAGGACATCATCGGCAGATGTGTTCCTTCCATCCACCGGCAGCTCTGATCCCCCATACTAGTGGGTCCTTTCGAATCCAGCCTGCAAGGGGCTCAAGCGCCAGAGCAAAGATCATGGGCGAGAGAGGGCACCCTTGTCGGTCCCCTTTCTCACCTCAAAACTGAGGGTCGTCATGCCATTGACTCGTACCCTGGCCATAGGGGCTCAATAGAGGAGTTTCACCCATTCACAGAATTTCAGACCAAAGCCCAATATGGCCAAGACAGTTAACAAAGAAAGCCATTCGAATCTGTTGAACGCCATTTTGGCATCCAGGGCCATTAACAGCGCACATTCTGTGCCCGACGGGCTAGTCATGTGGAGCACTCCATAAGGCGGGTGCTCCTGTGCAACATAAAGCCAGATGGATCCTGTTGTATAACAGTAGTAATGACCCTACTTACGCGTGTCACCAGAGTCTTAGTCAACACCTTGCTCTCCACATTTAATGAGGATATGGACGTGTAGGAACCGCAGTTGGCTGGGTGTTTTCCTTTTTTGTGAATGATCACAATTGTGGCCATAGGTTGGTCGCCTAGCATTCTGCCCTGGGTCAATGCCATCTCATACATAGCCAGCATAGGCACAGCAACTTTATTCGCCAACTCCTTGAATACCTCAATGGGCAGGCCATTAGGCCCAACAGCCTTGCATGAATGTAGGCCCCAAAAGGAGGTTGCAAGTTCATTATCCGTCAAGCCTGCTTCCTAGGCCATTGACATTCCATGTCCAAGCATTTAAGTCTTTCTGAGTTTTACCTGCCATTTGCATAGCTGTGTTGTGTGTATGAGGTCTCGAGCAACATGAGATAGGAGAGCGCGACCAGGCCCTGAGGCCTGTCTATGTTGGAACCTCTCAACCCGCAACCACCTGATTAGCAGCAATGGGAATAGATGAGAATGTAAAATAACAAACAAATCTAAATAAAATAAAATAAACCAAATAACTTCCCCCTCCCTGCATCCCTGCATAGTGAGTTCAGAATTACCCAACACCCCAACATGCAGAGTGCCTGCCGTCCCAACATTTGCATGCAACAATAAGGGTGCATCGCACCTCCAACATGATCTAGCCCAGGATATTAGTGTCAATTATTACATTCTCATAAAATTTGGTCATCAATAATTTCCTAACAGCGGTCTGGTGCCCACTGAGCCCACAATACTTCTTTACAGGGCTGAAGTCCCCGTTCAGAAATCGGCACCTTTCTACAATATATCTAACTAACAGGCACTACAGTTTACGCAATACCACCGAGCGTTATAGCAGTGCCAGGTCCAGTTGGCTACATAAAACACTGCTCATGTTTCTGTGAAGGGACCTCTGGATTTCAGATCATCGGAGCAACCTGGTTGGTTTATCTCTGTTTCCCTTTCCACAGCGATGGTCCAGCAGTGTCCTCCTCTGCTCTGGTTCATGACTCTCCACCCCTCAAACCAGTCCCAAGCTTCCTCAGGTGAGGTGAAGTCCAACAATATCTCATCCACCACCACTTGGAGCTTGACTGGGTACAACATCATGTATTTGATGTTTTATTCTCGAAGTGCCCTTTTGACAGTGTTGAAGTTCCATCTTATATGTTGCACCTGGCAGGGAAATCAGGAAAGAATTGAATGATCGTGTTATCAAAATGGAGATTGCCATGAGTGTGGGCAGCTTGGAGAATCGCATCTCATTTCCTGTAATTGAATATCCTGGCTATAATCATGCATGGAGGGGTCCCTGGGCACGGCTCAGGCCCAGCACCCTATGCGCCAGCTCTATCGAAAAATATTTGGAGAGCCTCATAGGACGGAGTGTCTTCAGGATTAGGTCTTCCAGGAAAAGGTCAGAACTCTGTCTCTCCCCCCCCTTCAGGGACCCCCACCACATGAATGTTATTGAGCCTGGTGAGACCCTCCTGGTGCTCCAGAAAGGCTGTTGGGTGAGTATGTCAACCCGCTCCGCTAGTTTCTTCGCTTTGATAAGGAGGCTGCTTATCTATGATTCAGCTGTTGTTACATTCTCAGCAATATTGCGAATGTCAACTCATAGCAGGCCGACATCCATCGTGACAGGGTCTAATTTGGGCTCCAATGTGCCCTGAAGGTTTTGTATAGCGGCCACGATTTCCCTCAGGGAGGGCTCAGGTGAGGAGTCAGTCCCCCGATCCACGCCAGCTTACTCTGCACTACCACCAGAATCAGCAGACATGACAACTGTGTATTTGTCCAGGCTATTCATCTGTGCTGATGAAGGGCCCTTTTTTCTCACCATCATGCTGAAGGTCCCAGTGGGTTGCTGTGCACAGTTTGAGCCACTATCTTCACTCTGTACCTCCTCCCACCTCATGGCACTGATCTCCCCACAGGGTGTTGGCGCAGCTGGGGCTTCCCAACAACTTCCTCCAGCCCCCATGTGCCTCTACCGGGGGCCCCAATCAGGCAGAAAACGGCTTACAGCCCTAGATTAACATGACTGGGCAGCACCAGTCACCGCTGGTCAAGAGATCAGTACCTCACATATATGCCACGGGCCAGAGCGAATGTTCTTGAAGTGTGGCAGGGAGCAATGAAAAATCGTCCATCAATCCAGCTCCTTCAGTCATAAGAGACAAGGAAGCAGGTGTCCTCAGAATCTGGCCACAGACACAGGGGGCCCCTCCAACTTCTCCCGGGGCCCGAAGGCTGCTAACAGTGTGAAGACTGCCCCTGCTGGTACTACCCAGCTGAGGTTCCGGGACAATTGTAGTGGTGTTTTCGACTCGTTCGAATATGGACGAGTTTGGTATCTATGAACCGCAAATGACGAGTTTAGTGGGTGTACGCGTTTCCGCTACACTGACCTAAATAGTTCGTCCTATTCGTGGGTTTCTTCATCTGAACCCACGGGTTCCATTTTAGATACGGCATCCATTTTGTCTCTTGCCCTCAAGTAGCCAGCGAACGGACACTGTCCGCTTCGTGACCCTGGGATTCCCAAGCTCTTGCGGAAGACACGTGTTCCTTTGAGGGTGTCTTTATGACGAGGGGGATGACACTGCAAAGGCAGATGGCCCCGCTCGAGGCTCATCTTGCCGTGCCGGTCTATTGTTTCAGCCGTGCATTCATTAGGCACGACTCCTTTGATCCTGCAATCGTGTTTCCGATATCGCCCCCCACACTCTTTTCAATCTGTTGTCTATCTTTGTCTTCCCTTGCACCTGTTTCTGACTCTTTCCTTAAACTCGTTTACAGCCGGAATGGAATGTACTTAATGGTGGGATAACGTACTTTTACAGTTGGGAATCGGTGATGCTACTGTAATTATGTTCCGGGACCCTGGATACATGAAAGCAACCCTTTTGAAGTTTACTGTGGGAACTGAGTTGTAACCTTTTGTTCGCCATGTTGTGCTATGACGGAAATATGTATAAAAGGAGCGATCCACTGTTGCAATTTGAAGCAGTCTCCTAGAACCTACACACGTTGTACTTCTTGTGACTTCTGTGTTCCCTGCAGTAAATAAACCTCGATCTTTGACGCCGAAGGAAGTGTCCCGTGTCTCTGTGATTTGTACGCCAGAACAGGTAACCCACAAAGGTTTCAGGTGTTGTCCCCTGGCACCGCTGGGCCTTAGAATAGCCCAGTCCTTCAGTTGTCACCCAACATGGGGCGACATCAGCGGTACCGGTCCAAAGCCCGACGATCGTGAGGAGCTTCGTGTTAAATCTCAGAGGGAAGGTGCACCCCGCTTCATCGATCCTGTTGTCGAAATAAGTGGTCGAAATAAGTGGTCCGAAGACTTTTCCCGCGAAGATCCCCGCCTCCTGACGGCTGCGACGGACTGATGCGTAGTCCTTTGTACAGCGAGACGATAGACGGGCCTTCCTGGTGACGCCATTGCTCTTTCAGTTAAGTATTTGTGGGCCGCTCCCAGAGTCCTTGGTTGTTATTGAAACTTGGTTGTTTGCATGGGTCCATTGCATTTGTGGTTCTTAGTTATTGGTTCTTAGTTGTTGGGTTTTATTTGACGATTGCAATTGCCAAAAACCGAGGGTCTTGCATTTTTGCGAGGACATCGTAATTCGATAACCCTTGAAGTTTGTAAACTCGGTTAATGTGCACGATGCCTGGCCGTAGTACTTTGTTTAGCTGCTTTAAATGTTGCGGTGCGGATTCCCAATTGGAGGACTCGTGTCCGATACCTCCAGTTGGAACTCCGGTCTATGAGCTCTATAGTCGCCATGGAGTGGGTCCTATCGCATATAATGACTATTGGATCCGCTACACTAAAGATGATGGTGTCCTTAGTTGGCCACCTCATGGTAGTTTCGAAACAGCAATTTTGGATAATCTCGAAGCCAAATTGTTCAAAAAGAAATCTAGGCCTGCCATGTTTGATTCCTTTCGGCTATGGCGAAAAGAGTCCAGGCAGAAAGAAATTAAACAACTTAAGAAAAATAAGAGGGAAGGTATCGTTACGGTGATGAGAAATGCAGAGCAGTTCCAGCGAGACAAAGAAGAGAAGGAAAAGGAAGTTTTTGCTAGACTGCAACATATGGCGGTGGATAAATGTTATCCTGTTTTACCGTCGAGTTCCGATAAGAAGGGAGAGGAAGCGGTAGAGGACCCTTTGTTGTCCTATCTACTGAAATCACCACCTCCATACGCACAGGATACTACAGCCCCTGTGGTTCCTCCTGTTCCTCAACCTGTCGTTCCGGCAGCTGCTGGTCAGCCTGTCGCTGGTCCTGTTCTACCGAATCCTCTTGTTCCTCAAGTCGTCCCTGTTCCCTTACCTGCCCCTCTTCCTACTGCTCCACTGCCTATACCGTCTCAGTCTACTGTTCCCGCTACTTCTGCTCTCTTGGCTACTCCTACTGCTCCTGTGTTTAGTCCCCATGTTGTTGCTCCTGTACTTCTCTCCTCTTCTCCGTCTGTTCGTAGTCGTATACCTAATGCTGTTGCTAATCTTTACTCTCCATTTGGACCGATCCTTGGGTCCGATGTTTCCGATGTCCCTCAACGACGAAGTCAAATCCCTGGTGGTAGGGAGAGTGATACGTTAATAAAAATGGCGCATAATTGGATTAGCTATCCCATTAAAAACACCCCGCGCATGGTTTTTGAGACGTTCTCTCAATTCAATGAGCCCACGCAGAGATTCGTGTTTGAGGAAATGTGTAAATCCTTACGAGAGGTATGGGATACTGATGAGGTAGACAATGTGCCTGCCGAAATGACTGAACTCCAGAATCAGTTTTCGAGCGGTATGATTGTGGGTAGCAATGTTCGACGTGCTGTAGAATGTCTTTTATCTTTTCGGTCTACTGTACTACCTCGAGCACTGTTTAAGGACGAAACTGAGGAGTGGATGGCAACACCTGGTCGGTATCCCATGCGAGAAGTTCCCCCCGTGTGGATGCCAGGTGATGCTAATGCCGTTCCTATTATTCCGCCACACTTCCAGAGAGTTTGGATACACCTCCCATGGAAGCGGTCGGAAGTTTTGCAGGTAAAACAAACTTTGCCTGACCCCCGCAAAAATCCGGCTGGTTATTACAAAGAGTTATCCTAATTAGTGGATGCTACTATTATGAACCTTGCCCATATCGACATGTTGTTCGGTAACGTAGTACCTCAACCAATTTGGGCAAAAATCCGTCAAGAGAATCACATAGCCGAGTTGGGCGGTGATTGGGCTGCTCTTGCGGCGGCCGACGGACGACAAGTTGGTGGGGCTAAACCTGAACAGCTTATTGAGAATCTGCCCCAGAGGATTATTACACTTATGAAGACACTTATGCCAGCAATGAGAGTTAATTGGGATAAACTGTCTGCGTGCAAGCAAAAGAAGGACGAGAGTGTCTCCGATTTCTTTACGAGATTTGAGGAGGCATTCATCGATCACAGTGGTCAGGATATGAGCACTGAGGGAGGTCAACGATTGTTCGTTGATAAATTTGTATCGAATTTGTTGCCTGAACTTAGCAATAAATTGAAAAATTCCGAAAGTTCGTGGGCTGTTTCTACCTCTGCTCAGATATTGGCCACGGCTCAATATTACGAAAATAGGGAGAAGGAGGAAAATGATCGTGCGGATAAGAAAACTAAGGATCTTAAAACAAAAGTTCTGTTGCAGCAAGCGTATCCTCCGCGCTCGAATCAAAATGACTCACAGCAGCAGAATAGATCGCAATCACAGTCTTCTAGGTCACAGTCGCGTAATGACTCCTCTACACCGAGATCTATGCTTGGTTATAATCAATGCGCATACTGTAGAGAAGAGGGCCATTTGAAGTTTAATTGTCCGGTTTTGCGCGACCGAAATAATGGTGGTTCGGTACGAGAAGGTCGTAGTGGTCCTCAACAGGCTTCACGTGGTAAAGGTCGTGGCGTTACTCAAAATCAGAATGAGCGTTCTAATACCTCATCAGATTCCAACAATTGCTTTGATCAGCGTGGTTCCTCGTCAGGTAGATCTGCACAGTATCATGTGGATGACTGTTACGTCGAGCATGATATTGATGACGGTAATTACTAGGACAGCCATAGACAAAGAGAGGGAGTAGTATCAGTTCCGGTTGATCAGAGAGGGCCTTACGTCGCAGTTGCCACATCGGGCGTAGTTGAGCCTTTTCTGTTGGACACTGGTGCAGCGAAAAGTTCCATCATGCATTCGAAACTCCCTGGCGCACCCTTGTCTGGCTTAACGAATGTTTCTGTTGGATTCTCTGGCGCCCCCGTTAGCAATCCGGTTTCTAGCCCTTTGCCCCTCACAATTGGGCCTCGTGAGCTGGAAGCTCCTTTGATTTTGACTACTGGTTGTGGTGAGAATCTTTTGGGCCTGGATTTGCTGAAACGGTTATATGCGACCCTGTACTGTTCTCCTGCGGGAGTGGAGCTTACTTTGGGTCAGAGAGTGATCTCTCCTATGTATTTGTCAACTGATAAGCTCCCACCGGAATTGAGTTCTCTTCCTAAGTCTTTGTGGGCAACAGGTCCCAATGATGTGGGCCTGCTGGACATCTCACCTTATGTTGTTCAATTGAAATCGAATGTGCGATTGCCACGTATTCCCCAGTATCGTATCTCTCTCGATGGTGAACAAGCGTTGTTAGCGATCATCTATGACTTGATCAAGAAAGATGTTATTGAGGAAACTCGGGGAAACGTGTGTAATAGTCCTGTGTTACCTATTCTGAAACGAACTGATCCATCCAAGCCTCCTGTCTACCGTTTTGTCATTGATTTACGGGAGGTGAATAGAATTGTGATTCCACAATTTCCTGTGGTGCCTGACATTACGGCTTTACTGACTCTGATTCCAGCCTCTGCTTCTTGGTTCTCAGTGATCGATCTGAAGAATGCTTTCTTTAGCATTCCGATTGCTGAGGAAAGCAGAGATCTATTCGGCTTTTCATTAGGTGGTCGCAGCTTCAGGTTTAAACGCGCTCCTCAGGGCTACTGTGAGAGTCCATCGATCTACAGCCAAGCCCTGAAGAGTCAACTTGATGCGTTTGTGTTACCGGCTGGTGCGGCCTTGATCCAGTATGTTGATGACTTGTTAGTGGCTGCTGACACCAAAGAGATCTGCAAAACTGCTACAGTATCGCTGTTACAGCATCTCTGTGACTTACATCATAAGGTGTCACCTTCTAAACTGCAATATTGTTGTCAAGAAGTAACCTATCTAGGTCACTTATTGTCAAAGGAGGGAAGAAGGTTGACCCCAGAGAGAATTGCAGCGATCGCTCGAATGACTGTGCCAACAACTCAGAGAGATGTGCGTGCCTTTTTAGGTATCACGTCATACTGCAGGCAATGGATTCCAAATTTTTCATTGCTAGCGAAGCCATTGGTAGCCCTCACGTGCAAGGATGTTCCAACTCCTTTGCCATGGACTGAAGAGTGTCAGAAAAGTTTTTCTGAATTGCGTGATGCGTTGTGTTCGGCCCCTGTGTTAGGTACTCCTGACTACAGCAAGCCGTTTACACTATACGTTCACGAGAGAGAGGGTTGTGCGTTGAGTGTTTTGAAGCAACAATTTGGTGGTAAGCGGCGTCCATGTGCATATTTTTCCTCGCCCTTGGACCCAGTAGCTAGAGCATTGCCGAGTTGTCTAAGAGCGACAGCGGCAGCTGCGGTGTCCATCCGACAATCTGCAGGATTGGTCATGTATAATATGCTTACGGTGATGGTTCTGCATGCAGTTGACACTCTCTTGAATCGTACAAAAACCCAACATTTGACGAGCGCAAGGTTGTCCGGTTATGAGTTGACGCTTTTGGCAAGTCATATACAAATAAAGTGCTGTAATGTACTAAACCCGGCGACGTTGTTGCCAACTAATATGGAATCAGATGATGTACCACCACATGATTGTTATTTACGAACTGAGGAAGAAACGAAGGGTCGCGTTGACCTAAAAAACACTCCATTGGTGGATCCCGATGGTACCTTGTATGTTGATGGTTCGTGTTTTAAGTTGCCGAATGGTGATGTGACGACTGCGTATGCTGTGGTGACGTTGAGTACGGTTGTGGAAACTGCGAGATTGAGCCAGAATTCCGCGCAGGCGGCAGAGTTGATTGCGTTGACGAGAGCGTGTGTTTTGTCTAAGGGAAAGCGAGTGAATGTGTTTACGGATAGCCAGTATGCATTTGGCGTTGCACATAGCTTTGGTCGTCTGTGGAGAGAAAGAGGATTTATGACATCGCATGGTACGAAGATCCAACACGGACAGCTCGTGAACGATCTTTTGGACGCATTTACATTGCCTAAGCAGGTGGCGATTATTAAATGCAGCGCGCACCGAAAGGTTACGGATGATGTTGGTCGTGGTAACGCGTTTGCGGATGAGATTGCTAAAGAGACAGCTAAAAACCTTGCAACCCGAATGTATGTTACGAGTTCAGTAAGGTGGTCGGCAGAGACTGGTATGTGTGAGGACACTGTTGAGAGCGTGAAAGCGATTCAGAATGAGGCCACTGAAACTGAAAAGACTAAGTGGAAAGAAAGCACGGGAAAGTTAGACGCGCACGGATGTTGGATTGATTTGTCGGAGTGTCAGAGATGGATGTTACCGGATGCATATGTGCTAGCCGTTGTGACTATGGCTCACGGCTTGTCACATATTAGCGCGAAAGGTATATGCAAGTTGCTGTCCCCTGTATGGAAGAATGATGGTATCGCTAAGTGTGCTGAGAGAGTGGTTAAGAATTGTATGGTATGCATGATGTACAATCCCGGCAAGGCACCCCCACTCCACCTGGCCATTTTGCTCCTCCCACATGTCCCTTTGAGGTTATCCAACTGGACTTCATCCATATGGAGAGATGTAATAACCTGAAGTACGTTTTAGTTGTGGTTTGCGCATTCTCCAGATGGATCAAGGCCTATCCTCTCAAAGATAATACTGCCCTGTCCACAGCGAAAGTCCTACTGAAGGAATACTTTCCTCGGTATGGAATGCCACGGATTGTATGGTCGGATAACGGAAGTGAGTTTGTGGGGAGTGTGATGCAGAGTGTGTGTAAGGGCCTTGGAATTCGACAAAAATTCCATAGCGCCAATCATCCCCAGTCAGCGGGTTTAGTTGAAGGGTACAATGGTACTCTGAAACTAAAACTTGCTAAGATCCAAGCTACGACTGGTCTGTCATGGCCTGATGCCTTGCCTCTGGCTCTCTTGTCGACCAGGGCGACTGTACACTCTCGAGTAGGGCTTAGCCCATATGAGATTGTGTTCGGCCGTCCTGCGAACGTCTGGGGAGTCCCGAGGCCTAAGGCCTTTGATAGTCTTGAGTACCCAATGTTAATTGATTATCTTTATGATCTGACTGCTAAACTGAGGTTAATTCATCAACAGGTCTTTGAAGCTCTACCGGCACAGACAGAGGGTCCTGGACATCGGCTCCAACCGGGTGACTGGGTGGTCACCCGCAACTTCGGCAGAAAGCGCAATTTGGAGCCGAGATTTGTGGGTCCGTTCCAAGTCCTCCTAGCCACAAGGACTGCAGTTCGTCTGGAAGGCCGGAAGAACTGGGTGCATGCCACCCACACCAAAAAAGTGCCTATCCCTTTACCAGCAGATTCTTGGGTGAGGACCGGAATTGCCGCAACGGAAACAGAGACCCCAACAAAATTTGTGCCGTTTAGTGATGCTCAACTTGTAGGAGACACTTCATTGCAGTCAGATACATTTGTTGAACCTTCGTCATTGGAGAACTCGAGACTTGAACTGTCATCTGATCGACAGGACTCTGTTCCGCAACCTGAACAATTATTTGAAGAGCAGACTCGTCCTGGAAGAAGCAGATATTTTCTTCGTTCTCATAACAAAGACTAATAAAAACATCTTTTTGTTTTTTTCCCCTTTTTGAATTCATATTACCCCCCCCTTACTGTCGTTTTGAACATTATGAACAATCGCATCCTCTATTAATTCTTGAGTTCTTTTCCACGTATGTTTTTCCACAGCTAGGAGATTTGCATTAAAATTGAATGCTTGATTAAAGAAAACCTTACATCCGGGTTGACCGTAGGGCCGTGCGGGTACTTCCTTCTGTTTAGCAGGTTCCTGACACTAGGTCGGTACTTTTGTCGACTCCTGGGAACTCCTGGGAATTGATAATCGCTACTCAGAACGAAGTGCGTCAAGAACGTTGCGGACGGTTTTTAGAGGATGGAATTCTCTAAGTTGTCGGAAGTGGAGAGGATGCTAGCTCAGAGATCGACATTGCATAGGGTTGTACGAACAAAATGCTTTCTGTTTCAGGTGTTCCTGCTGTTTCTGATTGTTTCCATGTTACTAGTGGGTGGAGTGTATTTTGGACTACAGTCGTTATTGCCTTCTGCTTTACCTACTTCTTCTTCTGAACCGAAATCTACTCCCACTGTTTCTCCACATTCCTTTCATCCTCTACCCCAACACGAACAGGTTAGACGTGCGGAATTCATGAACAACTCCTTTGTCCAGCTTCTACATCAACATCAGTTGGTGATGAATACCACTAATTGTTGGGTGTGTGGGTTAATGCCACATACTATGGATAGGGGAATTCCGTATTTGGTTCTTCCTTATAGCTCCCAGGGGTCAGCTCGAGCATTCCAAACTATGTTTCGTAGCGCACTAGATTCCTACCCCCATCGAGAGCCACGCACTGCAGATCATGGTCCCGGCCCATACCACAAGCCTTTGGCAAGAGCGATTGCTGACTTAGATAGAGATATTTTTGATGCATCGCTTATTCCAGAGGAAGAGGTGCGAGCATACAACGATCTGAGTGAGGCTGAGTATAGCATGTCAGTGGGTGATAGACAGCTTAAAAGCTCGTCTCCGATCTGGATCGTACCCCATCTCGGTAATTTCTGCTTGAAAGGTCTTGGCCGAAGCCTGCGAGCTCAGCTTGGGAGGAGTGCTTGCACTGAAACGTATGTTTTACCAACGCTCTCTTCCCCTGTTCTTCTGACTGCCAAGGGTACATACTTTGTATGTTACGACCGCACATATACATGGTTGCCCCGTGACTTCTCGGGCACCTGTTATATTGCGAACTTGTTGCCACCGACCTTCACAGTTGGCTCGGACTATCACAAGACTAGAGTTGTGAGAGGCGTTATTAGCGAAGAGGAGGCAGCCGGTCAAGAAGCAGGAGACTTCTTTAAGGGTTTCCTGCCGTTTTGGGGACCTATGATCAATAGTAGGAACCTGAGACAGTTGACTCGTGTGGTAGAATCAACTGCTAATATAACTGCAAGTGCTCTTGGTAATCTGACAGCAGAGCTTCAGGCGGATAGGCTTATGACGTTGCAGAACCGTATGGTTTTAGACGTTGTCCTTGCAGATAGAGGTGGTGTATGTAAGGTGATCCATTCGAGTTGCTGCATTTTCATCCCTGATAACGCTCCAACTGTCTATCAAGCCATCTCGAAGTTGCATAAAATCTCCGAGTCCATACACGTGGACGTAGGTGATTGGACGCTATTAGGATGGTTTTGGGGCTTAATGTCGACGTGGGGTTGGAAGATTCTGATGATCATTGGGGTTGTTGTAGCATTTCTGTTCACGTGTTGTCTTTGTGTGCAGTGTGGTCCCGCCTTATGTTGCCTCTGTGCTACGACGTGTATAAGACGGCCATCTGTTACCAAGGAAGCATTGATGGATAAAATGATGTTGCAGCAACATCTGAATGATTTGATGAATATCGAGATCGATTCTGATATCGACTAGTGCTTGCCTACATGAGGGCAAAAGGAGCGTCTGAGGTTCCGTGACAATTGTAGTGGTGTTTTCGACTCGTTCGAATATGGACGAGTTTGGTATCTATGAACCGCAAATGACGAGTTTAGTGGGTGTACGCGTTTCCGCTACACTGACCTAAATCGTTCGTCCTATTCGTGGGTTTCTTCATCTGAATCCACGGGTTCCATTTTAGATACAGCATCCATTTTGTCTCTTGCCCTCAAGTAGCCAGCGAACGGACACTGTCCGCTTCGTGACCCTGGGATTCCCAAGCTCTTGCGGAAGACACGTATTCCTTTGAGGGTGTCTTTATGATGAGGGGGATGACACTGCAAAGGCAGATGGCCCCGCTCGAGGCTCATCTTGCCGTGCCGGTCTATTGTTTCAGCCGTGCATTCATTAGGCACGACTCCTTTGATCCTGCAATCGTGTTTCCGATATCGCCCCCCACATTCTTTTCAATCTGTTGTCTATCTTTGTCTTCCCTTGCACCTGTTTCTGACTCTTTCCTTAAACTCGTTTACATCCGGAATGGAATGTACTTAATGGTGGGATAACGTACTTTTACAGTTGGGAATCGGTGATGCTACTGTAATTATGTTCCGGGACCCTGGATACATGAAAGCAACCCTTTTGAAGTTTACTGTGGGAACTGAGTTGTAACCTTTTGTTCGCCATGTTGTGCTATGCCGGAAATATGTATAAAAGGAGCGATCCACTGTTGCAATTTGAAGCAGTCTCCTAGAACCTACACACGTTGTACTTCTTGTGACTTCTGTGTTCCCTGCAGTAAATAAACCTCGATCTTTGACGCCGAAGGAAGTGTCCCGTGTCTCTGTGATTTGTACGCCAGAACAGGTAACCCACGAAGGTTTCAGGTGTTGTCCCCTGGCACCGCTGGGCCTTAGAATAGCCCAGTCCTTCACAGCCCCGATCAGGGACCCCTGCTTTACAGGATACAGCACATGGGCGGAATGAATGATGGATCCCATCCCACTTATTAGGTACTCAGGGATGTTTCCCAGGCCACCGTGCTGCCCCACCACTGCTGGAGCCCACAAAACATCACAGTCAGGGAGGGGGCCCTCACAGGAGCGGCCCGCACCAGTACGATTTTAGGATGGCTGGTGGGCAAGGATCGTAAGAACATTTTGATTTTATGAAGGAAATAATCCCCTCCACCTGTTTGGTGGACAATTGGACAAATTCGGCCAAACAGGCTAGATACTAGTTGTTTTGGATTGTAGGGATCCAGGCACGATCAATATTGTGTGAAGAGACATTCATACCCGTTAAGGAATTAGTGGTTGTGAAGAAATGAAAATTTGACCTACCTTGGTGCAAAAGTGTTGGGCAATGGTGTTATAGAATGCATGACCACTGTTGGTTCTTTTATTTTCAGGGTGTTTATATAGTTTATTTATCACCTGATAAAGATCCCTAGTAGACTTCTTGGAGGCTTCAATCTGTAGAGTACAAAAATGCTGTTTTTTCCTTATTAATACGTCCAATATATTTTGACAGAGAAAGTTTATATATTTCTTTCTCATGAGAGTCATAGTTAGACCTCCATTTCCTCTCCTGCCTTCTAGAATTTTGTTTTTCGAGTCGCACGGCTTCTGTAAACCAGGGAGCCAAAGGTTTTTTCCTTCCTGGTTTGGTAGGGACTAGGTTTGAAAAGGCAGTGTTCAGCCAGTTAGAATATTTGTGAGTAGCTAGCTCAGGGTCTTGGGAGAGAGTACGCTGTGAATGAATAAGCTGTTGCTGGAGTAGATTATAATTGAGTTTGTTCCATGCATGATAGGTGGTGGAGCCTCCATAATCCTTTCTATCAGGGATAGGAATAGGGCTTTTTAATTCAAAGACAATGGCAGTGTGGTTAGACCATGATAGCGGTAAGTATTGTATGATTGAGATAGACGTGTTGTTTGAAAAGATTGCATCTAGTGTGTGGCCAGTTGAATGAGTGGCCTGCTGTAGCAGCTGCAGAAAACCAAATTTGCTCATGGTTTGTAAAATAGCCGTGGTATCTGTCGTATCGTTAGGACTGCACTCGGCATAAGGAAGCACAGGACGTCCAATGAGGTTGGTAACCTTCTTTATTACACTTGTGGTACCAGCATGTCTCAGCACGTCTGTCCTCTTCCTCGGTCCTCAGTCGTCTGTCCACTTCCTGTCCCCTACAGGATGTGGTGTCCAGTGACCTGGTCACTGGCCTGTGACCCGCAGGGTCCTAGTGTCCTACGTCTGTTGTCGCCCTTTGTCGCCCTACAGTCATGGATGCTACACCTCCCCCCTTGTCACAAACAAAAGCTCTTTGTCACATGCACGAAATCTTGGTCCATCATGGAGGTCGCCCTTTGTTTTCTCTGGTTTTTCAGTTACTCTTTTTCGTGCCCTTCCTCTTTCTCTGGTCTCTGTCTCTTCTCTTTGCTCGCTTTCAGTGCGTTGTTCATTGTCTTCTTTCTCATATGTCATAGTTATTAGACCCATTATTTGGGCGGTGTTGTTGCTTAGCAAACATGGTCCTGGAACGTCGCCTCTCAGCACATGTATGTCTTCTTTGTTCTTTTTGTCTTTATACTTCAGTTCCCTTGTGAACTTTCCCAAGTTTGTTATTTCTTTCTTTGACCCCCAGGTGAAGATCTTGACCTTGGACGCTCTCAGTGCCGGCTTTGATTCCATTTTTTCGTATTCTGATGCACATATGACATTGCATGTTGCACCACTGTCTAGTACAAATTCCGCTTCATGTTCTCCTACTCCTATCCTTGCCAAGTCTGTCTTTTCTTGGGTGCTTCTGCCTGTGCCAGTTGTTGTCTCTCTTTTTCTGTCTTCTCCATTTGGTTTTATGTGAACCTCCGACATGTGATATAGTCTTTCCATTTTCTCT
This sequence comes from Lissotriton vulgaris, assembly GCF_964263255.1. Classification (NCBI taxonomy): domain Eukaryota; kingdom Metazoa; phylum Chordata; class Amphibia; order Caudata; family Salamandridae; genus Lissotriton; species Lissotriton vulgaris. Next base: position 720,747,236 of record NC_141689.1, on the reverse strand, counting down.
TCTTCCTCATCTTCACCTGATCCTCGCGATGAACTTCTTCTTTCTCTGTCGATATATCTGACGTGTCTTGTTGTCGACTCTTGTTGTCTTCCTGTTGTTCTCCTGTCATCTCTGAATTGTACGCCTTGGCACATACTGGCGTAGTGATTCCTCCCATTACATCTTCTGCAGGTCTGGCAAAACGCTGGGCACGGACCTCTGTGTGGAAATTCCACTCCACACTTGTAGCATGTTACTTCCTGTTGTCTCCTCTCCGTTTGTTCTCTCCGGTCGTTCCTCCATCGTCCTGCGCGATATTTGTTCGTCGTGTAGTGTGCGTTTTCTATTTCAACGTTTTTTCCTCTTTCAATTTCCTTGGCATGTTCCGTTGCTCTCGCCTCTGCTCTTGCCAGAGACAGGATGTTCTCCAATGAGATCGGCTCTTTGAGGATCCTTGCCCTGAATCCTGTGTCGCGACAGCCTTCAATGATCCGTAGTCTTATTGCTTGTTCGTTGTCGAACTTTTCAAACTCACAATGTGTCACTAATTTTCTCAGCCTTGTCGCAAAGTCATCCAGCGTCTCATCCGCTTGTTGACACGCAATGGTGAATGTATATCGTTCGAAGTCAATGTTCCGTTGTGGGTCAAATTTGGCCGTTAGGCATTTCTTTAATGTCTCATATGTCTTTATTTCTTCACTAGAAGTTCTTCGATGTCATCCCTTGCTAAGTTCAGCAGTAACACTAGTTTCTTTCCTTCTGTTACGTCTGTTGCTTCCATATATCTTTTGAATCGTCTGATCCACTTCTCCCACCTTATTCCTATTTGTGGCTGCGATAAGTTGAATGGCAGTGGCCTCCTGTATTGTGCGCTGGGCTTTGGGTCTGCCATCCTTGCCTTTGTCTGCTCTTTTCCTCTTTTCCTTTCTCTTTATCTCCTTTTTTTTTCACTGTTTCTTTTCTTTCTTCCTTTCACATATCTTCTTTTTCCTTTGTCACTTTGTTTCTTTCTTTAAGTCTTTTATTTCTTTCCTCTTTGTCCTTTGTCCAGCTTTGTTTGCTTTCTTTTGCTTTGCCTGTGCTTTATTTCTTTTCTTCCTCTTCAAATTTGGCACTTTCCAAGTGCTCACGATCTTTTTCTGACTTTGTTTCTTTTTGTGGGGCTCCTTCTATGTCCCTTTCCTTCTTTTCTTCTCTCGTTCTCTTTCTTCTTCGTTTATATTTTTCTTTTGTGTTTAGCCTGCCCTTAATATGGCTGCCATGTATTTTCTCACTGTTTCCTTTCTGCTGTCCCCATCAAAATGGCCGCTCTTTGTCCACGCGAGACTTCGCTGTCGAAATCTCGCTTTGCCTGTTCCTAAGATGGCCGCCGCGTTGTTTCTTCGTTTTTATTGGCTCTCCAGCCTGTTTCTAATATGGCCGCGATGTTTCCGCCTCTCGCGAGACTTCGCGCTTCAATTTCTGAGCGCGAGGATCTTGCGCTTCTGACTGGGGCATTAGCGCTGTTTATCCAATGCGTTTTACCGCGCTTTGCTGTTTTCTGTTGGACGCTGATAGGGGTGGGCTCCCGTGTAGCTCCTTGCGTCTTCTGCTACCAGCGAGCCTCACACGTGTGGATTTGTCGCTTCCCTCGTCGCCAGTTGTCGTATCGTTAGGACTGCACTCAGCATAACGAAACACAGGACGCCCAATGAGGTTGGTAACCTTCTTTATTACACTTGTGGTACCAGCATGTCTCAGCACGTCTGTCCTCTTCCTCGGTCCTCAGTTGTCTGTCCACTTCCTGTCCCCTACAGGATGTGGTGTCCAGTGACCTGGTCACTGCCCTGTGACCCGCAGGGTCCTAGTGTCCTACGTCTGTTGTCGCCCTTTGTCGCCCTACAGTCATGGATGCTACAGACAGTATCTTTATCGTTAAGAATATCCGGGTGGAAACTTAGATCACCTAAACCTGTGTAGTCATTGCTACTAATCTCATTTTCTAGGAGCGTGCTGATAGAGTTTAAAAAGCAACTCCTGGAGCCGAGCGGACAATATGAGAGTGATTCTCTAAAGGATTGTTTTTTAGTTAACTCAATGCAGAAGGATGGTGCTTTGCACTCCATGTTAACACCTTCCCTGCGGGGTTTTTCTCCTCCTGTGCGGGGGGTGGGGAGGGCCACGCGCGGCGCCACCTTGCTGGTGACGAGCTCAGCTTGTCATGAGGCACAGCGGAGCTGCACTCCTGACGAGTGGAGCTCGTCATGGCCGCACCCGTTTTTCGAACGTTCAGCACAGCGGGGAAATTATCCCCGTGTGCGAATGTTCCAACGGCTGTGACGAGCTCAGCTCATCATGAGTGCAGCTCAACCGTGCCTCATGACGAGCTGAGCTCGTCATTAGCACGCAACGGGTTAAATATGGGCAGAAACCTGGCCTTAAACCAGTGTCTGTAAATGATTCTGAGCCCTCCACCTCTTTTAGAGGGTAGGTCATTTCTGAAAATGGAATAACCTGAGGGAGCTACATTAATGACGTTAGGGCTGGAGTGATTGGGCCAGGTTCTGTCATAAAGATAATAATGTCAAACTGGTGACCATCAATGAATTCTGCCATTTCAATTGCATGTTTCATCAGGGAGCAGATGTTTATGAGAGCACAACAAAATCTCTCTTGTGAGTATTTTGGAGTGCATTTATGGTGTTGCGTTTGAGATCCTTGAGGCGGGGACAGTGCTGGGATGGAAAACTACAAAGATTGCATAAGGCATTTAACCCTGAACAGAGATTAAGCATGTTGAAGTAGATGTAGCTTGAATAAACATGGTTGAAAGTTCGTAGTTCGTTACCCGAATAGGTGATCAGGTTGCCGCGGTCTGGATTGAAACCAGTAGGTGTTCCATCACTTGGCGTGATCCGGGCATGGATGGGCGCAGACGGTCGTAACCTGCACCAGCGGCGTACCGACTGCACGTGTCCGCTGCACGGAGCCGAGCGGACAATATGAGAGTGATTCTCTAAAGGATTGTTTTTTAGTTAACTCAATGCAGAAGGATGGTGCTTTGCACTCCATGTTAACCCCTTCCCTGCGGGGTTTTTTCACCTCCTGTGCGGGGGAGTGGGGGGGGCCGCGCGCGGCGCCACCTTGCTGGTGACGAGCTCAGCTCGTCATGAGGCACAGCGGAGCTGCACTCCTGACGAGTGGAGCTCGTCATGGCCGCACCCGTTTTTTGAACGTTCAGCACAGCGGGGAAATTATCCCCATGTGCGAATGTTCTGGGATGGAAAACTACAAAGATTGCATAAGGCATTTAACCCTGAACAGAGATTAAGCATGTTGAAGTAGATGCAGCTTGAATTAACATGGTTGAAAGTTCGTAGTTCGTTACCCGAATAGGTGATCAGGTTGCCGCGGTCTGGATTGAAACCAGTAGGTGTTCCAGCACTTGGCGTGATCCGGGCATGGATGGGCGTAGACGGTCTTACCTGCACCAGCGGCGTACCGACTGCACGTGTCTGCTGCAAGGAGGCGCTGAGCTGAGCGCCTTGCTACCTCATTTAATGGTGAGTGATGATCCCCCAGGGCTGGCTCCAGATGTGTAAGGCCCCTTATGCGTGCAAGACACAACCCCAAGCTATAAGGGCCTCCCCCAGCCCAATGGGATCCAGGCGGGCACGGGGGAAAATTAGCAGAGGTGCATCACGCACCAAATTACAGGTGAGGTTCCCCCAGCGCCACCCAGTCTCACAAGGCCCCCAGGCACAGGTACAGAGGCTGCCGACGGGCAGCCCGAGCCAAAAAGTCCGGAAGGTCCAGGAATGAACATGTGCAGCCCCGTGGGCCGATGCAGCAAATCACCCCACTGAAGCCTGGGTCCAGTGATACAACCTTCACTCTTGTGCAGCTGTGACAAAGGAGCATAGCGTGCCCCCCTCAAAACTATCTCCCTGGTCTCAGCATTCTGCCAGCGGCTGCAACAGCCGTGCCGAAGGCCTGGACTTGTGGCCTGCAGCGCCGTTAAACCTTCGCTGCCAGCAACCTCGGCCCCAAGTTCATTTCAAGGAAGGTTTCCTTTCCTGCACATAAACAATCATTAAATAATGACGAGTTGTAACTTTTATGTGTACTGCACAAAGCAGCACACATAGATGTTACAACTCGTCATTATTTAATGATTGTTTATGTGCAGGAAGGGACACCTTCCTGCACATGAACAATCATTCCCTGCAATGCTGACTGCGTTGGCGCAAGGCAGCTAGATTTAACGCCAGCACTAGGGGAGATGCAGGGGTGTGCCGTATTCTTGTGAAAACTCCGCATCCAAGGGTTTTTAAACTGATGGAGAGCGGCCTAAGCAAATTTGGAGCTACATCGCACTCCGCCAGTTTATTGCAAATATGCCCCCCGGTTTGTAAGGCATATCTTCTGCATGTCTTTTTTAGTGCTGGTGTGCTCCTTTCCACGAGTAACACCTTGCAAAGTTGATGATGTATTTTGGTGCCATGCAGATTTTGCAGTATTGTTCCTCCTAAGTTTTCGTGATTTAAATGTTGGTGTTTTTTTCCCAAACTGCGTTAATGTAACAAGTGTTTGTGCATCAACAGTTGTATTTCCTAGTATAAGGTAGCTGGCCTCAGCGATCAGCAAAAACAAAGATTGTTGGCTGAGTTATAGTTCATTAAATGTTGATGATTATGCCTACTTGGCATCCCCTTTCTCATTTCTTCATTACTTTATTTTCGGGGGGTAAATCCCTCAATGAAATATCTTTTTCCAGTTATTTACGCTGTGATCAACTGGACTCCTCTCTTTTTAGCTCCCTCACAACTTTTGGCATCCATCTTTCTCAGTTTCCAAAAATAATGTAACTGTCGAAATCAGTACTTCTGTGATTCTCACTATGGACATAAGGCCATTATAATATTACACTGTAGCTCCCAACAGAGTAATAGTGAAACAAAATGAATCTGGCATTTACAGTTGCGAAAAAGACTAATCCAAAATGTACCAAAGATAAATAAGTAATTGTCCCCAAGAAGAGAGGTAGTTTGCAGTTAGTGCACTGTGGCAAACAACGAGATTGTCATTTGTGTTTGTCAATAGGTTTCGAATAGAGGGTGACCTATACAATGCACGTCATATCGTCTTCTTTCGCAGGAAAAAAATTCCCGCGCAATACATTTGTGTAATACAGACGCGCAGGGGTTCACAGCAAGCAATAATAAGGGTGTTTTAAATCCCCAGATGACCGGCGTGCTCACCACTGAACACAACTGCTGTGCAGGTTTCACAGTCATGAGTCAAACAAACCACACACTCGGTGCACCGCTGCCAACCGAGCTGGCTAGATTCAGAGTCGAGAATGCAGGCTCCCTTTCTCTTTTTAGCCACTCTGACATTGATTAACATGGTAATGGAAGCCGTTGTACTGCTTGACAAGCTCACTATTCCATGGAACTAGAAAGGGTCACTGGAGAAAGGGACTCTTTGGAAACAGTGTGTGCTCTAAAGAGCCTTCAGGTGGCAAACAGCACGCCACAGCTGTAATGCATTGAAATTCAAACGAAATGCTTTCCATACATATATATAGTTCAATAAAATAATTACATCAGTGAAATATACAATCAGAGATTAGAGCAGCAAAAAGTACATTTGTCAGAATTGCCGGTTCTTTGTGTGTTGTAACACCAGCTGTGCAGTGGGCAAAAAATATAGTGTTTTGTATTTTGAGCTGAGAAGAACCACATGGTGTACAAGTAATGCGCGCTCTAATACTTTGGACGTGATTAACACATGCATAAAAGACATATGCAACAATGGAGCATGTACGCAAATGGTATTCAAATAGATGCCTTGGCACCTGTGTAACCGTGGACTTCTTTGCAATATCATTGGCATATAGGGCTGCCTAACAGTTGTGGAGGAGACACCGGAAGGAAGCACTGAGCATCACAAGGGCATCTGAAGGTTGACTGATACCATCAGCTACACTACCACTTGCACATTCCAAGGGATGTCACGACATCAAAGCAAACTTACATTTGCTGAGGAACAGCTCCAGGTTATGCGGAAGTTGATGGAGGAAGCATGGCAATTTACCCTTATAAACTGCCCTTTTCAAAATGATGATCTATTCGTAAAGTTCTATCAGAGGTTTTCAATCAAAGATGAAGTAGATCCTTTCCCTGTGACCTCAGTTTTAAACTGCCCTTTCGACCAGGCAAAATAAACCTTTTGTTAGGTCTAAACTTTCTTTTATATTACATATAAATCCCCCCTAGGGAAGGCCCTAAGCAACCTATAGGACAGGGTGCAATGTATTTAAAAAGTTGATAATTTACTTTTAACTATTTTAATGTCCTTGTAGGGAAAAAATTCACATTTGCTTTTCCCTACTGCAAGGCCTGCCTCTCCCACAGGATAACATTGGGTTACCATATTACATTTACTAAGTGATAACTTTCAATTGGGAGTGGGTGGCAATGTCAAGTTTGTCTCTAAATAATTGTAATTTAAAAACCTCTATAATAGTAAAATTGGATTTTAAGTCACAATTCTAAAAATGCCACTTTCAGAAAATTGGCATTTTATTGTCCTAACCATTTGGTGCCTGCAGCTGATATCCTGGGTCACATTACCAGGTATGCCTGGTCTTTGTGAATTGCTCTCAGACAGTGAGACAAAGGGAGAATAGGTGTTTGCAGGATGGGGCATCTCTCACTTGATAGGGGGTGGAGCTATCACTTACCACACTTGCACACCACAAAGACTCTGCCTGAGTACACTCACAAAGAGTTTCACAATAGTCTTTTGTACCATCAGACAAGTGGGGGCCATGGAAGAGAGAGGGGCCTCGCTCCCTCCTTCACGCATCACTGGTGGTATCGTAGCGCCGATCTCTGCCTCTGCATTCCCGCTAGCGCGTACCTTCGCTATATCATTTCCACAGCGCGTTGATTGTGTGCATAACCTGCTGGGCATTACCTGTAATAGTATTTTCTTTTCGCTGTGCATTACATGTAATTGTTGTGGCTGGGCATTACTCGAGACTGAATCATTATTTGCATAGTGCTTTGTCTCCGCGCTTGAACCCGCTCCCACTGTGACAGTTCCTGTTACTTATTTGCCCTCATAGCGCCCCATTGCTCCTTGTTTGTTGTTGTTGCTGCGGCCATTTTACTAGTTGACCAGAGCCCTCCCTCCACCTCGCTCACGCCTCCCAGCTGCCCCTCCCACGCTCCGCCCCTCCACTATCCATTTAAAGCAGATGTCCCAACGCGCAGCGTCCACGCGCTACGGCCGCGCCGAAGGTGCGCCAAAGGTAAGCCCGTCTACGCCCGTCCGCGCCTGGATCGCGCCCAGCGCCAGACCCCCTGGCCCCCTTCCCTCCCACCCCCCGCATTACTTACGATGCCACCACCACCCTCCTAGCCCTCAATCCCGGCCGACTCCCCAACTGCGCCCATGCCACTCCTGGACACACCCATGGACCCTTCTCCTGCAAATCCTGCAAGTTCGACGGCACCAAGAACAACTCCTCATCCACGAACACAAAACAGATATCTGACTCCAACCACCTAAAATGCATCCTGCTCAACACCCGCTCAGTACACAGACACGCCATTGAACTTTGGAATCTACTAGACACCATCTCTCCCGACGTCGCCTTCCTAACAGAAACATGGATGAACGCCTCATCAGCCCCTGACATCACCATTGCCATCCCGGAAGGATACAAGATCATCCGTAAGGACCGCACCGACCAAACAGGAGGAGGCGTCGCTATCGTCCATAAGAACTCCATCCGCATCTCAACCAGCTCAGACGTCAACCTCGCTAGCGCCGAACACCTTCACTTCCAGATCCACACCGACCCCAAGACCACACTCAGAGGCACCCTCCTCTACAGGCCTCCAGGACCCCGTGCACAATTCAGCGACGTTATCACTGACTTTATCACCCCACACGCCCTCCCCTCCGAGGAATACATTCTACTGGGAGACCTCAACTTTCACCTGGAAAAGAACAATGACAGCAACGCCACCTCCCTTCGGGACAATCTCGCCAACCTCGGACTCAGACAACTTGTCTCTACGCCCACCCACATCGCAGGTCACACACTCCACCCCATCTTCACCTCCAGCAAAGATGTCTCCTTCAGTCACACCACTACTCTCCATTGGACGGACCACAGCTGCGTACACTTTTTCTACAATAAAACCACCACTCACAACCATCCTCAACCTACTCTGCGAAAAAACTGGAACAAAATCACCATCGACCAGATCTCCTCATCGCTTCTTCAAAACCCCCCTGCCCACTCCTCAAACCCCGACCAAGCAGCCATTAACCTCACCCAATGGCTATCCAACAGCGCCGACATCCTAGCACCGCTGAAAAAACGTCAAATGAAACTAGGCAGCAAAAACGCCTCCTGGTTCAACGATGATCTTAAGAAATCGAAGAAACTCTGTCGCTCCCTCGAGAAGGCTTGGAAAAAAGACCCAAACACCAGCACCAGGGACGCCTTCAAAAACGCCACCCGCATACACCACCAACTAATACGGTCTGCCAAGAAAGCAGCTTTCAAAGACCGACTAGACAACAACGCCCACAACAGCAAGGAATTATTCAACATCGTCAAAGAATTCACCAACCCCTCAGCCAACTCCAATGATATCACCCCCTCTCAAGCCCTCTGCGACTCCCTAGCCTCGTTCTTCCACAACAAAATCGCAGACATCCACAACAGCTTCGACAACCAACCCGGAGACCATCCCACCCAACCTTCTGCCGTACCTTCACCCCCTTGAACATCCTTAATAACTGGAACCCAATCTCCACTGAGGACACCATCCATCTGATGAACTCCATCCACTCAGGATCCCCCACAGACCCATGCCCTCACCACATCTTCAACAAAGCAGACTCCATCATAGCACCACACCTCCGAGACGTCATCAATAGCTCCCTCAACTCTGCCACCTTCCCGGAAAGCTGGAAACACGCTGAACTCAGCGCCCTCATGAAAAAACCCACAGCGGACCCCACCGAACTCAAAAACTACCGCCCCATCTCGCTCCTTCCATTCCCGGCCAAAGTCATCGAGAAAGCCGTCAACAACCAGCTCGCCGCCTTCCTCGAAAGCAACAAATCCCTCGACTCCTCACAGTCCGGCTTCCGAGCCAAACACAGCACGGAGACCGCCCTCATCGCAGCAACAGACGACATTCGAACTCTACTGGACAATGGAGACACAGTCGCCCTCATCCTCCTCGACCTCTCCGCAGCCTTCGACACAGTCTGCCTTAGCACCCTTCTACAGCGCCTCAGAAACATCGGAATCCAAGGAAAAGCACTGGAATGGATCACCTCGTTCCTCACCGGAAGAACCCAGAGAGTCCGCCTCCCACCATTCAAGTCTGAGGCCACTGAAGTCATCTGCGGCGTACCCCAAGGTTCCTCACTTAGTCCCACCCTCTTCAACGTATACATGAGCCCCCTCGCGACCATCGCACGCCAACACAACCTCAACATCATCTCCTACGCGGATGACGCCCAACTGATCCTATCACTCACCAAAGACCCCAACACCGCCAAAACCAACCTACATGAAGGAATGAAAGAAGTAGCCGAGTGGATGAAGCACAGCCGTCTGAAACTGAACTCAGACAAAACTGAAGTCCTTATCTTAGGTACCTCCCCCTCCGCTTGGGATGACTCTTGGTGGCCAGAGGCCCTTGGAAAAGCACCCATCCCGACGGACCACGCACGGAACCTGGGCGTCATCCTGGACTCCTCACTCTCTATGAACAGACAAGTCAACGCTGTTTCATCTTCATGCTTCAACATTCTCCGCATGCTCAAAAAAACATTTCGCTGGATCCCCACCGAAACCAGAAAAACAGTCACCCATGCACTGGTTACAAGTCGCCTGGACTACGGAAACACCCTATACGCCGGTATCACCGCAAAACTCCAGAAAAAACTCCAACGCATCCAGAACGCATCAGCCAGACTCATACTAGACATCCCGCGTAAAGACCACATCTCTAGCCACCTGAAAAACCTCCACTGGCTCCCCGTCAATAAGAGGATTACTTTCCGCCTCCTAACCCACGCTCACAAAGCACTCTACGAACTTGGACCCGAATGCCTCAACACACGACTTTCCTTCTACACCCCCTCTCGCCAGCTACGATCTTCCAACCAAGCCCTTGCTACCGTTCCTCGCATCAATAAAACCACCATGGGAGGTAGATCCTTCTCCTACCTCGCAGCTAAAACCTGGAACTCACTCCCCACTCACCTTCGTCTCACTCAGAACTACCTAGCATTCAGAAAGCAACTTAAAACTTGGATATTTGACAAGTAATTCCCCTCCCTTCTTTAAGCGCCTTGAGACCCTTCGGGTATGTAGCGCGCTATACAAATCTCCTGACATGACTTGACTTGACCAGACACTTCTGTAGGGGGAGAACTCTAGTAGCTCCTCCCACTTCAAAGTGGACACCAGGTATAAATAATGGACTCTCAGATCAAACTCTTCAGTACACCTCTGGACCTGTGGTAGACTCATAATGCCTGTTGTGTTGCTCTGCTGCAAGAACAACATCTACTCTGCTGCCCTGCTATTCTGATGCCCTCCTGCCCTGCTGCCTGAGTGAGAAGGAGTGGACCTGTACCTTCAACCCGGGGCCACCAGAGTGACTCCAAGGGCTAGTTGGCTTGCCTCCTGATCAGAGCCTCTGAGACAGAAAAGGCTCCAACTGCTTTGAACCCTGCACATGAACTCTGCCTGCTATGAGTCCTATCCTCCAAGTGGTGCCACCCCAGTCCTGAAGCCTTGGAAGTGTGCCTGAAGGTGCTCTGCCAGCCCAGCTGTGGCCCTAGCAGAACTGACACAATACAACGCAACTCTTTGAAGCTCCACAGCGGAACCACTGTTACAAACGCATCCCCGATGCAGGATCTCACAGTTCCTCGGAACTGCCACTGCATGAGGTATCCTAGATGCAGGACCTCACATCACAGTCATGCAGCTCTTTCGAACTGCACAACGCATCCACAACGCAGGACCTCGCATTGCAGCCTGCAGCTTATAGGTACTGTCTCTGTGCAGTGCATCCTCGATGTGAAATCTCGTAACGCTCTGTAGTCAGAATTTTAGTTACTTTCTTGTGCTGTGTTTTCACTTTAATACTATTTGTGTGCTGCGTATATGCTTTACACATTGCCTCTAAGTTAAGCCTTACTTGTGACAAGAAACCAGAGGGTTAAACACAGGATAATTTGGGGTTTGATTGTGTTTCACCCTGACAAGCATTACTCAACCAGTAACCCAATTTCCTACAGTGTGCATCTGCCAAATAGCAGTGGTTTGTTCTCTTTGTCCATGCTAGAGTGCATTTAAGCCTATGCTCTCTAAATAGCATGGGCAAGACATCTATCAATTTTTGGCTCATGTTGCATCTCCGCCAAACCCTAAATCACACCCTGATTGATTTGTTTACACCTACTACCAGATTTTACTTAACTTGAAAGATGTTTTACTGATAATTTGGCCAGAATAAGTGCAGATAATGTAAAAGTGTTTTTGATGTAATTGCAGGAAAAATGAGGCAAAGCAAATGACGATCACCTCCTGGGAAAATTGGTTCTGCTCGGTGCATTAGGTAGTTCATCCCACCAAGTACTAAGATTCACCTCTTTACTCCTAATAAACTCTATCATCACTCTTGTAAAATATGCACATGCTCTGGCACATTTTCTGTGAGTCTCCTATCAAAAGGGAATTTCAGCACTGGTCATAGGTGTAATGAATGCTTTGTGATCGATTTTGTCCTACCAATTGACAGAATACGGATGCAAATTTTAAGGGAGTGGCTCTCACCCTCACTGCTAAAAGATTCTGTACTTATGGGTAAGTAGCAACCACAAGGTATTTATTTCATTGATCATGCTTTATTAGAGCGAATTTGGCCAGGAGAGGGCTGATGAATACTCTATGATATTGAATGTCATATAACAGGTTGCAGCATAGTATAGCTGCACTCCTGACATATACCGATATTATAATGCAGTGAGGATAGCATGTTGTGTTACAGTAAGAAATTAAGTATATACAAGTTAGAGAGACAAAGGGTTTTACCTACATATTACATTAAAAGGAGCTGGGCAGGAATGAGCATTGTGAATAGTAACAGGTACTATATGGCTTAGGTCAACAATGTGCTTTCTAATATTGTGTGTTAACTAAAAGTGTCCTATTGTTGCTCACCGAGCCCCACCCCCCGAGTATGAGCTCATACGCCAACTGTGTCAAGGGAGTGTGAGTCACAGAAGATCCATACAAATGATATCCCTTGAACAAAGAATCTGGAATCCTCGTACCCTTCTCAGTGCCACTTGACACCATCTAGAAAAATACTGCTTGCTAAAAGATACCTGGTGTCCTGCACACCTCCTCTATATCTCTCTAGATGCCTCTTTTTCTTTTTCTTTAAGAAAATAACAGGTGGCATGCTGCTCTCCACCAGCTCCTTCAGATGTTTACTCCCCAGTACTAAGAACAATGTCTAACACTGGGATTGACAAGCAGCAGGAAGTGGGAGGCCTTATCTGAGCCCACATATTTTGAGAGAGACAGTCTGTGCTGATGTGGAACTATGACTTCCATGCTCAGAGGATGGAACATATTCGCCTGTCAAGCTTGCTTGCTAGTATAGTAGGACTTCCTTGAGATCTTCTTTGTGTAAAGTCCTAGATCCAAGGGAGGCCTAGCCCAAAAGAAATAGACAAAGAAAGGGGACTGAGAAGGTGATCTGGTTGGCTCTTGATCGTAGGAGACTCCTTGACTTGTCACAAATCATCCGAAGCAATCCTTCATGTGATAGAAAACGACGTCAGTTGTCAGCCTTATTGAACAGGGAAGCCTATCTGCTGAGGGACGGGCTGTCACTGCCCATAGATCCCCGGCAAGAGAGGGTTACACAGAACTCCATGCAAGTGGCTCTTTCTCTCTTGGTGCCTGTAAATAAAGGGATAAGAAAAGATGTGCTGCTAAGCAATTCTGTGTAGAGCTGGGGGGCTGCCATGTGTACTGCAAATTCTGTTAAATTAAACATTTGTGAAAAAAATACCTTAGTTTTGTTTTTAATTTTGCAATATATATCAATGATTTTAGCCCGTGCACTCTTTAATTGAATTTATTTAATACTTTTTAATGGGTACTTATGTTATTTGGACATGTGGAGAAGTGTGGCTCACTGGGTAGAGGAGGCAGACCTGGAAGCAGAGGTCAGCCCGGGACCAGGGTTCAATTCCCGGCTCGGCAGGGTCTTGAGTCCTAAAAATGTCCATGGACTCGACAATTCTCGCTCCGGTGCCTACTCGATTCATGGGTTCACACTCTGGGCAATAGCTTGCTTAATCTCCACAATGGCCCCTCGCGGCGGGATGCCTGGCTTTCACCTTGCGGATACCCTGCCGGGGTTATCTCACAGGGGAATACCAGGATGGGTTCCCTAAGCAAGCGCTTAGAAACCGCTCGGTGATTTGCGCTATATAAATTCCTGTACATATTGATCTGGAGTTAGAATAGTACACTAGCCCTCCAAATGTATGCACTTGTTCGCTGGCAATTAGGAGTTAGTAAAGTAAATCTGACTTCTAATGTAAGCAGTTTCCCCAGTGTTTGTTAAACTGAAGTCAGTTTAGTAAACCATATCTTTCCACCCCCTTCCCCATGTTTCTACTGTTCCTAATATTTCTTAGGCTGGGGTTATCCACAAGGCCAAAATACGGATCCTAGAGCACCTACGTGCAATAAAAAAACTTAGACAAAACATATCCCATAGCCCGCCATTTTCAGACCCATCATGAACAGAACACGAACCTTTTAAGTTTTGCAGTCTTAGATTCTGTCAAAGCGGATATAAGAGGTGGCAACAGATAGAAAGACTGGAGTCTAAGCTTATCATACAGTACAGGACCCTCACACCGCTAGGCCACAATCACGATGAGGAGCTGGCGGTCCATCTTGGGTAGCAAGGTTGCTCTCAGAAAATGTATGACAAGGTCTTCCATAGAATTTCCAGAATTGTAATTAAGCCGCAGAGCAAATGATGATTTTAATGTTTTTTGATTTTGCTGTATTTTATTATTTTATTGTTAGAAAGGTGACATGCTGTTATTTTGTTTATTTTTTAGATTTGAACCGTATTGTGCTGAAGACACGAACACAGTACATACATTGCACATGCTGCTGTAGTATGATGGACCTAGAATATTATCTTGTATAAGCCCACATGGGCTGTATTAATGAATTGAAATGTAGTTACGAGTGCTACTGTTCACTTAAATGCCCACTGAGGCTTTAAATCATAATTAGTGTGTAATTACTTAAGTGAGATGTGCAACATCCCAAAAATGTTTATGTAACTTTTAAATGAACAGTGGTCCTTTGAAGCCTTGCAACAACAACTTTATTAGGCTAAGAGGCAAGAACAAACACAGTCTTGTCGGGTTCGTCACCTAAGCAAAAATATTAGTAATCAGCACGGAGAGACGGTTATTGTATGTTATCATTTCTTCACTAATCTGTCACATTATCATTCATTTATTCGGTTGAATAGATGTTAAGCATTACTTGGATACTTTGTATTTATAAGTTGCCGAGTCTTTTTCACTTACACCAATGTCACGTGTTATTTACAAACCTATGCAGCATGAGATTAAACACTCATGATTAAGGTGCGTCAGCACTGAAACGCGTCAAGTGTATTCTTGCCTGTAAGACCATAATGGAATAAATCTTCGTCTGCTGAAAAGAATTCTTTGTTGTGTCCGTTACTACGGTGCTTTTGGCAAGGTAAAAGCACAGGTTTGGTGTAATATATATATATATATATATATATATATATATATATATTCCCTGGATGGTTCCACTCTCCTCTTGTTTTGGGCGCTGCTGGCAAGTGCGTCGCTTCACGCGGTAGAACCAAACCGCAATGTATTCAAACTGTGTTTGCCCCAAGAGCCTCCCGGGTCCAAACCAAAAGAAGCCGCCACTGCAGTCAATCCGTTTTAGAGAAACAAGTAGATTTATTGTTCAAACCTCTACAGCATGTTTCACAGCGAAAAAACCAACGCGTTTCGTGAGCTCCCCACTCACTTGATCACGGTTGTTACAAACACTGTTTGCTGAGAATATTTTAAAAAGGGAGTCCCTCCCCCCATCGGTCACATGATTCCAACCATATGTTTTTTAACACTATGGCCTTCTGGGACTCGTAGTTTCTACATTACAAGATGTCATTTTCATGTTATTTCCACAGAAAAACAAGTTATACACCCATTCCCTGCTGATAAACAGTTTTTAAATCATATATTGATTTAGTGATATTTTCATTAAGGGTTTTTTTGTATGCCAGAAAACAATAATAATTATACTTCCTTTCTAAATATCAGGCAATTGAGATCAAAATCGGCTTGCTGTAAAATAAGAGCCCTCTAGTGGGCTGACTCCGTCATGTGGTACCTTATAAAAAAATCACTTATAATTTTCTTAAAGTTCTTTGTACTTTACAAAAAGGGGAACGGTTATTGTTTCCGGCATTTTAAGTTCATTAATTCTCAACATGAAATTTTCAATAATAAGCAGCAGGGTACTTTTGTACAGGTCTTATTCCATTAGACCTAATTAGAGCCCTCTGGTGGGCTGACATTTATGAGGGTGAAGTTTAATTATTTGTGATAAGTTTTTGTGAATTAATACTCTTAGATTTTGTCCCAGACTTAGGCTTCTATATATACTGTGCCGTGGTTTTATGGAGGGAAAAGTTAGTTATGGAGTACATCAAGAGAGGCTTTCATTGTTGTTAAATGTGTACATAAAGTTCCTCGGACTGGTTCAGTCCGTAAGGGGTCATTGTTCGAAAGTTCAAGATATGGCGTGATTCCTTTTGGCGCAACAATTTTTCTCGATGTCCTCCCCTTTCAGTTGGGGCCAATGTTTCCAATCCTAGAAATTTCAGAAGTCGCCAATTGCCGTCATGATTTGTCTCCATGTGTTTGGCCACTGCATTTCCTCTGTCTTTGTTGGTTGTGGCCCTGGTATGTTCCAAGATACGCTTCTTAAGCTCACAGATTGTGCTTCCTATATAGCGCAGCTTGCACGGACATTCAATTAAATAAACAGTATACTGGCTTTTGCAAGTAATTAGCTCTTTGATCTTCCAGGTTTTTCCATTAGCCATTTTGATTTGTTTCATCGGTTTGGCTATCTCACAAACTTTGCAGTTGTAGCATTTGTTGAAACCAACCGTTTTAAGCCAAGATGTTTTTTTACGGTTCACGAAATGACTATGGATCAATTGGTCTTTCAAATTCGTTGTTCTGCGGTATGTGACCACTGGGTGATCACCCATCTTTTGACCAATTGTTGGATCTAGTTTCAATAATTTCCAGTTTTTTCTGAGAATCTGGACAACTTCTTTTGCTTCTTTGCTATAATCCAGTATTAGTCTTATAGGTTCTTCCATTTCTTTTTCTTTGATTTGTGGTTTCAGACAATCTGCCCTAGATTTCTCGTTGGCTTTTTCCCAACATTTTTTCGTCAGGTTTTTTCCATATTTTCTCTTGCGGAATCTCTCCATTGTTGTTGCACTGTGCTTCTCCCATTCTATTTTTTCGCTACAGATTCGTTTAACACGGAAGAATTCACCGTATGGTATACTTGAAATTAGGGCAGGTTGATGAAAGCTTGTGGCTTCCAATGTTGAATTTGTGGCCGTTTTCTTCCTGTGTAGGGTAGTCTCCACTTTGTTATTTTGGATATATACTTCTGTATCCAAAAAGGATATCGATTGCCTGCTTTTTGTGTAGGTGAATTTCAAACCTCTTGTACTATTGTTCAAAAGTTCAAAGTATTCTTCAAATTCACTTTCACTTCCACCCCACACTATGAATAGATCGTCAATGAATCTCTTCCATTGTACGATGTGTTGGGTGAATTTGATGTTTCGTTGATTCCAGGCTATCTCTTCCTCCCACCAACCCATTGCTATGCAAGCATAGCTTGGACTGAATGAGAATCCCATTGCAGCGCCATTGCGCTGACGATAGAGTTGTTCTCCAAAGAAGAAAATATTGTTTGTGAGTAGCAATGTGATCATTTCATACAACATATCATTATGTTCCTTATAATGTATGTTGCGTTTTTCCAGGAAGTATTTGCAAGCCATCAATCCCAAATCATTGTCAATGTTTGTGTATAGTCCGATAACATCCATGGATATTAGGAAATAGTTATCCTGCCAAACCAAATCAGATATTGTACACACAAAGTCGGTAGTATCTTTCAGATATGATTTCAAGTTCTCCACATAAGGTCTTAGAAAGAAATCAATAAAATTGCCCATTGGTTCCATCAATGAACCATTTGCTGACACTATCGGTCTTCCTGGTGGTCTAGTGGGGTTTTTGTGGATTTTAGGCAAAAAGTACATGGTTGCCATCCGAGGAAAATCGACTGTTAGGTATTTCCTTTCTTCATAGTCGATTAGGTTTCTGTTTTCCCATATTAAGAGTTTTTGGTCTAACTCTCTCTTTAGTTGATCTATTGGGTTCTTCATTAGTTGTTCATAATACTCGGGGTTCGATAGTTGGTTCATCGCTTCCTCCGTGTATAGGTCCTTGTCCCAAATCACCACGTTACCCCCCTTGTCTGCCATTTTTATTTCCACATTTTTGTCGTTGGTGAGGGTTGTCAGTGCTACTCGTTCTTGTGGAGTTAAATTGTCTTTAAATTTCGTTTTTGGAATATTGTATAATTCCTGTATGACTGCCTCCTGGAAGATATCGATTTTATTGCCCGGAGTGAGTTGCGGATAAAATTTGGACTTAGCCTTCATTTTGCTTATCCCAGCTCCTAATTGTGGTATCGCTGTAGTCAGAGTTATTTCATTTTCTTCCTCTGCATTTAGGTTTAGAAGGGTTAAATACCCATCTACGTCTTTCACAGTTGGGTCTGAGAATGGTTTCATGGGAATTCTGTTGATTTGAGGTTTATTTTGTCTCTCTAGGAAATGTTTAGCCAGTTTGATCTTTCGAATATATAGATACAAATCTATACTTGTTTGGGCTAAATCCATTTTTTTTCTAATGGAATAAGACCTGTACAAAGTACCCTGCTGCTTATTATTGAAAATTTCATGTTGAGAATTAATGAACTTAAAATGCCGGAAACAATAACCGTTCCCCTTTTTGTAAAGTACAAAGAACTTTAAGAAAATTATAAGTGATTTTTTTATAAGGTACCACATGACGGAGTCAGCCCACTAGTGGGCTCTTATTTTACAGCAAGCCGATTTTGATCTCAATTGCCTGATATTTAGAAAGGAAGTATAATTATTATTGTTTTCTGGCATACAAAAAAACCCTTAATGAAAATATCACTAAATCAATATATGATTTAAAAACTGTTTATCAGCAGGGAATGGGTGTATAACTTGTTTTTCTGTGGAAATAACATGAAAATGACATCTTGTAATGTAGAAACTACGAGTCCCAGAAGGCCATAGTGTTAAAAAACATATGGTTGGAATCAAGTGACCGATGGGGGGAGGGACTCCCTTTTTAAAATATTCTCAGCAAACAGAGTTTGTAACAACCGTGATCAAGTGAGTGGGGAGCTCACGAAACGTGTTGGTTTTTTCGCTGTGAAACATGCTGTAGAGGTTTGAACAATAAATCTACTTGTTTCTCTAAAACGGATTGACTGCAGTGGCGGCTTCTTTTGGTTTGGACCCGGGAGGCTCTTGGGGCAAACACAGTTTGAATATATATATATATATATATATATATATATATATATATATATATATATATATATATATATATATATATATACATACACACAGAAACAGCCAAAACTGCAACCTGACCTCAAGGCAAACTGAGCAGCAAAACTGACGCGTTTCGGGCAGTTGCCCTTGCTCACAGTAAAATGTTTACCCACAATGCCTGTACTTTTCAAATGCTTGTGCAAGTCAGTCATGTGATACATCATGTGACATAAATGAAAACGGAAAAGGTACTGATTTCATATATGTAGAGCAAATATACAACGAGGGAAAAAATACTATTGCTATTAGAATACCGACGTTGTCACATGCTAGTAAATATAACTGAATTAATTCAATATTTAGACAACAAAATATCTGCATGAATGCATTAATAAAGACGATTCATAGATCATAAAAATTGTGTTCTGTGCAAAATACCGCAAATATGTAAACATTATATGAGTAACACAGTTTCAGTTTTAAGAGCATATGTTAAATACTTAAAAACAATTTGAATACAAAAATAATTTGTTATTCTAAAAAACAGCTTAGGTCATATTGTGCAAACTTACGCGATATGTACTTAATATAAACATATTATTTGAATGATCTATAATGATGTAACTGTCAGATCTAATCTATGTTGTCTCGAGGACATCTCTAAAATGATGGCAACCCCTAGATTTATTAATTATGATAAATTGGGGACATCAATAATTGATGGCAACCCCTCTGCATAGTATTTGTCTATCATGAACCAGTACCAAATTCGATTTTATAGTGCACCTAACACCTTAATAATAAATGTGCAACCAATATGTGTAAACAAAACAACCTTTTGTTTCACAGTAAATAGCATTTCAACAGGTCAAAGAAAAATAAGGGTGAGAAGACAGATCAACACAATAATAATTTTCCTGAAAGAAGTTTTTTTAGTTTACAAATTAAACTAGTATTAATGTGTGTTGTTGAAACTAGTAAAAAGATAAAGGGGAATGAAAAATAATCTAGACAAAATCCTCTAGATCTAATTGAATTATATAATTAAAGTTAGTCTCAGAGAGGTATTGGATTTGCTATACAGAAATAGGGATATGTAGATTCTAGATCGTTTACGAATACATATTACCCTAAAGGAAATGATATAAATCCTCCGTGGTGTTCAACCCGTTAGGCACCTTGGTATCCAGCTCTAGGATCATTCAAGATTCAAGTTGGCCAAGCATCTTGCCTCTGTCTCCTCCCCGACGGGGTTGGGGTACAGATGCCAAGACAAAGTAATTGAGACACTCCAAGTTGTTGTTAGGCACACTTTTGAAATGCCTCGCTACTGGATATGCATCGTCGTTGTTGACGATTGCACGAAGATGTTGCAATATCCTGGCGTGCACTACCAGCCGAGTACTGCCAACGTACCTCAGGCCGCATGTGCACGCCAGGACATATACTGCATATTCAGTCCTACAGTTGTAATTTCCCTTAATCTTTAAGGGTGTAGGACTGAAAGGAGTCGTGTAAGTGCTGGTGCTGACACCAAATTTGCTTCCCAGCAACTTGAGCACTTAAAGAATCCAAGTCGCGGGGGAAGCCAAGTTTTAGTTTTGGGTAACTCAGGGAATGGGTTAGACACATGACTACGTAGGGAGGGTCCCCTCCTGAACGTAATCTTTGGATTTTGGGGTAGATTCAAAGCCAGGACTCCATCAGTTTGAAGAATAGGCCAACTTTTTATTAAGATAGACCTAATTTTCCTGTCCTGGCCACTAAAAGATGTAATGAATCTGAGAGCAGAGTTTTCATTATTGTCATCGACAGTTGTTTTATCACTAATCTGTTTTAAGAGTGATTCCCTGCTTCGTGGTTTCATTTTATTGACAGCCCGGCTGAGGATTTGATTGTTATACCCTCTAGCGCAAAATCTTGTAAGGGCTTCTGCTGTAAATTTGTCTAACTCATCCTGAGAGCTTCAGATTCTTTAAAGTCGGAGCAGTTCCCCGAATGGGATATTGTCAATTGTGTGCCTGGGATGGGCACTACTTGCGTGCAAGGTCGAGTTGCCTGCTGTTGCCTTTCTATGGAGAGTAGTAGCTAGTTTGCTGGATTCAATATAAACTCTAACATCAAGAAAGTCTACTGAACTCTTACTTATATGATGGGTAAACTTAAGATTGTAATCATTGACATTGAGTTTTTCAATAAAGTTCAGAGCGCTCAACTCATCACCTCTCCAAATTAAAAACACGTCATCTATAAAACGAACCCACATACCAACATTCTCCGAAAAAGTATCTTGATGTTCACCCATGAGGACCTGCTTCTCCCAATAGCCTACGTGCAAACACGCATAGCTTGGGGAAAAGCAGGCCCCCATGGCGACACCTCTCTTTTGTAAATAGACATATTTGCCAAACATGAAGTAATTATTGTTTAAACTCCATGATACAAGTTCCACCAACATTTTGTTGTGATTGTAACAGTCTATTGGTCTTGTGCTCAAAAAGAATTCAAGAGCTTTGAGACCCATGTTGTGTTCTATACTTGTATAAAGGGCCTCGATGTCTAATGTAATTAGCAGAGAGTCTTCAGTCCATATTGCATTTTGGATAATGTCTAGGAAATGCTCAGTGTCTTTGATGTATGTGGGCAAGCCTTTAACCAACGGTTGAAGGAAATAGTCCGTATATTGGGCAAGATGTTCCCCCACACTATTAATTGCTGAAATTATCGGCCGTCCTGGAACAGGTGATGTAAGTTTATGGACTTTTGGTATGAGGTAGAACTTGGGCATAACCGGTAATTCCACATGGAGAAATTTAAATTCCTGATTTGAAATTAAACCTTCCAGTTTATACTGGAATAGAAGTTTTCTCAACTTGTCTTTTGATAGATCATACTGTTTTAAACAAGTTTTGGTGTAGCATGCTTTATCAGATAGTTGCCTGATTCCTTCCGCAACATACTGCTTCTGGGGCCAGATTACAATGTTGCCTCCTTTATCTGAGTTGCATATTACATTATGATGATCATTTTTGAGTTTATTAACCAGTTCCCAATATTGAGTTTCTTGCTGTTGTTTAATCCTTTTTCGATGTTTGACCTGGTGGTATAATTGTTTAAGGTCTGCAGTCACCACATCATGAAATGAATCTATCGCATCCCTAGGCATGATAGGAATAAAATTAGATGACGGTTTGAAAGGACCACTTCCTGCTCCTGTTTGTAGAATTGCAGCCTCCCTCAGTTCATCCTGTGTGCAAATTTGAGAATTAGAATTTTCATTATCCTCACCCAAATGGACAAGGTTTAGTAAGCCTCTAGTGTCACTAGCTTGGAGAGTTGTTACACTGTTATCCATTGTTATTGTATCTTCATTGCTAAGTCCTTTCTTGATCTTGAAAAATGTACATAGTTTAAGTTTGCGGATGTACCGAAAAACATCAATCCTTGTCGCAGCATAATTGAAGTCAGTTAGGTGACAGTATGTAAGGCCAAGGCTGAGTAGTTGTTGCTCAGCTGCAGTAAGTGTCGTTGATGACAAATTAACAAAAGTTTTTGCGTTTATTTCTTGTTGTTGAGCCAATATTTTTTCTTTTTGTTGTTGTTGTTTGAGCTTGTGTTTGTTGCGGCGCTCTTTCCTGCGGCGGTTGATTCTTGCCCTTTTTTCTGCTGTTTTTGTTGGTTTCGCGTTGATGGGCGTAAGGTTTATAGTGGGGCATTGACTAAAAAACCAACTTCTTCCCCTAAGTCAAGTACGAGGGGGGGACCTGACTCATCACCCCTCAATGCTGCGCCCTCATCAGAATAAATGCTAGTGTTGCTGCTAGATAATGAAGAGTTGTCGCTTGTAATTTGAGTATGACCAGGGTTCTGATCTCGAGACACTCTGCTGGATGTTCCTGGCCCTGTCGCTCCTGGCGCTCCTGGTGCTGGAATAATTTTTGCATTCTTCATAAGCATTTTGGCATTGTCAAACTTGCGCGCGAACGTGTATATTTTACCATGTTCGTAATCATCTTTATCGCGCGCAAATTTCCTGGTTTGCGGGTTTTGATTTTATCTACATGTTTGTTAACCCTTTCTTAAATCTCCTTTCTCATAGTTGTTATCAGTTCATTAGGTTCAAGTTTGCGCAACTCTCCATTTATCTCTTCCATGTCTTTAAGCAGCTGTGTGCGGTCAATCTCCGCATATTTTATTAAAATCAGGACTAGATTGCGAGATGCATCCAGGTTACTTTGTCCCCATTCTCTTAGCATTTCTGGGTGAGGCTTCTCGTAACTAGGGGCTAATAATATTCGCAGCCCCCGTGGAATCCGTCCCTCTGCTATGTACATGGTGAGAGATTTGTGTTCCCACCTCTTGGTGACCTCGCTTTTCATGGCTTTCTCCAAGCGTTTCATTAATGTTTTTATCTGTGTCTCTATTGATGGGGTACTGGTCTCCGAGTTCCCTGAGGCTCCCGCTGCTGCGGCAGTGCCCTTCTGAGTAATTATAGGCAGATTAGCAAAAAGTTCCAAAGACGCTGCCTCTCGCCCCCTTACTGTTTCCTCTGTCATGATTTTCGCTGCTCAGTTTGCCTGGTTACGAATTAGATTAATATTCTGTGTGCAGGTGACTTGAATGTTTGTGGTTCACCTTCGCACGCTGCCTATTTCCTCCCCACCGCCTTTCATGCACTTGTGAACAAACACCCGTAGCTCATAGGACCATGAAGCCGTGCCGTAAATTATTGCCAGCGATCCCGCTAAATGCAGTCAGCACAGCCGCGTTGTTACTCACACGGCAGGTCACAGCAGGTTACACAGGGGGTCACGCAGCGGGTCTTCTCCCACGATATTCAGCACTCAGCACTCGGCACTCGGCACTCGGCGTTCACCTTGTCGGCGTTTCAACGCTTCCTCGGCACACTTGCTTCAGATGGTTGTGTTCTCTGGCTGCAGGCAGGGTCCGTCGTCAAATTCCGATCCACAGACTAGGCGCACTTTTGGTTGACGATGATGGACAGCTTGCAGGGAGTGGATTCGTGGCGGAAGCAACCACCTTCCGCGGGATAAATGCACAGAAACAGCCAAAACTGCAACCTGGCACCAAGGAACCAGAACAGATGACCTTGATTTTATTCAAGGCAAACTGAGCAGCAAAACTGACGCGTTCAGGGCAATTGCCCTTGCTCACAGTAAAATGTTTACCCACAATGCCTGTACTTTTCAAATGCTTGTGCAAGTCATGTGATACATCATGCGACATAAATGAAAACTGAAAAGGTACTGATTTCATATATGTAGAGCAAATATACAACAAAGGAAAAAATACTATTCCTATTAGAATACCAACGTTGTCTAATGCTAGTAAATATAACTGAATTAATTCAATATTTAGACAATTAATATATATATATATATATATATTACCTACTGGCGGTCGCCAGTAGGTAGTTATAGTTAGGATTTTTTTCAATGCAAAATCTCAAACTTTATTCTGAATAACTTTGGTGCCGGTTGACGAATCTGCCTGAAAATTATCTCAAATTTGCCTTGCGGAGCTCTGGTCCTTCCTTGAAAGTTTGGGGGGGATTCGTCAAGCGGGGGCCGAGATTAAAGGGGGTCCCAAAATGTGTTTTCCCCATGTTAATTTCCATAGGGCGGTCGACAACACTTTTAGCCCGAACGGCTGAATGGATTTCCACCAAACTTGGCAAAATTGTAGGGACTGGTAGCCCGATATGCCTTTGCTATGTCTCAAGATATATGCTCCAGTGGTTTTTGAGTAATTTAGGTTAAAAAAAAATATCTATGGCAGCGCCCCGGTACGCGCACCAGGGAGCGCTCTGGGCGCGCCACGAGAGGTGTGCACGGAAAGCTGATTGGCTCTCGGGTGTCTGTAAACATTCGAAACAGTCCGGAGCGGCCGCCATCTTGTGTCTCGGTAGGATCGAGACACAAGAGGTGGGAAAAACAAAGGGGGAAATGACCATAAGGGGGCAGAATAGACCACCCTTGACCACCTAGGTTTGATGTGGGGGCTATAAAAGGGCCCCGCGGGTGAAAAAAACATTTTTTTTATTTGCGCGGGGGGAGCGCCCGGTACGCGCACGGGGGAGCGGACTGGGGAGCGTCCCATGGGGAAAAATGAATGATAGAGTTTAAAAAAAATGAAGCCTTTTTTAGAAATTGGAGGTAGTTCTAAAAAGAACTGGGTTTTTTCTTCTTTTTGTTGTTTTAGATTTTTTTAATGTTTTTTGAACATTTTGTACTTTTTTTGGCTTTTATGAACTATTTTGTATTTTTTTGGGTTATTTTTATGGGGAGAAACAAAAAACACGGAATTGAAAATGGGTCAACAGGAGCAAAAAAAAATTAGGAAAGAATTAGGGTTTTTGGGGGCAATTGTGGTTGTCACCAGCAAGGAGGATGAGCTTTAGGCTCTGCTCACCATAGGAGATGGTCTTACCACAAAAAATACAGGTGACCCTAAATTCTCCAAACCGTGTCTCCCTTGTCTCTGGTCCCGATGGAGTGGGTTGTTTTCGTTTGGAGGTGCTGGGTGTAGATTGGGGAGGGTTGCTGGCCAGTTCTCTCATCTCTGCGGCAGCATAGTTGTTAGGATGCTTACGCTGAATGTGCCTTATCATGGTATTGTTCCCAAATGAATATTTTTTATTTGGGTTACCCCTTGAGAGTTCCATGTCACAGATAAGGCAAGTCACCTTTGCCGCATTCACTTTCTTTTTTCCCTCAGGGATGGAAAAAAACTCCCATACAATGTGTGGCTTGGGTTGGTATGGGGTATTGTGTTCTTCCAGCCACCTCCTCCTCGTCCCCTCCTCCTCTTCCTCCTCCTCCTCTTCTTCTTGACCACCAATGTGATGTTGTGGTGGTCCTCTTGGTGGTGGTGGTGGTGGTGGTGCAGATGCTCCAGCTGATGCTGCTACTGTAGCCATTTCAAAGTACAAAATATACCTCAAAGTTTTCAAAACAGGTCTTTCTCAGTCAAAGTACAAAGTCAGAACAAGGAAAAAAGGTGGAGTCTTTCATCATTTGGAAAAAAAATGTCCTGAACCAATGAGAAGTGTTATTTTCAGGTCACAAGACTAGGGATTTCATCATTATGAAACCAAAACTGTTCTGCACCAATTAAAAGTGTTACTTTCAGGTCACATGACCCGACGCACTTACGTGACGCGCCCCCGGGCGCGCCCCGGGTCGCGTCGCGTAAGCGCGTCGGATGTTTATGTTGCGCGATCGTATTCGCTCGAGTGCTTCCGGGTGCACTTACGCTGTGCGTTTCACGTGGACACGGCTACGCGATACGTCACGATGATGTTTTCGTTCGCGGCAATAGCGCTAACGGGATGCTCTCCGGAGTGCGCCCTGGGGCGCTTCAAAATACTACGCTTTCCGGGGCGCACACCGGGGCGCGCCCCCGAAGCGCTCCAGGGCAAAAAAAAAAAAGAAAAATATACATTAAAAAAATTGTTTTAAATACAAATATAATATAGGATTCATTCATTTTCAAACAATATTACATTTCATGGCTATAGACATTTGCTATTAACAAAATTTTGAAATTCACTGATAAAAACATAGGTTTGGGGCCTTATATATAGTTAGGAATTAGCATTTAAAAAACCTATGAAATTCACTGAAAAAACCATAGGTTTCACACCAGTTATAGTTAGGAATTAGCATTTAAAAAACCTATTAAATTCACTGAAAAAACCATAGGTTTCACACCAGTTATAGTTAGCTGGAAATTTTACTGACATAAAACCATTGAAATTCCCACGTTATAGTTAGTTGGACTCACTATAACTTGCGCGCCTGCAATGCACTGCTGATGACGTCACATATTACATCACTCATGACATGGTCAGTGACATCACTCATGACATCACTGATGACACCATCCAGGGAATGTGTGTCTTTCTGAAAAATATATATGTTTTATATTTTAGTTTCTATTTTTGAATATGTGTTTCAAGGGTTACATTACACTGAAAGGAGGTCTGTCACTCGGTCACAAGGATGGTGTCACTGTTTTTTTTATTTTTTTGTTGTTTTATATTTTTTAGTATCAGTATGAGTGTCTGTATGGTTTGGTGGGGGTATTACTTAGCACATAGATGCATCAATGACTGACTCACTGTTTGTATGTGTTTTGAAGACAGCATATGTGTAGGACTGTATGGGTGGATGAGTGTGTATATGTGTGTGTTAGTGAGTGAATGACTGTCTCACTAGTGTCTTTATCAGTAACTTCATATGTTTTAATGTAGTATATGTGAGTATTGATGTATATAAGTGAGTATATGTGAGAGTGAGAGATTATAAGAGTTCCTGTTTAAATAAGTATGTGTTTCTAAAAGTGATTGTTTAAGAGAGTAAGTATGTGTAAGTTTCCTTAGAAGTAAGGTGGTAGTGTGTGTATAGCTGTATATGCAAATAAATGGATGTTCAATGGTTTATTTGCATGTGTCTGTATGTGTGTGAGTAAATTTTGGTATTTTGGTTGACTGTCGGTGTGTAACAGGATGTATATGTGTATCACTACATATGATGAGTGAGTATATGTATGAGTCACTATATAGAAATGTTGTTGAATGAGTGGATGTGTATATAGATGGTGGAATTACTGAATTGGTTATTGTAACTGGTATGGGTATGTCCATTTTTTTGAAAATGTTAGTTTCTATTTTTGAATATGTGTTTCAAGGGTTACATTACACTGAAAGGAGGTCCAGGCCCGGACTGGCACTTCCGGGCACCGGGCAATCCCCCGGTAGGCTGGATGGGGTGGGGGCCGGTTTCGTGACAGGGGGCCGGTTTTTTGACAGGGGGCCGGTTTGGACCCTGGCGTGACCGAGCAGCAAACAAGCATACCTGCAACTATTGCATAAAATGCAGCTGCAGTGCTGCCTTATGGCGCTGCACGCACTTGTCCATCCGTGTCCAGCACTGCAGAATATTATTTATTTAAAAATCCACTGGGTGGTCTGACCGTCGGCACCATGCGCGGCGTAGTATCCGCCTTCACGTCTGCGTGGGCGTGACGCATCATTAACTCTTATGGTGGGGGCGTGGGTCTGGAGTCAGTGCTCAGAGGTTATCATGCGCAAGCGCATTGGGGTCGCGCAATCGAAAGTGCGCGTGACTGCGACGTAGAGGAGGCCAGAGAGTGAGCGAGAGGCCCCACAATTAAATTATTTGTAGCCTGCCTCGGCCCCCAGCCCCGGGCCGTGTCTGCCGGCTGCCACCCAGCGCCCACAGGTGAGTGATTACCCTTATCATTTGCAGGCACTGTGACTGTCTAGGGGCGCCGTGTCGTGACCGGGCCGGAATTAAAAGCAATTAAAGCCTGGTTAGCTTAGGCCCCGGCCCGGTTCCGCAACCGCAGCGTGGTTTTATTCAACGTGACAAGCAGGCGCTTCCCTCTGTTACCTTAAGTCAGACTGGGTGAGTGAGCAAAGGTCTGACAATGCGATGTATACAGCTGTAAGAAGTACCTGAGTGGTAACTGCAAGGCCCGTCTAATATGAGTGATAGCTCCGCTGTTTAAGGTCTGAGCCTGTAAGATCGATGTGATTCTTCAAAGTCCCATCCTGCTCCTTAAATGGAGATGCTCATTGATATATTATAAGAGTCATATCATCCTTGAAAGAGCCAGAATTCCAAGTAAATGAAATAAAGTAGAAAGTACAAAAATGAAACGGGGAAGCTTTATATTTAACATATATATATATATATATATATAGGAGGCCATGTCAAATGTACTGCTTGTGTACCTCCTTCCTTTTTTACCACATTCTTTGAGAAATTGTACTTTAAACATCAAAGTAGTCTAACACACAAAATAACTTGCTCTTGATTGTTCTGATAAACAATTGTTTTCATAGCAGTGACACAAATGTGTGTTCTTTTCACTCGGGGACTTTAATACACAGTGATTATAAGCATCCTCTTTGAAAAGTGTTTGCGTGCACCCCCTTGCAAGTATATTGGTAAGTATGATCTTAAGCTCTTTAGGGGTCGGTGAGAGAAAGGCATGTAATTCTCCGCGGTACTGTGACAATTATCAATGCTTAGAGTTGGTAAGGTAAAAGAAAAGCACTTATGAAACTCCCACTACTGTCTTTGTATGTGAAGAGCAATTGTGCCGTGTGGCCGCCACTCTAAGGGGCATATTATCAAGCCTGTGCGCTAAAATTATCGCCGCTTTATCGGCCGAAAACGGGCGATAAAGCGGCGATAATGGGCTTGATAATATGCTCTATCGAATTCCAATCGAAGCACATGTTAGATGTGAAGACATCTAACATGGGCTTCGATTGGAATTCCACAGAGCATATTATCAAGCCCATTATCGCCGCTTTATCGCCCGTTTTCGGCCGATAAAGCGGCGATAATTTTAGCGCACAGGCTTGATAATATGCCCCTAAGTTCTCTAGCGTGTTTTTGTGGTAGATGGCAGGCAATAATTAGCAATGGTGAATTTCGAGTCCAGTGCCACAAAAGCGAAGCAACGGTCTTACACGTATCGAGGGAGCACAGTAGGAGTATTTACAGGCCCATGTCACTCTGCCCAGTTGAGTGCAAAATGCTTTCCATGCTACAGCAATGATGGGGCTCAGTGTCCTGCTCAGGTACGGTCGCACCATATTGGCAACTCTTTTCAGATTGCCGATGGAGAATTATCTGATAATCAGCAGACCAGATCCCGGGTGCCTTGCTGCTCCAACCTCCACATGCGAGATAGGATAGGTGTACTTATCAATGAAAGTTGCCATGGGCCGGTTAGTCGAGTTCTGCCACATCTAAGTAAAGTTCTAATGTCGGTCACAGACACACAAACAGTAAGAGACTTTTCAGGACTTGGATATGTAGCGATGAGCTGCCCAGCGCTTTTTGAAATAATTACAGCGCCTGCTGTAGTGACTCACTCAGTCTGAGGCTTGCCTAATCAATGCCCGGAAGTGCTGCTCTCGAGTCAGCGAGTTTAGTACTGACTGTTGGGTGTTGATTCTGTACTATAAATTAAGTAGCTAAGAGCTAAACTGTGTGCCCCTGGCTGCAGTGCCTGTGAGGCTGGGAAGGTAGCGGCGCACCGATTGTGACAGCTTCGGGTCATGATTTGATTTGGCCTGAGAGTAGAAATAGTTTTTAAATAACTACTCTACAGCGCCCGACCCACCTATCTCACTATGTGTGCCTCTGCCTTGCCCCGTGCCAGACCACGGAAGTGTGTGGAGTCAGCTGACTGTTGACTCCTAATTTTAATTACGCAATGCAGCTGAGAAGGCTCTCCATCTTCTCAGCTGCTGACTGTGCGTAATTAAAATTACGAATTTTGCGTTGTTGAGTGCCTCACATCACCAATCCTTTTTTCTCTCTCCATTCCTTGTATTTTAGTTCTATATTTTACCTTGTGTAAATTCAGAACTAGAAGAACCAAAAAACAAACCTCAACTGGGTGAGCTATGCACAAATTAATGGAATTGAAAACCCTCTTTCAAATAGAAGAGGTGCAACATCTTTAGGTGCCATTTAAGCTTCCTTGCATAAAATAGCGGTATTATGAGCAGTAGGCGCACCAGCTTCCTTGAGGGAAGTATCACAATTTTGTAGCGTGCACTAATAATCCTTGTGCACACAAATTATCTATAGCATGGGAGCAGCTCCATGTTGCTCTCTCTCACCTGAGTGCTTCTCTTGCTCTCTCCCACGCTCCGTGTTCTCATTCGTTTGTATGCTCCTTTGGATCCCACAGTATTCCTCTTCCTTGTGTGCTGCTTTTCCCCTCCCCATCTCATTCCTCCCAGAACTGCACCTCCAATTCCCCCACCACTCAGTCCTATGTTTTTTAATTATTTGTTTTTTTATGTTATACTTTACCGATTCCTTTTCTTAAAAAAAAAAAGAGGCACTTGCGTCAATTTGGAAGCGTGCATGCATGGTCATGCACAAGGCGCTTGCATAATGACACATATATTACATCACATATGCGCTATCGCACCTTTTCTTTTCTCTTTGTTGCTGTAAAGAGTACAGCATAATGGATTGGTAGAGCCAATAGTGCTCAATGACAAGACCTATTGAATTTGATTGAACCCTAGACGGGGATCCTGGGGGCCCAGCGGGCAAAGCTGGCTGAGGTAGGAATAAAGTCGTTTTTCTGCCGCCCACCCTGCAATACTAGTACTAAAGGCTGAGATGAGAATGTTGTTGGGGCCTCGCATCCTGTTTGGGCCGGGTCCCACGTGGGACAGAGAGGCACTGGAGTCCACACTGTGAAGGTCTGCATCTGCGCATCATTAATAGCCAGGGACCTGGGAGGAGTATGAGGGCTCACTCAAAAGCCTGACTATGGCAATCGGTTGTTAATTGGCTTTTCTGTCGATCCGTCAGGCAACACATCAATAAGTCCAACCAGGCTCAGGTAGCCCAGTCCTATGTCTTCCTGCCTCAGCCTGTGCTCCTGTCGAACCCAGGTGTATGTCTATTTTATGTGCACAGAACTTTAAAAAGTACTGCCTCTGAAAAACGTGTTTAATATCATGGTTACACATTCGTTTAACAGGATGAACTGGTTACAAGGGCTCAAGTGCTCTTCAATTTCTGGTGCTTTGCAGTAGTTTTAAAACCATGTAAGGGTTTCTTGTTGCTCAAATGGTTGTAATTTCTGATATTTATATGATTCCCTTGGCGTCTTTGCTTAATTGTGCTCACAAGAAAGTGTCACAAATGTCACACATAGCAATCTGAAACCTTGGCAGCTATGCATCTTCCCAGCCCCCATGATCCTCTATTTTCCGTCCAAGTAGTGATCATTACCATGTCGTCTACTTCATGGCCTGCAGCATGTGTTCGCTGGTCCAGAGGCCAGCAGATCCACTCTTCATCAAATCCCGGGGGCTCCATTACTCTGCCATTCAAAGGCGAGCTGGCTAGATTTTATGGTTAGTGCGAGCCGGGTGGTCGGAGACTCCCTCGGATCAGGGATGTGCACTGTGATGTTTGCAGCACTTGTCTTTATCCAACATATACCCACAAACCAACTATCATACTCCAACACGCAAAACCAAATAAACCCAAATGCAAACAAATTGTCTAATACTTGGAAAGCAGCAATGCCACAAACCTTTAAATACATGAAACTTAAAAGTTAAGGCATTCCCTCATTGTGATACTTAAACAGTGGCCCTATCACGTAGCCTTACCCCCAGAAAGACTGACTTCTGTGCACCCGTTACTGGTCGAGCTATTTTTAAGACCTAATTAGCAGCAACAAAGGAGGAATAATATAAATGTTGTGGAAGCCTCATCCAGTGGAAAAAATATGAAAAAGAAAGAATACTTCTCTTTCTGTGAAAATTGGAGCCAGGCCTATAGCTGGAGCGCGCTGACAGGCCGCCGCCTGCCCTGTAGGAGCCCGCCTCTGCCAACTGCCTTCTTGTCCTGTAGGAGGCCGCCTCTGCCTGTAACTTGTACCCTGTAGGAGGTCACCTCTGCCTGTAACATGCCTGTGTAACGTGCACTGGCAATGCCTGGGAAATCTTGGCTCTATATGAAAATAGACATAGATTTGAGTGAGTCACGCGCATGCGGGAAACTGAAGGGACGGGTTGATATTTATTTCACATTTTATTCTCTATTTTAGGTTTTGTTTTTAAATAAAGGATCTGACCCAAGGGGCACGGACACTGAATATAGCAAGGGGAGGCCAAGAGGAATGGGTTATTATGGCACACAATTGGCGTTTCAACTGCACGGCCCTGTGACCTACTTTTTCAAGTCCCTGCCAGCCTTTTTAAAGTCCAGCCTCTACCACAACAAGCCTGACAGTCAGAGGAACTAGCCTAGCTGACTTCATTTCTATCCCACTGGGTAATATAGTTCCGCATTTAGCGTGTCCCTTTAAAGTTGAAGCATTTAAGTAGTGAGTCCGCCTTTCATCTGTAGGAAGTCAACTGACTAACAGTGAGTTCGGAAATATTAACTCCATTTGTTGAAATGTGTTAAAATTATGCCATATTATGTTACCTAGGATTCCAATAGAACATAGTTATCACCAGTGGGGTATCATGGCACTTAAACTCTCTGGATGTGGTAATTGTGTTTCAGAATCGGTTTCTTCGATGGTTTTGCTTGAACAGTGTTTTTCTGTGTTGTAAACCGGAGCCAATTTTGTTTATATTCTGTTTGGACCAGCATCAAAATGTGTGCAAATTTATTTGACCTGTGTTTTTTTTCTTTGTGCAAACTTCCTAGATTTTCTGTAATACTGCCTTATGGTGTTTGTTGATTTATCAGAGATTATTTTGCACCCACAGCCACTGTCTATCACAACCATTTTAAAAGTCCTCTAGAACTGAAATGTCATTAACTGCCCATGTTCTGTCTCAACTGGCACTCCCAGCTATGGAAGTGCAGTGTAATCCAGCTCCTACCTCCCCTCTCAAAACAACTGGAACGGAAATGTATTTAACTACTTGCAATACTTGGCCTGTATCTATGTCTATTCTCCCAGGACTGAGATGCAACTAAACTGCAAGTAACCTGCCAGAACGGTCCATGTTCTCTGGTCACACTCTCCCCCCCTCTCTCCCTTTCTCTCTGTCCCTCTCTTGCTCCCTCCCTCTCTCTCTCTCTCTCTCTCCCTCTCTATTCCTCTATTCCTTGCTCTCACTCCATCACACACTCTTTTTATCCCTCTCAATCTCTCTATTCCTATCCCCCTCTCAGTCTCTCTCCCCTCTCTCTCCCTCCCACTCTCCCCCTCTCTCCCTCTATCCCCATATCCCCATATCTCTGTCAGTTCCTCTCTCACTCTCTATCCCTTTCTCTCTATCCTTTTCTCTCTCTATCCCTCTCTCTTTTCTATCCCTGCATTTCTCTCCCCCCTCTCTCTCCCTCTCTCTCTCCCCTCCCTCCCCTCTCTATCTCTATTCACTCCTGTCTCCCTCTGTCCCTCCCACTCTTTCTTTCTCTCGCTCCCTTTCTCTCACTTTCTTGCTCCCTCCCTCTCTCTCTATTTCTCTATCCCTCTCTCTCGCTCCCTCACACGCTGTCTATTTATCCCTCTCACTCTCTCTATACCTATCCCTCTCTCACTCTCCTCCTCCTCTCCCTCCCTCTATCCCCCTCTCTCCCTCTCTATCCCCACATCTCTCTTGGTTCCTCTCTCACTCTCTATCCCTTTCTCTCTTTTTCTCTCTCTATCCCTCTTTCTATCCCTCCCTCTCTCTCTTTTCTATCCCTGTATTTGTCACCACCTCTCTCTCCTCCCTTTCTCCACTCTCTCTATCTCTATCTCTATCTCTATTGTAGGAGAGTAGGGTCTGCTTCCTATGGTCACCCCCACTTTTTGCTCCACTGGTTTTCGACTTTAGTGTGGCTGTGGGCCTGCTAATCAGACCCGCAGCCCAGCTGTGCTCTCTCTAAATCGATACCATGGACTTTAGGTACATGCCACATTGGATATTGGGTCAACCTTGTCAGTCCCTGTACAGTGTACCCTGGGTACCCAGGGCATAGGTGCACCAAGGCCTACCAGGGGCTGCAGCATGTATTATGCCACCCCTGGCTGGCTTTCCTAAATTGACAGAACTGGCTGATCACTCAGCTGGGGCAAGGTGGTGTAATCACCCTTTGCTTAGATATAGTATACCTATATCTGACATATATAGACACATAGTAACCTGTAAGTCACTCCTATGGCAGACCTTAACAATCCTGGAGGCAGAGTGCTTGGTTTTGTGTGAGGGGGTGCCCTAGCATGAGCGGAGCCCCTCTGCAGCTTGCGGAACCATGTCCTTATAGCTGTTCTATGATATCGCCATACCATATACTCTTAAGTGCATTATAATCCTCGCGGTTATTGCTAACTTTGGTTTGGCTTTATCGAAACATGTCGTGTAAGTTGTCATACGCTTTGGATTACTACCCCCTCGCCAGTTCTGGCGACAGGGGTAGCATTCCACCCTTTTAGACACTACTGTACCTGGTTAAAGTTAACCAGAGCCTCAGCATCACAAAATGGATGCTGCTGCCACAGACACGAGTCTGACCTCCTGCAGCTGGGAGCCCTTCCAGCAAGGGAGGCCTGGACAATAGGTTTCCTGTCAGGGGAGGTGCTTGCACCTCCCCAGACAGCCATTAGTGTATTGGGGCAGGGTGGGTTGAATGAAATGAGACATGCATAGCCCGGTTCAAACCAGTTGCTGGGGCACTTTCATGCTCGACATTTCATTTTTAGTGTTCTCTGTAGGAATGTCTGTGATTTATGACTGGGTATCCTGGTGCTCTACAAGGTAATCATTTACTATGCTTTAAAAGTTAATACAATCTAATATGTAATGAGAAATGTGTTGAAAAATGCTTTGTTTTGGCCTGTCTCCCAAATTTTCTTGGGGGGAGAAGTTCAACTCCCCAAACTCCCCCTAGCAGTGGTTGCTCACTGCGCTTGCTCGCTACCCACTGTGTGGGGGCTGGTCTCACTTTGTTCTCTCTGATTCACTACTTGTGTCTATTTTTGGTGCTTTATGAAAGAATGTCCTATGGGTACATATGACTGGGTGGGTAACATGATGTTCTTTAAGGTCATCATCTACTATTTTCTGTGCTTTGAAAGTTGACACAATTTGAATATGTAATCAAAAATGTGCTGTAAAATTCACCATTTTGGTCTGCCGTTTTCCCAAATTTTCTTGGGGGGAGAACCCCCCCAAACCCCCCTTGAGGCGGTCGGGCTCTCTCGCTGCGCTCGCTCGCTACGCGCCGGACGGGGGATGGTCTGAGAAAATTTGCCAGGGCTGCTTTCAGTTCCCAGTCCGGCCCTGAGGAGGTCTGTCACTCTGTCACAAGGATGGTGTCATCAGTGATGTCATGAGTGATGTCACTGACCATGTCATGAGTGATGTAATATGTGACGTCATCAGCAGTGCATTGCAGGTGCGCAAGTTATAGTGAGTCCAACTAACTATAACGTGGGAATTTCAATGGTTTTATGTCAGTAAAATTTCCAGCTAACTATAACTGGTGTGAAACCTATGGTTTTTTCAGTGAATATATATATATATATATATATATATATATATATATATATATATATATATATATATATATATATATATATATATATATATATATATATATATATATATATATATATATATATATATCTTGGAGAAGCACAGCAGAACGACAAACCAACAAAGAGAAATGTTGACTGAAATGGTTAATTTTTGTTTGTCGAATAACATTCATGTTTAACAATTTATTGTACAGGCAGATCAGAGGTGTGGCAATGGGAGCCAGCTTCTCCCCCAGCTACGCATGTTTACACATGGGCTGGTCGGAGGAGCTGGTCCTCAAGACCCAACACAGACACACAATGAATAGTAATGTCAGGGTTTGGCTGCGATTTATTGAGGACTTGTTTGTGGTGTGGGAGGGGGACAAACAGGAAGCCAGTGATTTTGTGAAGGCATTGAATACAAATGATCTAAACCTAGAATTTACTGCACCATAAGCGCGACGGAAGTAAGCTTTCTAGATACCATGACTTATGTGGATAACAACAGAATAGAATCCAAATTATATCGCAAAAAAACAGCAGGGAACTCTATTTTACATGCGAGTAGTTCCCATGCCAGACACTTAATAAACACAAGGGGAGCTAGGCCCTAGAGGACAAGTGGAGAGGCTGGGCCTAAGTGTACGAACTCATCAAAAACGATTGCCCCACCACTTACATTTGCAACCACATTTATGGAAAGTTGAACACGCTACTTATCGTTATCAACTGGGTATTTTTATTTATACCAACAAACATTTTTTGATTAAACTTTGTTTGTCAGATACAAAATATTGTGGACAAACAAAGACATGTGTACAATGTGAATTTGAACCAAGGTATAATCACTTTTCTACACAACAAAGTGTCACAAACTGGATATCGTCATTAATCACGAAAATGAAAAGCAATGTGAAACAGACAGTGACATTGAACATGCATAGCATTAAATGATACACTCACTTTCAAAAAAATAAAACATTGATTGAAGCAAAGGAGAATAGAAAAGAAGGGAAATTAGGAAAGGAGCAAAAAAGTAAAATTGGGATTCTTTATCGACCAGCTAGTGCTGGTGTACGAATATTCCTTTCTAATTGGCCCAGTTGATAACGATAAGTAGCGTGTTCAACTTTCCATAAATGTGGTTGCAAATGTAAGTGGTGGGGCAATCGTTTTTGATGAGTTCAGACACTTAATAAACAGCATCACCTATGGGGAGATGCTGCGTCTGAGGCGGATTCACAGTAATGAAAAAGAACTTCTTGATGCTCATATTACCAGTAGAATCAGGTTTCTAGACAGGGGATACTCTAGAAATCTAATTGACAGCGCCATCTTAAAATCTATGCACTTCGACAGACACCCGTTATTAACATCAAAACAGTTTAAATCTGAAATAGAGTTATCTCAGCTATCTGACAATGGGACTGTACCGCAAGGTAATAATGAATTCAGATTCATCATTCAGTACAGTCAACAGCATCGTCAGATGAGCTCCATAATAACACAGAACTGGCCTATGGTTTTAAGTGACCCGGTCATTGGTGGTAAATTACCCATTAGACCATCCATCACCTACAGCAAGGGCCCTTGCATGCGGGATGAATTGGTCCAAACAAGTCCAGAGACCATTGACACAACTAGTTGGCTACAGACGCACAAAGGCTTTTTCAGGTGTAAAACCTGTAAAGCTTGTCAACAAGGGGAGAATAGATTGACGTACACGACACCTTTCAGTACTAAAGCTGTAAAAATAACTAAGCTATTAACAAGCAAGACTGAATATGCTGTATATGTCTTAGTCTGCTCATGCAACCTACATTATGTAGTAAGCACCAAACTACGGGTGCATAAACGAATCCTGCAGTCCTCAGGGCGATCAATAATATGGATAACACCTACCCAGTTGCATGCCATTTCAAGAGTAGCCATGGTTCCAGGAGTCAAGACTTAAATTACTTTGTAATTGATTGTGTCCCTCCAAGCAGAAGGGGAGGGGACAGGGAGTCACGCCTTCGCAAACTAGAGACCAGATACATTTTGGAATTAAACTCCAAGTGTCCAACAGGATTGAATGTAATAGAAGACTTATATACTTGTTTGCAACAATGATAATGAATAGTCAAATACCTAGACAACTATGATTTTAGTTATTTATCATGGAGTATTTATTATCTTAATGATCTTATGTGACAAACCTATTATGCAGAGATTTTAATTGATATATATTTATAGTATAATGTAATTTTATGAACTTGTTGGTTTTATGATGAAATGGACATATGTTTAGGTATTTTACCATGACTTTAGTAATTATTATGATTACTTGTAGAAACATGTAAAATGTAAAAATATATTTGTATCATTGGGTGCCACAAGTAACAAAATATATAATTATCAAATAATGTATATAATTTAACATCGCAAACTTTGCACAGGGAAAACTCATATATATTTATCTGATAATCATAGATAGATAAAAAACTGAATCATAGCAGATACTAGATAGCACAAAAGGGGTCATAAAAATATAGCATAGTTGGCGAACCTAGGCACTAGAAAATGTAGGGGTATTTAGACCTACACACAGCAATAGGTGCTGGGGAGATATAATAGAAGTATGACAGTATTTACAACTGCCTCTACTACAAATATTGATCAATTTGAATAGGTATCATTTAGTAAAACGTCTGATATAGTCAAGTACTTAAGAAATTCAAATGCCAACTGCAGATATTCCGTGATGACACCCATACAATCCAAACACCGGGTTAAATGAATGAAGCAAGATTATTGCTCTGGCTTCCTGAGAAAGAAAAAATAAATGAAACAATTTTATGTATATTTAATCACAGGTGTTA
This sequence comes from Lissotriton vulgaris, assembly GCF_964263255.1. Classification (NCBI taxonomy): domain Eukaryota; kingdom Metazoa; phylum Chordata; class Amphibia; order Caudata; family Salamandridae; genus Lissotriton; species Lissotriton vulgaris. Next base: position 720,708,499 of record NC_141689.1, on the reverse strand, counting down.
AAACCAGGGGTGATTTATCACACAACACATTTTTTGCACGATCAAGCACTTTAGTCATTTGGCAAACAAATCATTAATAGACAACTCAATACGCACATATAGAATGGGGTTGACAAAAATACAAGGTGAATATATATTAAAAGCAACAATGAAAATTGCATAGCATGATTACATGAAAGTATAAGAGAGTAGCATTTGAGACAATAATGTTATGGGATTTAACCTGAAACAACTTAAAAATTGAAAATGCTCAGAAATGGTTATATAATCAACCTTCTCTTTTTCTATTGCTATATATATATATTTATATATATTTTTTTTAACAACAAACATTATTATCATTTTATCCTTGTTTTCACTGCATTATCAAACGAAGTATTTTGTCTATGTTGATGCGTACTTTGCACATGTGACTAATTTTGAAAATGCACTGAGCACTTTAAATACAACAAAGGTATTGGCAAACTTTGTCATGTGATCAAGGCTCCGGTGGGAGCTGAAACGCGTCAGGCCACCAAGCACGAAATAAACAAAATTGGCACAATACCGTGGTCCGGACCTGTTTTTTTTTTAGGGAATCCACTGTTACAGGTGTAACCAGATATATATATATATATATATATATATATATATATATATATATATATATATATATATATATATATATATATATATATATATATATATTTATAAATATCAGCTACAAAAGGTCGGCTTGGGATCACCAGTACCTCGGCGATCAAACACAAAAGACCAACGAATCCCAGATGATGGCAAAGGATATTTTATTCCTGAGAGAAATACAGCAGCGTGGCAGATATACTTTCTCGCCTGTTTTCATTGAGCCCAGTGTAAACAAAAAGGAGGTCATACTCTCGCAGGTGAGTTCCAATGATTTATATATTTTTTTAAAATCTTTTTATTAAAACAAAACAGCTCCGTCAAAAGACACATCAGGTATTAGTGGGAAAGCAGTGATTTACATACATTAAATTAGTATAGTACAGCAGCGATTAATGGGTAATATTATAGTCTACCCCCATGTCTTGCCCCTACCGAATATAAGCTGATCAGTTAATCCGCTCCACCCTCTCCCCCAGTCCTCCCCTCCCCGACCATGACCCACCCCTCTACTTCCCTCCTCCCACATCCCTCGGCGATGCAATCAGATTTTGTTACCAGTCGAGGCCCTAGGCCTCCCAGGGAGAGGCCGCGTCCAAGTTATGTGGTTCGTGGTATCTCAAGGGGGAACTCCTACGGTGTTGCATCCGGGGTATCCATCCATTCTCCTCTATACCTCCTCCACGCCTGCCATATCTTTTCCCATTTTTTGGGGCACCCCCTGCTGTTATAGATGACTTTCTCTGCCCTCTGACACCAATCGACATCCCGTTCCCACTCCTCAATTGTCGGAACTAAGTCACTCCCCCCAGAGCCTTGCAATGTTCCTTTTGGCTACCGCACTCGCAAGGGCCAGCCATATCTTGTCGCCTTTGGGCCACGTAATGTCCCCCGTGACCCCCAAAATGTGCCACCTAGCTTCCAGAGGTACCTCTACCCCATCTACCTCCTCCATTATGTCTTTCAGCCTTACCCAATATGTGCAGATTTTTAGGGCAGTCCCAGAGGATATGAAAGAATGTTTCTTCTTCCCCACAGCCTCTCAGGCAAAAGTGTGACGTTGCGTACCCCATCTTGAATTGAACTGTTCGTGGGGTATAGGACCTATGGAGGATACGCAATAGCACCAATCTGAATCTGGCTCAAATCGCTACCTCCCTAGGGCACTGTAGGGCCTCGTTCCAGTCGTCGTCCTCTAGTAAGCCAAGGTCGGATTCCCACTTCTCCCGCAAGGGCCCCATGATATCAGGAACATTGTTAATGAGCTTTTTGTAAGTAAGTGATATGGCATTGTCAATCATGGGTTCTAACAGCAGTCTGTCTTCAAGAGGGGCATATTCTGGGACCTGATCCCCCTGTGTCAGATGTCTATATATGGCATGTTTGAATTGCTGGTAGTGCAGGAATTTGCCATCTCCTATTTGGAATTCCGACTGAGGAGTCGTGAACTCCACCACCTGCCCCCTCCTCCATACGTCCCCCAACGTATCTATACGTTCAGGCTCCACTGTCGCAGGTCACGGAGCTTCACCACTTCTCTAAGGCAGTCTCCCTTCCATAAAGGCGTTTAGGCCGTGAGCCTCCTTCCCCATCCAAGCAATTTTGTTGCTCATTGCCATACATCCACCACTACCGCCGTTTGGGGAGGCAAGGATTGGACGCGCCGTGGTTTGGAGTAAAGAGCTGCCATGTAGGAGCCCGCCCCTAGGGCCATCCGGTCCACTCGGTATGCCGGCACCTCCTGTGGGGCGAACACCCATCCATTGATATTAATCAGTTGTGTCGCCCAGTAGTACAGGCGGATGTCAAGTACCGCCAGTCCCCCATCGTAGAGACCCCGTTGTAATTTTCGGAGAGCAATTCTTGGACATCCCCCGCCCCACAACAGGGAGCGTTGCTCCGATTCCACCGTTTGGAAGACTTGCTCCGGGATCGGGAAGGTCGAGCTCTGCAGTACATGTAACAGACGGGGCAAGCCCATCATTTTGAATAGAACGGCCCTGCCCTGTCCATGAGGGAGACTGGGAGGGTTCGCCAGTGCTGCACGTCGCTGTACAGGCGGTTCAGTTGCGACTGCACATTGAGCTGGAAGAACTCAGTGTCGGACGGCGTGACCCAAATTCCCAGATAACGAAACGCTGCGCGCAAAACAAGGCCCTCGCATCCAGGCACCTCCAGCGGCTGGGGTCCCACCAATACATAGCCCAGGGATTTACTCCAGTTGATACTATACCCGGAGTATTCACCGAACGTGCGTAGTACAACCATCAGTCGCCGTATAGAGTCCGACGACCGCTGGGTATAGAGCAATATATCGTCCACATACAATGATATGCGTTCCTCCCATCCACCTCCCATATCTATACCCCATACCTCGGGGTCCGTCCTCACCCAGTGCACCAACGGTTCCAATGCTAGGGCAAAGAGGGTCGGGATAGGGAGCACCCCTGTCTGGTGTCACGACCCAGTTAAAATTCCCGTGACATAGTCCCGTTGACCCAAACTCTAGCCAATGGTCCTGTGTAGAGTAGCCTCACCCAGGAGCAGAAGTTAGCTCCGAAGCCCAGTCTCTCCAAGACTGCGTAGATGTATCGCCACTCGATACTGTCAAAGGCCATGTGGGCATCGAGAGAAAGCAGAGACGCCGGCTCCCCCTGACGTGCAGTCACCGTCTGCAGGACCCCGAATAGATGGCGTAGATTCAGTCTCGTGCTCCTGTGGGGCATAAAGCCCGACTGATCCGGGTGAACCAGCGACTGGATCACCGCACCTAGGCGCGTGGCCAGGATCTTCCCCCAGGACCTTCGTCTCGTAGTTAAGGAGGGAGATGGGTCGATACGAACTGCAATCCCCTTGTGGTTTCCCTGCCTTATGGATCACCACGATCGTGGCCAACCATAGGTCTCTCGGGAGCCGTCCATTCTCCCGCGCCTCGAGGAACATGTTGCACATGTGGGGTGCCGTGAGGCTAGCCACAAATCCAAATGCTTCCGCTGGGAACCCATTGGGCCCGGGGGCTTTCCCCTGTCTGTAGGTCTCCCATAGCCTCCTCTACCTCTTTGACCGTGATATCTGCCTCTAACAGATCCCTGTCGGCAGTCTAACACCGGGAGCTGTAGGGGGGCCAGGAAATCAGGACATTCCTGTTCGTCCCTCGCCGTGTGCAACCGATATATCTCTTCATAGTATCGCGCAAAATCCTCCGCGATTGCCGCATTCGTGGTGCTCACTTATCCATCCGATCGTTCTATCTTCGGCACCCAACTGCGGTCTCGGTCTCTCTTTTCTAACCAGGCGATCATTTTATTCCCTTGTCTCCTAGGTCGTACACCCTTCGCTGTGTGGCTAACGCGTGTGATCTTGCCTGTTCCGTCAGGACGTCCCGTATTTCCTTACTCAAGAGGCATGTCTTATGTAGTCTGTCTCGATCCTGGGTCGGAGTGTTCCCTGTCCTGTTTTCCAGTGCCAGGAGTTCCGATTCCAATTGCTCCACCTGCACATGTCTGTCCTTGCATTTCCGCCCCACCTCAGCCTGTACAATGTCTCTGGCTACCGTCTTGTACGCCTCCCACACTACCTCGGAGGAGTCCACTGATCCTACGTTGTCTTCAAAGTACAGAGCGAACCTCTCCTGGAAATCACTGTCTGTGAATATAAAGGAGTCTAGTCTCCAATTATATTTTTATTCTTCAGTCATTTGTTCAGCAGGCAAACAACCTACGCGTTTCGGTCTTCCTATACCTTGGTCAAGGTCTCGCACGTAAGCGAGCGCCATGCAATCCGGCAAAATTTGAGCCAAAAGGGAAAGATATATATATATATATATATATATATATATATATATATATATATATATATATATATATATATATATATATATATCCAAAGCTCCAGTTTCGCTCTGAACCCCTGCCCCTTGCAGCGGAGGGCCCAGACGGGATAGCGAGTCCCAAATAAATCAAAGCTTTTCCAAAACCTGATAAAGAAGGAATGTCCGTGCCAGCTTGTGCACAGGCCTGGACTGGCCGTTGAGGGCACCGGGCATTTCCCCGGTGGGCCGCATGGTTGGGGGCCGGTTTTGGGCCCCTGGGGCCGTTTTTGTTACAGGGCCGTTATGCTGCAAAAACGGCCCTGTACCAAAAACGGCCGAAAACCGGCCCCGTCACAGAGCGCGGTCGCACCTCTCCCCCCTCCCGTCTCCTCCCGGAGATGGGGATGGGGGCCGGCCGAGCACTTTGCCAGGGCCGGTTCTAGTTCCCAGTCCGGCCCTGCTTGTGCAATTCAACGAACTTTTAATGATAGCTCCACTCGACGCGTTTCGAGGAGAATTCCTCTTGTTCACGAGTGTGAGTGTGAGTGAATCAGTGATTTAAATACAGTCACATGACATTTGAAAATGGTAAACAGACTCGGAGGACTTAACCATTACGAGCTACAATGCACGAGTCAATCACAGTACAATCAATAATAATGTGAAATAAACTGAAATAAACATAGGCATGCACGTTAGAAGCAACCTTGTAGCGGAATGCTGGCATATAAATGAAATGCGCTTATTTGCGTAAAATTAAACAAACATTAGCGGCTGAAGAAAACACTTCATAAACAGTGTTGCTTCTCCAAATATTGCTCGCAAGAGTGGGCAAAATTAATTGTTGTCCACCTGTCACCTGGTGAGGTACACCTTTTAAGCCTTATTGCTGAATATTCAGTGCTGCTAACCACTGAGAAACTGCAGCGCAAAAGTCTTAATCACGCCCCAGTGGGCAAAACGTCTACCTTTGGGCATTGTTGTTTTTTGTTCAGGGCATTGAACCTATGAACCATAAATGCAGGAATAAAAGTTTCAATCACGCCCCAGTGGGCAAAACGTGGACAAGTCCCTGCATGTTTCCACTTATCAACCAGTGGACAACCAGTAGTACCTCCTGAAAAGTGGTGAAAACGCCGCCAGTTCTCCAATTCATACGTGCTCAACTGCCATACGTGAGTTGTGGTTAAGTGACCGTGCATTGAAATCTCTTTTTACTCCTCACAGAGATCTGGTGAAAAAAATAAAAGGGTTCTTGCTTCGCTCCCAGCTTTGCCGAATTGTTTTTAGGCTGGTGGGAGGAGCAAGTAGTCCAAAGGTCCCAAGAGTTCGAATCCAAAGTCATCACATGGCTTAGGTATATTGATGACATTTTTGTCATCTGGAATGGCACCAGGGAAGAAGCCATGAATTTCGTGGAAACCCTGAACAAAAATGAACTCAACCTATCCTTCACCTGCCATGTCAACAGTCAGGAAGTTGACTTTCTTGATCTTAAAGTGAAGGTGGTTGATAATACACTCACCACCATTCTCTTTAGGAAAGAGACTGCGGGCAACAGTCTCCTCCACGCCAGTAGTTGCCATCCCATGAACTTGGTCAACTCTATACCGGTGGGAGAATTCCTTCGAGCAAAACGTAACTGCTCCAGTGAAGGCGATTACACCAAAGAAGTTAAGGTAATGACCGAAAGGTTCAGAGTGAGGGGGTACAGTGAGAAATGCATCAAAGCAGCCATCACAAAAGTCAACACATTTGACAGGAAAAACCTCCTCAAAGAAAAGACCACCTCTAGAAGTGACCCAACCACCACTACCAGATTCATCACTGACTACCACGGTCAAGTAAGGGAGGTTAGGAAGGCCTTTGATAAATATTGGAATGTCCTGAAATTGGACAAAGACCTTGCTACAGGAATAAGTCCTTATCCCCAGATCACCTTCAGAAGGGCGAAATCGCTGAAGGATATTGTTTGCACTACTTTGATTCCCAAGAAAACGACAACTAATCCAGTGATGGGGTTTTACGTTTGTGGGAAATGCAAAGCCTGCAAACACAGTGTCAGCACCAAAACAATCAAACTGTCCAAAGATCTTGACACATTTAAAATCCGGACGCACACATCATGTCACACTGATCATGCTGTCTACGCCCTCACTTGCCCTTGCAAATTGAACTACATAGGCAGCACCAAACTTCCAGCCAAGGATAGAGTATTGCAGCACATGAGGGCCATCACGAAAAAAGACAAGAACTATCCTATAGCTAGACATTTTGAGTCCCACCATAAGAGCAATGCCAACCTCTTGTCTTTCTGTGTTCTGGCAACAGTCCCCGTGAGAGAAAGGGGAGGAGACAGAATTCAGGAACTCCGGAGGCTTGAATCCAAACTCATCATTAAATACCATACCATGCAGCCAGAAGGGCACAACCATGATGAGGAGCTAGAAGTACACCTTGGTTAGCTGCTTGTGTTCGGTTTCATTCAGTAACCAATATGGAATTGATAGTCATTCAAGCTCACAATAATTTTGGTTTGTGAGATCTTTGTGCTATGCATTATGCATTTCTGCATTTTTACTGTTGTCACTTCTGCACATTAAGTCACTTTGCTTTTATTTTTTTCACCAGATCTCTGTGAGGAGTAACAAGAGATTTCAATGCACGGTCACTTAACCACAACTCACGTATGGCAGTTGAGCACGTATGAATTGGAGTACTGGCGGCGTTTTCACCACTTTTCAGGAGGTACCACTGGTTGTCCACTGGTTGATAAGTGGAAACATGCAGGAACTTGTCCACGTTTTGCCCACTGGGGCGTGATTGAAACTTTTATTCCTGCATTTATGGTTCATAGGTTCAATGCCCTGAACAAAAAACAACAATGCCCAAAGGTAGACCTTTTGCCCCTGCATGCAGCGGAAGGCCATGGCCCCCCCCCCCCCCCCCATAGGCATGCCTGTCGCCCCAAGAAACCCCACAGAAGGGAAAATAGGAGGAGGGCCCTAGCGCCGGCCCCTGACACGCCTCCCCCGCCCATCCTGAAAGACTCAAGTGAGCCCACCAAAATGGCGGGCAAACAGCAGTACAGAATCGTCCCGATCACCCCCAATCATCATCATGAGCAAAGTTTCATCCGGCACCAAAAACACCCACTAAGCACACCAGTCTGAGTTCAGCCTTGGCCAGTACGGACTAGGGCAGTGCAACATAGTACATCAGGAGGAAGCAAAGGCAATGAGCCCACAGTTACTTTGAAAGGCAGTACAGCGGCAATATAGGGCAGAAGAATCCAAACAGCAAAGCCGCTCCGTAGCACTCCAGCGATCGAGGCAGGCAGGCGATGTAAATCGGGGACACAGGCAGCCAGCTGGGGAGCGTAGACGTCAGCAAACACACCAGTTCGATCACAAATCCCACCAAGTTCGTTGTCCGGTTGCACAGTCGTTAGGAGGTCAACATAGCTGACAGACCGGGAAAGGACGGGTTCAGGATCGAGAACGTGGCCCTCTACTGTTACACAATTCACCGTCACTTGTGGGGAAGCCACACTCACCCAGCCGCTGCACAGAGCAGAGTGCAGGTCCTTAAGGGCCAGCAGAACGTCTCGCACCGTATATTCCATGGTCGGTCCTCCAGTGCGTACATCAGTTGATATTGCGCACCTCGCTCCCAGGAAAGTCAAGTCCAGCAAGGACACAAACCACAAACGTGCCCAAGAGCTCCCTCAAAGCAGCGGTGAGGGGAGACCGCCGTCCGCCGATAGTATCCGGGGCAGGTCGGGGCTGGAGCATACGGCAAGCGGGGACGCCGAGTAAACAAAAGAACAGGCTTCGGCAAAAAACCGTTGTCATGCAGCTCGAGGGGCGCCAGCGCTGGACCTCCTTCGGCAATTTCCGGTCGCGGCCAAGAAGGAACCCGATCTGACTCACCGGGTGAAGATGGCCGGCCGGGTCCGTTGTTGTTCAATCGCACCCCGGCTGCTGTGTCACTCGAGGTCCCGGTGCTTACATCACAAAGGCCGGGAAATTGAAGACGGTGTAGCTCTGCCGCGGAAGGCCGAGTTCAGACCGGAGAAATACTGCCGGGCTCCTTAAACAATCGGCGGTACAGGGCCGGTGTCGGGATTCAGGATGGATGCCAGGATAGTGCGGGAGGCAAGGCGATCGGCGGAGCCGGGCTTCTATGCGGCCATCTTGGCCGCCGTCTCGGCTCCTCCCCCCGGCTTTCCACTTTTTAAATGATGCCCACACCTTAGTTACTGCTGAACTGTCTTGACTTTGCGCACACACATTGTTTTGAAATTTTCCATCTTTGAAGAATGTTGCTCTGTATCTCCTTTCACTCTTAGATTATTACTTACTCCCTGCAATGTTCTTTCACTCATCACAAGATTGCTAACCTTCTCCATCTCTAGTCTCTTAGCTTCCAGGGTGACATCTTTCATGGGTTTGGATCCAGGACACTTTATGTTCACAACTAACCACTGTCCCTTCTTACACCTGCCACTCCAAGATATTCCAAACGTTCACATTTGCTCGGCTCTGAAGACTTTCTCTCCTTCCACAAATCCTATAGCTATGCATGAGCTCACCAGGAAAAGACTGTACTTCTTGACAGTTTGGACTATTCAGTTTCTCCAAAGTTCAGGAAATAGAAGAGTTTTTATTTGCTGTACCTGTTTTGTGCTGCTGCGACCCATGCAGATAAGCTTGGTGAGGCCGGGTTGGGGGTGAGGGGATTCGACAGACGACCAGAAAGGAAAATGAAATAATTAATTTTCCCATGTTGTCGCCTGTCAAGATGCCCCCCACCCGGCCCCGCCGCCTGACCCCACCACTCTTACCTGCATTGGCTGTGACTGGTTCTGTGTAGTATATCCAGAGGTCTAAAATATTACAGTGTATTGCACTTAGTGCTACAAGCCCTATTCAATTTAGCTGCAACGTCAGACTCATACACAATTTCTTATTGTCCCCTATCATTCTGTGCCTCACGGGGTGAGGCACACTCATTCCTCACATCTAATAGCAGAGACATGAAGCACCTCCTAGACGTGCTTAATGTTACCCCCTGTTGTGATTGACTCCCTGACTAAGGTATCCTGGCCATCACCTACAGTGAGTCCAGTAAGCAGGAACTCCAGTGCATCAGTGGTGATACTACTAATTGCACAACCCCTTGTTTATCCTGGCTGTGTGATAGATACATGTTCTGCACCCGTGGCGTGTAGGTTAGGCTGCTGCTCAAGGTGATTATCCATATTCCCATGACTGTGATCTCAGCCTGTGGTCTTCGACCCAAAGGGTCACCAGTCAACCGGCCCTTTCTGAAACTGAGTGTGTAAACATGTATGACGCCCCTGGTGCACTCCTTTGTTTTCTTTGACCTGCCAAGAATATTAGTTTTGTCCAATGCCTCCCAGTTGTAAATAAGCGACTGATCTGTAGTTTAGAGGATGGTACTGCATCAGTCAGGGTGGCAGAAGACATTACATCTATCACCCTGATGGACTACTGTTTGCCAAATTTAGAGGATGTCTGTACCTTCATAGAAACCTCCTGTATGGCGGTTCCGATCAGGGTACAAAAGGCTTGGTGCATGGCTGCCATTGCTTTTGATGACCTTCCACAAAACTTTAACCATTTTTTGATTTTTCAAAAACAGACCCTCGAGGTGTGGCTTTGCGACTGAAACAAACTATCCCCACACACCTAGGGAGTTTTTACCTGGCAGTCACGTCCAGAAAAAAGGACATCATACCATCCATCTTAATTATGGTGGGTAGTGAATGGAGTAGAGGCTATCGGAAGGAGCTTTCTGTCGATGGGGCCAATGTGAACGCCATCGACAGAAAGCCTGCACTTTTCCTGCCCCTAAACAGGGTTTACGATGGAGTACCTTGTCTGCCAAATTATAGTTCAGGTGCTAAGTCTAGACCCATACTCCCAGTGGCAGCTATTCAAAGGGGCCACCAGCAGGGAGCACTGCTTCAAGCAATTCTCTCGCATTGGGGTATGGAGAAACTCCAGACGCACACTGTTTAGGCCCATAGGATATGGCACACACTGGGTTAGGTATGGAACATCTGACTCTTGCAATGATTCATTAGCTAGAAGCCTGTCGAGCGTTGAAACAACCATACATATCACTGCCCTCTGCAGAATGTTACGAACTGACATGCCTTAAATATCTACGCTTGCTGCAATTGATGGCACAAAATGACGGGGTGCAGCTGGGACGGTAAGACGATGGGGTGCGGGACACAAAATACATTTTGCCGGAGTAAGTACAGAGGGGAAACGAGGGAGGAGGGGGGTAATGCTTAGGTCGTTTTGTATCTTTTCCCTCTGTGCAACACCCCAGGCAATGGGGTTGATTATGTACGATATTTCTGTATTATTTTGCATTGGAATAATAATAAAAAAAACTGTTTGAACCATAAAATGAATGCATTCCATTGTCCATAAAAAAAAATGTTCTTCTGAGTTAGTATTAAGGCACAACACTTCACAATATAAAACAAGAATACACTGGATTGTTTGTTCTTGAAAATGTCAATTATTAATCATTTTCATCCCCTCAAGATCGAGGATTGCGTAAGCCTCCTGTTTACTCTGACACTCAGTCATACTTTTACCGTTTCTGGTATTTTATTATACAGACCACTGGGTCCGTACGCAAGTTTCCTGCAGGCTTTTCCCGAGGTGGTAGGTTTAGCTGTGAGCAGCGCCAATGTCACTGTTGTTGGTAACTTTAATCTATATTTAGATGATTCTAAAAAGGCTGCTTTTAAGACCCTGTTACATGATCTTGCATCCCTGCAAATGAGACAACTAGTCAACGAGCCCACTGACGAAAAAGGCCATAGCATGTCTCCAATATTTAGTAATATGAATCTTCAGGTGGAAAGTCCTGTCCGTCTAACTTGGTCAGATCATGTGTTGCTCTCTTTTGTTCTACCTGTCCCCACGTCCCACATGATAGCGCCTCCAGTTAGACGGTTGGAACAGCACGAGCCTAAGTTAAATGTGGAAGACTGGTCAATGGCATTGCAGACAGCAATACCTAATCTTACAGACAATGTCTCCTTCCTTCAGTTGTGTTAATGAATAGATTTCTAATTCATTGGACACAGTTGTACCCACAAGGTGGTGTAGGAAGATCCAGCAGGATAAAAAATCCCCAAGGTTTAATGTCAACCTGCTTCCTTAGAAAAATGACTGTAAATATCTTGAAAGCTTTTGGAGAAAGTCTTATGGAGACATCAGTTAAGCTAAGTATAGGAGTTCAATGCAGCACTAGCATGCAGAGATTAAAGTCACTCAATCGGCCTATTTTTCTCCAAAATTGAGCAATCCACCTAAGATTATCAAGGACATTACGGGGCCCAATTCTGCTAATCCTGTTTGGCCCTCTTCTTTAAAAAGAAGATATTAGATATCTACTCCACCATTTCTGGTGGCCCAGTTATTGAGGAGTACTTAGGAAGTGAGCTGTGTTCAAGCACTCGAAAGGAACCCTCTCAACCTTTTCTGACCTTACGGAAAGTCTTCTTATAAATCCCCACCTGCCATTTGTGTTTTGTGTCAAGGTTCCATCAGTATTCTTCCCACTCTGGTGGATCTGCTGAATCTTTCCCTCACCTGCGGGCAGGTTCCTCCACAATGAATGCATACAGTAGTCAAGCCCTGTTAGATTTGGTGGTCTCTAGTTGGCAGAGGTAGGTACCTTTGACCAAATTGAGACCCTTGCGTCTAGTCAGGGTAAGGGGCTACACTCCTAAAATATCCCCTGCTCACCCCCTTGGTAGCTTAGCACGAGCAGGCAGGCCTATGTCAGAGGCAGTGTGTAAAGCATTTGTGAACACATACAGTAATACAGTGACAACACTACAGATGGACCCACACAGGTTGTATTATAAAAAATAAGTATTTTTATAAAGACTTAATACAAGACCAAGCAACAAAAATCCACAATACTTGGATGCGTAATGCAAAGAAAACAAAAGGGTCGCAGGGAAGGTGATGCGTCGGTTCCTTACATTCAGGGGAGTGGATGCGTCAGTTCCTTACTGCTACCCAGGGGAGTTGATGCTCGCTTCCTTACTGTGTCGGGAGGTGGTGCGTCAGTTTCTTACTGCTCTCCGGTACGATGTGACAAGATGGCACCTCGATGCGATACTTCTCTCTGGTGCGATGCGCCAAAATGGCATCTTGATTACAATGCAACAACGTTGATGTGATGCGTGCAGGCCCCCGATGGACGTGCAGAGAATCGATGATCTTTGGAGCCGCGACAAGCCCTGCGACGCGCTTCTCTGGTGATGTGACACGACCTCTACGTCGGCGGCACGCTTCTCCGCTGATGTGGTGTGCTTCAGCGATGCGACGACAGCTGCTACGGCAGCTACACGCTTCTTGTTGTTGCATCATGCTTGCAGCTCCCACTTGCACGCAGACTCTCAGAAGGCCCAGCACAACAGCAGACACTTCAATTCCCAACAATGGAATTCAGGGGGAGCTGGTTGGTGAAGTCTTGTATCCCTGAGACTTCAGGCAGGAGGCAAGCTCAAGTTCAAGCCCTTGGAGATTCTTCTTCAAGTTGATGAAAAACTCACTCAGTCATCTTCTCCTTTCTTTGGCAGTGAAGCAACCACTGCAGGCCAACCCCCAAACACACAGCACTGGGGTAGTCTCCTCCTTCAGCTTCCTGGTTCTTAAGCAAAGGTTCGTCTTGATTCCCAGAAGTGATCTTAAGTTCCTGGGTCTGGGTCCTCTCTTTTATACACCAAAATCCTTTGTCTGTGAAGGCAGAGAGTGTCTGTGCTTAGTCCAAACCAGTTCTGTGCAGTCCTGGAGCACTTTGTTTACAGGACCCCTTCTCTTCCTTTGACAGTGTAGGCCAGGGACATCCGACACACCGCAGGAGGTGGATCCAGCATTGTGGAAGGCAGGCACAGCCCTATTCAGGTCCCAGGTGCTCCCCTCCCACCACTCTACATGCAGATGGGTCTATTCAGCCTTGTGCTGACTCGCTCTGTCTCCTGGATTCACCCAGCCCCTGTCACTCACAAACCAGACAAGGAAAACACAACCTAGCAGAGGCAGGCTTGGATAGTTAGGCAAGAAAATACCCACTTTTTAAAAGTAGTATTTTCAAACACAGAATGTTAAAAACAACTTCACTAAAAGATGTATTTTATCATTCTGAGTTCAGGCATACTAAACTCGAATTTCTACCTAGTTCCCCGAGTCAGTTAGGATTATAGGATGTTATAATCAAACTGCCCATTCTGGACTATGGGTAACAGGTAGCCTTGCAATAGTGAAAAACGAAAATGGCTGTAATTCACTATCAGGACATGCCACACACATCAGGGCAGGTCCTACCTTTTACCTATAATGCACCCTGCCCATGGACCTACCTTAGGGTCGACTAATATGTAGAAAAGGGAAGGTTTAGGGACTAGCAAGCGGGTGCACTTGCCAAGTCAACATGACAGTACCAGACTGCACACAGGCTCTGCAATGGCAGGCCTGAGACACACTTTACAAGCTGCTCCGGTGGGTGGTGAGGTTCTGTGATTCTGAACCCGTTTCATAAAGGTGGTGATATCGTGACGATTTTGGTAACAGCGAACCGCAAATGACGAGTGCGGCATGTACGAGTGTTCTCGTCATGTTCGAGTGATGGATTCACTATGAAATTAGGGATTTCGTTCTGAACCTTCGGGTTCCATTTTGTGTACGGCAGCCATTTTGTGGTTGCCCTCACATAGGCCGATGACTGCGGCTGAACGAGTCCTTGGGACACGTACACCTTTAGCTGACTTCTGTGTGACCTGAGCGAACTGACTCTGTTGCCCGGAGCTAACCTGCCGAGCCAGTTCCTGGTCCGGCAGCTGGTCAAGATAGAGATCAAAGAGTAGGACATTTCTGAGTTTATGGTACACGCACACACCCTTCTATCTTGCTTCTCATCTGTTTCTGTTCCTTCTTATATGGTATATTTGTGATTTGGGTTTGTGGTCTTTTATTATGGGTTTGTCCGGCCTGTCCGAGCAAGAATGTTGGGCTTTCCCGTGTAATTGATGGTGGGCTGGACAACTGAAAAGTGGGCTTGTCGTTATGTGATACCTTTTGCAATGTCACTTGTGATTGGCTAGTTTGTAAATAATTGTTTTGTCAGGAATGTGATTTTTAGCATAAAAGACGATGTCTCGCAATACGAAAATTGTGCAGTTTCTAGCGAACCACCTTTGTCGTGCTTCGTAGACTTCTGTTCCTGGTTGCAGCCAATAAATTCGATCTTTGACGCCACCGAGAAGTATCCCGTGTCTCTGTATTCTAAGACAGGTGAGCCCAAAGACATTGGGCGTGCCCCTGGCGCCGCTGGGTTCTAAAACCCGGTTCTTCAGTGGCACAATCAGTGCTGCAAGCCCACCAGCAGCATTTGATTTACAAGCCCTGGGCACATGCAGTGCACTGTACTTGGGTCTGACAAGTTAACCAAACAAGCCAATCATGGAGTCACTAATCCATACATCAAATTACCATAGGGAGCACTTGCAATATGGTACTGAATAGCAGTGGCACAGTGCCCAAAAGCATCTAAAACCAGCAAAAACATAAGAGGCAACAGCAAAAAATGGAAGGGAGACCCACGCCAATGGAGCCAGGTCTAACAAGCCCCTTCTGAAAAAAGTGAGGGTTATACCCTCTGCCTGAGGAACTATAGGCCAATCTCCCTGTTACCAGGTTTATCTAAGCTCCTGGAAAAGCATGTCAGTTATCATCTTGCTGCCATCTTGAGCTCAACAGTATCCTCCACCGACGCAAATGGAATTTAGACCACAGCACCGCACAAACACAGATTTGCTGGCTGTGGCCGAGGAATTAAGATCTCTGTTGGACAAAGGACGGTCGGCAGCCATTATTCTATTAAAGTTAAGTGCGGCCTTCAACACAGTAGACCGTGCCACACTTACCCATAGGATATCAAAGGCTGGTCTTGTTGGCCGGGCCTTGAAATAGCTTTCCTCCTTCTTGAAGGACAGAACTTTCCAGCTGCTTTCCGTCTCCTGGATATTTGTTAAACAGTAAAAATTGTATTATGTTAACTTAGCCTCTGCTTTCAGCCATTTTGCTTAGCAGCTCCATTTTGTGTTTCTGCGGGGAATCTCATGAAGTCCGAAGTTACGTGTTCTCTAACAGCTGGTTTTATTGATAAGGCTCGGTGTCACAGTAAGGAGCCCTGCAGAAGTGCCTAAGTGAACAGATGCTTTATCTGTTAGCCCACCTATGCCTGTCACCTCCCTTGCCTATCTACAAAGATGACGTGGGTAGTGGTTTATCAGGATTCTACAGTTCAGCATGTTAGTATTGTGTAAGGGGTTGTATAAGAGGTTGTTTAAGCGTTACTTAACAATGACAAAGGGTTTTTTAGTGCTTGTCTTACTGTACCAAAAGAGTATAAATACTAGGTTTGAAACCATGCTGGTCAGATCCCTCTCAGGCACTTGTAGTGTCTGTACCATGGACTCCTCTCATGAGATGTAATAACCTATTGTTTTTGTTCCACTCCAGTGTCAATCCTCATTTTGTGAACCCGTAGATAAAGGGTGTCCCTGCACCAGTGAGACTGGTAGGAATCTCCCTTCTACATACTCTTTGAAGTTCTTCCCCTGAGCTGTGGGATACTGCAAGGGTCATCACTTAGCCCCACCCTTTTTTGTCATTGGTCTCTTATGCCGATGACACACAGTTGGTGATATCTTTTTCCCCTGATCGCACTTCTAATCATAACAACTTGGCCACTGTCTGCAGGAGGTGGCTAGTTGGATGGCCAACTGTAAACTGAAACTAAACAAAGACAACTACTGCCTGGAATAAACTTCCTCTTGATATTTAATCCTCACCAAATCTCCTTGTCTTTAGAAAATCTTTGAAGACCTGGTTATTTAACTCGGTTTAATCTGTTCCTTTGTTTCAGCAGCACATGGTAGCTAGCCCCAAGCCGCCTTTGGGTATTCGTGTGCTCTACAATTCAATAAACATAACATAATATAACAAGACGGAGGTTATGTTACTGGGCAATAACCTGAGCATGAAAGTCTTAACTCCTGTACCTGATTGTCTAGAGAGACTCCCCAGTCCTGAAGTGGTGATAAAGAGTCTTTGAATGTGGTTAGACTCCAGTCTTATCATGGAGCATCAAGTAAAAAAGCTTGCAGCCCATTGCTTTGATGTCCTTAGATTACTTTGAAAAGCTTTAAATCTTCTCCCTTTCTTAGTCAGAACACTAATTGTCGAACATCTTATCATCTCTTGTGTCGATTATGACCATTGTCTGTACTTTGCTTCATCAGTTTATGTGAAAAAAAGGTTTCAGATCATCTAGAACAGAGAAGTGCGGCTTCTGATGAACCTCCCCAGACATCTGTCTGTAAAAAAAAGCCTTGAAGGGTCTGTACTGGCTTCCAGTGGAACAGCTGGAATAATTTAAGGCTTTATATGTACTGCATAGGACACTCCACAAAAAAAGGTCCCACTTTTCTAAGACCTTTTGCCATTCCTTATATCCATGGAAGGCCACTTAGATCCCACCAGCTCACCAGCTACAGGTGTCCAAGATCAGTACATTTTGCTGGGGTGGCAGCTCTTTTTCACAGCTGGCCCCCAAACTTTGAAACACCCTTCTCCTTGAACTGCGTCACCTTCCTAATAAACTTTCCTTCCGTAAGGCCTTGAAGACTGACTTTTCGGGAGCTACTTAGGTGAGCTGTTGGCATTGTAGACTGTTCCAGCGCTGGGAGGCCATTGGGTAACCACACTCTCAATAAGTTTTACTGAATAGAATAGAATTCATTTGTGTTGTTTTCCATGTGCCATATGTAGAACACCAAGAGTTAGAATTAAGGAAGTCTAGGAAATCCCTCATTTTCCCAAGCACACTAAGGTCTCCATAACAAGTTGCCAGGTAAAATGGGGTGGCAATACCGGGCCTTGTCTTACTGTATGGTCTTGCCATCCAATGTGGCTGTTACAAGAGCCCCATAATGGGGAATAACATGCGGACACCTACATTAGCAGTGTGTTTAATATATATTTTTCTCCAAATTCCGGGCTCTTTTCTGCTCACTAATTACATCTGCCCTGAGCAGGGTGCACTAATACTGGCTGTAGTACGATACCCATTAACATTTGTAATTGGTGTGAAGTATTTACCACTGAAAACCTTGTGATATTTCGACCCTGCGTTTCCTTTCATGAGAGCCTAAGATGCACAAACTAAAGCTATATGCAGATGACCTGGCCATACCTATCAATATTAGAGAAACTTGGATTACCTCGTCATATTAGTCATTGAGATACATTTCATTCAATAGGATTAATTGAATCAAGGTAGAAGTAATCTCAGTTAATCTGCCTAGTACAGCAGCCATACTTTAAGTAGGACCTATCGGTTGAAATCTAAATCAACCCTCACGGAATATGTCAGGACAATAGACATCAGTCAAAGTTTATGCATATCATTAATCAGCACAACAAACTATGTCAGACTGCTTTGCATCTTTCAGTACGCCTCTGTACCAATTTTATTTTCAACAAGAGAAAACTCACATCACTAGATTTACATGCTGCAATAAACACATTTTCTGTCTTGAAAAAAAGCCCATCTCGCCATTGCTCAAATTGGTGCTGGCCGATCCAGTCCTTAAACTTTGTTACGGGGTCTACGGTGTTACTTAAAACCCTATTGATATTTGATCCTCACAGATTAGTTAGCGCACATGTTTCAGCACTATGTAACCTTATCCACCCTGAAATACTGGAGGTTACCTCATTAAGTTCGATTTTGCTAAATACCACAAGAATTTTTGATTTAAATTATTGACTGAAAATGCTATGTAAAGTCCAGATGTATATCAAGAAAATGTAATGTATTATTTTTTTTCATTTCAAGAGGATTTTATTGAGAGAAATAATGATCCAAATAATAACCAACAAAATACAAAGAGGCGATACATTCCAATATGAGAAAAAACATGAAACCATGGGTAATATCTGATCATTAACGAAGCTCAATGTAAGTAAAATTGGATAACAGGCACCTAAAATGAAGGTAATGAATTGAGCCAATAGAGGGATACATTGTTCAGAACGTAGAACGTATCAGTCCCTAAGATGAGGATAGGGGCAGGGGAAGGTAATAGGAACAACAGGAAGAAGGAAGGAGAGCAAGGAAAAAAGCAGCAGAAAGAAGGAACGGGATGAGAGGACAGGAAAGAGGAAGAAAGAAAGAAGGAATCCCACAGGAACAACCCAATGTAACGCAACTACCAGACAAAAATTAGGTAGACATAACAGCAGGAAATTGAGGGACTACACCATTCGCAGAAAGTTCCATATATTCATCCAGAGTTGCCCAAACCCCACTAGAGATGGAAGGTGACAGGTGTGCTAGATCTACTGAGGTGTGAGCACTGCGTAAGAAGGAAACCCATGCCCACCAAGTATGATAGGAGACAGACGAGAAAGACTTCCAATCCATAAGGATAACTTTGATCGCTACAGATAAAAGAAGGTCTAACAGTTGTAATTGTAATGGATCAAGGGGAAGAGGCGTAGGAGCCGCCCAGGGGCCTAAAATAACTAAAGGAAAAGAGAGCTGGAGCTCAACGTCAAAGATAAGAGACAAATGTTGCTGAATAAGGTCCCAGAAAGATTTAAGTAAGGAACAGTTATAGAACATATGTGGAAAATCACCTGCCTCAACGCCACAACTCCAACAGAGGTCATCCTCTTTAAGGTTGAGAGAGTGAAGACGTACCGGAGTCCAGTGGAGTAGATTGATCGAGAAAAACTTGGACTGTATTAAGGAAGGAGCTATTTTGTTACGTAACGCTAGTTTGCCAATGGATTGCCAAGCTTCGGAGGAGATATGATCCGTAATATTGTGATCAAAATGACGCGACCATTTTTGCTGTGCAACCGTCTGATCAGGAAGCGAAGTAGAGGATAGAAACCTATATATGTGGGAAGCAACATGACCCGCTTTGAGCCAGATAGAAAACAGTGAGATGGTGGACGAGGAGGGGTGAAGACGAGTTTTCGAGATCGCAACCTTGATTTTAAGAAAAGTATAGAAGTCTAGATTTGTTAGAGAGTATTTGAGCGCTAAGGTAGAGAAAGGTAAGGGCTCACCAGAATCATTATACAGATGTTGTACAAGAGAGACACCCTTCATCGCCCAATACGACATGAGAGTGGGAGTGATATTGATTTTAATTTTGGAATTACGCCAAATGGAAGACCATCTAGTTTTGTGCAGAGGAAATGCCATCTTCCTGTCCACTTTCTTAATTGTGACAATTGTATCAATAATGATAGATCGGGAGAACAGAATATGTAGAGTGGAAGTAGTACAAAAAGAGGCAAGTGGTAAGGGAGCAGCTAAATCCTGTTCTATGCGTAGCCATAGAGGAATATGACGGGTTGGGGGAGAAAACCATAGGGCACCTTGAGAGGCCAAAAAAGCAGTCTGGTATTTTTCCCAATCCGGGAAGTTGCAACCTCCCATATCACAGGGTCTACGTAAATATTTGTATGCTAACCGAGCCCGTTTTCCGCTCCATAAAAATTTGGAGGTGATACCATCGATTTCCCGAAAAAAAGAGTCAGATAATTTAATCGGAATCATGGAAGAGACAAAATTGATAATCGGCGTGATCATCATTTTAAGGGTTTGTAGGCGCCCCCACCATGAAATATGTTTTGGAGACCATGTGTCCAGAAGACGACGAACTTTAGCCAGAGTTTGAGACTCATTATACGTAACCGTGGTATGTAGTGTCGAACAGAAATAAATGCCTAGATATTTGAGATGGGTAGCTTGCCATTTAAAGCCAGCCGAACCCATATGCGCAGGAAAGCAATAGGCATTTAAAGGGAACATTTCTGTCTTGTCTTTATTTAGGGTATATCCCGAAACTTTAGAAAACAAAGAAATGGTGTCAGAGATAGCAGGAATGGCTAACGCGATATCGTCCGAGAAAATGAGAACATCGTCAGCGTAGGCTGCAGTTTTAAGACAATGAGGGCCAAAAGAGAACCCTTTGATATCGGGGTGTAAATCAATCAGCCGAAGGAGAGGATCGATAGATAACAAAAACAAGAGAGGGGATAAGGGACATCCTTGTCTCGTGCCCTGGCAAAGATTAAAAAAAGAGGATGTAGAACCATTAACTCTAATATTAGCTTTAGGTTGGGAATACAAAGACATTACCATGTTAATAAATGATTCCCCAAGGTTATGTGCATGTAAGACAGCTCGAAGAAAAGGCCAAGAAACCTTATCGAAGGCCTTCTCCGCATCGAGGGCCAAGGCCGCGGCAGGTAATTGGGATCGCTTGGCCGCCCCAATAATATGGCAGAAAGTTGCGAATATTGTCTCTTGCTAGCCTACCTTTAACAAAACCAGTTTGGGAGGGATGGACTAAGTTGGGAATAAAGGATTCTAGACGTTTAGCCAAGATTTTAGCAAAAATCTTCGCTTCCATATTGAGAAGCGAAATAGGGCGGAAATTCTTAGGGTCCGAATGGTCCTTCCCCTCTTTTGGGATCACCACTATGGTGGCTTCGGCAGCCGTACCAGAGACAGAACCATTACGAACAAAAGCGTCAAAGACAGCCTGCAACTTAGGAACAAGCAACGGGAGAAAGGTTTTATAAAATAAGATCGGATAACCATCAGGGCCCGGAGCTTTCCCCGAACGGGTGGCCTTGATGGCAGAAACTATTTCCTCAGGTGAAATAGGTTCATTTAGAGTGGAGCGATCTTCCTCTGAAACTGATTGAATCGGAATTGATTTTAAAAAATCTTGGCATTTATCAAAAGAGGCTTGGTTAGAGGGGGTATACAATTTGTTATAAAAATCACGAAAAACTTCAAGAATTTCCTCAGTTTGGAATTTTTTAGAGCCATTATGATCTTTAATAGAAGAGATCTGAGAGGATTTAGAGGAGGAGTCTTGGAATTTTAAAGTAGCAGCCAAAAGTTTGCCAGCCCGATTCTTTAAGAGTAATTTTTTGGACTTTTGTGCTTGGAAACCAATATGAGCTCTTTTAGTGACAATTGTATTATATTTGTATTTTAGAAGCTTAATTTGTTGTAGGATAGTCGGATCTTTAGTATGTCTAAAGGAAGCCTCCAGAGTCTTGATTTCAGATGATAAATCAGTAAGTTCTTTTTTAATCGCTAAATTGCGTTTGGACATGCATGCAATAACTTGGCCTCGGAAAGTACATTTAAAAGAGTCCCAAAGAATTATTGGGGAAGATACAGAAACCTCATTTTCACGGAAAAAAGTGTTTATATCCTTGGAAAATTCTTCCACTTGGGTAGAGTCATATAACACCTCCGTATTAAGTCTCCAGGAACGACCACGTGGTTTCGGAGCAAAGGACGATAGCGTAAAAGTGACCGCAGCATGGTCGGAGATGACAATGGGATGTATAAGCGGGGAAGTAGAAGCTGCGACAAGAGAAGAGTGGACTAGGAGATAATCAATGCGCGAGAATGAGGAATGAGGGGAGGAAAAGAAAGAAAAGTCACTACCAGTGGGATTATGGAGACGCCAAATATCATGCAATTTAGCAATGGAACACATGTTAAGCATCTGTTTGTGTGCTTTAGGCGGACGAAACTGAAATGCGGAATTTCTGTCCAATAAAGGATCCATAGGTAAGTTAAAATCCCCACCAACAATAAGATTACCCGCATGTGGGGTATCATGCAATTTTTTAGAAATGGATTTCCAAAAAGCAGGGTTATCAATATTCGGAGCATAGATATTCATAACAAACAGATCATGTTGTCCATCTGATAGTTTAGATAAGAGCCATCGACCATCAGAGTCATGCTCAGAAGAGAGAATCGATAAACCCGAATTTCTCGAAACCAACATAACCACACCATTGCGTTTACCAGATGCATCCGAACAAGACACATCCGACACCCATTCTTTCTTCAAGAATAACGCTTCTCTACTAGTGATCTTAGATTCTTGAAATAATACTAAGTCCGCTGAGAGAGATTTACAATAATCTAAGATTTTAGACCGTTTGACCGGATGGTTTAAACCCTTAACATTAAGGGATAATACATTTAAACCTGGCATATAACTGAAGGGGATACACACGAAGACAACAATGATAACAGAGAAAGGACGAAGTACAAAAATATAGTAGACCAACCACAAAACAAAATAGATGTTACGGGAGCAACCATGTGGGAGAACCATGAAAAAAGAAAAGCCAGAAGGAGAGAAGAAAGATTAGAAAAGAGAGAGAAACGAGGCAGAGGGGGAGGTCTAAAAGAGACCCATATCATGCAAGGGAGAACGTGGAAAAGGCGAGTCGAAGACCCGTACTAGGAGCAAAAATTGGTAAAGAAGAATAGCCCATTATGAAAAAAAAACAACTGTCAGTGAGCTAAAAAGCAATAGATAAACCATACACATAGAAATACATTTTATAATGAGATACTATATTGCTAATAGAAGAAAAATACCACTCAGAGTATATTAACAGTACCCCAGCAAGCGCAAGAGCATGACTTAAATAACAATACTATAAAACGTAGGAAAAGCTTAATTATGTACGAAACATCTTAAAAAAAACATATATCATTTTGTGACTAGAGGAACAAATATGTACTGAAATCGCATATGAATCATACAAAAACACATAATTATAACTATACTATAAAATGGAGGTACATAAGAGGAAAGAAAAAAAGGTGTATGAGAACAGCATGTAGAAACGAGGAAGAAACCGAGAGGGAAGATGAAAAAGAGCAGAAAGAAAAAGGAGAAGTCTACACCACGATACTACAATGCTACATAGTGTAATGCAAATATAATACAAGATGCTATTGAAAGAAGTAATAATACTTGAATTATAGACAATAAATCTGCAACTAATAACTATAAAAAGTGCAGGTAACTAGTAAGTAGAAACAGCAACAATATAAGTGAAATACACCGTAATAAAAATAGATAGGAGCAAGAAAGAAGGAGTTGAAAAAGAGATACAAATACGCACGAAATCAGAGAAGACGGGTAAAAGAAAGAAGAAGAGAAAATTGAAAGGATCTACAAGAAGTTTCTCGAAGGATAATGAAGAGAAAAAAGAAGGAGAGGTCGGATACTAGAAAGAAGGAGATCTATCAGAGTAGTATAGTAAGAAGAACAGAGATAGGACATACAATAGCGGAGGTGTAGATCAACATGAAAACATGGCTGGAGAAAAAAGAGAAGGTAACCATCCAGAAAAAGACATAACCAGAGGTAAAGAGAACAACAAATCAGGTCCCTGAGGCCCCAGGAGTCTGCGTCGTTGCTCTTTGAATCTCCATCTCTATCTCCTCCTGGTTGTCCAAGAACGTTGTCAAGTCTGCCGGTTCATCGAAGATTCTGGAACGCCCTTTATATGTAATGCGAAACTTGGATGGACCAGAAAAGGAAAAAGGAATGCCCAAGTCAGTGAGACGTTTTCGAAGATTCAAGAAACCTTTCCGTCTTATGACCGTGTCTCTGGCAAAGTCTTGGGAAATGGATATGCGATGACCCTCCCAGTTGAGTTGTTTAATCTTGTGCATATGAGACAAAATCAGCTCAGTGTGTTGATGTCGTAAGGGCTTAAAAATGATTGCTCTTGGCTGGGTGGCTGCCTTAGAACGGAACGTTGGAACACGGTGTGCTCTTTCAATCTCAAAGTCTCTGTGGAAAGATAATTGAAGTGTATCAGGAATCCAATGAGATAAGAACTCAATCATGGAGGAGGATGATTTCTCTGAGTCCTCCGGAAGGCCAAAAATACGCAGATTAGATCTCCTATTACGGTCCTCCTGCTCCGTGAGGTCTCTGCGCATCGCCGCCATAGACCGCTCCATTTGAGAGAGGGACCTGGATTGCTTTTGCATACCATCCTCTGCGGAACTTATCCGAGTTTCTGTCGCTGATACACGTAGAGAAAGGGCTTTAAAATCATTCCTGATAGCAGACACTTCCACTTGTAGTAAGTCAGTGTTAGTTTTGGTTGACTGCGCAATATCATGAACCTCATTGAGGCGCGCCAATATGGTGTCCAATGTGGAAGTATTGTCCGCCTGAGGCGATTCAGGAGTCGGAGAGACTGACTTAAGTCGCTTCAAAGATGTGCCCGGGTCCTTAGAGTCTTTGGTGTTCAAGGAGCGACTCATAATGACAGTGTTGTAGCAGAAGACTAACAAAAATACCCCTGGAATAGAGTATAGCACCAGAGTTGCGCAAAATAGTCAGAAAACAGTGAAAAAAGAGGCAATTCACGCTCAAAACACGCTACGCTAATCTAGCGGTTGAAATATGAGCATAAATAAACAGGAATACACCTCAATATAGCGACATGAGCATCTCAATGAATCAGTTAAGAGAGAACAAAAACTGTGAGCAGCTTCGAACCCAGCCAAGCAGCAAGAAGTAACATTAGAAAAAAAGCATAAATGTTACCATTGTAGCCGCTGTGTGAAGAAACCCTTAGACAGACACGAAAGACTGTTAAACTGTATCCGCGGCGGCGCCTCAGAAGACAGATGACAGGAACGTCATACGCGGCAAAATGGCGGCCGCTCCTCAGGAGTGCGAGCGCCTGCGAGGTTTGAAGCAGAACGCATAATTCCGATGATTTAAATCGCGGAAAAACAGCGTCGTGGAGATCAGCACATGTTCCGCCGTAGGTGTATGGTTTTTCCGGTCAAGAGGGCACGAAGAGACGGAGAGAAACGCTCGACGGGATCAACTCACCCCGGAGCTCAAGCGCAACACGCCATACCACAGCGGCGCGCAAGCCACGCCCCCCAAGAAAATGTAATGTATTATTGAAGTTTTTTCTGGAACACCTATTTGAAAACCTTAGTTTTCTTGCTTTATTCAGTAAACCAGTGGCTCAAGGTATTACATTAAAATACATACACACTTTTGAAAGCTTTCAGCTTCAAGCAATCAAAGCTAATATGGCTAATGACAGTATCGTACTTGCCCCAGTTTCAATAACTAGGTCACAGTATATCTCTGCTTTCAAAGAACGTGCAATTTGAACATTAGCCATTGACGTGATAATAGACTGAATGAACGGGTGAACCTTTTCAAGAGGAGGAAAACCCCTTTAGATACTTACATATTCAAATCTACCATAAGGAGGAGGACATCATAGCTAAGAATATAAAGAGTTCAATGTCAAGAATTAGAGTTTATTTGTGTCCTTGGAGAGACCAGGGTTGGCTGGTGACCTTTGAAAAAAGTGGGGCGTAAATAAGTAAGAAAATGAACACCCAATACTTTGTGGTAAGTGGCATCAATCAGCCTTACACTCCACATTTGTGTTGAGGCTCACGCTCGCCAAGAAAATATCGACAATTTGAGGCCTATTGTTGTTCATCAGTGTAGATGGAAATTGGCTAAAGAGCAACATATATCGCTGTTAAGCAAATCTGGTTATACAATTTCACATGCTACATCTTTTTTCAAAATGTGCATAGCCTCTTTCTTCACTTCATCTTTCCATCCTGCTTGATATTCTCGGTCATATCTAATGTCTATGTTTCTATTGAAGGCGACTGGGTGGAAAAATAAAAAGTAATATTTTAATACAAATCACACAGTCGCTGGCAAAAGACACCTGAGCTAGACAAACCTGTAGGTTGTACAGTAAAGCTTCTGCTCCATAACACATACATTACAGGATCAGCAGGTCATTAGCAACTGTGATAGCTTTTGCCATAGGCAGCAGTAGTGATACCAAGGAAGGTTTTCGTAGTATATATGATAAAATACCTAAGTGCAAATCGTTAAATAGGCAGTTAAACAAGTGTAGAACCTAATACCAATCAACTAAAATCTTCAATACGCTTTCAGTGCTGAGCTTGACGTTTCCATTAGAGACCAGCTTCAAAATATCTTTTGTAAATAGCCTCCTAATATCTGAAACATCAGCTTCCCGGTTTCTGAAAATGCAGGCATTTCACATTAAGCACGTTTTACATCTTGCATAAATAAGTTCAGTTCTCCCTACCAGAACTTGCCATTTTCCCTAACATCTCACGCTGTCACAAATGTATCAAGCTTGCCCTTTTTCATCAAATAACAGGAACATTCATTGCATCACACGGATTTACACCAGACATTATGAAAGGGGAACCAGACTGTACCACAACTATCACACAATTTGTGAGAATGTGGATTATTTTGTTGTGTGGTTGTGAAACCTTACTGTGTAATACTGTAACAGTTCTGTATCAGGTCCAGGTAGGTCGGTTTGCAAAACCGTAGCTCAGTCCTGGGTAGCTGTGGCACAGAGCAGTCAGGCTTTATCTAAGGAACCAGTGTAAAGCATTAAAAAGTCCCAAAACAGTTAATAGCAAGAAAACTTGACACAATAAAAATTTGACACCAATTTATGAAAATAGGGTGTATTTTTTAAATCTTTCAATAGACACCTGAACAACAAAATTCTACAGGAGGGATCCAGAGATATGACATTTGAAAGAAACAATAATTCACTGATTTTTCACTCAAAGTAATAAATCATTGTAGTCGACCACAATAGTGGCAACTTTCTAAAGCTGGCAGTTGTAAAAGAGTTGTATTAAATTTGATTTAGGCAACAGGTCGGGTTTAATGCAACAATTCTTTTGATACCTTAAAGTATCAGATTTAGAAGTCCCATTTGGAAGTTAGCACTACTGAGTTGTTGGAGTGTAACTCCATTCTCGCCAGTGGGGCTACTAGCCTTACTACAGTATTAACGACAATGTGGCATTTTTACGATTAGTTGAAGTAATCAAAACACATGTCCTTTTTAGGTCGCGCCTGCGATTGCAGGGGCGAAAGCCCCTGCTGTCGCAAAGCGATCTATTGTAATCATTTCAGTCCTTTTCCCGTTCAAGGACTAGGCAGAGACAACAGACTGTCACGTGCACGCAGCCGGCCGGAATCGGATCAGGTCACGCGCTCCGATCCCGGCCGGTTGTTCACAACACATGCACACATGCACAGGCAAGCACAGGCAGGCACACACACAGGCACAGGCAGGCACACACGCAGGCAGGCACACAGGCAGGCACACACGCAGGCACACACAACACACACACAGACAGACGCACGCACGCACACTCTCCCCCCGCCCCAAACTCACCGGGCTAAACAGTCACAGAGGACGGACTTAAAAACAAAAATGCTGTCGCACTCGCGCCCCTTCTTCTGGGAGCAGTGTAGGCCACTTTTACGTCATTGTAACATCAGAAACCGAAGGCTCGTCAGCTGGGGGACTCCCCGGTTCCTCTTCCATGCCGTGACCACGTCATTCCAGCTCTGACGCAAGGAGCCGCGCCTCTGCTGGCACCGTGCCTGCGGTGGGACTGCAAGGGTTAAGTTGCCAAGTCAAATGAACTCCGTGGCTCCTGCTTAATGCACTCTTATCCGAGCCTGGCTGATCCGGTCAGCGGCAGCTGTTCGCTCAGTTGTGCACTTGGGTGTCGCGTCCTCCGGTCTCATGCAGTGGTCCAAAGAGCCTGTTTCTTTTACTTTGTGTTTTAACATTTCCGTCTGTTTGTTCTGGTTCCGACCTCTGCTTTGATCCGCAGTATTGTCGGAGTCGGCGCAGGGCTAGTGTGAGGAGGCGCAGGTTCTGAGAACCAAAAACCGAGACATTTCTCTCACAGAAATGCACGGCTGTAATTTGGCATCGCCCAGTGGCCCACGGTGGCTTAATTGACAGCGCTCATTGTCAGAGAGAACGCAGACCGTGGGCAATCCTTTGCACCTTTTACACACACTGCTAGCGGCTGCTAATTCATTCTGCACTACGACACGTGGAAAGGGCTCTCGGAAAACTGGGTCTGTACTAAATGTTCTGAAATTTGCTGGAGCCCAGAACAGGTGCTGAAAGGGGAGGACTGCCTTAGCAAATGCGTGGCGCCGTCACCCTGGCTTATTTTGTTTATACACAACACTGTAAATGTACCAAATACAATATCTAATCTTAATTCAAAGCCTGGCTAGTGAAACTTCGGGGAAAATGTAAAAATGTTAAATGGTGGATTTTCTGTTGACATACTAGGTGCAAAATTGAATTTAAAATGATAAACGGCCATAAAATGCACAATTACTCAGACATTCCAAAATAGATTATTATGCGCTGCACAAATTATCAGGCTAAAAAGCGAAGTTCGGGAAGACCGCAATTCAATGGTTATGTACTTGGGGATTCAAAAAGGACACCATTCTTACTGCAACTTGTCCGAATTGAAGAAGGCGGTTCCAGATGTACAATACTGAGAGCAAAGGGTGGTGTAAAAAGGGCTATCTTTAGTTTTAAAATAAAAATTGCAATAACATGCCTATAAGTATTTAATTAAGGCTTTTCTTCTATGAGGTGGCATTTGTGGAGTACTCATTACCAAATCAACATTGTGGTAAAGTAGTGTACCTCAAAAAGCAGCATGAAAAAAGTTTCAGAAGCCATATGAACTGCACAAGATTAGATTCGGCACAAAGCGGAGAGGTAGATCATTCAGGGTTTTACCCGTGGCTAAGGGAAAGACTTTGTCTCTGTGGTTATTGTTTTTTTTTTAAATAAATACATTCGGTTATGTTTAGTGAAAGCTACAAACCAGAACAAGTATTTGCAATGCAATAAGTCTTGCCTTTGTGAGAGTTTGAGCTATTGTCATTGTAAATGACAATGCCTTTCATTTATGTGTTTTGAAAACCTGCAAGCGGTGCGTAAACACGCACTTTATACTAATAGTCCTTGCTTACGAGAAGCAAGGCTGGCAGTAAAAGAGGCGCAGTTACGGCCAGCCTTGCTTCTCGTAAGCAACGACTAGAAGTACAAAATGTGCATTTACGCACCGCTTGCAGGTTTTCAAAACACATAAATAAATAAAAAGGCAGTCATTTACAATGCCAATAGCTCAAACTCTCGCAAAGGCGAGACCTATTGCATTGCAAATGCCTGTTAATATAATGCACCTTGCCTTTAGGGCCTGTTAGGCCTACCTTAAAATGAGGTTTTGTGTATAGACACCCAAACACTGGCTCAATTAAGTGGTGAATGGGCTACCTTTAGCAGGCATGTAGGATAAACATTTTTTGCTGTTTATGTGGACCTGTACTGTATAGTAGTAGAGATTATGCTTAGATAATTGCCAAGGCAGATATCTTACCATGTTGATTCAGAAAGCATAAGGGAAACTGCAGCATCATCCTGAAAGGTCCTAATAAAGTCAAATACTAATGAGGGTCTTAGATGTAGAAATACGGCTTTTGACTATGTTACTCTTCTTTTCACTTGGATGCAACTTGTCAGGCAAACTATTTGCATATGTTTTCACAAAGACTTTCACACTATGATAGATACAGGGAGTAGACATTGGTGGAACTATCAAAAATCACTAGCAGCATTCTTTAAAATTCACTTGGAATCCTGACAAGCAGACTGGCTATTGGGTGCACTCAGTGCCGGCTTTATCGCTGGTGACGACTGGTGCGACAATCATTTTTGGCGCCCCCACATCCCCTGACTGCCTCCTCAGATTCTCTCATTACAACAGGGCAAAAGTGCCCCTCATCTAGCCAATAATAAGTTATTGCTACACACAGGGCATCCCCTGAAGTCAGCACCCCCTCCAAAGGTCAGCGCCCAGTCGCACTGCCCTAAAGCGGGCCCTGGGTGCACTATTTGCCCAGAACTTCGTCAGAGTAGCCTCATTGACATGTTGTGAGATAGTTATGCTCAGTGGCCGAAGTGGGAAAAAAGTAGGGGAACTGTGGGTGGAGAATCAGGGGGCGGTAATAACCGAAGATTGAATCAGTGGGCAGAGTTGGGGGTGTGGCTAGAAATAGCAAAACATACCAATTTTTAGTACGTTTAGCATTTCACTGACCAGTTACAGCTTATAACGTTATTTAATTAAAACAATGGATAAACATGTTTATTTGAGGTTTAATTCTGGAAAAAGCAAACATTCATAGGGAATACAGGTTTATGTAAAGCGTGTGAAATATAAGCAGGAACAACATGTTACCGTAATGCTTTTACTCACATTGTTCATAAATCAATGATTATTTTTTGTCTCAAAAATTGAGGTCATGAATACAGGGCTCCTCCTGTACACATGTGTTAAGCAGGGCTCAGAAGAGAAAGGGACTCTTCAGGAGAATCTAGACTCACGGAAACCCACAAAGGCTCCTTCATATTCATGTCAGCCAGCTAGCTGCTCAATCATAATATAGCAAAAAGAACAACTGATGGACAGAATGCAGAACAATATCATACATTCACCCCAGTACAGTGATCTGGGCCTAAATCCATTGTTTCTTTGCTCACCGTGCCATTCCAGTTTGGACCCAGCCATATGCAAATCAGTCTTGATCCTACACCCAATGGGAACAGTCCAGCCCGAACTGCCAGGCCAGGTCCTCCCTGGACTGGAAACAAGCATCCTAGGACCGGTTTCGGGCTTTCAGCCCTCATCAGCCAGGATAGCTTGATTCCAGTGGCATGGAGAGCACGGGACTCATGTCTGAGCATACCTGTTCCACTTGGGGTGACAAATGCAAAAAGAACAATTGATGGACAGAATCCATAACAATGCCATCCATTCACCCCAGTTCAGTGATCTGGGCTTAAATCCATAGTTTTTTGTTCACCACCTCTTCTGCCCCGTCACCTCTCCTGCCCCGTCAAGTCACCTGCCCGTCACTTCTCCTGCCCGGTCACTTCTCCTGCCCGGTCACTTCTCCTCTCCTGCCCTGTCACGTCATCTGCCCGTCATGTCACCTGCCCCTCACCTGCCCGGTCACTTCTCCTGCAAGGTCACTTCTCCTGCCCGGTCACTTCTCCTGCCCGGTCACTTCTCCTGCCCGGTCTCTTCTCCTGCCCGGTCACCTCTCCTGCCCTGTTGCCTCTCCTTCCCCGTCACTTTTCTTTCCCTGTCACTTCTCCTGTCCCATTACTTCTCCTGTCCTGTTCACTGCTCCTGCTCATGCCTAATCACCGCTCCTGCCCCATTACTTCTACTGCTTTGTCACTTCTCCTGCCCCGTCACCTCTCCTGCCCCATCACTTCTCCTGCCCCGTCACCTCTCCTGCCCATCACCTCTCCTGCCCATCACATCACCTGCCTGTCATGTCACCTGCCCGTCACTTCTTGTGCCCGGCCACCTCTCCTGCCCTGTTGCCTCTCCTTCCACGTCACCTCTCCTGCACTGTCGCCTCTCCTGCCCCATCACTTCTCCTGCCACGGCACTGCTCCTGCCCCGGCACTGCTCCTGCCCCGTTCACTGCTCCTGCCCTGTTCACTGCTCCTGCCCCGTTCACTGCTCCTGCCCCGTTCACTGCTCCTGCCTTGTTCACTGCTCCTGCCCCGTTCACTGCTCCTGCCCTGTTCACTGCTCCTGCCCTGTTCACTGCTCCTGCCCTGTTCACTGCTCCTGCCCTGTTCACTGCTGCTGCTCTGTTCACCGCTTCTGTTCTTTCACCGCTCCTTTCCTTTCACCGCTCCCACCCGGTTACCGCTCTAGCTCGTGCCACGTCACCTCTCCTGCCCCGTCACTTCTTCTGCCTGTCACCTCCCCTGCCCCATTACCTCTCCTGCCCCGTCACCTCTCCTGCCCCATCACTTCTCCTGCCCAGTCACTTCTCCTGCCCCGTCACTTCTCCTGCCCCGTCACTGCTCCTGCCCGTTCACTGACGGGGCAGGAGAGGTGACGGGGCAGGAGAGGTGACGGGGAACACCATCCGCATCACGACCAACACCGTCGACACCCTCGCACCCGCCGAGCACCTGCACTTCCAGGTCCACATCAACCCCAAGACCACCCTGAGAGGCACCCTCATCTACAGACCCCGGGGACCACGCACACAATTCAGCAAAGACATCGCCGACTTCATCAGCCCGCACGCCCTCCTCTCCGCTGACTACATCCTCCTCGGGGACCTCAACTTCCACCTGGAGAACAACAACGACCGCAACACCACCACCCTGCTGGACAACCTCGCAAACCTGGGACTCAAGCAGCTGGTCACCACCCCCATCCACTACGCCGGACACACACTCGACCCCGTCTTCTCATCCAGCAAGGACATCACCTTCAGCCACGCCACCGGACTCCACTGGACGGACCACAGCTGCGTCCACTTCAGCTTCAGAAGGACCACGATCCACCACCAGCAACAGGTTGCACGCAGAAGCTGGAACAAGATCACAGCCGACCAGCTCGCGACCTCCCTGAGGATGAACCCTCCCACCAGCGCAACAAACCCAAGCCAGGCGGCCACCAACCTCGCAAAGTGGATCAGCAACTGCGCAGACGACCTCGCCCCTCTGAAGACCCCGCCTAGCAGACCCGGTAGCAAGAAAGCCCCATGGTTCACCGACGAACTCAAGAGCTCCAAAAAGAACTGCCGAGCCCTCGAGAGAACATGGCGCAGAGACCCAACACCGGACAACATGACTGCCCTCAAGCTAGCCACCCGAAAACCCCACCAACTCATCCACGCCACCAAGAAAACCGCATTCAAGGAACGACTGGACAACAACGCACACAACAGCAAGGAACTCTTCAACATCGTTAAAGAGCTCTCCAACCCCAACGCCGGAAACAACGACATCACCCCTTCGCAAGACCTCTGCAACTCCCTCGCCTCCTACTTCCACAACAAGATCACGGACATACACAACAGCTTCAGCACTCAACCAACGCACGCCACGACCGAACCACCGCCCCCCACCACCACCCTCCGCGCCTGGACCCCGATCAGCACCGAAGACACCGCCCGCACGATGAACTCCACCCACTCCGGATCTCCTACCGACCCCTGCCCTCACCACGTCTTCAACAAGGCCGACGATGTCATCGCACCCCACCTGCGGGACATCATCAACACCTCCTTCTACACCGCTACCTTCCCGGAGAGCTGGAAGCACGCCGAACTCAGCGCTCTACTAAAGAAGCCATCAGCCGACCCCACCGACCTCAAGAACTACCGCCCCATCTCGCTGCTCCCGTTTCCTGCTAAAGTCATCGAGAAGAACGTCAACAAGCAGCTGGCCGCCTTCCTTGAGACGAAGGGATCCCTCAACCTCTTGCAGTCCGGCTTCCGGGCCAACCACAGCACCGAGACCGCCCTGATCGCAGCCACCGATGACATCCGAGCACTGCTTGACAACGGAGAAACAGCAGCCCTCATCCTTCTAGACCTCTCCGTGGCCTTCGACACTGTCTGCCACCGTACACTAGTGCAGCGACTCAGCAACGTCGGAATCCAGGAGAAGGCACTGGAGTGGATCATCTCCTTCCTCGCCGGAAGGACACAGAGAGTCCGCCTCCCCCCGTTCAGATCAAAAGCCACCAAAGTCAAGGCTCCTCGCTCAGTCCAACCCTCTTCAACGTCTACATGAGCCCCCTCGCAGACATCGCACGCCAGCACAACCTCAACATCATCTCCTACGCCGACGACACCCAGCTGATTCTCTCCCTCACCAACGACCCCGCCACCGCCAGAGCCAACCTTCACGAAGTGATGAAAGAGGTATCCGAATGGATGAAGAACAGCCGCCTGAAACTGAACTCGGACAAGACGCAAGTCCTCATCCTGGGATCCTCACCCTCCGCCTGGGACGACTCCTGGTGGCCCCCCGCCCTAGGCTGCGCACCCAAACCAACAGACCACGCACGCAACCTGGGCTTCATCCTGGACTCCTCCCGCTCCATGACCAGACAAGTCAACGCCGTCTCCTCGTCGTGCTTCAACATCCTGTTACGTAAGATCTTCCGGTGGATCCCCACCGAGACCAGGAAGACGGTCACCCAGGCCCTCGTCACCAGCCGTCTGGACTACGGCAACTCCCTCTACGCCGGAACAACCGCCAAACTCCAGAAGAGACTCCAGCGGATCCAGAACGCCTCAGCACGACTCATCCTGGACATCCCCCGTTGCAGCCACATCTCCGGACACCTGAGAGACCTACACTGGCTCCCGGTCAATAAGAGAATCACCTTCCGACTCCTCACCCACGCACACAAAGCCCTACACAACCAAGGCCCAGGATACCTCAACAGCAGCCTCAACTTCTACGCTCCCAAACGCCAGCTTCGATCGACCGGCCACGCCCTCGCCACCGTCCCCCGCATCCGAAGAGCCACCACAGGGGGACGGTCCTTCTCCTACCTCGCCGCCAAGACATGGAACTCCCTCCCGACCAACCTCCGCCTTACCCAGGACCACCTCGCCTTCAGGAAGCAACTCAAGACCTGGCTGTTCGAGCAGTAGCGGACCCCCCTCCCCCAGCGCCTTGAGACCCTCTGGGTGAGTAGTGCGCTATATAAATGTTTTGATTGATTGATTGATTGCTCCTGTCCGGTCAGCACTCCTGCCCGATCACCGCTCCAGCCCCATCACTTCTCCTGTCCCATCACTTCTCCTGCCCCGTTCACTGCTCTTATCCGTTCACTGCCCCTATCCGTACAATGCTCCTGCAGGTTACCGCTCCTGCCCATGCCTAATCACTGCTCCTGCCCCTTCACTTCTCCTGCTCCATCACTTCTCCTGCCCCGTCACTTCTCCTGCCCCGTCACCTCTCCTTTCCTGTTACCTCTCCTGTCACTGCTCCTGACACGTTAACTCTCCTGCCCCGTCGCTTCTCCTATCCGTTACTTCTCCTGCCCGTCACTTCTCCTACCTGTCATTTCTCCTGCCCGGTCACCTCTCCTGCCCTAGTACCTATCCTTTCCTGTCGCCTCTTCTGTCCGGTCACTGCTCCCACTGCTCCTGCCCATTTCAATCCGTGTACAACATTGACAAATTACACAAGGTGTCAAGTTCCCCACAGTACTCTGTCTGGGGAAAGCTCCTCTGTAATCACCAGGCCCGGAATGGCCATAGCGGGCACAGGGCGTTTCCCCGGTAGGCTGCTAGGGTGGGGGCTAGTTTTGGGCCCCTGGGAGGCTGATTTGTTACTGGGGGTCGGCATTATCGCCCCCTGTAACAAAATCGGCCAAAACCGAAATGGAACTGGAAATATTATCTGTGACCTGATACTGGTACTTTGTGAATGTCACCAAAATGAAATGAAAAACGTATGTATGAAACTGTTTTAATGTAAAGTGCTCTTATACCTATTATGTTAAGTTTGCACTATATAAAACTATAAAAATAAATGCATAGTAAATAAATAAACAAATATAACACAGGGATGGGGTTGACAGTAATAAGGACTAATATCAAAAGAGAGGTAATCCTATTGATTTGCAAATGACTGAAAATCAAGAAATGTCTCTCAACTCCCGACAATAAGGACCGCTGAACACAAGTGGCAATGGGTGGTAGCAAGAAGTCTGTAGTAAAGTACAGGAAGGTACAAAGCATTACGACATTAGTGCAATTAAGCTTTTTGTTATAGGTCTGGGTGAAACTGGTCTCTGAAATACGACCACTAATTCTTATTTGTGAGTTCACTTGGTAGAAGGCAGATTTCTTGCCCAAAACAGAAAGCACGTACGCTCAAGCTGCTGGGCTGCACTCCCCCTCACCCCAGGGGAGGCCGGCAGAGCAGTTTGCCAGGGCCGGTTTCTGTACCCAGTTTGCCAGGGCCGGTTTCTGTACCCAGTCCGGCCCTGCCACCAGGGTGCCGACCCATTGCCTGCTCTGCCACTATTTGCTTGGCATGTTACAGCTTTTACATGAAAACAAACTATCTCACAGATTGTTTCTTTGCTTGTAAAAGCTGTAATATTACCTTGCCAGTTGAAAAGGGCTCCACTGACTGTATTGTGCATGTGTCAGCCGGAGTCTGTTACTGCCCGGCCTCGCACAGACACAACACATATCTGACAGATTGCACTAGTGTTAGGTAGTCCAGTGTGTCAGATAATGACTTTCAGGGCTTGTTAATCATATGCCCCCTTCCCCAATCAGAAGTTGTGTTATTTGATACTTATAAAGCCTGACAATTGACTCCGAAGGGGCATCTCAGCGCTAAAAATCCACAATTCAATACTGGAAATACGGACCAGAGAAAGGGTCAGCTTATGCTTGAGAGAAAAGCCAGGTCTTAAGATACATTCTAAAAAAGGTTTCATGTTCTGCTTGCTTCAAGAATAGAGGAAGATAATTCTAGCGCTTAACAGCAAGCACTGAGAAGGATCTCCCTCCTCTCGTCTTTAGCCTGAACCTGGGGATTGCGAGACGTTTTCCATTGGCCGATCTCAAGACTCTGGTAGGGGCGTATAATGTGGATTGGTCTGAGATGAATTTTGGCCCAATCCAGCAAATGGCTCTAAAGACTGTTAAGGATTTAAACCGGATCCATTGTTCCACCGGAGTCCAGTGGAGTGCCCTTCGCCATTTAGTTATGGATGTTCTGTGGGGAAGTTTTAGTACAAGTCAAACCGTGTCATTTTGTACTACTTGGAGTTTCTTAATCAGGTATTTAACTACTTCAAGGTAGAGGTTGTTGCAGCAGACACTCATGGAGGTGATCAAAGCATCAGCTACTATTTGTCTAGCTTCTAAAGGGAGAAATTTCAAGAACCTTCTGAGTGATTTGATCGTGGAAAAGCAAGTTCCTTCCACAACAACAATTTGATTCTTTTTTTAAATCTCTTTTTATTGGTTTTTGAAAATGTTCAATGTTGCAACATAACATGTTATACATAAGTTCCACATACATAGTTAATTGGAGCTCATTAGGATTGCTTAGTTAGGGTGTCCTTGAACGTTAGAAGTACAAAGGTGTGATGGCATCCTTAAATGATCGGCCTAGTGAGAAGGTGTTACTCACGTTGACCAGTTAGAGTCAATCTCCTACACAACTATTGTATCAGTATAGTGTGCAGTCTCACCATTCCAACACAACAATTTGATGATGAAAATATAGGTCTGTATCAGATTATTCATACTAAAAGAAAGGATTTCATTTTTTTCTGTGTTACATTTTAGGTGATTCCAGTTCATCCATTTAATAAATTGGCCATGACAACTTTAAAATTAATGGGACTGTTCCCATGAGGCACAGGGTCAGACTGATTTGCATATAGCCATGTCTGAACTGGGGTGGCAGAGTGGGCTAAAGAACGGTGATGGATTGATTCAGATGCTCCATCCATCACCACCCCCTTCTGTACAACTTTAAAATTAAGTCCAGAACTCAAAGAGTTTTTATCCGAAGACAAAATCGTTTGAGTATTTTTGGCATATGACATAGTAGAAATGCCAAATTAATTATTCAAAATGATTAAAGGAGAAATATTTACTTTAAACTAAGTAGGGCTCAGCAAGGAGCCCTGTGGAACACCACATTTTAGTGTTTTATCACTTGACCTAAAAGGGCTCACTGTCACCGTTTGTTTCCTACTGGTAAGGAAGGGCTGGAACCATGCTATTTCTCTTCTTTGTATTCTAATGTCGGCTACTCGCTGTCATAAAATATCATGATATATAGTATAAAAAGCTGTTGATAGGTCAAGGAGAATTAAAACTGCATTATTACTAATGAAAGTGTAAATTTTATGATTTCTGACACTTCCAAAAGGGTCAATTCTGGGGAATGATGTGGTTGAAAACCAACTTGCAGGGGGTGTAGAAACTTGTGGATTTCCAAATGGTTCACAATAATTGAATTTTTTATTTTATTTATAAAGTTTTATATAGCGCAAACATGATCCCAAATGATATCAAAGCGCTTTACAATTGTGGGGAAAGTAAGGTAACAGTTGCAGAACAAGTGTCAAATAGGAATACAGACAGAAATATCAAAATAGAACTCACAGGAAAATAACAATTACAAGGACAAGGGGTCAGAAAAATAATAAGAAAATAACTGGTACATATCGAGATGGAATAGCAGGTAACCGAAGTATAGTTGAAGATGATTTATTTATCTTAGTTGCAGGTTGGTAAATCCATATAGAGCAGCCCCACCAGTAGCAGCCTGATTGCTGCTCACCCCATACGACAACTGTCACACCTAACCTCACAGGAACCAAAACATTACATTCATCAGCACCACTCCAACATTCCATGCAGCACATTCACACTTGCTGAGCAGCTAGGGCCAAAGCAACAGGGGAGAAGCATAAATACATATACAACATACTACACAGTATTTGTTAAATGAATCTGCCTATGATCATTAATGCGCGATTGGCTGTGGTAACAGCACAAATCTTATTGTACAGGAAAGGAAGCATCTAAAGAAAACAATATGTATAAAGGCCTGCAACCCCAGTTTGCGCTACTGACTAAATGCATCGGAATAGAGAAAAAAGGTTTGCCTCTGCATCTTCTAGTTTCTGATTGGGTAGTAGCTCATAGACCTCCCTCTGGAATGCTGGTATCCTGCAGATGGACGGGGCATTCAAAAATTGTGGACCTACCCTCCATTCGAAGACTACCTCAGGTACAGTGGCGGCCAGCACAATGAAGAGGTGGTGAGACGGGTAAAGGGGACACGGGGAGCATGGAAGGGGAAGCAAGGGTGGGCAAGTTAATCATTTTTTTTAAACACTTACCTGAAGCTGCTGGCCGCATTGCTCCTCACGCCTCGGTGTTCTGCTACTTCCTGGTCCCAGCAGACACTAGGACAGCAGTAGAGACTCCTTGCGCAATCCCCGTGCTGCTCTCATGCTATGAGAACAGGGCGGGGATTGGCCTGAGCGTGCTGGTTTGACGCTCGACCTAGAACTGGGAGTCTGTGCTGTTTCTCCAACCTGGCAATTCAATACAGCCCGGTTGGAGAAACCTACGTGCGCATGTGTGTTTGGTCGGCCTGAGACGGCCGACCAAACACACATGCGCACTTATAAGTTCACAAACCAGTCCTTCACCCCCCTACCATGGCCCCTTCCCTTTCCCTCCCTGCACACGCTCAGAGCCAGCAAATAAAAAATAAAACGATTATAGCATATCATTTTATTTTTCACCTGCTGGTCCTGAGCCAATAGGGCGACGCTCCTCCGTCATTGCAGAGGCGCCACCCCTGCTCAAGTATTTTTTGTGTTTAGCAGCCTAAGTTTGTGTTTGTGCGCTGGGGAGTGCAGGTTTATATCGGTTTGACAGTTTTGTGTGTGTAGCTATAACTGTGTCTAATGTTTTCTTTACAATTAAAATGTAACATATTTAGCATTTCTTCCTTTGACAACGTGTGGTGGCTTTTACATCCTTCCACATAAACATGCTAGCATTTTATTTTTTGTTAACCAATACAGTGTAATAAATTCATATATAATTATCATATTTCTCATTTATCGTTTAGAATCAATGATGCATTATGTCCACCTTTTAGTTTTGCACCCTAATTACCATTGTATTCTTAGTTGTTGACTCAAACTGCTTTCCAACAAGGTATGCCATCAGGCAGTTCTCTTTCATGGGCGTGCCCTTTCCTCCAGCTTCCATACAGGTGCTTGTGCATCTCATAATAATAATAATAATAGTAATACATATTGCAATAGTGTTTGCCTGTATGCCTGAACGCGTACATAACAAGTGTACGTGTGTGTGCATGCAATTTGAAAACCTAAGAGGTATTCGGGGCGGAGGTTGGCAAGGCCAGAGGACAGCAGCTGGAGACGCCAACAGTAAGCGACGTCAAGGAAGATCGCTGCTCAGTGCTTTTTTACATTTTGCTCTTATTTTTTATTGCAAGCACAACCCTGCCAGACATATCAGACATATCAAGTGCCTCGAAGCCCAAAACTCAGCAATCACATCTTAGATAAATAAAGTCGAATGAAAGAAAATGCACTACATAAACGTGGCAGGGTTGTGCTGTGCTTGCAATAAAAAAGGCAAAAATTATATGATGGCACTGTAAATATTTAGTGCTTCTGGGCTTCGAGGCACATCCCGCTGTACGCCCGGCTCACCACTTTCAAAGCCTACCATTTCAAAGCCCACTAGCCGCCACTGCACATTCTAACCACAAATAGCTATCAACGCGCTATGGAAACTTGCCATTTCTAGCTTAAATTAGAAAACAGTACTAAAATATTTCCAGCGTGGAATATTTACTATTAGCGTGTTAGATCAATTGCTAAAGAAACCTGAATGAACGGTTAAAATGTGAGCTTTATTTGTAGTACGTAGATCACTTTTGAGCATTCCAGTCTAATAAATTGGTTTATTTTAAATAGGTTTGCAGTTCAAGGCGAGGCTAAAAATAGGACCAATTAAACTGAGAAGGGCCCAGTGGTCTCCCTGGAGCTGTAGACAGAATGCATTGACATGTCTCTTCTCATCCTTCACTTGGCCCCAATATTTTATCATAAAAGTATTCAAAGTACACGATTGGATACATGATTCCGCTGTCTACGTATTTATAATGCATGCGCTACAATTCTATTGCACTTGACTCTCCAAACGCCGGAGTAGCAAAAGGATCCTTATTAAGGGCCTTATTAAAGGTATTTTGGCCCCAATGACCCCACAGTGTTGCTCCCTCGTCCCAGACTTAGCCCTTATGAACAAATAGAAGGACATTGAGCGCCTACGGAAATGAGTGAAAAGTGCAGAAACAAGCGATAGCCCTGTATGCTTTCTGTTCCTTCAGCTGCCTCATGTCCCTTAACACCAGCGGTCGAGACTGCACAGTTGGAGCCAGGGGTATCAATTGCTACTCCTGCCTATCCTCAGTTGATTTTTGTTTTGCCTTTAAACGACGTTTACAGATTTCTGGTTGAGGCACGTGTCGTTCTCCAAATTACTAAGAATGAACAACTTGGATTTTCAGGTCAACTAACTCCTTTGCTGGCATTTGAGGATGTCCTCTGGTGCATGCTTTGGGCCAGTCTTAGAGTAGGGAGTTTCTATGACACCGTAGTAGGCTTGGACATGCTTTACCAAAGCTACTGTACCGAGTCGTGGGATGGTATTTGGCTATTGGTGGAGTATATGCAGGTCAAATCACAATTTCATGGCCTACACTGTCTGTCTATATGCCTTGTTTTCCTTCTTCATGCCACCTGTGCCCCATCGTGGTTGCAAGGAAGAACATAGAAGGCAATGTGTATGTGTATGGAAAACACCCTACTAAGAAAACCACCTATAAAGGAAGGCACACTCACATTTCAGAGTGTGTAATGGCATGCATTACACACAAGACTCTTTACACAAACTCCCCTGCTTATCTGGCACAGAAACTAGTGGTATCTGGATGAAGCTGGAACTCCCCATCCGCTAGAAACCACTTACTCCAACCTGCCTTCTTTCAGAAAAAAAGAACCTACAATATGGCCTTCACCGGAGCAGCACCAAGAATTTGGAACTCTTTCCCACCCGCTATCAGAAGAATCCCTTCTCTAGCACGTTTCAAAAAAGAGGCAAAAACCTTCTTCATGGGCAAATTCCTCGTCTAAGGCCTGCCCTCATACACCACATTGTGCCAGATGAATTTAAGACTATCGCTTCTTCCCCAGATCACCAATTCTCCCCGCCGGGAATAAGTGGGACCTTTGTTTTTACTGACTCTAACGGTGAATGTAACCATACACCTGTATCCCCATCCTTTTTGTTGATTATGTATATTTCTGCACTTTAAACTTTTGTTTTGTTCACCACTGTATACCTTGTAAAGCACTCTGATACCCTCACGGGTCAAGTTTGCGCTCTATAAAACACAAAAATAAATCAATAAAATAAATAAGAGATTAGTTGTCAGAATGGTTCACTTGCAATGATACCAAGAATGTTCAGCGGGGTTGTAAAAACTCTTTGAAAAACTGAAGATTGCTTTTGGGAGTGTTCTA
The DNA here is from genome assembly GCF_964263255.1 of Lissotriton vulgaris. NCBI lineage: Eukaryota > Metazoa > Chordata > Amphibia > Caudata > Salamandridae > Lissotriton > Lissotriton vulgaris. The sequence goes on along the minus strand of NC_141689.1, from coordinate 720,666,216 downwards.
CCTATCTCCTACCAACATCCATAGAATCAGCGGGACACATTTTGGAATTGTGGAACTCTCTGCTGTTAGATCTCATGTGCTTTAAAACCATGAAGAGTGGTAGTAGATGGCTGATATGCTCACCCCAACTAGTTGAGAAGGGAAATAGAATTTCATACTTCACCTTGAAGGATCTTTTGGTGAGAGGAGCAGAAGAGCTCATTACACGACAGAAGTTCACATTTAGGTAAAAGTCTAAAATACAATGTAGGAAATCCGACTGGTAGGCTGAAGGCAGAGGCCCCAAATCTGAGGTGTACTGTGGCTGATTTCTCACAAAACATGATTGGAGGGACATTACAAGAGCAAAGTAATAAGATTTGGTCTTTTAAGTGAACACAAGAACTGTTTAAGAGCTATGTGAGAGAGTGCCAGTAGTAATATTTTTGAAAGGTATATAGCAAAGAGATAATTAAACGTATTCACATTTTGGTGGAGGATTACCTGCCCCATTCAGAGATGGTGGGGTTTTCTTTGCCTTAATTGCGTTCAGCAATACTGCATATGCCCTTTCATCAAGCCACACACCTGAAAGCTGAGTCTGCTTTCAAGTAGTTGCATCACACTCTGCATTCTTTTTCCTTGTCCAGAAACAGTCTCCCAAATGTCTCTTACAGGCATCACATTTGCTGCGAGTTTCAGATTCATTTTTCTATTGTCCTAAATGAGACCACCATGTGGTGTGTGGTGGTCCTGAGCAGGAAAAATCAATAGTGGTATCCCTATCCTATCTGGGTCAGGGCATCTACCTCTGTGATCTGGCAGCCCCTTGACGGATGGACCACTAGGTCAAAGGGTTCTATGGCAGAGTCAGCTAAGGCTCTGATGTTGGAATGATGGGGATCCCCTACCTCTAAGTGAGGTGGGGGAGTGGGTTTGGTGGACAGAAGCTGTGTCAATTGGTAACAGGCTTCCTGCTCCAATAAACCACAAATAATGGCCAGGGTGCCTTTCAGTAACTATTAGCGGGACATAGGCTCAGATGAGGCTGAACTGCAAGTGAATGAGGTTGTGTAGATCTAGGAACTATGACCAGTCCGAGATTTTACTTCGAGCATACACTTTGGCATGAAGCAAAAATGAGTCTGTACACAAGGCTGCAAGCTATATCCAAGTAGACATCCTTGGCTTTCAACAAGCTGAGCGGAAGCACTTATTGACATTTTGAACCCAAAGCTCCATGTGGCAGAAAGCACCTTTTACCAGCTGATGCAGGAATCAGTGTCTTAAGTTGGTTCTTTTGTTGCAGATTCCCTTGATTTCATTCAGGTCAAGCATGAAGTTAAAGCACGTGTATACAAGAAGCATCCCTCATGCTTAGCCTGAGGTTGACAGGTTTTGCATACTTGAATTTCCTGAGTTAACGATGCTCTGTTTTAATCCAAGCAGGTCACATCTTTTCTAAATACGTGCTTTATGTGCCTTTACCCTCGAATGATTTACTCCTGGTGGTAAAACTTAGTGTTCTGCAGCGTTTCGATCTATCAAACCCATTCCACCAAGCCTCTGTTATCTGGGGATCACCAGAGACGAAGCAGCAGGTCCAAAAGTCATTAACAACCTTCACAGACAACATGTCTACACGCACCCACTCTTGTGGCTTTCAGCCACCTTTGTCTTATGAGCCACAGACACTCTAAGAAGGCACAACCAGACCTGATGAACTTCGCTCCAGACTACAGCCTTCAGGCACTACAGAAAAACCAATTGGCTCCATTGATCCTGAGTGTCAACTCTTGAGATGTGTCTTTGTAGCCCTGGTACAAAATATAAGTCCAAGAGGTACATAAGCACAAAGTGAGCTATCCTCAGTTTCTTCTTCTTTCAAAGCATATGCAGAGGTGAGAGGTTCCAGGAATGCAGGAGGAATATCTCACTTTTAAACCTATTGGAGGGTAACCTAAACTAAACCATAGCTGTTCCTAAGTGACCCACTTCCCTTTAACTAGGAAGTGACATGATCTAACAACTGTAGAGTTCACTTGAGATTAAAGAACTCTCACATGCCATATGCTCCGACTTCCAGGATAACAGAGGACGGCCTAGAACAGCAGCAACTCTGTGCCTGGCAGGTTCTTTCAGCTCTGACACACCAAAGGCCATTCACACTTCTAAGGAGAACAACAAATACAAGTTAGTTCCAGACAGTGGTGGAAGTACACAACTAAATCTACTATTATCTATTGCACACACATATTCTCCCCATGGCCTCTCAGTTGGTCAGAGTGTAGGCTTTCTGCCTTTATTCACTTGCCTATATTGGAAAGACTATTGCAAGCAGGAAATCAGATGCATCCTTAAAAAAACATCTGCATACTCTAGGGACGTGTCCATGTGTGAGACGGTTATTGGATGTACAGATCCATATTCTGACTTGAGTTATACAGGTTCACCTGCGCGTCTATGCCCTAGATACAGAGCCTGATCTGCGACTCCCTCTGCAATGAAAGCAGTGACCGCCTGGGTGAGAGGGTGAGCATCCTCCACTGCCTGGAACCCAGAAGAGCAGAGTTAGGCTGGGCAGAGGAGACAGCAAAGGCCACCCGGCCCTGGAGGCCACCACGTGGGTCTGAGTCCTGCTGTTGACTGTCCCACAAAGGGTCAGGGTCACCTGGATTATAGAAACTGTCTGTTGCCAGGGCGGGAAACGAAAAGAAGAATATTATAAGCAGCTGAGCAATATCCGCAGATACAGCACACTGACAAATTCCTGTGAGCGAGGTGAATGGAAATACATTTGTGTAGTTTAACCTGTTCAACACTCATGACGAGCTCAGCTCGTCATGAGGCACAGTGGAGCTGTGCTCATGACGAGCTGAGCTTGTCATAACATCCCCGGAACGCCCATACAGGGATAATTCCCCTCCTGTGTGGGGCGTTCCAATGAGTGGGCGGAGTCGTGACAAGCTCAGCTTGTCATGAGCACAGCTCCACTGTACAGCGTGACGAGCTGAGCTCATCACGAGCACCGTGGCGCCGCGCGGCACCCCTCCTCCCGCACCGCGTGGGAATTAGCCCCGCATGGAAGGGAGGTTTCCTCTGTAAATCTCAGCAGGTTTGACCTGCTCACATTTGTCAAGGGAAAGCACTGGGGGTGCAATAGTAATTGCACAGTTGGAATTTCAATCCCAATTGTATTTTTTTTAATTTACCTCCATCTTGTGATCAGGGTCTAAGTCTCCAAAGAGGGAGAAGGTGGGTGCCTAGGAAGAGCACCACAGCCAAAATATTCAAGTTGCCAAGGCTGTTGCCACTGTGGCGGGCACATCCTAATACCCCCACGGGAACCCGTCCTTATGGCGAGCGGTCCCTATTACCACGAGGATGGTGGGTGGGCAAAGTCATCATTAGGGGTCATTAGGATGGCGGGCGGACTTTGGCCGCCCGCCATCCTCGTGGTAATAGGGACCGCCCACCATAAGGGCGGGGGTCCCGTGGGGGGTATTAGGATGTGCCCACCACAGTGGCAGGCACATCCTGCAAGTTAAGCATTGTGGCGGGCGGTGCTCTCGGCACCGCCCGCCACAATGCTTAAAAAGCACATTTGCATAATCAAAGCGGCAGGCACCGCGCGGTGCCTGCCACTTTGATTATGCAAATACAGGGGGGTACCACAGGTACCCCCCCATGTGCACCCCCTACTCTCCTTCACTCTGGGGGCCTGCAGGGGGCCCCCAGAGTGAAATCCACATGCCTTTCCGCAATGCCACCCTCCAATGGGTTTAAAAGTTAGAAATTCCTCCTGCATTCCTGGACCTTCTCACCTCTGCATATGCTTTGAAAAATGCCTATCATAATATGGCTGGCGGTGTCTGATAGACACCGCCACAATATTATTCCTTTTCCGCCCTGGCCGCAAGGTGACCAGGGCGGAAAAGCGGCGGACGGTCTTTCCGTCCGCCGAGGTCCCCCCGCCATTCTAATATGGCGGGGGGAAATCAAGAGTGGATGTCGGGCGGATTGGCCCCGCCAGGTTGGCGGAGGCCTCCGCCAGCCTGGCGGGGGCAATCCACCCAACATCATAATGGGCCCCTATACTTGTAAGATAAATATGCACAGAAACCAAATTTTCACAAGGTGCTGTGTATGCGCCATATACATTTGGCAGTGAAGCTGCATGCGTGATGCAAATTTAATGGGAATCTAAAGAGGACATTTTACGGTTTAAATCTTTTTATTGATTTAGAAGAGTACAATAGCCACCACCTACATCCACTAGCTGGTGGGGAATGAAACAATATTCAACACAAACGAGAAAGAAAGATAAAGAAGAAAAGAGAGATGGGCCTGAGTAGTCTAAGGAGAGGGGGAAGTTTTACATTATAGTCTGCTTTAGCTATCCTGGGGGGTCGCGGCGCCTAATCGCTTCATTGTCTGTGGGAGGAGGTTCTTTGGTGAGTCTTAGTACCCGGAGGTATCTCGGGCAAATACGCTCCACACACTCTATAGATGAGAATGCTGAAGTAGTTCCCCAGGTTTTGTCAAATTTGAGAAGAGAGTGTGTAATGCCTGCTGTAATGTTTTCCATACTCAACAACTCCCAGAACCTATGCAACCAATCCAGGCAGGTCGGTACCTTTTTTTTATCCCATCGGGATAGCAGCACCTGTTTAGCCGCACCTAGGGCTAGGGTGATCGCTCTCTCTTGGCATGATTTAAGAGGATAAGTAATAGCATTGGGGAGTCCTAACAATACATAGCTAAGGAATATAGGCATTTCGGTGTGGTGTATGTTTTCTACATCGTTTAAAATCAAGTTCCAGAATGTTTGTATCTTCGGGCAGTGCCAATGGATGTGTGAGAGGCAGCTCCGCAACCCACATCCATGCCAACACTGCCTTAAATACCTGAACTTTGCATTGTTTATTTGACTTGCCTGGCTGATTTATGACTGTGCTGTAACTGGGTGATAAATGACTTATGGTTGAATTTACTGATTGAGAGAGTAACTTTACTGATTTGTTAATAAACTTTCATGGTTTGCAAGTTTGCTCTTCTCCATTGTTCCTGTGGGGCAAATTCTGCTTCACTGTCATTTATTTACTGTTGAATTTATGATCTTAGCTTTAGCTCGAGATCATTGTCCATCTGAGTAGGTGCAGCGCGAACTGGAGACTGCATTAAATCAAAACTTAGCTAGGTTTGGCTGCCTGCTGTTGGCTCTTTAAATGAATGGATGGAGGCGATATCTCAGCAACGTTCTGCACTGCAAAGTGTTATGTTTTTTTTGGGATAGTAGGTCTTAGAAGGGTTTAAATCTCAATTATAGCAAAAAGTGCCTGAACATGAGGTTATTGCTAAACATCCAAAAAAGCATTAATTTGGCTAGACACTAGCAAGTGAAAATAAAGTTATACAGAAACTCATGAGAAGTGTATTGTTTTAGTTCAAAATCTTTTATTGAATTTTGTTTAGAAACAACTAATAAAGACAATACAGAAAACATTAATTAGCAAAAATACCTAAATAACAAATCAAAAATGAATCATCAAGATTACAAAATGACAGTAGGTATTTGGAGAATACAGATTGAAAAGATAACTAAAAGAGGAAGGGAAGGGAAGGGAAGGAAAGGAACAAATATAACAACTAGTGTATAAAATGAATACAGAGCTACAATATTGTATAATAAGAATAGCTTATTTGAAATAAAATCACCATTAAAGTTATGAATATAACATTATGAGGATAAATATATATCAACAGGTGTCCAAAAAGATTAATGAGCGATTGCATTATGAGTAATCCCTTTCACTGATAATTGAGCACCTCTTCTAGTAAAGATAACCCACGACCACCATGCATTAACAGATAATATAGAAGCATCTTTCCAATAAAAAGTAATGGATTTTAATGCTCCTGAGATTAGGAAATTTAAAAGTTTACTTTCTAAATCATGTAAGTCTTTAGATATAACAGCAGATTTACATATTCATTGATAGGAAATATCTGTATGAATCTTGAAAATCTTTGTTATGATATCCCAAACGTCAGACCAAAATTAAAAAACCAAAGGACAATCAAACAGCTTATGTTGTAATGTACCAGGATGTAATTTACAATGACAACAATCTGTCCATAAACGATTGTATAGGATATAAGAATTGGTTTGGTAAATTGAAACAGGTAGCCAACCAGATATATAACTAAGCCAAATATCCTTCCACATGTAGATAGATAAAGGAAGTGAAAGTTCATTGTTCCAAAAATTGGAAATCAGCTCTAAATTGCTACATAAATTATCTGATACTTTTTTTATATAGAATGGAAATGAGATGAACTAGCGACTGTTTGAATGTAAATTGATAAATCAGCTATAACATTAGAAGGAATAGCGTTGGGGAAGGAATCTAAGATTGAAATGCAGAGAAATTGATATTTAATGAGGTCAGATTTACATAAACCAAAATTTGCTTGTAACTTTTCAAAATAAATAAAGGTATTGTTGGAATAAACATCTTTGAGGTAAAAAAATACCAGCTTTAATCCATGAAGACCAGAAAGTACTACTTCTGTTCAGTTTAATGAAACTACTTTACCATAGGGATAATTCATCAGTATATTATTCATGGGAACGAGAACAATTAAGTCAAGATCATTAAACAACATTTTAGTAGATTTAATAATAACTGATTTTTGAAAAAATGTAGCCTTGTTACACATAGACACCAAAGTAGGTAATGGAAATGGACTTACTATTGATTTCTAAATAATTAACCATGCAGGAGGATCATTTAAAAATGAGTGATTAAACCATAATGAACTTCGTTTTAAAGTAAAAGCTTCATGGTAAAGATAAAAGTCTGGGATACCAAATCCAGCATTACGTTTAGGTACTTTTAAGTTTTTAAAGCTAATACGAGATTTGTTGTTCCTTAAAAATTTTGATAAAAGTTTATCAACATCTTTATAAAACTTTAATGGAAATTGAGTAAGGAGCATGGCAATGGTATAAAAGATTTTGGGAGCAATAGTCATTTTAATGGAATCCATTCTGCCCCTACATGAAAGATGTAATGATGCCCACTTAGACGTTTTGTTTTTAATATAATTTAAGATGAAATCACAATTTAAATTTATTGTTGATTTTATAGATGAGGCAAATAGAATTCCAAGATATTTTAATTTATTCTTCTGCCATATAATTTCACGCATTGGTTGCATATTAGGAGTGCAATAAACATTCAAGGGAAAAAATTCTGTTTTTTTGGTATTTAAAGTATATCCCGAAACTGTAGACTAATTTGTTATAATATCCATTAATGAGGGGAAGGACGATATAGGGTCACTAACATATAAAAGCACATCATCCGCATAAGCAAGTGTTTTAACATTAACATCCTTAATACTTATTCCTTTAAAATTATCACATTTTCTTATAGAGGCAAGAAAAGGTTCAATGCCAATTAAAAAATAAGAGAGGTGAGAGAGGACACCCTTGTCTTGTACCTCTAAAAAGAGAAAATTGATATGATATTTGGCCATTAATAAATAAACAAGCAGTAGGGGCAAAATATAGAACTGAAATCATGCGTATAAAAGTATCTCCAAAATCAAAAGAGGATAGCAAAGAAAAAAATAATTGCCAATGGATTTTATCAAATGCCTTTTCAGCATCTAATACTAAAATTCCAGATGGTAACGTTAAAGTAGGACTTTGCTCAATAATATGCAGCAAAGTTTTTGTATTATTAGCAGAATATCTATTCTTCATAAAAGCAGATTGTTCAGGGTGTGTAATTAAGCATGGGCGAATTTTGCGAATCTCGCGTTCGCGAATTTTTGCGGATTTGCGAACTCGCAATCCGCAAAATCCGTGAATTCTCGCGAATTTGCGGATTTTTTGTGTTCGCGCGGGTTTCTGCCAGTTCGCGAGGGTTTTTGTACAATTTCGCAAACGCGAACTTACCTGTCGGGTCGCAAGTTTTGCGAACTTGTTGTTTCTACGTGTCCAGCCTGTTTGGGACACTCTTCTTCATTACTGCCACCCTCTGTCCCCACTGCCACTCTCTGACTACTCATGCCACCCTCTGGCCCACCCATGCCACCCTCTGTTTCATCACAGCACCCTCTGGTTGTCCAGTGTACATTATTGTGGCAAAGCAAAGCACACCTTCCCTGCCTCAAGTGACCTGAATTAATTTGGGGCTGATTAATGTGTCACAGAATATTTTTTTAGCTGGCACCTGCTTCCTTAGTGCTTCCTGATTAGTGATCTTTTCACTTGCTAAGTGCTTTCATTGTTGCAAAATTAGTTACAACACCTGCCCTGCCCCAACTGACAATAATGAATTAGGGGCTGATTAATGTGTCACTGGATTTGAACTTCCAGCCTGGCTCCTGCTTGTCTCCCTTAGCTGTAATTCAGGACCTTTGTGGCATATGTGTAACTATTCTGAGGGTCAGAGCAGGGTCACATAATAGTTGCAAGTAGGCAACTGAACTCTGGAGGGGCCCCTCAGGAAGCACTACAGGAAATGGCTACTAATGATGAGCTTGAACTTTTGAACCTGGTAAGTAGTTTCAGTTTTGCTAAGATCGTATTTCTGCAATTTAGCGCTTATTCGCGGGGCGCGAAGTTGAACTGGGAAGCCGCAAACTCACGCGAACAGTGCGAGCAAGCCATAAAATCCGCTGCTCGCGGATTTGCGGATTTTGCGGGAAATTCGCGAATCTCGCGGATTGCGAATTTACCGAAAATCCGCAAAATCCGCGAGCGGAACGGATTTTCCGCCCATACTTATGTGTAATAGAATCTAAAATGGAGCACAATCTAGTAGCAAGTATGTTAGCATATAATTTACAATCTTGATTAATTAAGGATATAGGATGATTATTAGACACAAGAGTGGGATCTTTATCTGGTTTTGGAAGTACTATAATTAGAGCTTCTGTAAAAGAACCGGAGGTAGTTCCTGTAGATCCCAAAAATGTAAATAGTTGGTGTAAAAAAGGTAAAAGGTGTGGCTTAAATTCTTCATAAAATTCCGCTGGAATCCCATCAGGACCAGGAGATTTTTTTCTTTTTAACGGATGTTATAGCTGATAAGATTTTATCAATATTAATAGGTGCATCAAGTCCAATTTTATCGGATTGAGAAATTTTGGGCAATTTACAGGAATATAAAAAGGAATCAATTAAGGAAACATCTTGAAAATCGGGTTTATTATATAATGCAGAATAGAAATTCTGAAATTCCTTAACAATTTCATTGTGAGAAAGAGCAATGTTACCATGAGGACCATAAATTGAAGTAATTTGAGTTTTATGTTTTTTTATATGTAAATATTTAGCTAATAGTCTTCCGGATTTATTGCCATTAAAATTAAATCTGGCTTTAGCATTAGAGATCTGGATACCCGCTCTTTTAATAAGGATTTAACTAAATTCATAACACAATTTTTGTAACTTAAATTTATATTGAGATTTGTTAGATGTAATAAAAAGTTGTTCAAATTTCGCAATCTGTGTTTGAAAGCTTTTAGCATTGGCTTGAAAGGCTTTATTTTCATGGGTCATACTAGATATATATACACCCCTGATATAAGCTTTGAAAGCATCCCCTCTACTAACCATAGAAGTAGAACCTTCAGGGTTGAGTAAAAAATATTCTTGAATGGCGGATAAAAGTTTAGGCTTTTTATACTCATTTAAAATTATACCAGTGTTTTTTCCCCATCTAGATTGTTTAGTGAAATTTGATTCCAAATTTAAAACCAAAGAAATCATAGCATGATCTGAGATGTCAATGTTACCAATACTAGGAGTAGCTATTGAACAAATTAATTTCCTGGAAACCAATAAACAATCAATTCTAGAATGGGAATTGTGAGGATTTAAAAAGAACGTAAAACTTTTTTCTGTAGGAAAATGTAATCTCCAAACATCAGCTAACTTAGTGGCTTGAACAAATTATTTGAAAGCAAAATAAACTTTAGAAGGGTGAAACTTAGTAAGAGAAAATCTATCTAATAAAGGGTCAGAGATAACATTAAAATCCTCTACAACAGTGAAAGGGGCATTACCGACTTTTAGAACCTCTGTTGTGAGAGTAGTCCAAAAAGCAGGGTCATCTGCTGTAGGGCCATAGACATTTAATAAAAATAGAAAGGAGTCATAAACTTTGATTTGAACTAGTGTATATCTACCTTCCTTGTCAGAAGTTTTACTTAAAATTTGACAGTGTAATTTATTTGCAAACAAAATAGCTATACCATTTTTTTTTACCATTAGCAGGAGAAGAGACAGTAGTATCTACCCATTTCTTTTTCAAATAATCTAAAATGTTGTCATCAACATGATTCTATTGTATGAAACAAACATCCGCTTTGCAAATAATCTAGAATTTTTGTACGCTTAACTGGATGGCGCAAACCTTTAACATTGAATAAAACGACTTTAATATTATGTATATTAGCCATAACAGAAAAAAGAGATCAAGAAGAGGCAGAAAAAAGATCAAGACAATAAGAAAAAAATAGCTCCAAGTAAGGAAGAAGGAAAGGAAAAATTAAAGAACATGGAAAAAACGACAAACACAAGACATAAATGTGAAATGTGAAACGCACACATGCTTTACAAGCACGACCCGAACCGCTGGAGCCCTTTACAACGAAATTTCAGTATTGTGTCAGAAAATACATAACTGGTGAAAATCATGTAGCAGAGGCATTAGTATCCATTGAATGTTGTGTCTGATGCTCCAAAAAATGTCTCAAACCTTCTTTTTTTTTTTAATGTATCCTTTATTGAAATCACAGGATAAAATACAATGACTTTAGTACATCATGGTTTCGATCACATCCCGAGGATGTCTGTCATAGTAGCAAGTGCATAACATTTCGCAAGTGGATGATGTTACATTCAGTTCAACAATTGCGTGGAATGGCCGTTCCCATCAGCTCAGTACAGCAGCGTTTTTGCACAATAAAGAAATATGCAAAGTTAACAAGTGAACAGTGCGAAACAGGAGTGCAAAAACATGGAAAAGAAAAAAAGAGAGGGAGAAGAAAAAGAACAAAAAAGAAAAGAATTCTAGGGGTCGGGGGTCTGGGTGTGTGCGTGGTCGCCAACTTCACTCGTAGTGGGTGTGTGGTCGCAGGTCGGCACCCGCAAGTGTGCTGCTCGGGCTCGGGTGTCCCAGAGCTCTGTTAATGATGTTTCGCCTAGCAACGGGGGGGGGGTCCGGAGGGGGCCAGTATCGTGAGGGGTCGGGCCTTGTGCAGGTTCGTTCCGTGTCAGTTGTGGCATGTCCTCGTCAGTGGATGCCGTTGAGTTGCCCGGAGGCTGGGTGGGTGGGCTGCTGCCATGTGTGGTAATGGCGCGGTGCGTGGTCGGCGACGCAGCAGGGTCCGCCTGGGTGTCTTTGTGTAGGGATCTCAGCATCGCGTCCCATAGGTCTGCGATCGGTAATTTCCGCAGGCCTGCAGTTTCCTCATTATGTAAAGTAGTGCTCTCGGCTTTGGCCCAGTTATCCAGGGAGGCTCGCCAGTGCGTCACCTGAGGGGGGGTGGACCGCTTCCAGTGTTTCGTAATCAGGCGTTTAGCTGTTATGAGGCCCAGGTCCCAGAAACGTGAGGGGACTTTGTTATGTTTGGTTCTCTTATAAACCCCCAGTATGCATGCCTCTAAGCATGGGCGGAAAATCCGTTTCACTCGCGGATTTTGCGGATTTTCTGTAAATTCGCAATCCGCGAGATTCGCGAATCTCCCGCAAAATCCGCAAATCCGCGAGCAGCGGATTTCATGGCTTGCTCGCACTGTTCGCGTGAGTTCGCGGCTTCCCAGTACAACTTCGCGCCCCGCGAATAAGCGCAAAATTGCAGAAATACGATTTTAGCAAAACTGAAACTACTTACCAGGTTCAAAAGTTCAGGCTCATCATTAGTAGCCATTTCCTGTAGTGCTTCCTGAGGGGCCCCTCCAGAGTTCAGTTGCCAGTTGCAACTATTATGTGACCCTGCTCTGAACCTCAGAATAGTTACACATATGCCACAAAGGTCCTGAATTACAGCTAAGGGAGACAAGCAGGAGCCAGGCTGGAAGTTCAAATCCATTAATCAGCCCCTAATTCATTATTGTCAGTTGGGGCAGGGCAGGTGTTGTAACTAATTTTACAACAATGAAAGCACTTAGCAAGTGCAAAAGATCACTAATCAGGAAGCACTAAGGAAGCAGGTGCCAGCTAAAAAAATATTCTGTGACACATTAATCAGCCCCAAATTAATTCAGGTCACTTGAGGCAGGGAAGGTGTGCTTGCGTTGCCACAATAATGTACACTGACTGGACAACCAGAGGGTGCTGTGATGAAACAGAGGGTGGCATGGGTGGGCCAGAGGGTGGCATGAGTAGTCAGAGAGTGGCAGTGGTGACAGAGAGTGGCAGTGATGAAGAAGAGTGTCCCAAACAGGCTGGACACGTAGAAACAACAAGTTCGCGAAACTTGCGACCCGACAGGTAAGTTCGCGTTTTGCGAAATTGTACAAAACCCTCGCGAACTGGCAGAAACCCGCGCGAACACACAAAAAAATCCGCAAATGCGAGTTCGCAAATCCGCAAAATTCGCGAACGCGAGATTCGCAAAATTCGCCCATGCTTACATGCCTCCCATGTGTGCGGTATTTTCTGATCAGTGCAGTTTTCCAGTACTTGTATTAGTGCTTGCCAGTAAGCCTGGAGATGTGGACAGCTCCATAGCATGTGTAGGATGTCTGCGCCTACCAGCGTGCATCGTGGGCAGCTAGCCGTGGCCCCCGGGAAATATGAGTTAATTTTGTCCGGGGATAGGTACGCGCGGTGTAGGATGTAGAATTGAATGAGTTTGAATCGTGCATTACTTGGAATGTTCTTCGGGCCCGCTAGCGCCATTTCCCACTCCTTCTCCGTCCAGTCCCTGCCCCTGTCTGTCACCCACTTATCCTTCAATGGTTGTAGGCCGTGGTGTGTGTGCGATAGCAATGCGTATGTCAACCAATGCACCACATGCGTGCCGTTCCCCATAGCATGCAGATGTTGTATTAATTGGTGAGTGGGTGGTTCTTCCGCCATTGATCCCCACTTACGCGAGTAAGTCAGTACTATGGAGGCGTGCAGCAGAAATTGCCCCGGCGGTAGGCCAGTGTCTTCCGCTAGTGTTGCGAAAGGAAGCAGTGCGCCGTCGGCGTACAGATCTGCCATGGTGTCTATTCCTGTGCGTGACCAATGTTCTAGCGCTGCATCTGAGATGACAGTGGAGGCCGTGGGTGTGCCTAGGAGTGGCAGGGCTGGGGCGTATGGCTTTACATGTTTAGTGAGCTTCAGGCTCCTGTTGTAGCATTTGACCGCGACCGTCACGTGCAGCTGTGTCACCCTCCTGGCAGGCGCCAAGGGGTGAAAGAGGGAGTGGATCTGGGCGTGTGTCAACATATCATCGGCCGTGGCCATGTCAGGTAGGTGCTTGCCCGCTAGCCAGGCCGTCACCCACTGCAACTGCACCGCCAGGTAGTAAAGTTCCAGGTTTGGGACCGCGAGACCCCCATCTGCTACAGGGGCGTAGAGTTTCCTTAAGGCCACTCTAGGTCTCCCGGTATTCCATATCAAGTCCCTGAGCATGGATTCCAGCTCCCGGAATGTGTGAGTTTGGACGTATGTTGGAATATTGGCAAAGTAATACAGGAGCCTGGGTAGGACGATCATCTTCATAAGTGTCACCCTGCTTGGCACATTGAGCCGGAGCGTCTTCCAGAAGGAAATCTGGGACCTAATAGATGTGACCGCACGTGTGAGGTTACCATCCAGTATGTCCTGGGGCGTCCGATAGATATAGATGCCTAGATACCTAAACATGGTAGGGTGCCATGGTAGCCGTTCCCCTTGGATCACTACCTCAGTGTCGGGGACTCCTTGGTCGAATGCGTACACCCCCGACTTCGCCCAGTTAACCTTAAGGCCCGACAGCTCGCCAAAGGACTGGAAGATTTCCGTCAGGTCCTGTGGTATGCATGCGAGGTCCCTGACATATAGGAGCAAATCGTCGGCGTACAGTGAAACTATGTGCAGGCCATCCGCCAGGGGGATACCCCAACGCGCACCCCTATCTCGTAATATCGCAGCCAAAGGTTCTATCGCCAGCGAGAACAACAGGGGGGATAATGGGCAGCCCTGTCTGGTGCCGCGCCTAATCTTGATGGTATCAGACATCAGCTTACCTGTGCGGACACGCACCTCTGGTTGTTTGTATAACAACCCAACCAGTTCGATGAAGTCGTCGCCTAGGTCAAATTTGCGCAAGACTGCCAGTAAGTAGGGCCATTCGACCAAGTCGAACGCCTTCTCTAGGTCAAGAACCAGGCAGCCTGACCGTGGCCACGCCGGAACTGCATAGGTCTGGACACGGAATAGCCTCCGTATGTTTTGGGAGGTACACCTGGTGGGCACAAAGCCATTCTGGTCAGCGTGTACCAGTGTTGGCACAGAAGCCGCCAGTCGCCTGGCCAATGTCGACGCTAATATCTTATAATCCGTGTTGAGTAGCGCCAGCGGCCTGTACGACCCAAGGAGCATGCCATCACGGTCGGGTTTCGGAAGAGACACCAGTGTCGCCTCGTTCATGGACCGAGGCAGCGTTGAGTCCTCGAGCGCCGCCGAGTACACCCGGATGAGTTCCGGGATGAGGATATCAGAGTAGGCCTTATAATATTCCGCTGGTAGCCCATCCAGGCCAGGGGCTTTGCCATTGGAAAGTGCGAAGATGGCCTCCCGTATCTCGTCAGCCGTCAAAGGGGCACCTAGGTCATCGCGCTGATCATCAGTTATGGTAGGCAATGCACGTCTTCAAGGTAGGTATCGATGGCCTCCCGCGCGACCAGTAGGCGAGATTGATATAGGTTGTTGTAGTGCATCACAAACGCACCGTGTATCAGCACCTGTGTGTGTGCTACTTGGCCATCGGTCAGTCGAATTGCGGTCACTGTGGGTGAGCGTTCCTCTCGTTGTATGAGCCAAGTCAATAGTTTGCCGGGCTTGTCCCCCCTATGATGTGTGCGCGCTGAGTGGGCCGCATAGTTAATGTGCTTCGATCGGTCGAGCAGTCTGTCGTGCTTTGCTCGCGCTTCCAGCAAGGCCGTGTCGTCATCAGTGTTCTCAGATTGTTCTAGGCGGTGTAGGGCGGACTCTAGGCATGTGAGTTCAAATTCCAGTTGGCGCCGGGAGCGGGCCTGCGTGCCCAGGCAGTAACCCCTGAGGACCACCTTGAACGCATCCCATTCTACCTGGGGTGATGTCGCAGTGCCAGCGTTATCCTCGAAATATTGCACTGTTTGGGCAGCTATTGAGTCCCTGAACTGGCCATCTAGTAGGACATCGGGTTGTAATCTCCACGTTGGAATCGGAGGCCGCGGCTGCTCCCAGAGCATGTCCATGACATGGGGATTATGATCAGAGTGTGTACGGCCCATGTAACAAACGTCAGCCACGTGTGGTAGGAGTTCGCTAGACACCATGAATCTGTCCAGTCTAACGTGTAGTGCGTGGGCGCTCGAGTAGAACGAGCAGTGTCGAGTATGTGGGTTGCTGGTGCGCCATGCATCGTGTATATCCCACTGGGTGGCCCATGTCCGGAGCGAGCTCGCAGTGTGGTGGGCGGTTGAGTTGGGGGGTGGAAGGTGTGAACGGTCCAGGGCAGTGTCCAAGGTGCCATTGTAGTCTCCTCCCAGAACCCAGGGGACGCCATGCCAGGGGGCCAGAGTGTCTGATAGTTTCGCCAGGAAATCCGCCAACCCAATGTTGGGTGCGTACACTGAGACCAGTACGAGCGGGTTGCCGTCGAGTGTGCCATGGACTGCGACAAACCGCCCTTCAGTGTCTATACGTGTCCCCAGCGTCGTCCAGGGTGGCCCGGTCGCACCCATAGCAGTGTACCCCTGGCATAGGAGGAGAAGCCCGTGGCGTGCAGCTGCCATGCCACCTACGTCTCAGCGTGAGCACCTCCGCGCCACTCAGGTGTGTCTCTTGGAGGAGGGCTATTTGGACGCGATGGCACTTCAAATAGGAGTGAATTTGAAAGCGGCGCGCCGGTGTGTGAATGCCTCTCACGTTCCACGTGCACAATCTAACCGCAGACATTGCAGTGACAAACAAGCACCCCTCCCCAGGTCCCCCCGACCACCCCCATGCCCGCCACCTCCTCCACCCGGCTGTCTCCACCCGCCGACCCGTTGAAGCAAATAATAGCTGACCACTGTAATACAAATGGGAGAAGAGGGGGATACTCGGCCAACGAAACATGCAGCTATGGAACAACTCTAACAATCAAAATGCCAAAGGGTCGGATGAAAAACGTGCTCCCGTCCTTACTCTCTAGGAGAGCAACAAAGTTCTGAACCTTCTTTAGGGGGGTGGAATTGCTATATGCACAGTATCTCTCAGCAAAGAGTCTATAGTACTTTCGTGAGTGGGACCGCCTCTGTCCCGGGGGTGATATGCCAGACCGTACCGCCTGACTAGGCAGGGGACCCCACTAGAGTACATAGCAATCGGCATACTTTACGTGTCTGTCGTCTTCTCCGACCAGTGGAGTCATTCCCGGGCTTCACTATGTGCAGTCACTGGGTCCAGTGGCCGGTGCGAGGCACTTCAGCCGGCAAGGGCCTCCATCAGTGTTACACACAAAGGTCTGCTGCAGCGTGGCCGGTGCTGGCCATACTAGCCAATGTAGTCCGAAGTTTGTGGGGTGACATCCGGTCGATTCCCCGATGTCTGTGAGTCCGACATTCCGTAGATGGCTTTATCGTCGCTTTGGAGGTCTCGCGCGCTGCCGCTTGCAGTCTCGCTATGCACAGGGGATCCACTGAGTTCCATGACAAGGCGGAGGGCGTCTTGCTTCTCCTTCCTCGAGGCGTCTTCCGGGGGGAGGCTTGCGGTGTGCCCGTGGCGTCCTTTCGTGGCTGCTGGCGAGGCCTGCGCTGTCTTCTGTTGCCACCCGGTTGGCGGCGGGGCGCGGTTCCCGTGCGGGTCTTGGGGACTGTGCCCACCCCACTGTCTAGCCAGGCCTCCACGTCTGCGGGCTCGGTGAAGAAGTGAGTGCGCTCTCCCGCCACCACCCGTAGCTTCGCCGCGAACAGCAGGGAATACTGTAGCCCCAGCTGTCTCAGGCGCTTTTTCATGTCGAAAAATGAATGGCGATGACGTTGTACCTGTATTGTGTAGTCCGGGAAGAACATCACGGTCGCATTATCAATGCGAATCTCATTGAGTTTGCGTGTTTCTCTCAGGATCGTGTCCCTGTCGCGGTAGTTCAGGAGACGGATCAGCATGGGTCTGGGATTGGACCCCGTCGCCAACGGTTTGGTGGGGACTCTGTGTGCCCGTTCAATCACAAAGTGGGGGGACAACGATCCCTCCGGCAGCAGGTCTCTCAGACACTGTTCCATGTGTACTTCAGGGGTGCGCCCTTCCCATTTCTCCGGGACCCCCACTAGGAGCACGTTGTTCCGCCGTGCCCTGCCTTCCGCATCTTCCGCCCTGTCCTCGAGAAATTCCACCCTGTTGAGCAGGTCCTGTATCTGTTTATGGGACTGATCGGCCTGAGGCTTGAGCGTTTGTAGGTCGCCTTCCAGGGTTGTGGTCCGCTCTGACAGTTTCTTATGGTCCGCCCGCAAGTGAGTCAGGTCTATGGCCACGCTGTCTATCTTCGTGGCTAGGGACGTGCGGGTCAGCTGAATGGACTCCTCAAGTCTCTCCATGGCTGCCAACATGGTGTCCAGTTTCGCCGCCGTCTGGTCTGGGTCGGGCCCTTCCCCGTTTTGTCCATTTTACCCTTTGAATTGGGGCCGCCTGCCCCCGCTCCGGTTCGAGTTCTGGGCCCAGTAGACATCCGTTGCAGCCCGCCACTGCAGCTCAGAGGCCTGGTGGAAATCGCCTCGCCGTGGTCAGACAATGGGGGAAGTCCCGGGCCCGCTTCGCGCGGTCTGTGCTTGGCCTGGTTGTTGTTCTGCGGTGGGCCCCGGCGTGTTCTCAACTGGCCGGTGGAGGCGGCGGTCGCCCCCGGCAGTGTTCCCGCGCCCGGTCTTGTCTCAGGTAGACCGCTAGTGCGCCAGCTGCATGCAAAAGAGTCGCAGGTAGGCCGCGGAGTGAGGCCTAAGACACGTGGCGAAGCCTCGGCCTGGCGTAGTCCCCCAGCCGGATCCGGACGTAGCTTGGGCGGCTCCGGCGAGTTGTAGCCCTCGGTGCGGCGTATGTGCGCCGATCGCCCTCAAAGTCGGCAGGGAGGTGGAGGATGGAGTCCCACTGCTGCGCCGTCGGTTTTCGGCCGGTTTCGGATGTGTTTCACCGGATAATTATGCCGGGAAGGGGAGCTCGGAGCGGAGCTCTACCCCGAGGCGTCCATTCATGTTGCGTGCTTAGCCACGCCCCGTCTCAAACCTTCTTGACGCTAAAATTGTTGAGAAGTTATCCTCCCAAATGGGCATCGTCGATGGATCAAAGAGACCTTATTTGTAGCATAGACTCCATAGTTGAGGGCGAAGAGCAGTGAATTCTTTGCAAATTGAAACAGTTTCTTTGGCGAAGTCTTGATGAATAAATATTTTATCACCATTTACCATCAATGAAGGTATTTCTCTAGCTGCTTTTCTGATTATAACCGGATGGTGATGTTGAAGAACTTTAAAAATCATTTGTCTCAGTTTTATGTGGAGAGGGTTCCTATGTGAGGGAATCCTATGAGTCTTATCAATTTCAAACTTTTCTGAAAATTTTATTCGTAAAAGACCAGGCAATAAATTCCCCAAGTATAATCTACAGTTATTTCCCTCAACATCTTCAGGTAAATTAAATATGCATAGATTATATTGTCTGTTATGATTTTCCAAGTCCAATAATGTTGAGCACATAGGTGACATTTTTGCTACAAGTGGAGCAAATGCGTCAAATTTGAGCTTATTCTCCTGTATTTTGATTGAATTATCCAATATTTTCATTGACAGGCTAGCCATTTCTTTGCATACATTTTTAACTTCAGAGGCAATAGTATCAGTAGTAATACAAAGAGCCTTAATTTCCTCCAATATTAAGGATAATGAGGGCTCAGAAGACTCCACTACTTTAGATTTAGCAGGAGGAGGGGAAACTTGCTGCCTCCTTTTATTATTAATAGCAC
Source organism: Lissotriton vulgaris (assembly GCF_964263255.1). Lineage (NCBI taxonomy): Eukaryota > Metazoa > Chordata > Amphibia > Caudata > Salamandridae > Lissotriton > Lissotriton vulgaris. Next base: position 720,647,040 of record NC_141689.1, on the reverse strand, counting down.
CTTTGTTTTCCATTTTGAAGTAAAAAGATGCAGAATCATAATTGTGGAAGTAAAATAAAGTGTTGAGAGGCAAAAGCAATAAAAATAACTAAGAAATAACTGGTGCAGCTGCTAAAGGGGCTGGGGGAGTGGCTAGGTCCAGGCCAGGGCCTTTCCTGAAAGTTCACTCCGCCCCCTTGACTGAAAGCCTGGCTCTACCTGAGTACTGTGAAGGGAGCAGGAGCCAGGCGTAGGAAAAACTCACTTCTGCTGTGCAAAAACCTCCAAAAGCGCTCCACAACAAAGGTAAGTCTTCCACAAATGGAGCGACCTCCTCCAAACTATTTTTCTGACAAAAATTCGGCGTTAAAAAGCTTAAAAACGAGTCTAAAACGAAGAAGACCTTCACGCGGTGGCCATCTTGGATCGCGCGCTCTCATGTTTCCCGAGAAGTGTATTTTTAAACTTGTGACTGAAGTAAAATAAGCCTTGGGGATTGAACTAGGCTAGACGCCTTAACAGAAGTCTACTTCCAAAGGATCTAAGAGCCCTAATAAAAAAAGGTGAAGTCATATTTCTTCTACAGTAAGGTGGAAAATAAAAGTAGACAAACAACTTTATATAAAGTTAGTGAAACTTCGACCCACGTGCAGAAGGCACATACTATGAATTCCCTGGTTATAAAGGCCTCTGGCAATGTTGAACAAGCATTAGCAAAGACAAATGGTGCTTATTTGCTAATGCTTCTTTGCTGCTGCTATTGGTTTTGCCAGTTCTTAGGGAAGTGGAGCCCAAGCAATGGGAAAGTCAAAAGTGGTAGGCGGCCATCTTTTGATATCTATTTTGTATTCTTCCAAGATGCCTGACACATTGCATTTAGGTGCAATGTAAGGGCTACCACCGACGTTTAGAAAATAACATTCCAAAATGGCCAAACATTATTTTCTATACTTCCAAGATGGTGACCACATTCGCCTTCAAAGCAGTTTGGCAGCCATTTGGGAAGTATAGAAAATAACATAAAAAAATAACTGCCTGCTTCTGTTGCGTTTGGCAATGCTTGTGATGTGATTTTACAAGCATGAGGAAAGAGTGCGACATGCACTCCTATAAAGCGCGAAAGCTGAAATATCTGAGACACATGTAAAACGAAAAGTAGTTTCCTTATGTCTGTTGTAAAGATTCACTCACCCAATCAAAAAGCAGCATTAAACCTCAATGCTACAGGGTGAGATAAACACAAAACTAGTGAGGAAAACCATTTAATCATTGGCAGATAGCTAAAATAAACAAGAAAGCAATCCAATCATGAGCTAGGGTAAAACTCAAAGAGCACTTCGATTATATGTTCAGCAATTGGTTACCATACTTTCTGCTTTGAATAGAAAACATGAAAATACACTGCCAGTTCTTAAAGAAAAGCAGAAGGGACAAACATTTCAAGTTGACTTACATAGTGGAGAAGTGGAGAAGTGTGGCTCAGGGGTTTGAGGCGGCAGACCCGGAAGCTGAGATCGGCCCTGGACCAGGGTTCATTCCCCGCCCCGACGGGGGTTGGGCTCAATAATTCCACGGACTCGATAATTCTCAGGTTGGGCTCAATAATTCCACGGACTCGATAATTCTCACTCCGGTGCCTACTCGACTCACGGGTTCACACTCTGCAACTCTGGGCAATAGCTTGCTTAATCTCCACAACGGCCCCTCGCGGCGGGATGCCTGGCTTTCACCTTGTGGATACCCTGCCGGGGTATCTCACAGGGGAATACCAGGACGGGTTCCCTAAGCAAGCGCATAGATGCCTGCGATGTGGGCGATTTGCGCTATATAAATACATGTACATTTACATGTACATGTACATAATGACCGAACAGAGGTACTTATCTAATAAAATGATATCTTTGGAAATATCCAGTAGACTGTTTTACCAAATATTAGACAATCTCTCAAATGTTGCATGAATGCTCCTGTGCATCCAGCCGTCACAGTAGTTTTGTGACCCACTGAGTTACTTCTTCTCTGATAAAGCCAGTGCGTTTAGAGAGGAGTTGGTGCAAGAAGAATATCTTCATGCTACCCCCAGACGGTGCTTCTCCCTCCTCTTATTGCCTATTTTAGCTGAGGAATCAGTAGTTGCAAATTATGCTACTAAATGTGGCTCCCCACTCGACCCTTGCCCTCTGACTTTTCATAAGACCCTTCTCATTTAAAGATGGATAAGTTATCCCACTGGCAAGAAAGCAGGAGCGGATCTTGCAGTTTCAAAGAACTATCACTCTATTTCGTTCCTGACATTTGTATCCAATATTTTTGAAGGGCATGTGCCCAAACAACTGTGCAATGATCTCAACATTAGCATGCTACGTGTTGATTCACACTCAGGCCATGTGAATGCTGTGATTTTCTTAGGTCTATCTGCTGCCTTCTCCACGATCATTCCATCCTTGGGACAAGTGGAACTGCAGGCAAATGACTCCAAACCTTTCTTCACGACCAGTTCTAAGCTGTAAAGCTGAGTCATTTCACAACTGAAAGACTTCTGTTACTTTTGTGGTACCTCAGGGCTGCAGTGCTTAATTTGTAAAACAAAGAGTGCTGGTGCCTGAAGCGCTGCTCAGAAGCCCATGGCCTGTGCAATTAAATGTCAAGTGGCAAATTCCAATTTTGCATGGTTTAAAATCCCCCTCATGCTGCTGTAATACATTACCAGACACTCCCTGCCCCTTGATCTCACTCTCACAGGTTCCTGCTTTCTGCTTTTGGGATGGGTTTGTTGTCTTTCTCTTCCTCTCTGTTTGCGATCTGTGTATTATTCCCCCTCATTCATTCAGTAAATATATGATGTGGAAAAATAAGTGCTGGCCCCAACAATTAGTGCCGGAGGCCTCCATCTTAACCCCCAGCTCAAATTAAGCACTGGGGCTTCTCTCTAACACCCATCTATTTAATATGTGCGTTGCACCTCTGGAGAAAGCTTTACTAGAGAGAGGCATCTAATCACATCTGTATGCTGATGATTCCCAGCTCTTCCATTACCTGGTACCGAGTGGTGTGTCGTGGGTCCCGCATACAGAAAATAACGAGAGTGAACACTTCGAATGGCAACACAGCCCTGCTATTTCAGAGTACCCATTTGCGACCCCAATGTGTATTAACATTACGTATTGAAGACCATTTTTTGAAACAATTGTTGAATACCAGCAGTGGATTAACTCTCTGTCTTCGACAGTGCACCACGTTTATATTTCGTCCGTTCACAAAGTAGCCCGGCCGGGTTGGAATTATCACCGGATGAGTGCTCACACGGACTTTTATTTAATGCCACAGCCCTGAAGAAGTCGCGTAGCTATTCTTCATCGTGCGACGAAACACATGTCGGCTGGCTTGTTCCACCGTGCTTTTACGTTTGAAAAGGATTAAAAGATTCAACTTGATCCACTCAAGACCTTTTCCTTTCATCTCGAAGATACTTGATGTGTTGTTATTACATATTGTGACTACACGATCTTTAGTCTTTCTGTGTGCCTTGGCGGTTGTTTTCATGTTCATTGTGTGTGGTTTCTCTACACCATAATAAGGGGTTTTAGGGCATATCCCCTTGCCTAGTTTGCACCATATCCATTTATTGGTTTGTATTGTACTCTATTGCGTCGATAAGCTGAGCGCCTAATCAAATCCCGGTTTCGTACTAACCCCCCCCCCTCCTTTATAGGATTCCCAGCTCTTACTTTGTCTTGATAACACTAAGCTTCATATAGTGAAACTCAACAAACAATGCACTTCGTATGGGAGTCGATGTGAGTAATAGGCTCAAAATTAATGTGAGTAAGTGTGAGATTCTTATTTGCCTACCAAACTGGGTACCATTCCCACTCCTGTTAATTGTCTGCAAATGTCTGTGAGTCAAGAATGCCACTAAGGACTTCATTACAATGTTGGGCAGACAGCCACCGACAGGCCGTTGGTGGCTGCCCACCCAACATCCAGGCCTTCAGTCTTGCAACCGGATTACAATAACGGCGATAGGAGCTCAGAGGTTGGGGGGAAAGACCGCCACCGCTGACAGGATCCAAGATCCCGTTGGGGCGGCGGTCGGAATCCTATTTCTACAATGGAGGCGGTGCCTGCGCAGCCACCACCATAGGGATTAGGATGTCCGTTGCAAACTGACTTTTCATGGCGGTCCGCATGGTGCCTGGCCCAAGGTGCATGAATGTGCACAAAGTTCTTTTTTGTACTGCAGATTGTGCTGCGGCCCATTTCCTGAGCCACAGAACATGCCACAGTAGTAAAAGCACTTTTCAACTACAATGCTGGCGGTCTCATCATAATTGGGCAGGTGGGAACGCCGACTCATTGTCGGACGGTCAACTGCCCAATACAATGGCGGTCAGCGGTCTGACTGACTACCATCATAATAAGGCTTCAAGTTGTTTCTGAATGGTCAAATATCATCAGTCATCTCTTCTTGTACATTTTATATTAAGATCATGAAAGATTCTCCCTACTTCTTTCAGAATGGTGAACATCTGACTGTGCTAGCTGGTTCCTGATTCAGCTCTGCAGACTCATTGTAGTTGAAGCTGCTGCAAGTACTGCTCCATAATCTTCAGGTGGTCCAGAATACGGCAGCCAGATTGCTGGCTGTGTCTCACATTTTCCATGTGCAAGCCTAATGTTACAAAAAGTAACTGCACCAAGACTCCACAAATGTAGATTTAGTGGACTCAACTTTTCAATATGTGCCACTCATTTATGGAATACCCTCTCTGACAATCTGTAAAACGAAAAATCTAGTGCTTAACTTACAAAACAAAGAGTGCCGAAGAACCCAGGTCTCTTCTCAAAACCCCACAGACGCTGCAATTGAATGTCGGTGTGCGCCAAATGTCAAGGGTGCGTAGTCCTAAACCCACCACAGGCCACTTTAACCGAATTGTAGACACTCCCTGCCTGTTTATCTCACTCTTGCAGGTTCCTGCGTTCTCCATTTGTGACATTTTTCCCAACTTTCTCTACCTCCATCTTTCTGTGTGGTGTGTTTTTCCCTCTCTTGTTCTTTTAAATGTCTGATGTGGAAATCTAATTACCAGTCCACAAACCACTGACTCAATTTAAGCACTAGAAAAATCTCTTCTTCGTTTTAGGCAACATTCGAAACGTGACTCTTCAAGCAAGTGTTTATTATGACACTTAGAACTGACACTTCATCTGAATCCACTCTCCACCTTCGGTTTATGTTTAGTTCCTGTTGACTGTAGTATCTATGACCAGTAGTGATGGACAACACCACACAAGTAATTGAAGCAAAACACAGAGGTATTCCAAGAAAACGAGAGCCCTGGCGAGTTAAGTGCATCAGCCAGCCTCTTCGCTTCGCCACTTCACCCACCCACCTCCTGTTCTAGAGCACACACCACCTTCGAAGCCACCATCAAATAGATGGGCACGAGACCCACCAAGAACTCAAGTAAGTACAATGAGGTAAGTAGAGGATATACGTTAATAAACCAAATACACCACAGATACAACGGATAGTAAACAATATAAATTAATATTAACATAACAGTGCAGGAAGATAATCTTGACCTTCGTATAGTGACTTGCAACCATTATGACAATCATGTCAATTTGACCGGGCCCATACTTGCCATAGTAGGGGTCAGAAAAGATCCCTACTCTTTTTAGTCTTGGTTTGAATGATGTTGAAGCTTTCTATCAGCTCTAAATTCGGATTGCCATAAAATGCTATGAGGTTTCTATTCCCAATATTGATGTTTGCGAGCAATGTGGTTCTTCTCACTCCCCGGAAATTAGCCATGCTTAGGCGACTAGAGAGCTATTTTATCAATAAGGGTCAGTACTAAATGAGTCACAGACTAAAGAGAATGTTCCTGGGTAAGTGATGAAAACTTGAGAAGAACTCTTAGGGCCAAAGAGGAAATATTACGGGTGCAAGAATTTGATTCCCTGGTCCTAAGATGTTTGAAGATACTTACAAGGGTCCATCAGCACACTAAGAGCAAGCACGGCTGCTGGTCTATGCGGGTCTGAAAACATGTTTATGAGGTAAACGTTGTTGTAATGACCATTTAAGGTGACGTGTTATAGATCAACCTACTGTTGAGAAAGCTGTCAAAAATCCATATTCGAGAGGAATTCTGCTGCGTGTTCCTCGAAGATGGCTAAGAAATGAATTAGGTGCAAATTATATTACTCGCGTTCCCTACAGAAGGGAAGTATGCAGGAGGTTACGGTACAGCAGCGGGATTCAAGAACAAGGGCCATATTATAAGAAGAAGGGACTGGACTTGGCACCAGACTTCAAAAAAATGTAGATCTAAAAGACAATATGGGTGTGGAACCAAGTCTGGGAAATGACATCTCTGCAAATTGCTCCTTGCAAGTGCAAGTCAGTCTGGGGGCAGATTTACGTTTCCTGGCGCATCCATGCAAATCAGCAGGGATGCGCCAGAAAAGATGCGTCACGCAAGTTTACCCTTGCGCCACAACTGATGCGCCACATTTACAATGCGGCGCATCATGGCGCAAGGATAAACAGATGCATGTCGCATCTGCCAGCGTAAGGTGGGCGCAGTGCTGGAGTTGCGTCGGCCCACGACGCAACAACTCCAGCACTGTTCCAACCCTGCCTATGCCCAACATGGTGCGTCAAGCCTCACGCCTGTTTCAAGCAGGCACAAGGTTTTGATGCAGCGGCGTCGGAAAAGTGACTGAGTGAAATCTTGAAGATTTCACTCAGGCCCTTTTCAGAGGCATCACAGAAGTGACGCAAATGAGGCGCAAGGGGCTTGTAAATCTGCCCCCCCCCGATGTTTTGCCACTAAACAGTCATAAAACATGTTAAATTAAAAATAATGCATTATCAAAATGTAGAAACTGTTCAATGCGATGGCAAAAGTATTGCGGATATAAAACATATTCTGATGTTTGCCTATTATTTAAAACCGATATGCAAAATGGCAAGTTACCCTGTTCAATAAGAAAAAAACATGGCGCCATGGTGGTTCGAAATGCCTCAGCACTGTGCGTAGGACAACGCCTGTGCTATTTATAGTTATATGTCAATGGCTTGGAAATGTCGCAACAGACTAGATATGGGCTTGTGATATTGCTCTGTGTTTTTCAAACGGAATTAGAGCTGTGTTTTCCTCGCATCGCCTTGTGTGCAGTCGTACCAAAGTGAGGGGTAGTTTAATGGCAATAACGACGACTACAAGTTACTTATTTCCTCAGTCTACTGTTGGAAGCTGTTACCCAGATGCATTTTATTTTTAAGCACTTTAATGGTGTTAATGAAATATTATAAAAGTGTTACTAATGTTCACTGAAATTAATCAATGATGGAATTAAAGCTAAAATGAACTCTTAATGAGCTATTGTTCGCGGTAACTTCAGTGAATTGTCTCACTGTACCTTGTCTCTGGTGGTTTACTTGTTTTTCTTGTTCCATTGTTGCTCATGGGGGAAAGGATAGGATGATGGACAGGTTATATGGACAGTCTCTGTTGGACAGTAGGCCACAGATTTTCAAAGACTTTGTGCTGGGTTTGAGTTGCTATTTTAAGGAAAAACTGACACAAAGTGTTTGGTTGGAATTTACAATCCAATACAAATAGTGATTGTGGTAAATTATAACCAAAATCAAAGGAAAGCTGAGCAATTTGATGTCTTGCATTACTTTGTATCAGGGGTGGCTCCTCCATGTGGGCGTAGGAGAGTTGCCCCACTGCTTTCACGCAGTGCGAGAAGCAGAAACATAAAATGGTATTACAAATACCATTTTATGTTTCTGCTTCTCGCACTGTGAGAAAGCAGATGAAGGGTTTGATTGGGGGTGGGTGGGTCGTGGAGGAATGGCTAGCCCAATGTTATGGTTGCTGACTGTTTGGTTTGACCAAGGGCAGACCAAACTAGCCATGATCACTCTCCTGTTTTCTCCATGTAGGCTGCATGCAGCCTGCATGTAGAAAATGCCCTCCCCATAGACGCCTGTACGGACGGCGTCCTAGCCAATCACAATGCTACCATTGCAGCATTGTGATTGGCTTTGGGGAGGGGAGGGAGGAAGCCTACTTCTGCTTCTTGTGAGCAGAGAGAGAGCAGGAGACGCAACGCGGGCCTGGAGGCGAAGGTACGTTTTTTTTTACATTTTATGAAATTCACCTCCACTCTCCCCGCGCGACCCCCTGCCCTGCGAGTTATGCCGGCAGCGACTACTTTCCATGGGTGTTTCCATGCAACCACGTATGGGGTTTGATGCAAATCACTATCTACAAGTATTTTTTCCCTATCTACAAAGAATTAGAGACACAGATTTGTGGCAAAATCCAGCACCTCCCTGAGGGAGCCGTTAACAGGAGAAATTTCTTAATTTCTCCTCATTTTTCTTTGAATGTGTGTTGCATTCTACAGCACACATACAAAGGGAGTATGCCTTAAGCATGTTTTTTTCACAGAAAGGTACCCCTTCCTACAAAAAAGCTATGCTTACCACAATGCAAACACCCATGCACTATGGCGCAAGGGTGGCTACATTGGCGTATGGCAGCTTAAAGTGTGCCAACTCAGGAAAAGGAGAGAACTGAGCAACATCATTGAATCGAGTTATTTCTTTGTAAATCTGGGCAAAGATGTCTTTACTCTGCAATTACCTATGCCCAAACAGGCAAGAAGCTGCATGTGCTGATTCTCCTTCGATGTGGAAGTGTGATCATTGTGGTGAGTGTTTCGCTTACGTCCCAGTATTCCCTGGTGAGCGTCTCTGTTTTGAAGGGGCTCCCAGAGATGGACACCGAATTTGTTAAGATATTATGTCTTCATCTGCTAGGATAGTCTATTTTGGAGAGGACCTGGGATCTGTGAAACATCAAAGCAACCTCTCCCCTAGTTAAATCAATGGGGTTCTGCTGTAATGTAATAGAATAACAAGCTGTAGGTTTATGATGAGGTTAAAGGTTAGGTTACAGGTTACAGGTTACAAGTTCAATAGTACAGTACCCCACCAGGATCAACATCCTCACTGCCCATTCCACTCTATCTTACTGCCAGGCAACCTCCAGTCACTTACAAACATTCCAGGACACCACACACTGCTGAGCAGTGCGGGGAACAATGGAGGTGTGCAGAGAATACATCACAAGCATAGAAGATTCTAACACATCTCCTTCCCTTACAAAATATTAAAAGCAAAAAGGAAACATAAGATAGAAAATAATAAAATACAAAGAGAAGATGTAAAAGACACTGGCTTCAATCAGCCCTATCTATACTACTATTACAAAGAGAGAACACAACCCTTTTGGCAAGGTAAACTCAGGAACCACAGCGCCAATCCACACACCCGATACATCCTTGAAATTGTCAGGGTGTGAAGATGGACATAGGCTACATAAAATAAAAAAAAGGTAAATTACCCCCCCCCCCCTAATACTGCCATGTCAAGTTTAGCGCGCAGCGCCTAGTAGCGCATGCGCATTAAGCAATGATGAACGGGCCGAACCACTCTGGGAAGCGGCGCGTCCCACAGGCATGTTTCCCCAATATTAGCGCATACATAGCCAACGCTGATCCCTTCGCGCCTGCGCAGATAAGACCACGCCACACCTAACACGGGTGTTGCCCCTTTATCCCGTACCAACGGCGGCATATTTTTGTTGCTACATTTTGTTGCTACATGTACCTTAATGCAATCGCGCTATCATACTGAGCATATGCAAAAGACTAGAGTACAAATCACCTGCATTTTAATCACGCATTCATACTGAGCATGTGCGAGAAACTAGTGTGCAAATCATGAGCATGAGCAACCACATAGCAATCGCGCTGATATACTGAGCATGCACGAGAGACTAGTGTGCAAACCACGAGCATGAGCAGCAACAACACAAAGGGATAGTCTTTCCATCCTTACTATTCCCACAGGTGCTCATCATTACCTCGTTAACCATAGTATAAAAAGCCCACATGCCGACAGGCTCATTCTACCGGAGGACGACGGCGGGACAACAGGTACAAGGCAGGCACTGACCAGAAAGACTGTGAGTATGACAAACCTGAGAAGCCTCCAAACAACAAACTGGGTAAGCGCTTCTTTCCTCACAGGTCCCTAACCCCAACAGCCTATCTCTTTTTCTCCCATAGGGTCATCCCCTTACCGCTTCCCTCCAGGAAGCCTTGGCTAATAACCCAAAGCGTAAGAACAATTTTCTTGCGCTCCGCCACACTAAGTCAACTCCTTTCAGTGTGATTTCCATGTTTTAGCCACACCACGCTCCTAATTAGTTGCGTATTTTCACTCTGATGGCACCACCAGTACCTCACACCTAGCCGACTATAGTCCTCTCACCTTGCACTATAGATCCGGCCACCTAAGCATTGTTGACCATATGTCTAAATTGACTACTGACTCTCTCTGTAAATGTTTTGTCCTTGTTCTTAATGTTTGTTTGTACAGGTATGCATGAGAAGGGAATCCCCCTCTCACATATAGAAAAACGCCTTAGTGAGTGTATCACATAGTCTGTACCACAACACTAAGTCTGTTTTATCACATCACACCTTTTTTAAAAACGGTCCTGAGGAAAGCCAGAATACTCTAAGGCACTGGCTGAAACATGTTGACCATCTGAAGGACGCAGGGGGCAGTAACTCGCCACCCTCACGCGTCCTGTAGCCTTACTTTTAACCGCTGGTGACGGCTCAGTTATTAAAATTTAATTTACCCTCGGGTACTGGGACCACCACCAAGCCGTTTTAAATCACAACTCACCCAACCTCACTGCACTCTCAGCAATACACCAGCTCCGCTGTAATCAGGCGTCGTAGCACACCCGGGACATACTAGGTGTCACAGGGTGGGCCCGATGATGAAGCATGCCGCCAACTAGGTTGGTGGGTGAGGGCTTCATGAATACACCAACAAGGTGCCCGTGACAGAACTAACTTGAGTACTGTAACACTTTGCTCAACTTAAGCTAGCCCTCTTTGTTTAATCACATATAAACCCTCGGGGACTCGGACTAGCTAACTTGTCCTCTCTCTTTCTCTTGTTACACGCAAATTAAAAAAATTAACTTTAAAAACAAAGTAGTCCCCTGAAAGAAGCGCCGTCCGCGACGTCTGCGTCATGACATCGAGAGCGCGGGGAGGAGCGGCGTTCAGGAGCAACAGGAAGAGCTGCGGACATGATCGCGTGGAGGAGCTGCGGACAGGTGGGGAGAAGCGGCGGACAAGCGGTAATAACCAGCGAGAGCGGCTAGTAAGGTATGTGAACCTGGAGGGACGGGCCGAGGGACGTGACCAGCGAGAAGCGGAGGAGCAGTGGAGCGGTAAAATCAGCAGCGCGAGGAGGAGGGGCGAGTAAGGTAAGTGAACCTGGAGGGACGGGCCGAGGGACGGGCGGAGGGACGGGCCGTGGGACGGGCGGAGGGACGGGCCGAGGGACAGGCGGAGGGACGGGTCGAGGGACGGGCAAGCCTGAAATGCTGCCCCCAGCCCCCTTCTGCCCCAGGCAACGCTGGGGCGGGCTGCTAGTAAAGTATATAAACAGAGGGCCTAATTTATGAGGCCACTTACGGCACTTTTGTGACGCCGTAACATAACTTTTTTGAAATTTCTGTAGTGCAATGTGCCACAGTATACTTACAAGGCCATGTAAAGCCACTTTACATGGCTTTTCGTGGCCTTGTAACTATGTGCCCCTTTCACGCAGAACACTGCATGAAAGGGCCATTTCATGGGTGTTGCTATGGTGTTCCCATTCAAAACCCATTGAATCTGAAGCATTTCCAGATTTATGAGAAATCCTAAACCTGGAAATGCGTCAGGATGTAACGCCACCCCACTGTGGCGTTAGGGAGGCGTAATGAGGAGAAATGTTTACATTTCTTCTTTTTTTATGTGTGCTGCATTCTGCAGCACACATAGAAAGAGCAAATTGCCTAACATGATTGATTTTCGTGCAGGACGGTGTCCCATCCTGCACAAAATCAATTAACCCTGCAAAGTAGACACCCTTGCACCATGATGCAAGGGTGCCTGCATTGGCGAATGGCAGCCCATTTTGCACCTGCGCAGGGGAAAAGGACAGGAATGCACTTTATCTTATAGATACGGCACATTCCTGCCCTTTTCTTTTGACGCAGGGCAGCAAGATTCCTTGCTGCCCTTTGCCAAAACCTCATAAATGAGGACCAGAAGGTGGAAGAGACTCTAGTTCTGGAAAGCCCTATAAGTTATTCTGACAGTGGTCAAATGAGACTCCATCCACACAAACCAAGTCACTCAGAGCTCATCCAACCATAACCTTTACCACTTGGCCTCTGCCGTGTACTCTCGCCGAACCAGGGTCAAAGAATTAAAACATTAACACTCACCTTCTACTGCATACTTTGCAGGACCAGGGACCTAAGACACTCACCCCCTACTGCATCCTTTTGCAGGACCAGGGACCTAAGACACTCACCGCCTACTCCATACTCTTGCAGGACCAGGGAACTAAAACACTCACCCTCTACTGCATACTCTTGCAGGACCAGGGAATTAAAACACTTACCCTCTACTGCATACTCTTACAGGACCAGAGATTTAAAACACTCAGCACCTACTGCATACTCTTGAAGGACCAGGTATGAATGAATGAATGAATATTAGTCTTATAGAGCGTGAACTTTGCCCAAGGGCATTAAGGCGCTACGGATAGAGCCAGAGGTCGGAGGAAGCACAGAAAGGGGACTATCAATTAAAGAGCCATGTTTTTAATGCCTTGGAAAACACGAGGTGAGTCTTGCCCAGAGATCGATAGGGGGAGAGAATTCCAGAACTTGGAGGCAGCAACAGAAAAGGTTCCCCCCCAACTGGCTCTCCTGAACCTGGGAACTACCAACCAGTTTTTGCTGGCAGACCACAGTTGTTTGGTAGGGACATATCGTAGGAAGAGCCATTTAATATTTTCGTAACCCGAGTTGTGAAGAACCTTATGGACAAGGCAGAGGGCCTTGAACAAAATTCTCTTTTCTAAGGGAAGCCAGTGCAGCTTACAAATAGGTGCCGAAACAGGGTGGAATTTGGGAAGATCCATTGCAAGTTTGGCCGCTGCAATCTGTACAAGCTGCAGTTTGTTGATGGAACCCTTACTGATGTCCAGATAAAGCACATTACAATAGTCCAATCTGGACAGAACCAGGGCCACCGCTGCCTGTTTTTGGGAGGAAAAGGATACACAAGGAAAGATCTTCCCAGAATCCTGATGATACCAAAACAGATGGAGACCGTTCTGTTGATCTGGGGGTTAAAAGAGAGAGATCTGTCAACTATGACACCAAGATTCTTTGCTGGACAGGGGCATGAGCCAAGCATTTCAGGCCACCAGAAATGGGACAATATAGATTGGTGGCTGCCAAATATCAAGACTTCTGTCTTGTCACCATTGAGTCGCAGGTAGTTGTCTACCATCCAGGAGGCTACAGCCTGCATGCAGCCCTTAAAATTTGAAGCAGAAGCCTCAATGCTATCAGTAATTGACACAATAATTTGTGTGTCATGCGCATAGGACAGTGCCTCAATCCAAAAGATCTAATAACCTTGGCCAAAGGAGCGACATAGATGTTAAACAAGGTTGGACTCAATGATGAACCCTGTGGAACTTCGCAAAAGGTATGAGTGGCGTCAGAGTAGAAATTATCCAGTTTTACTTTTGTAACCGATCCGTAAGAAATGAGGACTAAAGCATCAAAGCGGAGCCTATGACCCCAATTTCTTTGAGATGGTCAACCTGCCTCGTAGGCGAGATGGTATGAAAAGCGGCAGTTAAGTCTAGGAGATTTAAAAGAGAGGGGTACTCAGCATCTACTTGAATGCATATGTCATTTATTACAGAAGTTAAAGCAGTCTCCTGGCTATGACCACTTCTGAACCCATGCTGGCCTTTTGAATAGGTGAGAGGCTTAATAGTGTCCCTTGTGGGCGCTGATGGGCTTGCCTTTGGCACGCAGGCGGCGCGCCCGCTGCGGGCGTCCACTGCGCGCGTCTGCTGTGTGTCCGCCCAAGCATGGTCTTAAGTAGGCTGGGCTGGAGAAGTCTATAGAGCTAACCCCACCACTCGTAGAATGGAACCCACAGGAAGTGGAGAGAAAGAGGAAAACGCCCACTTCCCTCTGCAGCAATCGGCGAAGTGCCACAGCGGACCAGGGTAATGAGTTAAGAGCAGTGCAATGTAATATAGATAATTAAAAGGATTTAAAAGAAATGAAAGGTATCTAAAACAGTCACCACCTACTGCATTCTCTTGCAGGACCAAGGATCTAAAACACTCACCCCCTACTGCATACTCTTGTAGGACCGAGGACCTAAAATATGAACTCAGCCATAGCCACAACTCCTTGAGATGCAAGGACGCAAACGAGGAGCTCTAACTCTTCACTCGACTCTTGTGTACAACAATCATAAAAAGCATTTTTTCAAATTTAGCATGGCATTGAAAAATATGGCAGCATATTCAACACGGCATTGAGAGATATTCTCTGGCAGCACCAAAAGTCCTCCACTCCGGCGATTGCCATCTTACCCGAACTTACACAAGGTACTCTGAGCGAAGATTCAGTACTTAGAGCCACATTACAGTTCTCTCGGTGTTACGGAAACAATTTTGAGACTCCAATGCAGTTAACAGTTAAACTTGTCTTGATGCTGACGTTGCGTCTCCATTTTTATCCTATGAAGCGGTTTTGGCCTCTCATTATAACGTTGTAAGGACTTCGACGTGTTTCTAAAAACAATGATACTGACGCCAATTATGATGCTGCTTCCTACATTGATTTTCAGTTGGTACGCAGTCTAGTGTTTTGTTACTACCTCGCACGTCACTCTAAGGTGTTCCGTTATCACATTTAGGCTGCTCCCAGGCAACACTGATCACACCCTAGTTGACGCGGCACTGGGCACACTCAGGTTCTGTATTAATTTGGGTTTAGGAGCCCGCTTTTGGATCGAGGTCACACAGATCACCCAGGTGATGGAATGTGCCACAAGGATTAGCATAAACACGTGCCGCATGCCACATTGGAACCACCACCGACCGTTCTAAGAGCTTGTGTCTCCACTGTGAAAGAATGATGTAAAGTTGAATTTAGCGCTTCCAGTGCTAATTGCCATGCAATATCAACTTTCGCTTAACAGCTGAGCATGAGCCCTTGATTGCACAAGCTGCCTCCATCAGATGACGCACTGGTTGCTCTCCCTTTGAGGAGTGTGAGCACTTGTCATCCCATGGCAACACAGTTAATGATCTTGGCAATATGGCCTGCTCCTACAAATAACAGCAACACCAAGTCACTAGGGCTCACAGTAAATCAATTGTAAAAATAAAATGTGTAAAACTCGCTGCCAGTTCACTCATCACCAGTCATGCTGACTACAAACTAACTTCACTAGATATTGGTGCACATTAGACGATGGTTCAACTCTGTTTATTGTCCAATTGTGTACATATGGAGTTCGACAGGCCACTTGCTTAGGCTTGGAGCCTTCGGTATTCATTAGTTGTATGGAATGTGGCAAAACAGGAACAGTTGCTTTAATTAAATGCAGATGCCAGGAGGGCAGGCAACAGAGTGTGAGACTAAGGATCAGATGTAGTGTTTTACTTACTGACGGCTGCTCTAGGATGGACCTTCATCCCACAGATTCAGCAGAAGTGCCAATTATTTGCAGGGTCTGCTCACCCTTCTTGCGGTGCTGATGGGAATACCTAAGGACGGGGTCCTGTTCCCTCAGCTGCAGTCAGGCTCAACGAAGAAATCACTCCTATCCGGCTCGCCAACATGTTGCTCGGATGTGAAGTTACCTTGAAAAAATAAAAGACAAGGGGCCATATTATCAAGCATTATCGCCGCTTTTATCGGCAGGAAATTGCCGCTAAAGCGGCGATAATGGGCTTGATAATATGCCCTTGTAAATTCCCAGAGAAGCCCAGGTTAACACTAGAACCTGGGCTTCTATGGGAATGCACAAGGGCATATTATCAAGCCCATTATCGCCGCTTTAGCGTCAGTTTCCTGCCGATAAAAGCGGCGATAATGTATCGCCCTTGCTTGGCAATATGGTCCAAGCGGTGTTTGGCAAAACAGGAGCAGTTGGTCTAATTAAACATAGCGGCCAGGAGAGCAGGCAACAGAGTCGGGGTCTGAAGACTGTTTAAAATGACATTGGTTTCAGCCGTAATTTTATTCATTACATGAAGCGTCATAAAGTAATTTGTACATTCCTTTGGAGTCAGAAATCTAGGGCTAGTCCTGGGCCATAAATCTGGTCGTATTGATAAGAAGCGTAGGTGGGTCTCGACTTTGTGTGGACAGGGATCAGTGGGTACGTGTGCAGATGGCCGGCATGGGAAGCATGCGATCACTAAGAATAGGGTGCTTTCGATCTGGTGATAGGACCACCTTCTAATAAGACTTGGCTGAAGGGACCTGGATGCCTGTTTTTATGCACTGGTCAGGGGCCACCCTGCCCCCTTGTCAGACTGCCCTCCCTCCGGGAAGTGACCAGCCAACCCCATCTGGGGGGCCAGCAGCAGAGTGGGACCTTGGTGCTGGCAGGCATCCGAATGGCGATCTCTGGCGTGGATTCCCAGTCGACATATAATATGGCAGCCCGAAGTCCTTCCCAAGTGCAAGTAAAGGCTTGAGTTTTTCTTCCGATCGTTGTGTCCCTAGTCTTTATTGTTTGGGTGAGTTTTCTGAAGTGAGTTCGAAGAGGGTGTCGTCTAGGCATCTTTTTAATTTTTTTGGGGCTTACCGCGCATTTGGATTGGGTGATTGTGTAAAGGTATTGCCTCCCCAGACAGTCACCCCTCCCTGGTTCTTGCTGGACTGGGTTCACTGCCTGCTGCTGTTGCCATGTGTTTGGCCAATCACCTGGTGCTTGTTGTCGTACCGTGTTTGCTGACTGATTTCATTGTGGCTGAAAGTGCTGTGCACTCTGGTTGATCTGGGCTTGGTTTTGTAGATGGGGATTTTCCAGGGCCTGGCCCAGGTTTATTGATCTTTGCCCCCCATAAGCTATTAGGTGGCATTGGTCGTTCATGTGGCTTATTCGTTGACAGTAGTAGCACTCTCTGAGGTTTGGCTTCTGCCAGCCTCCCTGACCTTTGCCATTAGGACTGGGCTGGAACTCTCTGGCTTGCAGTCAATGCGTCCCACTTGGGTTTGGTTTTACTCAGTTTGTGGAGGCCTGGGTTAGTGGTGTTTACAAGGCTTGCTCCTGCTTTTTGCCCTTCCTAGTGGGCAATTGCATTGGGTGTGCGTGTGGTGGCCTGCCCCATCAGGCTCTTGGACATTTCCCATGTGGCCAGTAGGGGCACTTTCTTGGGGTTGTGTATCATTTGCTGGTTGTGCAGAGTTCTCTCCAATGGCCACTTGCTTGAGCACTGTATTCAGCAGCAGGTAAGGGGCTTCAGGTGTGAGGGACGCACCGCATAGTGCCGGGCAACCTTGTCTGCACCACTTTCTCACTCTTTGAGGTGCTAGAGTGGTGACAGAGGCTGACCTAGTAATCCTAGGGGTACGCACGGTCTGTTTGTCACCACCATTGCCTCTATGCACCTTGAGCTGACTTCCCAACTAGCCTTGGGGGACTCAGTGTACACGCACAAGTCGACGTCCCAGATCTCTTGCTCCTTGTGTACCTTACTGGTTAGCAATGTTTTCGGCTTTTTGGCCTTTCCACTAAGAGGTGGTCTGCCCACCGCCGAGCGTATTTACATAGCTTGAGGAGATTTCCTGCATACTGCAGGTCCGCCCTCGTGAAGGGGGGTACTACTGGCCAGGCCACCCTGACTGGTGTCTATGTGACGTGGCAGTGTACGGCTAGTTGGCGCCCTGAGGAGGAAACTCACGGGGAGGAGCAAACTACAGCCCCGTTCTCAGCAAATTGGATTCACCTTTTCAGTTTGGTTATTAGGTCAAGACCCAAGATATTAGTCGGTGAAGAGGGAAAATACAACAACTGTTACCTCACCCTTTTCCCCTCTATATCCAGCTTGAGGGGTTCTGTGAAGGGGATCCCTGCCACCAAGACCCCCTGTATGGTTGCAATGCTGTTTGTTAAGGGGAGAGTCCCCTCTCTCATCACCTGCGTGTCTAGCAGAAAGTGATATGGTGTCCTGTTTATCAGCATCGTAACCACAGGATTCTCTTCAGGGCAGCCTGGGGCGGACAGTGGTGAGTGTGTGTCTTTGGGTGGCCTAACTATTCCTGCATTCTCACCCTCGCTGTCAGATCCTGAGGGACTGGTGTTCTCTTTGTTTCTATCGCTAGTTGTTTTATTGTTTAAACCCGCTATCGGGTTCTCGGCTGCTCGTGGAGTGTATGTTTTTGTGGGCTAAATGTGGCGGATGGGGAGTCAAGCTTTTGGGGGATTCTAGTAGTGAGCTGAGGTGCAGCTGGAATCTCTGAGGTTTGTTGATCTGGCAACCTTCCAAACCTATATCTGGTGGCTCGATGCCCAGTGGGGGCCCTTCCTCGACCAGCTGGTGGGGATAACCTGGTGCAGGAATGGCTGGGATGGCCGGCATCAGAGAGAGCATCTCCATGCCGGTGCATGGTGGGGGAGGTGCAGACACCTTGCTTGCAGATTCCGGGACAGAATTGTAGGTCAAGCCACCTTGAAGATGGCCCACAGTTCTAACAGTGACTCTCTTCTAGTCCTTTTCTGTACTACATAGTTGGTCCGAATGTGCATCCTCATGCGTTTGATGATGTTGGTGTTGAAGGTTCCCACCTCTGGCCAGGCGAAAACATGTGTATTAGTGTGTGCATGCCATTCATGGCTCAATTTATCTGGCTTTTTAGCCTACGTGGGGACTCTAGTCTGGATGTGGTTTGAAGGCGACTCCATGATCGGTTTGAAACTTTTTAAAGGGATTTAGTGCATTTTTATACTTCTTTTCCGATGCTCCCATTTTGATAATGTTTGGTTAGGCGCCTTGACGCCCGTTGGGCAAAGTTGCGCATTATAAATTGCTTTTCATTTCATTCATTTCTGTTTTTTTTAAATAAGCTTAAATCCTACTCTGTTTGTGTGGAAAGACTATGTACACTGGGTTATGTTGGCAATAATTACTTCTTCTATGAGCTTGGCTTAGGACAAAGATGTATTAAACAAACTTAGTACATAAAACTACACATATGAAAAATAACAACCAGTAAGAAAGTGGCGACTTTTTCGTACACACATAGAATCGTTAACTGGACAGAACATTCAACTTAGAACACAGTTGCAATATTTTATCATCACCAGAACGTCAATTAAAATGCATCAATCGAGAAAACACAGTGAAAAAAAGAGAAAAAGTGACAGAAAGAAAAATTGATGACTTTGACAAAAAACCTTTAGCCCTCTCCTAGCACATACTGCCTGATGACAAGGGGAGGCTCTGGGCGGTACACAGCACTAAGTGAGCCCGATAATCTGTCAATATTGGCTTTAGGACAAAGATAGCAACAATTTGTGGATAAGAAAGAATAACTCAACAACTACAAGCCCTCCTTGTTCAAATTGTTTTCCTAACGTCCAAATTGCACCCTGTTTCCCACCAGGAGCTTAACGCACCATCTGTGACACGCCCAGTTGTCCATGCGAATAACACCTCTCATGATAGCACTAAGAACTAAGAAAACTCCTTTAGATTAAAAACTTAAGATCGTAATGTGGGCTCTATATCATAATCAAAGCCTATGCGTACCTTTTGTGTTACACCCATTGGTCCAAGCGGTGAAGCCCCACCGCTGTATCACACCTGGGAATCAAGCGTACCATCTGTGTCTCGTGCTGCGGTCCAAGCTGTCCCTGTATCACACCCAGGGAGAAGCGTACCATCTCTGTCATACCCAGTGGTCCAAGCGACTGAACAGCACTCACCTTCCCTTGCATGGCGACTATCGAAAAAAGTGACCTCCGCAGGATCGCCTTTGAGGCCACCCTGCGACTACTCAAAATAGATAATGTGTCAGGTTTCCGTTAGTGGCAGAGTGCTCAGGTTAGGTTTTTTGCTCTTCTTCCTAGTTTGCTACATGCCAAATGCTAGGACTATGGGTCAAATGTAGTCTTTTACCCACTGTTAGGGTCTGAAGACTGTCTCAAAGCACATTGATTTCGGCTGTCATTTTATACATTACATGAAGCGTCACAAAGTAATTTGTACATTCTTTTGGAAACAGACATCTGGGCCTAGTCACAAGGCCATAAATCTGGTCATTTGAAAAGAAGCTCAGGTGGGTCTCGACTTTGCGTGGACACAATGTGACGCCAGTGGGTACGTGTCCAGATGTCCAGCATGGGGAGCAAGTGATCACTGTGTGTAGCATGCATGCAGTATTCTGATTGGCTGGGCGTTCCTAACTTAGTGTGGCATCTGACTTTATGGTATTTTAGGAGTGCGTGCCCCTCCAGCCTAATGTGTTTTATTGGGGCCATTCTCCTAAGACCACTGTAGTGCTGCTGCATGTCTCTGGGATCGATCTGGGATTTCCTTTTCACACGTTTGTCCAAGGGTTACATGTCACCCCACCTGTGATCTGCCCATCAGTCACTTCCGGCTTAGGTCACAGTGCCTGAATGACCAAGAATTTCTGACTAGGGTCGAGGAGGAGATCATATCGGGTGATTTCAACAACGGTTGTGCAAGTTAATTTTTTTACGTACATATATTGGGACGTGCATTGATATTGTATTTTCCAATATTAACACGTTGTCTGTTTAATAGAAATTCAGTTAAATCTGCATTCCTAGCAGACGTGGCTCAATCAGTGATAGATTACCAGTGATCTCCAGTCTAGCGATCATTTTAGTTCATCAGTTCAGTAGCCACAATATTAGGCTTAAGGTCTTTGAGTATGTTGTCAATAGGCTGTCTGCTGGAATAGACACTGGAGGGGTACATGCATTTCTTTATTTCTTTTTATGTCTTCAATCCTTTGTTCTTTGTTTCCATCAGTTTCTTTTACACGTAGGATCGCTTTCCGGTCGTTGCCAATGTCGCAATTAAAAGTACACTCTTGTTAAGCAGGAGTCAGGTAGACAGTTCTTGTAGAGTAACACGCTGTAGGTTTATTGAAGAAGTTATATTTTAGGTTACAGGTTACAAGTTACATAGCAAAGTATCCCACCAGGATCAGCACCCTCTCTACTCAGCCCACTCTAACTGCTAAGCAACCTCCAGTCACTCACATACACTCCATGACATCACACACTGCTGAGCAGAGCAGGGAACAATGAAGGTGTGCACAGAATACATCACAAGCATAGCAGATTATAACAGAGGGTCCTTACCCGAGTAGCGAGAGCGAGATACTTTTTCTCATGTGATAATGTGGTTTTATATTTCTGAATACCTTTTGATTGTCTAAGCAGGTTTAGGGGTTGAAATATGAAGATTATCCAGAGGAAGCCTAAGTTCTGCATGATGAAACTAATTTCCCTTTGTGCAACCCACCAGGTCGACATTTTGGGTGTAGTAGCATGATAGTTTGGCAGATGATGTTTGTGGGTTTCTGCCCATGTGACAAGCCTTGGTGCCAACTAAGCATGGGCGAATTTTGCGAATCTGGCGTTCGCAAATTTAGCGAATTTGCGAACTCGCAATCCGCAAAATCCGCGAATTCCCGCGAATTTGCGGATTTTTTTATGTGTTCGCAAGTGTTTCTGCTAGTTCGCAAGGATTTGGTACTAGTTCGCAATTGCAAACTTACTTGTCGGCTCGCAACGGTCGCGACTATGTTGTTTCTACGTCTGGTTCATCATCACAGCCTCCCAGCACCCTCTGTTTCACCACTCCCACCCTCTCTTTGACCCATGCCACCCTCTGGTTCATCATCACTGTAGAAGATGGGGGGGGGGAAAGCAAGCACACCTTCCCTGCTTCAACTGACATGAATTAATTTGGGGTTAGTTTATTAATAACAGCTGCCCTGCCCCAACTGACAATAATGAATTAGGGGCTAATTAATGTTTCACTGAATTTGAAGTTCCAGCCTGGCACCTGCTTGTCTGCTCCCTTAGCTGTAAATCAGGACCTTTGTGGCATACAGTTAAGGTCAGAGCAGGGTCACACAATAGTTGCAAGCAGGCAACCGAATTCTGGAGGGCCCCCTCAGGAAGCACAACAGGGAATCGTTACAAATCATGAGATTGACCTTTTGCACCTGCTCATTTGTTTTGCTTTTGCAAAAATCGTTTTTCGGTAATTTCACGCTATTTGCGAGGCTCGGCGTCGTGTGAAACCGACTGCGGAAGCCGCCAATTTGTGCGAATGAGCTTTATATTTTTTTGCGGCGTGTTATTTCGCGAGTTTTTTTGCAGTATTCGCGAGCTGCTTGCAGCGCAACACGCGAATTTACCCCAAGGTCGAGGACGGGCGCGGCCATTTTGTTTGCGTGACGTATTTCCGTTTCCGCCCGCTATGTATAATCTCGCAAAGTAAGCGCATTGCGAGTACAAGTTTGCACGAGATCGCGAGGAAAATCGCGTGCGAACTTACTTTCGCGCTCGTGAACGGGCGGCCATCTTGTTTTTCATTCATTTCCTGTGTCTGGGCATGGTGTTTATCCTCTTGCTATCTTTGCCATCCTTTGCTTGTTTTCAGTTTTTTTTCAAACGATTTTGCTTTTTATCTATCCCTCTCTTTTCCTAGCTGTATATTTTTGTCTTTTCTGCTATTTTTGTTTACTTTTTCAAACTACTTTTTTAAACTCTTTTCTTTTCTTCTTCCCTATCCTATTCCTTCTTAATTTTCTACTTCCTACCTTACCTGCCCAGACCATGGTGAAGCCAGGCGCCGTGAAGCTGCCCAGGCACTTGAGGGACGCAGCGGCGGCGGGGAGGAGGAGTCCTGGACCCCGTGCCAGGACAGCATGCGGGCGATTGAGGGGGGAGCAGGTGACGCGACGGGAGATCTTCAGCCCGGAGGAAGTGGGCGCGCTAGTCTACTTCGTCCAGCGCCGCCTGCCCAGGACCATCGCGGGAGGCGGCAGGATCGCGGCCGGGGGCTACAACATCCGGGAGCGCCGGAAGCGGTGGCAGAAGGTGTGCTGGGCCATGTCCCAACTCTCCGGGGTCCAGCGCACCTACAGCCAGGCCACCCACCGCTGGACGGTCCTCCTGGACCGGGAGCGCGACCTGCTGGACCAGCTCGGCTTGGAGATCCCCGGGCTTGGTGAGTAGTAGTAGCTATTTCATCACTCACTACTATGTTTTCTCCTGCTCTGTGTTGTTGTATTGCAAATATTTGTTTTTTTACATGGAGCAAGCCAATAATGCTGCTGACGATTACATTGTAGTTAAATTAAAATTTCAAAATCTTCTGTGCATTTCAGGTGCACTGCTCTCCTTCTCAGTGGCGTTGCTACTATGCTTATTTGTTTTCTATTTTGTGGTCTCATTGGCCTGAGTAACTATTATGTATGAGTGTACTTTACAGAACTGCGTAATGCTAGACACTAGGGGGCAGATTACATTTACAAGCCCCTTGCGCCACGTTTACATTGCCTTGCGTGACACAACAGCGGCGTAAACGTGGCGCATCCCTGCGAGTCATTTACAGCGTGACGCATCTAGGGAGATGCGTCACGTTATAAAGCCAAGGGCCTGCGCCACAATGGGTGCGTTCCTAGTACGCAGGGTGGGCGGTCCTGCGGCTGTGTGCCTCGCAAAAGTGCCTGCGTGAAATCTACAAGATTTAACGCAGGCACTTCTGCGACGCTGCTACGTCAATTCAATTCCTTATGCCTGCTTGAAGCAGGCGTAAGGACTGACACAGCATGTTAAGTATTGGGTGGCCCTGAGCATTACTGGAGTTGCATTGCATTGGCGACGTGACTCCAGCGATGTGCTGCTCTTACTTGACGAGATGCGTCACGCAAGTGCCTACCCTTGCACCAGTATTTACAACAAGGGGTGGTGAGGGACAGAGTCTCTGAATTAAGCAGAAAGCTCTCACCCAGTCAAAAGATCAGGGCTAGATCCAACACCGTTTTTTAGCTCACTGCACCATCCCAGTTTCAGAACCTGGCTGTATGCAAATTAGTCTGATCCTGTCCCAGTGCATGATGGGAACAGGACAAACCAAACTACAAAAGCCAATTCTTACACTGGGAAGGAAACAAGCTCCCGGGGACCGGTTTCTGGCATTACAGCCGTCTTCGGCCCGGTTTGCTTGAATCCTGATGGTGCAATGAGCAAGGGTCTCACATCTGAGAATACCCTTCCACGCTTAGGGTGGACAAAAATATTTACAACAAGGGGTGGTGAGGGACAGAGTCTCTTGCACCAGGGCGCGCCGCATTGTAAATGAGGCGCATCTGCCGTGTCGCAAGGGTAGTTTTGCGTGACGCATTTGATCATGCGCATCTCTGTTGATGCGCCAGAACGCGTAAGTAAGTATGTCCCTAAGGGGCAGAATTGCAATTACCGTCGCATTCCTGCAAAGTAGCAGGGATGCGCCAGTAATTGTGCGGCCCGCTACCACCACCAAACATGGTGCGCCGTATTTGCAATGCGGCGCACCATGGGCCCAAAACGTCACCGAAGCTTTACTGCTGGAGTTGCGTCGCAACGATGGCGCAGCTCCAGCAATGCTCTGGGGTACCCTATCTCCCCAATGCTGGGTCAAGCCGTACGTCTGCTTCAAGCAGGTGCAGGGTTTGTGTGATGCATCATTGTCCTAAAGGTGACTGATTGAAATTTTGTAGATTTCCCTCAGCCACTTTTAGGATGTGTTCCAGCGCAGGAATGCCCTCCCTTGCGCCGGAACGCCCCCTGATGGCGCAGGGCTTTATAACGGGATGCATCTCCCAAATGCGTCACGTTGTTATAATATTATACGCCGCACCATGGCGCCTCTTTTGTTTAGCTGCTGCGTCACAAAAGTCACGCAAGAACGGAGCAAAAGAGCCGCAAGGGGCTTAAATCTGCCCCTTCCTTTGTACCCCTGACAATAAGAAAAATAGTGGCGGTGGATTGATAGTTTGACTATTTAAATGACTGGTTATGTAGCAGGCAACTGTTAGTGTTGTCACTGATCTGACTGAAATCACAATGGAGTTTGTCTGTCACTTTGCGTTTTTTGCCTGCGGACTGCTGCCTGCCAGTCCTAGGTGAACCTTTCAGTACTTTGTTTAGTGAGTTACGTGACTTTCGAAGTCGCAGGTCCGCAAATCAATGAAAACTAACCCTAATCAATATAATTTTGCAGAAATATTTTGTTATTGTTGTTTTGAAATGTTTGATTTGGTTGACATTGACAAGCAACAATCATCCATGTTTTCTGTTCTTTCTTTCATGTTGTACGTCAGCTCCCCCCAGGGGCGAGGGGACACAGGAGCAGCAGGCGGCGGATGCTGTTGAACAGGGCCAGGATCGGGCAGGCGAGGGCTTCTTTGCTGGCCCCAGTAAGTTTTCATTTTAGACTAGTACCTATTTTTCCTAGCGTTCCTCATTTGATTTTTTCAAAATCGTCTTTGATCTTCTTGTAGATTGTATCTAAATTCTTATCCTGCCTTTACTATGACTCCCTGTGGTATTCCTAGATTATTCTTATTAGTCTGTCTGTGTAGCTAACTAAGATTGCACGGTTGGCGAAACTCCCATTCTAGTCAGCAATAGCTCTATCAACTTAGTGCAGTGCAGTCCTCTGGGATTGTCCATAATGTCTTTTGAAGTGTTCTATCTGCTTTGAAAATTCCCAACTATAAAATGTGAATGACCACCAAGAAAGAATAAGATACTACCTTTTGGTTTGGATAGGAGGACAATCCATACCACTACTGTTGCGGGGACAATTCTTCTGCAGAAACAGAACTATGGACAATAAATAGTGCATTGCTTATCAATTATAATAGGCGCTGTTAGAGTTTCCACATACCTCTGTGATAACAGACTTTGAACCCCCAATGTCCTTACTGACTGACTACATAGTGTGGCACAGTCATTTACCTCCCGAATTCATCGATGATTGATCCCCAATGATGATTATCCAACGTAGCTCAAGAGTACGGACTCGGAGTCAGAGTCAAGAAGTGTCAGAGGCACGGACTCATGCTTGCAAAAAGTGCAAAACCTTTCGCTCAGTCACTCTAGTCTGGACCAAAAAACACAGAGTCTATTTAAGTTTAAAAGCTTTATTAAAAGTAAACACATTTAGTAAAATGAAGTCATAATAAAAAAACTAAATGTTTAACTGAGAATGGAAAAGTGGTTAGTGCTGACGATTAATTGAAGACATTTCTTGTGGTCGAGCCGAGCTCTCACCTGGTTTCAACTTGATCTTGTTGTTAGAAGTCCATCTTCTGTCTGTGTGGAGAAAAATGGTGCGTGTTAAAAATCCAGCCTTCATCAGTTGTGCCTAAAAGTGCAGCAAGACAACACCCTTCCCTGGAAAAAGGGACATTTTTTTTTCTTTAGAGTAGACAGTCACACCGCGCTGTATGCGGACTCAGCTGCCAATCCTTCCTGTGATTCCAGGGCTGCGAGCACCAGCAGGGACTCCAAGGACCAGGAGTCCCTGCGCGCCCTTGGGACCAGCTGGGCTGCTCTCCCTGCCGGCACCGCCCGCCCGCTCCTGAATTAAAATCGGCCGCACTTGGGACTGAGCGCTTTCCAGCTCACACTGCGCTGTATGCGGACTCAGCGCCTCATCATCCTCTGCCAATCCTTTCTGTGATTCCAGCACTTGAGGACCTCGCCGGACCCGCTACGCGGGTCCCGCATCGCCCCCTGACACAGGCGATAGCACAGCAGATCTTCAGGGGAATTTTGCTGGCAACCGGCAGGGCTGCGAGCACCAGCAGGGACTCCAAGGACCAGGAGTCCCTGCGCGCCCTTGGGACCAGCTGGGCTGCTCTCCCTGCCGGCACCGCCCACCCGCTAGACTTCCTTCCAACGAGCTACTTAAAGGAGGTACATACTCCGCACCGCAAGAGCGTGCGGGAGGGCGCCGGGAGAAGCCCGGGACAAGGGTGGGACCGTCTGTGACCGCCCGGGGCCGTTAGAGGCCGGGCCGGGCCCACTCTCTTTGCCCCTGTTGTCACCATTTTGGATCTTTTGAGATATTGGAGTTCCTATTGTGTTACGCCTATTTGTAACATAGATTGGCTTTCCTTACTGTAGTGTCTCCCATTTGCTTTATCATATAATAGGTCACTGTTACCCCTGCCCCCTGTTTTTTTCGTCTATTGATATGTCTACCCTCGAGGCAACCCCGGTTTCAGGTACGTTAGGGTCTCCCATTTTAGGCCCGCTGGACAAATTTTTCGCAAAAATAAAGAATGAAGTCGATAGGGAGCTCACACTCGCAGAGAAACGAGCAGGGCGACGTCTCTCTATCGAGAAGTTAAAGCAAAGACCCCTCCAGCCCCATGATGCAGTTACAGGACCCCTAATAGATTTAACCACACCTAAAGAACACGTTAACACCCCATATTTTACAGAAGACATCCCCCTCATTTTTCAGACGAAGTCCCCTGACCAGAAGGACACTATAATTTTTTCTGACTCTATTCATCCCCAGGCACCAGCTACTCAGACTATAGATTTAAGCACTCCTTCAATGGAACCAGCCCCTCTTTACGATGAAAATATACCTTCTCCTGCATTTACCCCAATTGGGTCTGATCAACACCCTTTTGGTATCCTTGAGGGTAAGCCTTTAAGATCATCTCCTAGGGTTTCCATCAAGCGTCCTAAAGGTTCTTCTGGCTCCCCACTGAGGAAGAGAAGAAGGAAGAATGCTTCTAAAAAGAGAATTGTTCCTTCCTCAAATTCTACAAACACCCCGTACATCACTCCCCAAAAGGAAGGGTTAGTAGATACCACGAAAGACATGACTCTCAAATCAATTTCTGTGCCTAGTTATGAAGGGTTATTAAATGATATTGACTGTCTTATAAAGGCTCTGATCCTTCCCCTCACTGAAAGGATCAAAAGATTAGGGGAGAATATCGATAAAATCCTTCAAGACCAGAAGGGTATATCTTGCCTTAAACCAAATGCTCTTAGCGACACAACCCAACTAAAGACTACTAAAGAACCCAAACACCCCAAGACTGTGATTGGTACCCCAAAAGCAAATCCAACATCTATAGCTGGGATCCCAAAACCTGCGCAGAATAGTAAACCCAACGACAAAAATAACAACAAAACTGCCTCATCTAACAACATCACGACTAAAGATAAGCCTCACCTCAATACAGGGCCTCAAAGCATTCGCCCTAACAATAATAATAATACAAACCCTCCAGTTAATACATCTCATAACCCTAAAAGAAGACCAAGGAATATTGCTGACATACCGCCTGAGTGCATAAACTATGTTATTGTACTTACAGGTGTCCCGCCCCCGCCAGACGGTAACCCAGAACATCAGGCTAATTTAAAAAATAAGGTTATCTACTGGCTGAGGAAAAACAGACCACTCCATCCACACCTAAACTGTGATATCGTTTCGGCCAGGCATTGCAATTGGGTAGGCACTAGACCTAAGGACATCGAAGGCGATGTGATCATAGTCAACTTTAAAGATCACAGACTGTTCACATATATCAGCGATTGGTATCCTGGGACGGGCGAGAGGGGGATCACAACCCATAACCTAAGTTACTTCTACCCTGAAGCTATGTTGAGGCCACCACCACCTAACAAATCTCTAGCTTGGAACAGATCCTACCACCCCATGAATAAATGGCATTCAAAAGGCCCCTATGGACCCACAACACCCTTGTTCCCAGCCCAAAGATGTCATACAGGTTTTAATACTCCTTTTCCTCAACCAATGCCCACTCATTTTCCACCTAAGCACAGACCCTATGCTTCCCACAGACTAGATCCCATATTGATTTCAAGGGGCCAGAATTCTTATGACACTACCAATGATTTCTGTTTTCCACCTTGTCAGTTACCTTTCCCACCGCAAAATTATCATAACCCTATCCCTTATTGGGGCGAACCACACTCCTACAATCCTAAGGACTCCTGGAATATACCGCTGACCAATTTATTCCATCCTCTCTCCGGATTGGATGAGAATGAATGACATCATGAGACTAATAATACAGAAAAGCTGCCTGAGGGACACCAGCACCGTCAGTGCACCTTTACTCACAATCTTCCAGTAAGTCCATCAAAAGTGCAACAGGTCAACATGTGGGAGGGGATAAATTCCCCCGGTGATCTCTTGATACCTAGTTCCACTTCTCATCAGCCTGAACCACCTCTCCATAATCGCAAACATACCATCTCTGCGAATGCAGCGAGTGCAGGTAGCTTACATGAGGCTACCAGCAGTGTACCCCATTCCAATTCCCTCCTTTCATGGAATGTGGCGGGGTTAGCCAGCAAAGTCACCAACAAAGCCTGGTTAGACGCCATACACAAGCACGATATTCTGTGCTTTCAAGAAACATGGTGCTCTGAAGAACTACACCTGCTTGGGTATCAAACCTTTCATTCTTCGGCTATGCCGTCAGCACAGGGTCATAATAAGGGTGGGCTCTGTGTTTATGTCTCAACAACAGCAGAGGTCAAGATTCATAAATTTTTTTCCAGCATTTATTTTCAAATCCTATCTTTTAACTGGGGTATGAATGAGAAAATTGCACTGGTGAACTTTTACAACAACATGCCCAATAGTGAAATGGAGTCTACCATGTCCAACATGTTGTGTCAGTTGACTCGCACTGCTGACCTTTTTAGGGGGGGCAAAAATAATATGGGTTGGGGATTTCAATTGCACTATTTGCTCACATTCTGATTCACCCCTGTGTGGTCTGGCAGACTTTGGGGCGGATGACCCAACCCACTTCTCTCACACAAAGATGGGGTCGTTGTTAAATGGTATTGTTTTTAACTTCGATTTTTCTTTTGCAAATCAGATTTGTCCATTGCCCGTGCCTTTCGAGCCAACCTTCTTTGGCAGAGGTTGTAACTCGACTATTGATTTTATATTGATAACCCATGCCAACCCAGGGTTTATAACCTCGTGGGAAGTTGGAAAAGATGTACTTAGCGACCACTATCCCCTGTTAATCGGCGTAAATGTAAAAGGGCGTTATGACAACAAGGGTATCCCTTCCACGTACCCATACAAGATCGATTTATCTAAAACCAATGGCTATGTGGTAAACTGGGAGAAGATTGTACCCAGTGTGTTCTTAAAAAAGCTGATCTCTGAGTGTGCCGCCGATGTTAATGTTTGTTTGGAGGAACACGCGGAGCCCACTACTGTTATGTCAGCCTTTGCTAACATTCAACACCGCATTAAAAATATGCTTACCCATGTAACTAAAAATAACCAAACATGTAGCTAAGGGTGGTTCAATGGGAAGTGCACGAACGCACTAAAAGCCCTAAAAGAAGCGCTGGCCCTGAAACCAAGAAATCCTCATATAATACGCGAGGCCAGGAAACTATACAAACTTGCAATAAAAGAAAGAAGACTGACCTTAAAAAAGCAAGCTTGGGAAACACTAAGAGAAGCCTCCACACAGAAAAATACCTCTAAGTTTTGGAGGCTGGTCAAAACTCTTTACCAACCGAATGATAGTGGCAACAAAATAGACCTCGCCATAACTGGTGAAAGATGGCTAACCCACTTCAGGCAATTGTATAAGCATACAAAGATAGCTGACACTATCCCACCCGTAGGGTCGAGCCCTATTGTAGTTAAAACTATAGTTAATAGTAGGGATACTCACCCCCTAACTTGTCCATTTCCGATAGATCTGACCTTTACATTAGGAGAAGTCCAGGACGCAATTAGGGATAGCGCACCAGGTAAAGCAGCGGGCCCGATTGCACTCCGGTAGACGTTTATAAAGCTGAACCGGATTTCTGGGCTCCCCTGCTTACAAATGTTCTGAACATGGGAAACCGAAAGGGGTTTATTGAAACCTGGTCGGACGCAATAGTGGTCCCTATTTTTAAAAAGGGTAGCCGAGACGACCCGACCTGCTACAGGCCAATATCCTTATTGGACGGTCTAATGAAAGTAGCAGGTAGGATCATTTTAAAAAGACTTCAAGAATGTGAGGATGACCATAATGTCGTGTCACACCTGCAATACGGGTTTAGGAAAGGCATAGGGACATCCGAACAGTGTTTAAACCTGTCCCTCTTAACTTCCAAATATACCCAGGCTAGAGGTGGAGCACTTTTTATAACTTTTGTTGATTTAAGCTCCGCTTTTGATTGCGTGGACCACATGTTATTATGGTCCACGCTGGGCGATATGGGCATTGATGCATGTATAATCACCTTTATTAAAGAGCTGTACAACAACTGTGGGGCAAGAGTGAGATATGGCAAACAGGAGGAATGTACAGGAAAATTTGCACTTTCAAGAGGGGTTTGACAAGGCTGTATTTTGGCCCCAAAGCTATTTACATATTACATAAACTCAGTGGGTCAATACCTTTCTCTTTTCCCGAATGATTACCCCATTGTGAAAGTATCACCAGTACCAATCCTCCTGTACGCCGACGATGCGGCCATAATGTCTCAGACTCAAGTTGGCCTACAGAGGGCGGTTACTAAATTTGCGGGTTACATGCAGGAAAGAGGCCTTAAAGTGAATATCTCCAAAACATACACTATGCCATGCACCAATAAGCTTAAGAGGGCTCCCTGTAATATATTTCTGGACAAACAAAAGATAGCTACCATTGATGAGTTTTGCTACCTGGGAGTTCTGTTCGACAGGCGGTGCCGTTGGAAGCCAGCGATTGCAGCAAGGAAACTGGCCTTCATTCGCACCATAGGCGCTCTGCGCGCTTTTTCTAACAGAATCGGTGGCAAACCAATCAAAGAGCTGACCCAGATTTATCGGGCCAAATGCATTTCCACAGCTACCTATGGTGCGGGATTATGGGGCATCGAGAAGGACCAATGCCTGCAGGGCTGTGAAAATCAATTTATCTGCTACCTTTTGGGAGTACCTAAAACCACATCCTCATTTATGACGCATATCGAGACAGGAGTTAAACACCTTAGCGACATAATTAA
Source organism: Lissotriton vulgaris (assembly GCF_964263255.1). Lineage (NCBI taxonomy): Eukaryota > Metazoa > Chordata > Amphibia > Caudata > Salamandridae > Lissotriton > Lissotriton vulgaris. The sequence continues at coordinate 720,614,991 of NC_141689.1, read as the reverse complement.
GATGTCCCCTATTCTTTTGTGGCACAAGGTGTGGACAACACTTGAAGCCAGTTTCAACAGGGACCTTCTAGAAGATTGCTTAGCCCTAGATGGGGTTGCTAAATTTAGATGGTTATCATATGTAAGATCATTACTTACTGAAATAGGTCATCCAGAATATTATGATAACCCGAAATCAATGGAGGGTGTTTCAAGATCAGCTCTCAAAAAATATTAACCATCCACCTGGAAACTGCGAGATGGAATTCCGAAAAACACAAACAGACCATCTTAAACTTCCAGGAAATTACCCCCAATGAAGGCTTGCAAACTTACCTAAATGTCGATCCTAGTCCGTACCATCGAATACTTCTGTCCCGCCTACGTCTTGGGATTTTTTATCGTATGGTAACTTTACCTGACATGAACAACTGGTCAACCACTAAGCTGATCTGTACATGCGATAATATCGCAGTACAATCTAATATGCATATAATGTTCTTTTGCACATTTTATTCTAACCCCAGAAAACTATATTTGAAACCTCTACTAAAACGATGGGGTTTAAGAAATTGCAGGCCAGCTTTTTCAAAACTGTTAAGATTTGAAGATGAGCACGTGATTTTCGCTGTTTCATGTTTTTTAAGAACTGTGATAAAGTATCGAAAATCCATGTGGTAAAATATTCCTCTTTTTGGTTTCACGATGCCCACGGCTGTTGATTGAAGATATTGCACTTTAAATTTATAACAACTGAAATTCTTTTATCTGGTTGTCTTTTACACTTGTTTTTAATTGAATGTGTATAAGTAAGCATCTTTTGTATTAACTATGATTATGAATTGATGTATTTGTTGTGCTTTTATGATTTCATATGAAAATCGAATAAAGCTTTACTTACTTACTTACTTACAGTCACAAATTACATTGTTTTCACATGTCTTCATTTCTAGACCAAATACTAGTGAGTGGTTTATTCTAACATTCTTAAATGTACTTTGTAGGTGGAACATCTGGTGGCGGGGCCAGCGCGGAGGTGGTGGTGCTCGACGCGGAGGCGGAGGGCAATTCTTCAGGGGAGGAGGCGGCGGCTCCAGTGCCGGCTGTGAGAGTTGAGACGGTGGTGGTGGCGGGCAGAGGTAAGCTCTTATATATTCCTTACTTATTGAGATTGAAGACGTGGCTGGAAAGGAAAGAATATGACATGCATGGCTGGGTGAATGATGAAGCAATGATTGGCGGAAGGACAACAGCCTGGGTGGGTGACACAGAAACTGTATGTGTCCATAATATACCTGGATCATGCTACTATCTGACTCTTAGATAGCATATGTGTATCTAGAGCAGGGGTACTCATAGTACGGCCCGTGGGCCGGTGGCGGCCCGGCAAGCCTTCCTTGGCGGTGCGCAGACCTTGCAGACAATCACTGCTCCCCCGGCCCCCTCAGAGCAGAGGCTTTGTTGTATTTCACCTGTTAACGCCCCTGCATCTCCACTCTGACAATCACTGCTCCCCCGGCCCCCACAGAGCAGAGTGGAGATGCAGGGCCACAAAGAGGTGAAATAGAACAAAGCCTCTGCTCTGTGGGGCCGGGCAAGCAGTGATTGTCAGGGTGGAGATGCAGGGGCGCTACAACAAACAAAGCCTCAATAATATGTTAATGGTCTTTTAAAGACCTGTTAAGTACTTTGGTGTGGCTGTCTGTGTGTGCGCATTGAGGAAGCTGTCTCAGCCCGGGCTGAAGGCTGACACAGACAGACACACACACAGTGAGATGACAGAGGGGGAGGGAGAGGGAGGGCAGGAGGGAGAGAGAGATGGAGAGGGAGGGCAGGAGGGAGAGCAGGAGGGAGAGAGATGTATGTAAATGCTGGGTCTGGTGGCTCAGTGGATGAAGGCATCTGCTGCAGTGACCTGTGTGCAACCTCATGGTCACAAGTTTTCGTTTTGCTTTAGCCCCGCCCCCTCTGACTCTGCCCCCACCAGTGCGGCCCTCGGCCACAAACTACACTGTGAATTTAGCCCCTGAGAGAAAGTTTGTGAGTACCCATGATCTAGAGAGAGTAGACGGTCAGTGGATGAACTAAGTGTAACTTTGAAGAGCATGTAACACTGCACCCGCACGTCCGTTCCAGTGTAGGAAAGGCAAGGAAAAGAAGTTGTAATTTTGTCCAAATACTACCATCAATAGTAGCAGTAGTTTGTATTGCAAGCACAGCATAGATCCGGTTATTACGGTGGCCACTCCCTACCTCTCTTAATAAGTTTAGTAGTACTCAGTCATTCATGTGTGGATGTATCACTGGTCACTCAATAAAAAGCAAAGCACCTAAAGTCATCCCATATGTAAGCAAAAACATCCCATGTGAAGTGATAGATAATCAGATTATTTATCTTCTTCATTTTCCATTTCTAGTACTCATTTGCACTGTAGGGTGAAAGTTAAATTAATTAAGCAGTAGCCCTTGTAACAGAGTATTCTCAGTGCCACCCGTAATAGAAAAGTAAGAGCTTCACCACATGCATGTACTGGACCGGTACAGTAACGCAAGTCTAGGTCACTCATCATGGCGTGCGTCTCTTTTTCTCGGGTGCAAGTTCACTGCGCTGGCATTATGCCGGCTTGCAGAAGATAACGTACCAATTTTCCTAAACAAGAGACTAGAAGAAGAATAAGACTGGTGTACTTTCATAGTCGACTCCAATGGAAGTCCATAGTGCTCGTAGAATTTGTTCCTTAAACTCCCACTAATGTTAGAGCAAGGATGAAGAAGTGGGAGGTTAGATAGATACTGGCCTCAATAGTTATGTAATGCGCTTGCAAGTTGCTAGTTGTACTGCAACACAAATTTCTGCTGAATGATTGAGTTAATCTTAAAGAGCATTGGTTACAGACTATGTCTTTCTTTCTTCATATAGATGCTCCTTCCAAACCAACAAGGAGGAAGGAGCTGGCTAGAGCGGCCCGGCAACGGAGGATCGATGCCACTGTTGCAGAATATCGGCGGCTGGTGGCCCTGGAGGACGACGAAAGTGCGCAGTCGACCACGACAACAACGTCGGCTGCATCGGCCTCCGTGCCCCCACGGGCTGCCACCCAGCACAGTGCTCCAGCCAGACTGAGCCGGGCTGCCAAAGCCAAACGCAGACGCCGAGCAGCAAGGACAACAGCTGCCTCTCACAGCCATTGCAACTGCAAGGCACGCCTGCGCCGCAGTACCCTGAGGGTGTCCCGCCTTCAGCAGGAGCTCCACCACTTTACAAACGTGTTGGAGGGGCTCCGCTTAGAGCATGCCTTGCTCCGCGAGGAGTATGATGCCCTGGCCCAAAAAGTAAACAGCATCCACCCATAGTGTCCCTTGCCCCTTTTTTAGAGACTTTTGGGGGGTGGGAATCGGGAGTTGGGTTTGGGACTTTTAAAGGACAACCGTTGGGGTTAGGGAGGGTCTTGCGGGAGATTATTTTGTTAGGGCTATAAAAATATACTTTTTGAAACTTTATCTGACCATACCTGTTTTTACTGCTTGCCTGGTGGGTGGGGGTTTAACAGCAACTTTGTTTTCCTGTAAGTTTTTTTCCATTTTCTTCCTTTAAGTGTAAATGCCCAAACAAGAGTCCTAGGACTTAAGTACTACTACCGTCAGTCTCTCGTCTCTCCTAATACTCCATTATACTCCCTCCCACCAAACGCTTATCTTACCTGTCCTGTAATTTGTGTTTCAAAGTAGCGCTAGGCACAGGGCTGGCTCCACGGGAAATGGCGATTAAGGTTGGCAATCCTGGGCGGATGAAATTTCCTCATAGTGGTGGTACTAGTGGTGTGACACAGTGGCAGTTGCATGCCTATGAAAAAAAAAATGAAATCTGGTTTGTCCTCCTGAGCAATACAACGGTACAATAGAGAATATAGCAGGTGACAGTACACTAGAACAGTGCCACATTGTAGCCTAACAAATGGTAAAGTATAACTACTAATTCGGTTGAAGTTCTTTGACATTAGCCATGGGTCTTTGTCAAGCAGAGTAAGAATATATCCTCAGATTTCTTCACCAGCCTGTTGCTATCACCTTATCCTCCCCAGCAAGTGTGTGGATTTATTGCTGTAATTTAGTCACACATCAATCAAAACCACACAGCCCGGGGGAAGAGGGTTAGGGATTGAAAAATGGATGGGTACGGGGGTTTTTGGGAAAGGTTTTGGGAGATAAGAAAAAATAGCACAGCATGGACAAACAATTGTGAACATAAACAAATCTTTGGGTACAAACCTATCCATCAATCTTTGAAAGTGCATGCACTACTGCATGCATGTCAGTGAAAAGTAAATAGTACTTTCGACAACTGTGGAAGAAAGAATGCGACAGTATAGGGCGTGTGTGGAAATATTGATAACTATATTCAACATAAGGTCTCTGTTGCCAGATACCTGAGAGCCTTGCTGGTCACTATAAATCCATTCACAACACTCAATGGGGTTGGTCTGGATGGAAGGTATAGTAGATAGAAAAGGAGAAATTGCTCTTTTTCTAGGTGTCCCCTCACTCACCAGGGTTGCCCCTTGGTGACATGCTTCATCATTGGGGCCATCCCAGTCCTCTACGGGCTGGGGCGTGCTGCGACTTGCGAATTACGTAGGAGCACTTACAAATGACTATGTGTGGTGCAGATGTGATAGTGGAGTGGACTAAGTGATGTGTTAAGGGATCAATTTAGAAGCAGAGAGAGATCCAAGAAATGCAGTCACAGTCAGAAAAAAACAATGGATACTGTATCTGTATGTTGTTGTAGTTGTCCTGTTGAAATTGGTAAGTAAGTTGCATGCAGAAAAAAATTCCTCTTATTAGCGGCACTCCTCCATTGCAGCTGACGCTTCGTCCATCAATGTTGGTGACCAGAAGACACCCTGTAAAAAAAGCACAGCATGGACAAACAATTGAACATAAACATATCTTTGGGTACAAACCTATCCATCAATCTTTGAAAGTGCATGCACTACTGCATGCATGTCAGTGAAAAGTAAGTAGTACTTTCGACAACTGTGGAAGAAAGAATGCGACAGTACCGGGCGTGTGTGGAAATATTGATAACTATATTCAACATAAGGTCTCTGTTGCCAGATACCTGAGAGCCTTGCTGGTCACTATAAATCCATTCACAACACTCAATGGGGTTGGTCTGGATGGAAGGTATAGTAGATAGAAAAGGAGAAATTGCTCTTTTTCTAGGTGTCCCCTCACTCACCAGGGTTGCCCCTTGGTGACATGCTTCATCATTGGGGCCATCCCAGTCCTCTACGGGCTGGGGCGAGCTGCGACTTGCGAATTACGTAGGAGCACTTACAAATGACTATGTGTGGTGCAGATGTGATAGTGGAGTGGACTACGTGATGTGTTAACTGTTAAGGGATCAATTTAGAAGCAGAGAGAGATCCAAGAAATGCAGTCACAGTCATAGAAAAAAACAATGGATACTGTTTCTGTATGTTGTTGTAGTTGTCCTGTTGAAATTGGTAAGTAAGTTGCATGCAGAAAAAAATTCCTCTTATTAGCGGCTCTCCTCCATTCCATCTGACGCTTTGTCCATCAATTTTGGTGACCAGAAGACACCCTGTCCACTGCCTGCCTGGCGGATGCTGAATTGCGGCTTGCTAATGTGAAGCCTGACTCCATCCGCTTGGGAACACACATCATAGGTCTCAATGACGATATTCCATGGAGCCAAGTCACTGGACAATAATAGGAATATAATACAAATAAAGGGCCTTTTTGTGTGTTTCATGAAAAGAAGGGACTAACAAACGTTGACCAACTGGGTGGTTTTTCCCTTATGGAGAAAAAAACAATGAAATCACAAAATGACCCTCAAAATGCCCCACAGAAATGTATAACCCACTGTTTCGAAATTATGCCAATAACTTTTCCCTTGTTTATCTGCCATTGCCTAGGCGATAAATAATAATAAAAAACCATAATAAGCGAAGGATATTGAACAAACATATTCTTAATTCGGAGGCACGCGGTGAAACTGAAAAGATTCTGGATGGCCCAATGTGTTTCAAATAGTGACGATCCATCAAACTGCGCAAGTACGAGGAACCAGCAAACCGGGACGAATGTGCTATGCGCATGCGCGCGTCCCAACGGAACACTTATCAACCGGGCATGCCCAGTAAGAGATACGCGTCAGGAGGAACCCGTGTCCGGGCGCACGATAGGCAGCGACACGGATACTCCTTATTTGGTCTGTCAAAAAACCCAGTAATTAACCAATGAGATGAGGCATGGTCATTGCATGTAACATTTAGACCGTGAACATATTCACGATAGGCTGTGATACGGATGTCCCTTATATGGTCCGCTGCCTATGTCCGCTAATTAACCAATCCAACAACACCTAAATGGCCAATATATACCACGATGTTGCTGGCTAACGCATTGATAGCAGAGCAGCACAGGGTGGTAGAAGGAGGCCAATTCAGGCGGATTTCGTGAGTATATTACAGGAAAACAACTCCCAGATATCCCGTTCTTAGCGTGGAGTTGAACTGTGAGTAAAAAGAGTAAAAACACTGAAATCCACTCTTTACCCTCACAGATTGTGGATCCACCTACCTACCTTGATGTTCTGGATATGCTCATGATGCAATATACAACAGTAATTACAAGTATGTCTTACAGAACAAATACAAAAACTATAAATGTGTTCTCTATGTTGTGTGTTATGTTTGTCCCCCCTTTTTTTACAGGTTTATTCGACTGTTTGGGGCTCCAGGTGACTGCACCTGTTTGAGCCAATCCTGTGTGATAACCAAACTCATTTGGGTTTTTCTTTTTTTCAGGGCATGCAATTGCATGAACCGACAAATACCGCTGTAGGCACATTGTTAGCCTCCGGGAGATCGTTATCACTTTTCAATAAAAAGTTTTGTAGATAATACTTTTTTATATAGAAATACGTGAGTAGGGTTGGGAAGTTGTGCCCCGTCCTGAAGAAGGAACACCGGTTCCGAAACATGTCGACGCACACCAGAGGTTTTGTCCCTAATTAAGACAACTGACCTCGCCTTTTTGCACACCTTTTTAATAGCACCAGCTAGGGGTTCTGAATAAAGTTTTTTCACACTACCCACTAGCCAGGTACTTTTTAATTTTTCACCACACCCTTCACTCACATATATCCCCTCACCTGCACTTTGACACACACCACACATAGTCAACCTTGTCAACGCTCCCGCGTAGTCGCAGGTCGCAGCGTGCCGCATCCCTTTAGCGGGGTGCGAAGACCCCGATGATGAAGCATGACACCAAGGGGCCTGTTGGTGTGTGAGGGGTATTTTACACAACACTGAGTGTCCCCCACCCTGTGGTGTACACTGGAAGTAGGATTCTCCTTGTTTAATTATCAGTGCCTGTGGAGTAGGAATCCTATCTCTTTACTCTACCTCCCCCCGTTGTTATTTCAGTCTTTAGGCAGCGCAGAGCTGCGGGAGCTTTTCTCCAGACTTACATCACACACATAGAGACACACACACACTCAGGTATAACAAAAGAAGCCAGCGGTCCACTCATAATGGAAGATGAACACGGCCTCACTTTTGCTGAAGACGAAATCGACAAGATCTTATCCGACACCAACCTTTTCGAAGGCCTGTGTAACCAGGAAACAGGCCCACAAACCAATGATTGGAATGAGTTGCTTAATCTGAGACGTAACCAAATAAAAGCAGCCCTCCACGGTTTGTTTATGACCCAGTACCTCCGTAACAAAATGGCACCACCTGGTCTGATTGTCAAAAATGAACCACTCATTTTTCAGAATGATTTGATTTTTAAGAAAGAATGGTCACTGATTTCATGGCACTGTTCAAGAGACTGGTTAGTACTCATAATTAAGACGGCCACTAGGATTACACAGGAACTCAAGATTGAAATTAACAAAATAGAGGTCCAACTAAAAACATACATCTCACCAGAAGAGTTAAAAACTAGACTCGAGGAACTAAACCAACAAATGACTGACTTCGAGTTCACTCTGAAACAGAGTAAGACTAATAAACTAACCAAAGATGTGGCGAAGTTCACCCCCGAAAATGCATATCCATACACTAAGGTGGATTATGTTTCCAAGAGCACCTATAGTGACGCGGATAGCGACACTTCGGATAATGGCTCATCAGGTTCGAACTCAAGCGGCAATAGGGGAAATAGACAACGCAGAGGAGGCTGGAGACAAAGGAGACAGCAGTTCCCTAGACAAAGGGGATGGCGCGGTTATCAACCACAAAATCAATTCCCGCAATTTATGGGCCCACCACAATTCAACCCTTTCCAGTTTGGACCACTATGGAATCAAGAATATAGCGATGGCTACTACGGTCAGCAACAACCATATGGAGGACCACAACAACCTTTTTTAGGGGCGCGCCAGAACACACGAGGCAAGAACCGGAAAGGCAACACTGTTGCTTGGGAAGACCAGGAACAGCCCAACGCCCGGACTACCCGGAGCATGACCGGATCATTACCCAACCAGCCGTCAACCAGCAAGAGAGGGACCTAGTTGTGAATCTCACACCTATGACACTAACAACGACACAAAGGAATGTTCTCAACAAGGGCCTAGGGTTTGTACCAACACAGAAACCAGATATCTTTAAACTCAACATGGAGTTACAGGATTTCCCCGGAAACTAAAACTACAAGCTTTTTTCAAAGACAAGCCATTACCAGAAGAAAAAACAGACACAGGCTTAAAATTGAAGTCAACCTTCACCCCACCAGACTCTACAATCCCTGTAGAAATTCTAACCTTCGAAAAGGCAGTGACCACTGAGGTCAACCAACTGAATACGAAAGGAAAGAACGTTTTTTATAACACGAGTGGTGAAGAACAACAAGCCCTGAGAGAACTAACAAACAATGGTGAGCTTGTTATAAAACCAGCAGACAAAGGGGGAGCGATAGTATTGCAAACCCTTGAGGCATATCATAACGAGTGCCAACGTTTACTAGCGGATGAACGGAACTACAAAATTCTGGAAAGAGATCCAACGGAAGGACTTCGGATCCGAATTGGCGGCATGGTAGAAGAAGGTCTAGCCCATGACTGGCTCAGCAAAAAGGAAGCTGACTTCCTACAACAACCCACTCCGAGGATACCATACTTCTACTGCATCCCGAAGATCCATAAAAACATCAACAATCCACCTGGGAGACCGATTGTCTCCGGGATTGGGTCGATTCTGGAGCCACTGTCCAAATTCTCGGATGCCTTCCTCCGACCAATGGTACAGTCAACAAGCACATATTTAAAAGACACGAAGGCGGTGTTACAATTACTGGAAGACAAAGAATTTGATCCATCCATACAGCTCCTACTAAGCCTCGACGTGGAGAGCTTATACACTAGCCTGCCTCACGAGGAGACTCTACAAATCATAGATGAAGTGCTCTTCAGTAATACATGGAAGTACCAGACACCAAGGAACCTAGTCCTGGAGTGCATCTCCATGGCCTTAAAAGACAATTTTTTCAAATATAAAGAGACTTTGTACCTACAGACTAGGTATGGGCGGAAAATCCGTTTCGCTCGCGGATTTTGCGGATTTTCGGGAAATTCGCAATCCGCGAGATTCGCGAATCTCCCGCAAAATCCGCAAATCCGCGAGCAGCGGATTTTGCTCGCACTGCTCGCACTGTTCGCGTGAGTTCGCGCCTTCCCAGTACAACTTCGCGCCCCGCGAATAAGTGCTAAATTGCAGAAATACGATCTTAGCAAAACTGAAACTACTTGCCAGGTTCAAAAGTTCAGGCTCATCATTAGTAGCCATTTCCTGTAGTGCTTCCTGAGGGGCCCCTCCAGAGTTCAGTTGCCAGTTGCAACTATTATGTGACCCTGCTCTGAACCTCAGAATAGTTACACATATGCCACAAAGGTCCTGAATTACAGCTAAGGGAGACAAGCAGGAGCCAGGCTGGAAGTTAAAATCCATTAAGCAGCCCCTAATTCATTATTGTCAGTTGGGGCAGGGCAGGTGTTGTAACTAATTTTGCAACAATGAAAGCACTTAGCAAGTGCAAAAGATCACTAATCAGGGCGCACTAAGGAAGCAGGTGCCAGCTAAAAAAATATTCTGTGACACATTAATCAGCCCCAAATTAATTCAGGTCACTTGAGGCAGGGAAGGTGTGCTTTGCTTTGCCGAAAATAATGTACACTGGACAACCAGAGGGTGTGGTGATGAAACAGAGGGTGGCATGGGTGGGCCAGAGGGTGGCATGAGTAGTCAGAGAGTGGCAGTGGTGATAGAGAGTGGCAGTGATGAAGAAGAGTGTCCCAAACAGGCTGGGCACGTAGAAACAACAAGTTCGCAAAACTTGCGACCCGACAGGTAAGTTCGCAAATTGCGAAATTGTAAAAACCCTCGCGAACTGGCAGAAACACGGGCGAACACAAAAAAAATAAAAATCCGCAAATTCGCGGGAATTCGCGGATTTTGCGGATTGCGAGTTCGCAAATCCGCAAAATTCGCGAACGCGAGATCCGCAAAATTCGCCCATGCTTACTACAGACCCATGGAACGAGCATGGGCAGTACTTTTGCTCCAAGTCTAGCGGGACTATACGTCCACCACCTGGAACAGCATAAGATCTTACATGAAGACAATCCGTACCGTTCCCAGATTAACACCTGGAAACGGTACATAGATGATATCTTCATTATATGGAATGGGGATGTAAACAGTGCCACGAACTTCGTAACCTGGCTCAACAACCAGAATGAATACCTAAAATTTACAAGTACGATGTCCAACACATCAATGGTCTTTCTGGATTTGAATATATACACTGAGGATGGAAGGCTGAAAAGTACCACCCATTTTAAACCCACCTTAAGGAACTGTCTACTACGATACGATAGTTTCCATCCAAGACACTTAAGGGAGAACCTACCGTATGGACAGTTCTTACGCCTCAGAAGAAACTGCACGGAATTGAACAAATTCAATGCACAGGCCAAAGACCTAAAAACCAAACTAATACAGAGACAATACCCGGTCAAAACCATTGATAAGGCAATGAAACGTGGAAGGAACAACCACAGGGAGGCACTCCTAGAGGATAATCCACAAGACAAGGGAGCAAGCAAAAGACCAATTTGTGTTACAACATACACATCCATATCAAACCAGGTATCGAAAGTCATAAACAAACATTGGGGAATACTGAACTGTGGAGACCTAAATTTTGAAAAACCAATGTATGCACACCGAAGGGGCAGAAACATTAAAGACATGTTGGTACATACTAGACCGCGACAAAACCCCGCTGGTAGACAGAATGTCACTGGGGTCCAAGGACACTTCCCCTGCGGCGATTGTAGTTGTTGCCATCAAACCCAGAAAAGCAAAACCCTAACTTTTAGGAATGGCACGTCATGGGAACAACGTCAATTCTCCAATTGCAATACGAAGAACGTGGTCTACATGATAACATGCCCATGCGGCCTAGAATATATAGGTATGACCACCCGCCCTGTCAAAGTGAGGATAGGGGAACATAAAAGCAATATACGCTGTAAAAAAACAACTACCAAGATGGCATCACACTTTTTGGAACACCAACACTGCATTAATGACCTGCGCTGGACAGTAATCGAACGTCTAACATCAGAAACAGGCTTGTTTCAAAAGGAACAACGATGGGTGTTCCGCTTGGGAACACACATCATAGGTCTCAATGACGATATTCCATGGAGCCAAGTCACTGGACAATAATAGGAACATAATACAAATAAAGGGCCTTTTTGTGTGTTTCATGAAAACAAGGGACTAACAAACGTTGACCAACTGGGTGGTTTTTCCCTTATGGAGAAAAAAACAATGAAATCACAAAATGACCCTCAAAATGCCCCACAGAAATGTATAACCCACTGTTTCGAAATTATGCCAATAACTTTTCCCTTGTTTATCTGCCATTGCCTAGGCGATAAATAATAATAAAAAACCATGATAAGCGAAGGATATTGAACAAACATATTCTTAATACGGAGGCACGCGGTGAAACTGAAAAGATTCTGGATGGCCCAATGTGTTTCAAATAGTGACGATCCATCAAACTGCGCAAGTACGAGGAACCAGCAAACCGGGACGAATGTGCTATGCGCATGCGCGCGTCCCAACGGAACACTTATCAACCGGGCATGCCCAGTAAGAGACACGCGTCAGGAGGAACCCGTGTCCGGGCGCACGATAGACAGCGATACGGATACTCCTTATTTGGTCTGTCAAAAAACCCGGTAATTAACCAATGAGATGAGGCATGGTCATTGCATGTAACATTTAGACCGTGAACATATTCACGATAGGCTGTGATACGGATGTCCCTTATATGGTCCGCTGCCTATGTCCGCTAATTAACCAATCCAACAACACCTAAATGGCCAATATATACCACGATGTTGCTGGCTAACGCATTGACAGCGGAGCAGCACAGGGTGGTAGAAGCAGGCCAATTCAGGCAGATTTCGTGAGTATATTACAGGAAAACAACTCCCAGATATCCTGTTCTTAGCGTGGAGTTGAACTGTGAGTAAAAAGAGTAAAAACACTGAAATCCACTCTTTACCCTCACAGATTGTGGATCCACCTACCTACCTTGATGTTCTGGATATGCTCATGATGCAATATACAACAGTAATTACAAGTATGTCTTACAGAACAAATACAAAAACTATAAATGTGTTCTCTATGTTGTGTGTTATGTTTGTCCCCCCTTTTTTTACAGGTGTATTCGACTGTTTGGGGCTCCAGGTGACTGCACCTGTTTGAGCCAATCCTGTGTGATAACCAAACTCATTTGGGTTTTTCTTTTTTTCAGGGCATGCAATTGCATGAACCGACAAATACCGCTGTAGGCATATTGTTAGCCTCCGGGAGATCGTTATCACTTTTCAATAAAAAGTTTTGTAGATAATACTTTTTTATATAGAAATACGTGAGTAGGGTTGGGAAGTTGTGCCCCGTCCTGAAGAAGGAACACCGGTTCCGAAACATGTCGACGCACACCAGAGGTTTTGTCCCTAATTAAGACAACTGACCTCGCCTTTTTGCACACCTTTTTAATAGCACCAGCTAGGGGTTCTGCTATAAAGTTTTTTCACACCACCCACTAGCCAGGTACTTTTTAATTTTTCACCACACCCTTCACTCACATATATCCCCTCACCTGCACTTTGACACACACCACACATAGTCAACCTTGTCAACGCTCCCGCGTAGTCGCAGGTCGCAGCGTGCCGCATCCCTTTAGCGGGGTGCGAAGACCCCGATGATGAAGCATGACACCAAGGGGCCTGTTGGTGTGTGAGGGGTATTTTACACAACACTGAGTGTCCCCCACCCTGTGGTGTACACTGGAAGTAGGATTCTCCTTGTTTAATTATCAGTGCCTGTGGAGTAGGAATCCTATCTCTTTACTCTACCTCCCCCCGTTGTTATTTCAGTCCATCCTTTTTTCCCCATTGCACAGACTGAAACCCGGCCTGTAATTATTCATCGAAAAACAGGAAGTGATATAATATTACAACACCACTGATAAATAAATATAAGGTATGTAGGCAGTGGAGTGCAAAAAGTCAGTTTGATTTTCCTAGTAGACAGTACAATATTTTTGAAAGTGCGTACTCTGTCTGAGTCACCTTTTGAAGGATAAATAAGTATGGGCAAATTAATGTAGCGGATCTTTCCCCTCAAGCTAGGTGTACTGTAAACTGTGTTTTAGAACAAAATTAGATCTTCCCAGCAGTGCTCCCGCCCAGACCCTTACTAAAGCCAGTCGCAAAAATGTAGAAGACCCCCAATCAAATCTCAAAAAACGAGGCCTAGCAGAAAACTGGTAAAAAAACGTACTTTGAAAGTAAAAGTAGGCCCAAATACCCCCTTACCCACCGTGGATTGTATTCAAACCACTTGCAAGCAACCAAGCAAAAGTATCCATAGCCAGCATCGCTCCAAGACTCGAACCCCCCCCCCACCCAAACACATGCAATAGAAATACTGCTAACCCTAACGAACCCTAAGTTAAGAATAGTGGCAAAGGCTTTCTTTAACTATGCCAAATCCCCCCTTTCCCACCATGAATTTTCTTCAAATGACTTGCAACCAAAATTACACATTCTCACGAGTGCTCTAAGACCCCAGAACTCAGTTGCAAAAATCTAGAACACCCCGAAACACATGCAATCCTGCTGCTAGGGCTAACCCTAACGAACCCTAAGTTACAAAAAGTGCCAAAAGGCTTTTCCGCATGGATTTTGTCCCAACCACTTCTACCCGGTATTAGACCTTCCCAGAAATGCCCCAAGACCCGCCAACCCACCCCGAAAAAAGCATAACACCCCCAAACAGGCCAAAAGCAAAATCTCATACTTACAATATTTCTGGGACATCGGTCCAAACGCACTGTGTAGCTAGGCCATAAGTCCGGTTTACCACCACGGATTTCCTGAAAAGCAAATGCAATCAAGATTAGAGTGTCCCAGCAGTGCTCACAGACCCCGAAACTCACCCACAAACAGCCGGAACCCCCCTTAAGAGCACCTCAAAGGCAAGCAAGTCAGCAAAAACACAAAAAAAATTCCACCTCGGATTTGGTCCTAACCACTTTTATCCGGTATTAGAGCTTCCCAGCAATGGCCCCAGAGCCGTCAACCCAGGAGAAAATGAGTAGAAGACCCCCAAACAGCCAAAGAGCAAAAGTACAAAAATGGGGACTTAGTCATTTTTTTGCCAATTTCCCAAATCACTCCGCGTGCGCTCTGCAGCTAGGCCCTAACTCCCCTCTGCCACCATGGATTTGCTTCAAACCTCTTGCAAAGTAAATTATCCATAGCCAGCAGTGCTCCCAGACCCCGAAACCCACCCACAAACACCAGGAAGCCCCCCAAAAGCCCCCCGAAAACGCTACATTGAGCAAAATGTCCGAAATAGCAACAAAAAAAATCAGCGTGGATTTTGTCACAACCACTTCTATCCGGTATTAGACCTTCCCAGGAATGCCCCAAGACCCGCCAACCCACCCTCCAAAAAGCATAACACCCCCAAACAGGCCAAAAGCAAAATCTCATGCTTACAATATTTCTCGGC
This sequence comes from Lissotriton vulgaris, assembly GCF_964263255.1. NCBI lineage: Eukaryota > Metazoa > Chordata > Amphibia > Caudata > Salamandridae > Lissotriton > Lissotriton vulgaris. Next base: position 720,599,866 of record NC_141689.1, on the reverse strand, counting down.
CATCGGTCCAAACGCACTGTGTAGCTAGGCCATAAGTCCGGTTTACCACCACGGATTTCCTGAAAAGCAAATGCAATCAAGATTAGAGTGTCCCAGCAGTGCTCACAGACCCCGAAACTCACCCAGAAACAGCCGGAACCCCCCCTAAGAGCGCCTCAAAGGCAAGCAAGTCAGCAAAAAGACAAAACAAATTCCGCCTCGGATTTGGTCCAAACCACTTTTATCCGGTATTAGAGCTTCCCAGCAATGTCCCCAGAGCCGTCAACCCAGGAGAAAACGAGTAGAAGACCCCCAAACAGCCAAAGAGCAAAAGTACAAAAATGGGGACTTAGTCATTTTTTTGCCAATTTCCCAAATCACTCCGCGCGCGCTCTGCAGCTAGGCCCTAACTCTCCTCTGCCACCATGGATTTGCTTCAAACCTCTTGCAAAGTAAAGTATCCATAGCCAGCAGTGCTCCCAGACCCCGAAACCCACCCACAAACACCAGGAAGCCCCCCAAACAGGCCCCCGAAAACGCTACATTGAGCAAAATGTCAGAAATAGCAAAAAAAAATCAGCGTGGATTTTGTCCCAACCACTTCTATCCGGTATTAGACCTTCCCAGAAATGCCCCAAGACCCGCCAACCCACCCGCCAAAAAGCATAACACCCCCAAACAGGCCAAAAGCAAAATCTCATGCTTACAATATTTCTCGGCCATCGGTCCAAACGCACTGTGTAGCTAGGCCATAAGTCCGGTTTACCACCACGGATTACCTGAAGAGCAAATGCAATCAAGATTAGAGTGTTCCAGCAGTGCTCCCAGACCCCAAAGCCCACCCACAAACACCAGGAAGCCCCCCAAACAGGCCCCCGAAAATGCTACATTGAGCAAAATGTCAGAAATAGCAAAAAAAAATCAGCGTGGATTTTGTCCCAACCACTTCTATCCTGTATTAGACCTTCCCAGGAATGCCCCAAGACCCGCCAACCCACCCGCCAAAAAGAATAACACCCCCAAACAGGCCAAAAGCAAAATCTCATACTTACAATATTTCTCGGCCTTCGGTCCAAACGCGCTGTGTAGCTAGGCCATAAGTCCGGTTTACCACCACGGATTTCCTGAAAAGCAAATGCAATCAAGATTAGAGTGTCACAGCAGTGATCACAGACCCCGAAACTCACCCACAAACAGCCGGAACCCCCCCTAAGAGCACCTCAAAGGCAAGCAAGTCAGCAAAAACACAAAAAAAGTCAGCCTCGGATTTGGTCCAAACCACTTTTATCCGGTATTAGAGCTTCCCAGCAATGCCCCCAGAGCCGTCAACTCACCCGCAAAGAGGTAGAACAACACCCCCACAAGTGCTGAGTCTTTCTTCATTGGGCGTAAACCAGCCCTCTGCTTTGATGGAAATAGGAGTCTGGAGGAGGAGGATAGAGGAGCATGTTCTTCTGAACTTGTGAACTTGAGGAATGCAGACTGCGGCACCTTCAAATCAATAAGCAAACAAGTGAAGACAGTTCTGCTGATGGGCTTGTTTTTGTGATTAGGTGATTAAAGTTTGAATTATATTAACTGTGCACAACAAAGAAAGACAGAGACACAGGAATAAAAGTGAATAAGGACGAAAAAGAAAGTTATTGATTCATTGTCTAATTTTCAGGGCTCGGTGTCACGGTCCACGAATAAGAATAAGGCTTCGTCATCATACTCTGCGAATTCAGGCAGGGTGAGCTCAGTGTCACCTGACAGAGAAGAAATTCCCTCATCTATGTTGCTGTCCACCTCGTCTTCCTCCGGCGTGCTTTCTCGTACTCTGTAATCTGGTGGTATGAGGTGCTGATTCATCTTGATCATTGTTAACCTCTCCACATTTTTGGGCGAGAGGCGGCTCCGTTTGGAAGTTACAATGCCACCGGCAGCACTGAAAACACGTTCAGAAGAGATGCTTGCTAGTGGGCAAGGCAAGTAGTTTAAAGCCAGGTTGGAGAGCTGTGGCCACAATTCTTTTTTCCCATGCCAATACGCCAATGGGTCAGCATTAACATAGACCTCTGTTGAGTCATTCAGATAGTCCTTCACCATCGACTCAAGGTTCTCCTCCAAGGTTCCTCCACTTTGCTTAGCTGTTGCTGTGACCTTTTGAGAACCAAACCCATGCCGAGCTAGCCAATCCTCTTCAGCCTCCAATGTTACTGTTGTGTCTGGTGGTGCAGATGATCCGGTTGGCGGTCTCTTTAACGGCTGAGAGGTCACTTGTGCCGCAGCCACAGGTGCAGAAGGGGATTGTTGTTACTGGGGATGGCCTGCTGATGCTGATGTACTGCCTTTTCCTTCAATTTGCTGCCGTTCTCTTTCAAACCTCTTGGCTGAGGAGGCTAGCCACTGTTTGTACTTTGTAACATCTTCATCAGCAAAAGGAAAGAATGCTTGGCCTGCCAGCGCCTTTTTGTAGCGTGGGTCCAGAATAGTAGCACAAATGTAATGCTGGTTTGAGTGGATCATTTTAAGACGTTCATCACCTTGTAGGTGCTCTAATAATTTCTCCGCCAGAACAAAAGGGTCTTGGTTTTCTTCATCTTTTTCAAACACAGAACACACCTCCTTCAGTTGGTGCTCCAGCATGTACAACAATGGGATAGCTTTTCCCAAATTACAGTCCTCCTTGCTGACTGCACGCGTGAAGAACTCAAAAGGACGAAGCATGCGTGTCAGGCTTTTAACTATGTCCCATTGCGCCGCACCCATCCTCAGGTCCTCCTTCTGAGCTGTACCCTGTGTTAAGAAATAGTGATCGAGTACCATATATTGCTCATACAGACGCTCAAGCATGTAGAAGGTTGAGTTCCAACATGTTGCCACCTCCAGGATGAGTGCTTTCACTGGCATTTGACGTTCATATAGCAGGCTCCTCAGATGCTTCCGGGCCTTAAAAGAATGGCTGAAATGTTTGCACATTTTTCGGCAGGTGTCCACTACCCTGTACGCTGCACTGTCTTTATCACTCAAGAATTATTTGACAACCAGGTTTATACAGTGCGCCAAACACGGCACTCTGAAATAGTCACCCAGCTGCATGGCCTTAACTACATTGGCGCCATTATCCGTGGAAACATAACCAACCTGGAGTTTTTTTGGGGACAGCCAGTCAAGGACCTTTGTGTTAAACGCATCCAAAATGTTTTCTGCTGTGTGACGTTTCTCCAAACCAAACATGGCTAGTGTTGCATGTTTCCGAGCAGCTTTAAAAACTTGTTCCGGGTCAACACCTGCGTTTAGCTTTGCTTTAACCCCTGAAAAAGAGACACAGTGTGCAGTGATGCACATGTAATCAGCGCTTGCGCCACTGGTCCACATGTCTGTTGTCAGATGTATAATGTGAACAGCACTCTTCTGCAAAGCTGCCCCAATCACCTCCAGAACATCTTCATGTAGTGCTGGAACCGCAACTCGGGCAAAATAGAACCGGCTAGGAACCTTCCATTTAGGGCAGAGCGCTGCCACTAATTCTAGAAAACCAACCCCTTCTACAAAAGAAAAAGGGAGAAGGTCCAGAGCTAGCATTTTAGCCAGCTTAGTGTTATACAGACGCGTCAGTGGGTGGTTGCGTTCATATTGCGCTTCTGTAAACAACATCTTTTTAATGTTGCCCTGGACCAAGGATTTACGGGATGATGATGATGATATCTTCGACCCAGTTACGCTCGCTGATGAACTTTTTCGCATTGGTGTCTCACCCACTCCCACACTCTTAGTGTGGCTCACACGGGGTGTGCTGCTGACAGGGGTACTGGGTGTAAGTGAAGTGTTTGACACGTCTTCTTCCTCTTCGTCATCATCAGATGAAACATCAACGTTTGCATTACGTGCAATTCGGGCTTCCTTGATCGCCTCTAGGTGCGCAAACCATTGGACAGTGTGCTGTCTCCTAAGATGACCTCTCTGGCCTCCGGTACCATAGTTGGTACCAAACTTACCACGACTAACTCGAAGCTTACAAATGCTACAAATGGCTACGTTTTCCTTTTTTGGGCAAACACTAAAGAAGTCCCAAACTGCAGACTTCAAATGTCTTTGGGGGCCGGAGGAGGCGGCGATACTGGTGGTGGTGGTACTGCTGCTAATGCCAGATGAAGTGGAGGATGTGGATTGCCGAACTTCAGTACGTTTTGCACTTTCACCACCACTAATTGAGGTCGAGGTGGATGGAGGTCCCTTCTGGCGACTAAGAAATATGGAAGCGGTAGGTGTTGGTGTATTAGTTAACTCCAATGATTGTGGTGTTTCTTCCATTGCCTCCTCGTCGACATCATCATCACGATCAGCAGCTTCTCTGGATAGGGTCAAAATGTCTCTTTGCTGCATGCCCGCTGGGGCTGCAGTGACCTTTATGATGACTGGCTCGTCGCCGTGAGAGGCTTCATCAGCAGCAGTATCCGTCACTTCTTGTTGAGCCTCATCACACTCCATAGCTATGAGTTTTTCGACGACCTTCCTTTTACGCTTAGGTATCTTTGTCAGATCATGGTGTGACTCAGTCTCAGACTGCCGTGATGATGGTTCCCAATCTTCATCCAGATCATCAGAAGGAGGTGGGCTTGAAGAAGATGTAGACACCCCCCTTGATCTTTTCCTTGCTAGGGATGTGGAAGACAATGAATGATCATCAGGAGGAGTGGCTTCCTCAAATGATACCTCGGTTTGATTGTCAATTTCCTGATGTGCCCCTACTTCGGGAGGAACAACTATTGTGGGCACTTGTGAACCTCCATGCACCTCTGCTTGCGCATCTCCTTGCGCTGCCTCTCTTTCCACATGTACTTGGGCTTGTACTTGCACATGTTGTTGTTGTTGCGGCTGTGGTTGTTCAACATTTGTCAGATGAGTTACAACAACCTGTGTTGATTCAGGGACATTGCTGCTACTTTCTTGCGATGAGCCAACATCACTGGTCGATGGTGATTGAAGAAGTACACTGACTGCCTCTGAAGCACTCAAGGGCTTTGACTTAAGTTGGCGTGGTGGTGGAGGCACTGAGCCCAATGGAGCAAGGGGTGCTGCTCCCAGCTTGGTCCCCAGCAGATCCCGCTGCTGCTGCAGGCGTACTTTTTTTTTTACTCCCGAAAAACGCGGCGGCCGGCACTCCAGCCTCCTTGGTAACTTGCTTCTTCTGCTTCTTACTAGCAACTTTCTTGCTAGAGGAGCTACGGAGACCTTTTTTTGGGGCCATCTTCTTCAGAGCAGGTCAGACAGCAGGCCGCAGTTGCACGAATTGCAGAGTTGTCTGAGGCCAGACGTGACGTCGTGTGATGTTATGCTGCACACACACACCGCTGCAGGACTTCTTCCTGGCACTGGTGGTTCTCTTGAGTCTTGTGCACCTAAAAGCAATGGAAGACAGAGGAACATCAGTTCAGTTATACACCCCCAAAAAATCGGAAAAAAACTGAAAAATCAGCACAATCCCATGCCCTCCATGATGCTTAAATTCAAGACACCCTACAGAAAGACTAGGCACATGCAACACTCAGTAGTCACTACCCCTGGTGAAAAGGCCACAAAAACAGGCCAAAAAAACGAAAATCACAGAAAAATCAGCACAATCCCAAGCCATCCAGCACCTCCATGATGTTTAAATTCAAGGCAACCCACAGAAAGACTAGGCACATGCACCACTCACTACCCCCTGGTGAAAAGGCCACAACAGGCCAAAAAACCGAAAATCACAGAAAAATCAGCACAAACCCAAGCCATCCAGCCCCTCCATGATGTTTAAATTCAAGACAACCCACAGAAAGACTAGGCCCATGCACCACTCACTACCCCTGGGCATAATGGATGAAAGCTAGGCAAAATGGGTGCAGGCCTGAGAACACTGCCTGCATTCAAAATGGTCCCCTCCCTCACAGCACATGGCCAGGGCCTGTAGCAGCACTCAAAATGGCCCCCAACCACATGGCCTGTCCACAACAGGCCAAAAAAACGAAAATCACAGAAAAATCAGCACAATCCCAAGCCATCCAGCCCCTCCATGATGTTTAAATTCAAGACAACCCACAGAAAGACTAGGCACATGCACCACTCACTACCCCCTGGTGAAAAGGCCACAACAGGCCAAAAAAACGAAAATCACAGAAAAATCAGCACAATCCCAAGCCATCCAGCCCCTCCATGATGTTTAAATTCAAGACAACCCACAGAAAGACTAGGCCCATGCACCACTCACTACCCCTGGGCATAATGGATGAAAGCTAGGCAAAATAGGTGCAGGCCTGAGAACACTGCCTGCATTCAAAATGCCCCCCTCCCTTACAGCACATGGCCAGGGCCTGTAGCAGCACTCAAAATGGCCCCCAACCACATGGTCTGTCCACAACAGGCCAAAAAAACAAAAATCACAGAAAAATCAGCACAATACCAAGCCATCCAGCCCCTCCATGATGTTTAAATTCAAGACAACCCACAGAAAGACTAGGCCCATGCACCACTCACTACCCCTGGGCATAATGGATGAAAGCTAGGCCAAATGGGTGCAGGCCTGAGAACACTGCCTGCATTCAAAATGGCCCCATCCCTCACAGCACATGGCCAGGGCCTGTAGCAGCACTCAAAATGGCCCCCAACCACATGGCCTGTCCACAACAGGCCAAAAAAACGAAAATCACAGAAAAATCAGCACAATCCCAAGCCATCCAGCCCCTCCATGATGTTTAAATTCAAGACAACCCACAGAAAGACTAGGCACATGCACCACTCACTACCCCCTGGTGAAAAGGCCACAACAGGCCAAAAAAACGAAAATCACAGAAAAATCAGCACAATCCCAAGCTATCCAGCCCCTCCATGATGTTTAAATTCAAGACAACCCACAGAAAGACTAGGCCCATGCACCACTCACTACCCCTGGGCATAATGGATGAAAGCTAGGCAAAATGGGTGCAGGCCTGAGAACACTGCCTGCATTCAAAATGGCCCCCTCCCTCACAGCACATGGCCAGGGCCTGTAGCAGCACTCAAAATGGCCCCCAACCACATGGTCTGTCCACAACAGGCCAAAAAAATGAAAATCACAGAAAAATCAGCACAATCCCAAGCCATCCAGCCCCTCCATGATGTTTAAATTCAAGACAACCCACAGAAAGACTAGGCCCATGCACCACTCACTACCCCTGGGCATAATGGATGAAAGCTAGGCAAAATGGGTGCAGGCCTGAGAACACTGCCTGCATTCAAAATGGCCCCCTCCCTCAAAGCACAAGGCCAGGGCCTGTAGCAGCACTCAAAATGGCCCCCAACCACATGGCCTGTCCACAACAGGCCAAAAAAACGAAAATCACAGAAAAATCAGCACAATCCCAAGCCATCCAGCCCCTCCATGATGTTTAAATTCACGACAACCTACAATTCCAAAAAGAAAAAATAATAACAAATCAGGGAACTCCTTGATAAAGAAAACCCTAAACAAATTGATACGTGCGCAATACTTACACCCCTCTCCTACTAAAAAGAAAGAAATAAACAAATTGAAAAACCAACTCAGGAGAGAAAAAACAAGTGAGAGAAAATCCTTTCAAGACCGTAACTGGGTAGAATTACAAATTGCTGCCAAAGAACCAAACCAAAGAACTTATTGGTCCATAATAGCCAAGATATCAGGGACAAAAAAGAAATTACAAGCAGTACCTGTTCCTCCGAAAGAGTGGGAAATTTACTTGGCAGAACTTTACAAAAAAAATGTGGACAAACTACAAGCAAACAGTCCAGATAAGGCAAAGGAAAAAGTTATGGAAAAAATAATCCCGAAAACTACAGCTATAATGGTTGAAACACACATTCGGAGGGCAAGAAGCTCTGGAGCCTTTGGTCCCGACCAAATTCCCATAAAGGCCCTACAGACAAATTCTAGGGAATGGAGCCTTTTTCTAACCCCACTTTTCAACTATATTTTCTCCACTGGTCAGGTTCCCAAGTCATGGCAAGGGAGCACTATGATCCCTATTCACAAAAAAGGTTGCAAATTGGTAGCAGGTAACTACCGCCAAATAGCCCTGATGGACGCTACCGGGAAAATCTTCGCAGCAGAGGTACTATTGCAATTAAAAAACTGGGCCTTCTCGACGGGTTTGATACCCATGTTCCAGGCAGGCTTCAGACCCAAACATTCTGTTACGGACAACATTGCAATTATCCAGTTTTTTCTGGACAAATACGTCACACGAAGAAAACAGACGGTCTACATGGCTTTCATAGATTACTCGACCGCATTCGACCGAGTGGATCGCCCCACACTGTGAAAAAAATTGAGGAGTTTGGGAATCAATGATCACCTGCTACAGGCAATAATAAGTCTCCACACAACTACATGGTGTCGTGTCCAAATGGGGGGCCAAAAAGGACTAACGAAAATAATATACACCGAAAACGGCCTTAAACAGGGTTGTCTACTAGCTCCGATGTTGTTTTCGTTATATCTCAACGATTTGCCAAATCAACTACAAAAGGGCTCAAGCCTGCCCCCAAAAATTAACCAACAAAGAGTTCATTTGTTGCTCTATCAGGACGATATAGTCCTATTCGATCTTACACCATATGGTCTGCAAAAATCTCTGGATATTCTGTTCAAGTATTCAAATGACAATTTTTTAATCCCGAACGTAAGAAAAACCAAACTTGTAGCCTTTTCTGGGAGGAAGAAAAGTGTCAAATATAATTGGAGGCTAGGAGATGAAAAGGTCGATGAAGAGAAAGAATATATTTACCTCGGCAGGATTCTTTCCAAGAATCTAACAAATACAAAGCATATCGAAAAGTTAACGAAAAAATCTGACTTACATGCAGGAGCACTATCGAGATTATACAACGCCACGGGGAGCAGGCACTTTTCCTCACTAATAAAAATATACAAAGTTAAAATACCAGCGGTCCTGTCTTATGCCACAGAATATATTCCAATCCAACAATGGGGCTTCATGGACCGTCAGGAGGGAAAAATCTTGAAAAAAATAATGAAGGTCCCAACAGCTACTCCAGTTCAGGTCCTACGGCTGGAATTCGGAATTACTAGCGCTTTCGCCACTGCCGTGGCAAACATAATTAGATGGGCCTACCATCTCCTTCATGCTACGGAGGGAACTCTTAGATTCCTGCTACAAAAAGAGACTTTCGGCACAGATGTAGTAAAACAAACTTTCTTAGTGAACATGTCTGCGGCGTTCCAAATGGCTGAAATCTCTACAGAAATCTTGCAGACTTGGTCCGTGTCACAACTAAAACTCTTTCTCAAATGTTTTACACCCAGGTTAAGTTATGATTTGGACTACGCTCACAGCCATAGGCTAAAAATATTCAAGCCATTCACTAAACTTATAGAGTATAAACATATACAGCCATATATCTCTTTTTGTCTTTCTCATAGTGCAAGGAGGGTAATTTTCATGTATCGAGCTGGGATTTTACCTGTACAAGCTTATAAAACAAAATGGTTACCTGGAGATCACTCCAACTTATGTTTGTTATGTCAAGGGGGTGAGCAGACTGTGGAGCACTTACTGTTCATTTGCCCTAACTCTAAGGTGGTAGCAGCTCGCGCTCAGTATATTTCACCGATATACAGATCCTGTAGGTTAACAAAGGAAAAAGAAATTTTAACAACGGCCATAAATCCCCCGAACGAATTTGTATGTTATAATGTGTACAAATTTTTTAAATCCATGTTAGTTTTATACTAATTATTGATGTACTTATCTTATGCAAAGTTCATTTTTTTGTATCTTTTGTTATATTTGTGGTCCTCGGTTGAGTACCAACACAAATAAAATCTTTTTGACTTTGACTTTGACTTTGACAACCCACAGAAAGACTAGGCACATGCACCACTCACTACCCTCTGGTGAAATGGCCACAACAGGCCAAAAAAACAAAAATCACCGAAAAATCAGCACAATCCCAAGCCATCCAGCCCCTCTATGATGTTTAAATTCAAGACAACCCACAGAAAGACTAGGCACATGCACCACTCACTACCCCTGGGCATAATGGATGAAAGCTAGGCAAAATGGGTGCAGGCCTGAGAACACTGCCTGCATTCAAAATGGCCCCCTCCCTCACAGCACATGGCCAGGGCCTGTAGCAGCACTCAAAATGGCCCCCAACCACATGGCCTGTCCACAACAGGCCAAAAAAACGAAAATCACAGAAAAATCAGCACAATCCCAAGCCATCCAGCCCCTCCATGATGTTTAAATTCACGACAACCCACAGAAAGACTAGGCACATGCACCACTCACTACCCCCTGGTGAAATGGCCACAACAGGCCAAAAAAACAAAAATCACCGAAAAATCAGCACAATCCCAAGCCATCCAGCCCCTCTATGATGTTTAAATTCAAGACAACCCACAGAAAGACTAGGCACATGCACCACTCACTACCCCTGGGCATAATGGATGAAAGCTAGGCAAAATGGGTGCAGGCCTGAGAACACTGCCTGCATTCAAAATGGCCCCCTCCCTCACAGCACATGGCCAGGGCCTGTAGCAGCACTCAAAATGGCCCCCAACCACATGGCCTCTCCACAACAGGCCAAAAAAACGAAAATCACAGAAAAATCAGCACAATCCCAAGCCATCCAGCCCCTCCATGATGTTTAAATTCAAGACAACCCACAGAAAGACTAGGCACATGCACCACTCACTACCCCCTGGTGAAAAGGCCACAACAGGCCAAAAAAACGAAAATCACAGAAAAATCAGCACAATCCCAAGCCATCCAGCCCCTCCATGATGTTTAAATTCAAGACAACCCACAGAAAGACTAGGCCCATGCACCACTCACTACCCCTGGGCATAATGGATGAAAGCTAGGCAAAATAGGTGCAGGCCTGAGAACACTGCCTGCATTCAAAATGCCCCCCTCCCTTACAGCACATGGCCAGGGCCTGTAGCAGCACTCAAAATGGCCCCCAACCACATGGTCTGTCCACAACAGGCCAAAAAAACGAAAATCACAGAAAAATCAGCACAATACCAAGCCATCCAGCCCCTCCATGATGTTTAAATTCAAGACAACCCACAGAAAGACTAGGCCCATGCACCACTCACTACCCCTGGGCATAATGGATGAAAGCTAGGCCAAATGGGTGCAGGCCTGAGAACACTGCCTGCATTCAAAATGGCCCCATCCCTCACAGCACATGGCCAGGGCCTGTAGCAGCACTCAAAATGGCCCCCAACCACATGGCCTGTCCACAACAGGCCAAAAAAACGAAAATCACAGAAAAATCAGCACAATCCCAAGCCATCCAGCCCCTCCATGATGTTTAAATTCAAGACAACCCACAGAAAGACTAGGCACATGCACCACTCACTACCCCCTGGTGAAAAGGCCACAACAGGCCAAAAAAACGAAAATCACAGAAAAATCAGCACAATCCCAAGCCATCCAGCCCCTCCATGATGTTTAAATTCAAGACAACCCACAGAAAGACTAGGCCCATGCACCACTCACTACCCCTGGGCATAATGGATGAAAGCTAGGCAAAATGGGTGCAGGCCTGAGAACACTGCCTGCATTCAAAAGGGCCCCCTCCCTCACAGCACATGGCCAGGGCCTGTAGCAGCACTCAAAATGGCCCCCAACCACATGGTCTGTCCACAACAGGCCAAAAAAATGAAAATCACAGAAAAATCAGCACAATCCCAAGCCATCCAGCCCCTCCATGATGTTTAAATTCAAGACAACCCACAGAAAGACTAGGCCCATGCACCACTCACTACCCCTGGGCATAATGGATGAAAGCTAGGCAAAATGGGTGCAGGCCTGAGAACACTGCCTGCATTCAAAATGGCCCCCTCCCTCAAAGCACAAGGCCAGGGCCTGTAGCAGCACTCAAAATGGCCCCCAACCACATGGCCTGTCCACAACAGGCCAAAAAAACGAAAATCACAGAAAAATCAGCACAATCCCAAGCCATCCAGCCCCTCCATGATGTTTAAATTCACGACAACCCACAGAAAGACTAGGCACATGCACCACTCACTACCCCCTGGTGAAATGGCCACAACAGGCCAAAAAAACAAAAATCACCGAAAAATCAGCACAATCCCAAGCCATCCAGCCCCTCTATGATGTTTAAATTCAAGACAACCCACAGAAAGACTAGGCACATGCACCACTCACTACCCCTGGGCATAATGGATGAAAGCTAGGCAAAATGGGTGCAGGCCTGAGAACACTGCCTGCATTCAAAATGGCCCCCTCCCTCACAGCACATGGCCAGGGCCTGTAGCAGCACTCAAAATGGCCCCCAACCACATGGCCTGTCCACAACAGGCCAAAAAAACGAAAATCACAGAAAAATCAGCACAATCCCAAGCCATCCAGCCCCTCCATGATGTTTAAATTCACGACAACCCACAGAAAGACTAGGCACATGCACCACTCACTACCCCCTGGTGAAAAGGCCACAACAGGCCAAAAAAAAGAAAATCGCAGAAAAATCAGCACAATCCCAAGCCATCCAGCCCCTCCATGATGTTTAAAATTCAAGACAACCCACAGAAAGACTAGGCACATGCACCACTCACTACCCCTGGGCATAATGGATGAAAGCTAGGCAAAATGGGTGCAGGCCTGAGAACACTGCCTGCATTCAAAACGGCCCCCTCCCTCACAGCACATGGCCAGGGCCTGTAGCAGCACTCAAAATGGCCCCCAACCACATGGTCTGTCCACAACAGGCCAAAAAAACAAAAATCACAGAAAAATCAGCACAATCCCAAGCCATCCAGCCCCTCCATGATGTTTAAATTCAAGACAACCCACAGAAAGACTAGGCCCATGCACCACTCACTACCCCTGGGCATAATGGATGAAAGCTAGGCAAAATGGGTGCAGGCCTGAGAACACTGCCTGCATTCAAAATAGCCCCCTCCCTCACAGCACATGGCCAGGGCCTGTAGCAGCACTCAAAATGGCCCCCAACCACATGGCCTGTCCACAACAGGCCAAAAAAATGAAAATCACAGAAAAATCAGCACAATCCCAAGCCATCCAGCCCCTCCATGATGTTTAAATTCAAGACAACCCACAGAAAGACTAGGCACACGCACCACTCACTACCCCCTGGTGAAAAGGCCACAACAGGCCAAAAAAACGAAAATCACAGAAAAATCAGCACAATCCCAAGCCATCCAGCCCCTCCATGATGTTTAAATTCAAGACAACCCACAGAAAGACTAGGCACATGCACCACTCACTACCCCTGGGCATAATGGATGAAAGCTAGGCAAAATGGGTGCAGGCCTGAGAACACTGCCTGCATTCAAAATGGCCCCCTCCCTCACAGCACATGGCCAGGGCCTGTAGCAGCACTCAAAATGGCCCCTAACCACATGGCCTGTCCACAACAGGCCAAAAAAACGAAAATCACAGAAAAATCAGCACAATCCCAAGCCATCCAGCCCCTCCATGATGTTTAAATTCACGACAACCCACAGAAAGACTAGGCACATGCACCACTCACTACCCCCTGGTGAAAAGGCCACAACAGGCCAAAAAAACGAAAATCGCAGAAAAATCAGCACAATCCCAAGCCATCCAGCCCCTCCATGATGTTTAAAATTCAAGACAACCCACAGAAAGACTAGGCACATGCACCACTCACTACCCCTGGGCATAATGGATGAAAGCTAGGCAAAATGGGTGCAGGCCTGAGAACACTGCCTGCATTCAAAATGGCCCCCTCCCTCATAGCACATGGCCAGGGCCTGTAGCAGCACTCATAATGGCCCCCAACCGCATGGCCTGTCCACAACAGGCCAAAAATACAAAAATCACAGAAAAATCAGCACAATCCCAAGCCATCCAGACCCTCCATAATGTTTAAATTCAAGACAACCCACAGAAAGACTAGGCACATGCACCACTCACTACCCCGGGTGAAAAGGCCACAACAGGCCAAAAAAACGAAAATCACAGAAAAATCAGCACAATCCCAAGCCATCCAGCCCCTCCATGATGTTTAAATTCAAAACACCCCACAGAAAGACTCAGTGCACCCACCACTGAGTACCCCTGGGCAAAAGGCCCCAAAACAGCCCAAAAATCGAAAATTCCAAAATTGTAGTTGCAGCAACTGTAATGCCCCAAACAAACTTACTTGTGAAATTTCTAATCCAAAAGTGATCCAAAGAAAGTCAAAAAGGCCTCAAATCCAAATATCCAGCAGCATCCACAAAAAGTAATCCTTCCAGCTCCAGATCCAAATGAAAAGTGACCAGGAGATGGACAAAGCACTGGGAGGAGCCTGCTGGACAGGAACAGGAAGTTGAAGACTATGGGGCACTTCCTTCCTCCCACCCCCCCCCTTCCCAAAATGGACTCCTCGCAAAAAAAGTGCAGGCAAATGTCAACCTGAGGAGTTATTCAGATAAAAATCATCATTTCCAGAAGGTTTATGCTGCTTGCTGGTGGATTTCTTGTGCAGAATTGCAAATTTTATATTTTCGCGAGTGCGAGATTGTTGCTGCTCGCCGCATCTACAAGCTCGCAATTGCGAAGTACCGCGATACGTGATCACGGCGTACTCACGTTGACAAACTCTCGCTGTACAAGTTGGCAAGCCGCGATTACGTAATCGCGCTTGCCAAATTCCCGCGGGATCCCGCAGCAAGATCCAAAATGGCGCAGCACTCGCAAAATATCTAGAAAAATAACTCGGCAAACGTTGAATGACGGGAAGTAAACGCCGCGCGCCGCAAAATTGTATCACCAAGAAAAAAAAAATCCGCTGCGTGCGAATTTGCGGATTTTGCGGGAAATTCGCGAATCTCACGGATTGCGAATTTACCGAAAATCCGCAAAATCCACGAGCGGAACGGATTTTACGCCCATGCTTAGTGCCAACCTCCAGCATGGCTATCCTTTCTCAGAGACCAGAAGAGCTCCACGTGCAGTTGAGGGTACCTCATGGTAACCAGGAAAAGTTACCTTCTGAACTTTTAATCCAGATATATGTTTCATGGTGTTACTACGAGCTTCTTGGTGGAGCTTACATGATCCTTAAAGAAGAGGGGCGGTTGTGTTTGTCCCTTCTTTCAGAAGATAGACAATTTTTTTTATTTATTTTGTATAAATTTTATTTTGAGCAGGTCAAAAAGGTACATACAGAAAAAAAAGAAGTAAAGAGTAAATAACATATCGTAAATATAACATAGGTAAAGAAATATTCAATACGTTGTTCGATCTATACAAACATATTAAACTGGATAATTAGTACAAAATTACATGGTTCATTTAGTATTCATGTCATGTAGATTCTCGAGTATTTTCCAAGTAATGGAAAACATTAGAAGTACACTGATTTTTTAAAGGGGAGGAAGTCAGCCTAAACTGCTTATATATAGTTTACATCTAATTATGAGGGGTTATGTGTTTCTGTGATTTTCAAACCAGGTGGTAACCGGGGCCCAGATCTGTTCGCCTAGTGTTCTCGATTTTTTTCCTCTAGTTCTATAAATTGCTTCCTCTTGTTTGTATATGCCAACTAATCTACTCAACCACCCCTGAAAAGTGGGAGCGTCTGGGTCCTTCCACCGCGCTGCCAGGATAATTCTATAAACAGCAGTGCCTACAAAAATAATCGCGGCTTCCTTATTGATATGCCCTAGAGAGCTGTCGTAGCCTAGGACGAAGAGAGTTGTTGATGTTCTTATTTCGTGGCCGAAGATCTCGTCCCAGTACTTAGAAATGCCTTTTTTAATCTCGGCTAATTTTGGGCATTCGGAAAACATGTGAATAAGATTAGCTGGCCCTGACGAGCACCTTGGGCATTGATCATGTGCTCTTTTACCCCAGGTGAATAATTTGGAGGGGGTAAAATATAGGTCATATATTGTTTTATAGGTTTGGGCCTTTAGGTTAGAAGCCAGCAATGTTTTAGATGATAAGTGTAAGGACATGTTCAGTTTGTTGGCCCAGCTGGTTTCAATGTATTCGAGATCATCAGGATGATTCCTTATGAATAACTCATAGATGTTGCCTATCCTAGTTGCTTGTTTACCTATGATATTTAGCAGCGGTATGGTTTTTAAATCTATAGTTGATTCCATCTGTCTAAGGGAGCTAGATATTTGTATAAACTTTAGATAGTCTGTGCGGGGGATTTGATACTTTACACAAAGCTCTTCGAAAGTGAGTTTACGTTCTCCGCCTAGGAGATCCCCAACTGTTACTAGGCCTAATCTCTCCCACCTCCCAGATGTGGTGTCGTTAAGATGTAAAGGGATTATTGAGCTCTGTCATAAGGGTGTATATTTGGAGTATCTGGGTATCGATAGTAGTTTGGTGGTTCGTTTTCAGATTTTTAAAGCATCTTAAATTTAGTCTTTTTAAAGTAAGATGGCTCAACTTTTTTTAGTAGCAGACCCCTGGCCTTACTTCCTAGGGTTAATTCGTAAATTGAGGGTATAACCTGGTCCAGAGTGGTATCTAGAGGAGCTCGTGCTGTAAATAAAATGGTCATTTGTTGAAGGAGGGTAGCCAATAGATAATATGTTAGATTTGGGATTGCTAAACCGCCTCTACAGTATGGTAGTGTCATTTTAGGGAGCGCTCTCCTAAATTTGCCGTAATTCTAAACGAATCTTGAGATGGCTGAGTCTAATATTTTGATTGTGTCGTTATTAACTAAGAAGGGAATTGCCCGGAATAGATATAATATCTTTGGGAATACGTTCATTTTAATGTAATTTCCTCTGCCTATTATAGAGAGATGGAGATTATCAACTCTGTGCAGGTCCTTTTTGATTTTTTTAATAAGCGGGTCATAGTTTAGTTGAGTGATTTCACAAATTTTTGGCGAGATGTTTACCCCCAAATATTTTGCGTTATCAACTCTATATTGGCTGACATAAGGCATATTCTCAGTACAAATGACCATCGTTTTGTCCCTATTTAGGGAGTATCCTGAATGTAGACCAAAAGATCGTGTGATTTCCTCAATCTCGCAGATTGCCTCTGTGGGGTTTGGTGTTAATACCGCCACGTCATCGGCGTAAGCCAGTACTTTAGTACTATACGAGCCTACTGTAACTGGTTTAATTATTGGTGAAGTTATGAGTTTAAGGATAAGTGGGTTAATATAGAGGGCGAAGAGCAGTGGGGAACACGGGGAGCCTTGTTGCGTGCCCCTCTGAATCTTGATAAGCTCTGATTGACTACCGCCTACCATGATCTTTGCCGTAGCGTCGACATACAGGGCCTTAATAGATTTTATAAAGACCGGGCCTAGATTGTTTATTGCTAGTACCTCCCAGAGAAACTGCCATGAGACCCGGTCAAAGGCCTTCTCCGCGTCCAGCAGGATCATCGACATCTGGCCTCTCTCTACTCCAGTGATGTCGAAGAGGGAGATGGCTCTACGAGTATGATCTGTCGTGCTCTTACCAGGTATAAAACCATGCTGCCAGGGGGAGACCAGATGTTCGACGATCCTGCTGAGACGGTTGGCAAAAATCTTGGCGTAAATCTTTGAGTCTGACCTGATGAGCGATATT
The DNA here is from genome assembly GCF_964263255.1 of Lissotriton vulgaris. Lineage (NCBI taxonomy): Eukaryota > Metazoa > Chordata > Amphibia > Caudata > Salamandridae > Lissotriton > Lissotriton vulgaris. Next base: position 720,582,330 of record NC_141689.1, on the reverse strand, counting down.
GGTCGGTATGAAGAGGTTTGTTCCGGTGGTTTATCTTTTTTTGGGAAGATGACTATATTGGTGTGTTTCCAGGATTCAGGGGGTTTGCCATGCCATTGTACCCCAAGAAAGAGATCATAAAGAAGTGGGTAATTAAATTACTGAGTGCTTTATATAAATCTAGCGGTATTCTGTCTGGCCCGGCTGCTTTTCCTGTAGCTAATTCTGTAAGGGCTAGTTCTACCTCAGTTTTTGTAATTTCTTTTTCAAGGCCTTCTCTTGTTATTTCATCTACGGTTTTACCTAGAGTTGTCTCTGTAAGGCAATTATTCAGGAACTCTTTAGTGTCAGATATTAACTGTCGGTCTTCGTTTTGATATAGCTTCCGATAGTAATCTTGAAATGATGCTGCTATACCTTCCGAGGAAGTATGTTTCTGTCCCTCGTATTCGATGGTTTGAATAGAGTTATGTGATTGCCTCTGGCGAGTTCTGAGAGCCAGATGCTTCCCTACACTTTCTCCGGTTTCGTATATTTTATTGCGATTAACTTGGAGAGTTTCTGCGGCTTTTTGTGAGAGATCGCTATTAATCTCGGCTTTTGAGACTAGAATCTTGCAGAGAGTATCTTCCACAGGTTGCCCTTGATGGATCTGGGTGGCGTGGAGGTGTTCTAAGTTTATTAATTCGTTCTCTAGCTGCACAGTTAGTCTATCACGCTCTTTTTTCCTCGTAGCTACAAAAGTAACTGTTTCCCCCCTTAAAGCTGCTTTATAACAATCCCAAACAGTTACCCTGGATGCACTATATCGATTAATATCGAAGAACTCTTTAGTCCATCGCCTTATGTGTGTTAAATATTCCTGGTTGGCGAGAAGCTTACGGTCAAATGACCATTGGGAGTACACTTTCTTATACCTGGCGACTTCAAATACTAAAGAGAGTGCATTGTGGTCAGATATCGTCTTAGGGGCTTTAACTATGATGGCATTTAGGGCAATATCTGTAGTCGAAAATATATAATCGATACGTACATATTTATTATAAGGGTACGAAAAATAGGTGTATCCTGGGTCGCTTTTATTTTTCAGAGTCCAGATGTCTCTTAGATTATGGCTGGCCATCAATTGTTGTACTGCCCTATATACTTTGGGTTTACGTCCTACATATGGATGTTGAGTTTGTCTATTATGTGGGTGGCCCATCGTTTTTTTTTATTTTTTTTTTAAGACCTTTATTAGCATTCGTTAGTTGTACACAGCCAAGAGCCTACAACCCTGGGGCCGGCTGCAAAGTAAAACACAAAACCTGTCAGTGATGTATACATATAGTTCTTAGTGCAATAACGATAGGTCCGGCGTATCAACGCAGTGTTTGAGGTCTCACAGCTTTTTGATTTTGTAGATGCATAACTGTAAACGAAAAACAAACAGTAGAACAGAAATAGGAGACCATTACATGCCTAACAACATACCATAACGATAAGTGCGAAGCAAGGAATGCTAGGGGCATACAGGGCCGAGGGGGTGAACCGGTTCCGCACATCAGTACGAATTAATGAAGCATTAATTCACTTCTTCATCTAGTGTTAGCACATAGTCAGTGAAGTAGCACCAAAAGTCTTTAGGCCTAGTTTTTGCAGGCAGTACTTCCTCATAAGTTTGTAGTTTGTCCCTACAGCTAGTGATATCACGCATCCAATCTGATAATTTGGGCACTTGCTTGCTGTGCCAGCACTTAGCTATCAGTCTCTTAGCCAGCAATAGAGCTATGACACAGAACTTACGTCGGGCAGCTTTAAGCTGTGGCACAACACCAAGCAGGCAGGTACGTATAGTACATTCCAGCTCTGCCTCTGTCATCACGGACACCTTTGCTATCACTGCCGTCCAGTAATCATGTATCTTGGGACAGGACCACGCTAGATGTATAAACCCTGCGCCCTCTTCATTACATCTTTTGCATCTGTTGTTGTCTTGCAGGCCAAACCTGTGCATACGCGCTGGTGTGTAGTATGCCTGATGCACAAACTTGTAATGAATGATTCTTAGATTACCATTAGCGGTAAGTATTTGCGTCAGTGCACAAGTCTGCTGCCATTCCTTCTCAGATAGCGGTTCCACCAGCACTGCGTCCCACCGAGCTTATGGTACAGTACACCCAAATATCGTATTGGCTCTGATTGCCACTCTAATGGGTAGTCAGTTTCCTGAGGAGTTGTCGTGTCCGTTAGAGGAATAATGGAAGATTTGGACCAGTTTATGGCCAACCCTGAATGTCCGCCAAACTTGATATACTCGCGCAAAATGTGGTTCAAATGTGTGTTTGGGTCACGCACGTACAGCAGCATATCATCCGCATACAAAGAGATATGTAATGGTCTGGACGGAAACTGCAATGCCGACGATTTATAATTTTGGCGAATGATACAGTGTAGGAGAGTAGGGTCTGCTATCCTATGGTCACCCCAAATTTTTGCTTTTTGCTTCACTGGTTTCTGACTTAATGTGGCTGTGGGCCTGCTAATCAGACCCACAGCCTGCTGTTCTCTCTCTAAATTGATGCCAATGCACTCTAGGTGCATTACGAATTGGAACTGGTTCACCTTATGAGCCCCTGTAATAGTGCACCCTAGGTGCCCAGGGCATAGGTGTATCCAAGGCCTACCAGGGGCTGCAGCACGTATTGTGCCACCCCTGGCCTGGCCTCCATCTTTGACACAACTGGCTGAACACTCAGCTGGGGTAAGTCGGTGTAACCACCTCTTACTTAGGTACAGTATGCCTGTGCCTAACCCTAAACTGGACACATATGTTCCTATCAGCCACTCCTATGGAAGGCCTCATCAATCCTGGAGGCAGAGTGCTTGGAAATATGTGAGATGGTGCTCTAGCATGAGCTGAGCCTGTCTGCAGCTGTCGGGAACCACTCCCTAAGCTGTTCCGGGATATTGCCATACCATATACTCTTAAGTGCATTATAATCCTCGCGGTTAAATGCTATCTTTGGTTTGGCTTTATCAAAACATGTCGAGTAAGGTGTCATACGAATTGGAATACTATCCCCTCGCCAGTTCTGGCGACGGGGATAGCATTCCACCCTTCTAGAGGGACACGACATGTGTGTAGCCTTAACCCCGGTTAAAGTTAAACAGAGCCTCAGCTCCACAAAATGGACGCTGCCACCACAGACACAAGTCTGGCCTCCTGCTGCTGACCGAAACTCGGCAGATGGTGGCCTGGACAAAGGGTTTCCTGCCTTGGGAGGTGCGAGCACCACCCCAGACAGGATTTTGTGTATTAGGTAGGACAGGGCTGAAAAGAATCAGACATGCCCGGGGCACACAAGGTGTCCCCGTGCATAGGCCAGTCCAAACCGGTTCTGGGGCCTTCCAGCCCCAGTCCTGGCGCGGAGCTGGACAAAGGAAAGGGGGTGTAACCGCCCCCCTTCCTGGTTCCTCCCAGAGGAGGGACCTAGTAGGTGATCCACCCCCTAGATTGGAATAAGAGGGGGAGCAGTGCCATTGCACAGCAGATCATCCCGAAATCAACTTAAACTAAGAAGAAGACTGGACTTCGACATTCTGCTGCACAGAAGACTGAAGAAGAATCTCCCTTGTGGCCAAGGAGTGACCACCCTGTGAACACAGGTACCAACCAGCAACTCGACGTCTGCTTTGCCGCCGCCTCCCGCCGGAGCCCGAGCCCAGAGCCCGACAAGAACCAGATTCCCAGACCTCTCAGAGCCCGATCCACAGTCCCTGCAAAGAAGGGACCCGTGGAGGCACCGAGTGACGTGGGACCGGACCTCTTGGAAGACACTCGTAAAGCTGACTGCGCAGCTTCTGAGGCATCCTCGACGTTGTGCTTTGGGGACTGAGAACCCCCACCACCGAGCAGCCCTTGCACCGAAGATCAGCCCCCCAGCATCTCCACGATCTGCGTGGGGCCCTTTTGCACTGTGCCACTCGACGCGCCATCCCGGCCACTAGCCACGCGGCCAGCGGCCATCTTGGCGACGAACCCGAAGATTTAAACAGCAGGTCTGGTTGCTCCAGACCTACCCAAGCTCCTGTGAAAAGGAGCACCCGCTCTGACCTTGCTGGTCCGAGTGAACAGCATCTTTCAACTTCTGCGTGGCTTGCATTTGCCAAGGCCTGTTTGCTCCGATCAGGTCGCCGACACCGCCAACAGCGAGAAGCCTACGTGGGACAGCTCGTGACCGACTCCTGGACGTCCTCGACCCCGGGTATCCACGTGGCTGCAGAAAGAAGCTACCCGACAACGCCTGTTTGCACCCGACATCACCTGGTTCCACTCTGGTTCCACGGCAGTCACTGGCTAGTGACTTTGAACACTGTCCCCTCTGCTTTCAGGTCTTCACATCTACAGATCCACCCTTGGATCCACCGGAACTCTTCTCATCGAGCCGCCTGCAGCATCTCCTGCTCCAAGCACCATCGACCAGCGTGACGAAACCCGACACATCTTCGACCCTGTGCACCCGCTTCCTGTGGGTGAGGTAACTCAGCTCCGCCGGTGCTCCTGCACTGGTACACATCCCAAGGGCCTGTGTTTTAAGTTTCAGCTCCGTAGGTCACTCGGAAGGTTCCTAACTTTCTAACTTTGTGCTTTTTACGCACCATAGACTTTGTATTGAGAAGTGCGTGCACTTTGGACACTGCACCCGAGTCCCGTGGGCCTTTCCCGACTTAGTTAACTCCAGTCTCGAATAGCTCCAGCGATTCCCAAGGCCCTAGGCCTCTTCACTTTCCTCCTGGTATCTCTTATACCACTTATTTAGTATATGGTTTAGGTGGCCCCTAGGGCTCATCCATATTGTGCAACTTTTGTGTATTTTAAACTGTCTTGTGATTTTACGCTTATGCTTCTGTGCTCATAAAGAGTCCAGGGGATTTTAATAGTTAATAAATCAATATATATTTTCAATATATATCTGTGTGGTGTCCCTTTCATTTGGTATTCAAGGGGGTTGTGTATGGTATAACAGCTGGCTTCACATGCCTTTCAGAGTTTAGCCTAAGACTGCTTTGTCCACGTTACCACTAGGATAACTGGTCTACAAGGTTGAATTACAACCATCATCATAAGGGTTGCTTGGCATGGTACAAAGTGATCACTAGAACTAGTGAGCATTATATACCAGGCCAACTTCTCACATTGGTGAGCAGCGGATTGGGATCTGAGCTTGCTGTTGTTTTACCATTGCAATCTTTGAGATTATCATTTGAAAGATCATACAGGTACCTGCTAGGTACATATAAAACAAGACTAGTATACTTAAGTTCTACTGAACTTAGTTGTTGTAGAGCAAAGGGAGTAGCACACCCTAGCTACAACTACTAGATAGGTTTAGTAGGTAAACACCAGTGTAGGTAGATTGCAACACATCCACCCACACTAGAGCAATGTCTGGAACAGAGGGGTCCAGTGGACTTACTCCTGTTGAGAGTGACCCTCCAAGGGCACCATCCCAGTTTGCTATTTTTCCTTTTAAGGAATTAAGACAGCTTTGTGTCTTAAGGGGTCTGAAGACAGGGCCTACCCCTACTACAGACCACCTAAGAGAGCTCTTGGATCAGTCTGAGGCTCTAAAGACCTCTAAAGCAAACCCCACAGGGAATGCTGAAGGAGGCCATCCTTCAGAGGATGACACTGTAGACACCCCTACCCCTATCATCCTAGTAGATGAGGAAGCCTCCACCACTGGAGCTCCTCAGGTAGATGAAGAGGAAGAAGAAGAAGAGGAGGAGGAGGTGGAAAGCAGTGAGTCAGATGATGACAGAGATAGTCAGGTGCTGGTCAGTAGACTGAACCAGGCTAACTTAAGTCAACTTGGGAATGAATCAGGTAACAACCCATTCAGACCCCCAGGTGGACTTAACCAGGGCCATAGGAGGAGAAGGCATCACTCAGGTGAATCCAACACCTCCCATGTCTCTAGAGGCTCTCATGGTCACTCCAGAAAGGAGATGACTAGCCCTCAGAGAAGGGAACATGAGGCCAAGATGAGAGAGGCTGAGCTTAGGATCCAGAGGCAAGAGTTAGAGGTTGCCCTGGCTAAGGAGAAACTTGCTAGAGCAAGACAGCCTAGAGAGAGTGGGGTAATAGAACCCACTGGTGGCAGCAATATCCACAAGGATAAAGACAGGTCTTTTGATAATAGAAACCTGAGTAAGATTGTGCCCCCCTACAAAGCTGGGGATGACATCCATAAATGGATTACTGCAATGGAGAGAGCCTGCAGAGTACAGCAGATCCCTCAGGAGCAGTGGGCAGCAATCTTGTGGCTCTCCTTTGAAGGTAGAGGCCGAGACAGACTCCTCACAGTTAGTGATGGGGATTCTAGAAACTACCTGGTCCTGAAGAGTGCTCTGATTGATGGGTTAGGCTTAACCACTGAACAGTACAGGTTAATGTTCAGAGATACCCAGAAGACACAGACTCAGGACTGGTCTGAATTTGTTGAGTGTGCCACTAAGGCTCTGGAGGGATGGTTGCTGGGAAGCAAGGTTACAGACTATGAAGGATTGTACAATTTGCTGATGAGAGAACAAATTTTAAATAATTGTCAGAACCAGCAGTTGCATCAACATTTGGTTGACTCAGATTTGACCTCTCCCCAAGAATTGGGAAAGAGGGCAGATAAATGGGTAAGAACCAGAGTTAAGCAAAAGAACCAGAACCAGAACCAGGGTGGTGACCAGAAGAAAACAGACCAGAAGGGTGGGGAGCAGAAAGCTAAAGACCAGAAGTCTTCAACAGGGCCCCAAACTGAGACAGAGGGTGGGTCCCAAACTTCCAAGAAGAAGAAGAAAGAAGGTCAGAAGAAACCCTGGTGTAAAACTTGTAAGAACACCTCTCACTGGACAAGTGAGTGTAAAAAGGGTGGAGCCCCCAACACTGCAGCCCCTAAGGCACCTGCACCCACTAGTACAGTTAGCAGTGTTGGTCCTCAAGCCAAGGGTTTAGTGGGAATCACTTTGGGAACTGAAGGAGATTCTGACCTAGTCAGAACCCTTACACAGGCTGTTCTGGTTTGTGAAGGGGACATAGATTTGACCCCTGACATAAGTCCCAGTAACCTGGGCAAATACAGACAGACACCTTTGATTAACAACAAAGTGGCTCAAGCTTACAGGGACACATGTGCCAGTGTCACTATGGTGACACCTAACTTTGTGGACCCTGGACAATACATGCCAGGCGATGATTACCTGGTGACCAATGCCAGCAATGTCACTACTACACATAGTGTGGCACTTGTTAACTTTTCCTGGGGAGGGGTAACTGGCCTAAAGAAAGTTGTGGTTAGTGCTGATCTCCCAGTAGAATGTTTGTTGGGCAATGACCTGGAGAACTCTCTATGGTCAGAAGTTGAGTACAGGACTCATGCAGAGATGTTAGGGATATCATCACATGTCCTTGCTGTGACCAGGTCACAGGCCAAAAAGTGCCTCTCTGAACCTCAGGTCTTGGATCCTGGAACAATGGACCAAGTACCTCCCAAGAAGAAGAACAGGAGGGTTAAGGCTGTGCCTTCCCAACTGCCTACAAGTGAGGATCAGGCTTCACAGGAAACTGATCTAGAGACCCCTGAAGGAACTGTCCCTGAAGAACTTGAACCTGATCAGGTTGAGTTTCTGGGGACAGGGGGACCTTCTAGGGCAGACTTGGGGCAGGCTCAGTTAACCTGTCCTTCTCTTGAACCCCTCAGACAGCAGGCTGCTGCTGAGGCTGCTGGGAATGCTCAAGGTGCCCATAAAGTATATTGGGACGATGGACTCCTTTATTCAGAGGCTAGAGACCCCAAGCCTGGTGCTACCAGGAGGTTGGTTATACCTCTGCAATTTAGGGGCTTCCTACTCACCTTGGCCCATGATATTCCTTTAGCAGGACACCTAGGCCAGAACAAGACTTGGGACAGGCTTGTCCCTCACTTTCACTGGCCTCACATGTCTGAAGACACCAAGGAGTTTTGTCGCTCCTGTGAAACCTGCCAAGCCAGTGGTAAAGCAGGTGGAACAACAAAGGCCCCCCTGATACCACTACCTGTGGTGGGGGTTCCCTTTGAGAGAGTGGGGATTGATATTGTTGGTCCAATGGATCCCCCTACAGCATCTGGGCACAGATTCATACTGGTGGTAGTGGATCATGCCACCAGGTACCCAGAGGCAATTCCCCTTAGGACCACCACAGCTCCTGTTGTGGCCAGGGCCTTACTTGGAGTTTTCTCCAGAGTGGGGTTTCCTAAGGAGGTAATATCAGATAGAGGTACCAACTTCATGTCTGGATATTTGACAGCTATGTGGAAGGAATGTGGTGTAAACTACAAGTTCACCACTCCTTATCACCCACAATGCAATGGGCTTGTTGAGAGATTTAACAAGACCCTAAAGGGCATGATTAAAGGATTACCTGAAAAGCTCAGGCGAAGATGGGACATCCTTCTGCCCTGCCTTTTGTTCGCTTACAGAGAGGTCCCTCAAAAGGGGGTTGGCTTCAGCCCCTTTGAATTGTTGTTTGGGCACCCTGTAAGAGGACCCCTGTGTCTTGTGAAGGAAGGATGGGAGTTACCTCTCAAAAAGCCTAAACAGGACATAGTGGACTATGTACTTGGTCTCCGCTCCAGGATGGCAGAGTACATGGAAAAGGCATCCAAAAACCTTGAGGCTAGCCAAGAATTACAAAAAGCTTGGCATGACCAAAAGGCTGTCCTTGTTGAATTTCAGCCTGGACAGAAGGTATGGGTGTTGGAGCCAGTGGCCCCAGCAGCACTCCAAGACAAATGGTCTGGACCCCATACAATTCTGGAAAAGAAGGGAGAGGTTACCTACTTGGTGGACCTAGGAACTCCCAGGAGCCCCCACAGGGTGCTCCATGTGAACAGATTGAAGGCATATGTCAGCAGGGCAGACATGGGCTTGCTCATGGCTACAGATGAGGGACAGGAGGAAGAGAGTGACCCTCTCCCAGACCTGCTCACTCAGAACCCTGAGGATGGCTCAGTTGATGGTGTGGCCTTAGGTGGCAGCCTCACTGAACATCAGCAACATGACTGCAGACAAGTTCTACAGGCATACAGGCATATGTTCTCCTTGACCCCCAGTCAGACTAACTGGTGTACCCATGTGGTGGACACTGGTGACAGTCTTCCTGTAAAAAGCAAGATTTACAGGCAACCTGACCACGTCAGGGACTGTATAAAGACTGAGGTGCAAAAGATGCTGGAATTAGGTGTCATTGAGCCTTCAGAGAGCCCCTGGGCTAGCCCAGTGGTTCTGGTCCCCAAACCTCACACCAAAGATGGCAAGAGAGAGATGAGGTTCTGTGTGGATTACAGAGGACTCAATGCTGTCACCAGGACAGATGCACACCCTATTCCAAGGGCAGATGAGCTCATTGACAAGTTGGCTTCTGCCAAATATTTGAGCACATTTGACTTAACAGCTGGCTACTGGCAAATCAGGTTAGCTGAGGAGTCTAAAGCCAAGACAGCATTTTCTACCCCTAGTGGGCATTATCAGTTTGTGGTGATGCCCTTTGGTTTGAAAAATGCACCTGCCACCTTCCAAAGGTTGGTGAACCAAGTCCTCACTGGGTTGGATGACTTTTGTGCAGCTTATCTGGACGATATTGCTGTCTTTAGCTCCACCTGGGAGGATCACCTGATCCACCTGAAGGAAGTGCTTGAGGCTCTGCAGAAGGCAGGCCTCACTATCAAGGCAACAAAGTGCCAGATAGGGCAGAGCAAGGTTGTATACCTGGGCCACCTTGTAGGTGGAGGCCAAGTTCAACCACTGGAGAGTAAGATCCAGACCATCAAGGACTGGTCCCCTCCAACTACCCAGACTCAGGTCAGAGCTTTCTTGGGCCTGACTGGGTACTACAGGAAGTTTGTTAAGAACTATGGGTCCATTGTGACTCCTCTTAATGATCTGACATCCAAGAAGATGCCCAAAAAGGTTCAGTGGACAGAAATCTGTCAAAAGGCATTTGATGACCTGAAGAAGGCCATGTGCTCTGCACCTATCCTGAAGAGTCCTGACTACTCAAGAGAGTTCATTGTCCAAACAGATGCTTCTGAGTTGGGAGTGGGAGCAGTGCTTTCACAGCTTAATGTAGATGGCCAGGACCAGCCCATTGCTTTCATTAGCAGAAGGCTGACCCCCAGAGAGAAACGTTGGTCAGCTATAGAGAGGGAGGCCTTTGCTGTGGTGTGGGCCCTGAAGAAGTTGAGACCATACTTATTTGGCACTCACTTCAAGATTCAGACCGACCATAAGCCCCTCCTATGGCTTAATCAGATGAAGGGTGAAAACCCCAAACTACTCAGGTGGTCCATTTCCCTACAGGGGATGGACTTTACAGTGGAGCACCGCCCAGGGACTGACCATGGCAACGCAGATGGTCTCTCCAGGTACTTCCACTTAGAACATGAAGACACAACTGGTCAAGGTTAGTCTAATGTCCCTGCGTTTGGGGGGGGGTTATGTAGGAGAGTAGGGTCTGCTATCCTATGGTCACCCCAAATTTTTGCTTTTTGCTTCACTGGTTTCTGACTTAATGTGGCTGTGGGCCTGCTAATCAGACCCACAGCCTGCTGTTCTCTCTCTAAATTGATGCCAATGCACTCTAGGTGCATTACGAATTGGAACTGGTTCACCTTATGAGCCCCTGTAATAGTGCACCCTAGGTGCCCAGGGCATAGGTGTATCCAAGGCCTACCAGGGGCTGCAGCACGTATTGTGCCACCCCTGGCCTGGCCTCCATCTTTGACACAACTGGCTGAACACTCAGCTGGGGTAAGTCGGTGTAACCACCTCTTACTTAGGTACAGTATGCCTGTGCCTAACCCTAAACTGGACACATATGTTCCTATCAGCCACTCCTATGGAAGGCCTCATCAATCCTGGAGGCAGAGTGCTTGGAAATATGTGAGATGGTGCTCTAGCATGAGCTGAGCCTGTCTGCAGCTGTCGGGAACCACTCCCTAAGCTGTTCCGGGATATTGCCATACCATATACTCTTAAGTGCATTATAATCCTCGCGGTTAAATGCTATCTTTGGTTTGGCTTTATCAAAACATGTCGAGTAAGGTGTCATACGAATTGGAATACTATCCCCTCGCCAGTTCTGGCGACGGGGATAGCATTCCACCCTTCTAGAGGGACACGACATGTGTGTAGCCTTAACCCCGGTTAAAGTTAAACAGAGCCTCAGCTCCACAAAATGGACGCTGCCACCACAGACACAAGTCTGGCCTCCTGCTGCTGACCGAAACTCGGCAGATGGTGGCCTGGACAAAGGGTTTCCTGCCTTGGGAGGTGCGAGCACCACCCCAGACAGGATTTTGTGTATTAGGTAGGACAGGGCTGAAAAGAATCAGACATGCCCGGGGCACACAAGGTGTCCCCGTGCATAGGCCAGTCCAAACCGGTTCTGGGGCCTTCCAGCCCCAGTCCTGGCGCGGAGCTGGACAAAGGAAAGGGGGTGTAACCGCCCCCCTTCCTGGTTCCTCCCAGAGGAGGGACCTAGTAGGTGATCCACCCCCTAGATTGGAATAAGAGGGGGAGCAGTGCCATTGCACAGCAGATCATCCCGAAATCAACTTAAACTAAGAAGAAGACTGGACTTCGACATTCTGCTGCACAGAAGACTGAAGAAGAATCTCCCTTGTGGCCAAGGAGTGACCACCCTGTGAACACAGGTACCAACCAGCAACTCGACGTCTGCTTTGCCGCCGCCTCCCGCCGGAGCCCGAGCCCAGAGCCCGACAAGAACCAGATTCCCAGACCTCTCAGAGCCCGATCCACAGTCCCTGCAAAGAAGGGACCCGTGGAGGCACCGAGTGACGTGGGACCGGACCTCTTGGAAGACACTCGTAAAGCTGACTGCGCAGCTTCTGAGGCATCCTCGACGTTGTGCTTTGGGGACTGAGAACCCCCACCACCGAGCAGCCCTTGCACCGAAGATCAGCCCCCCAGCATCTCCACGATCTGCGTGGGGCCCTTTTGCACTGTGCCACTCGACGCGCCATCCCGGCCACTAGCCACGCGGCCAGCGGCCATCTTGGCGACGAACCCGAAGATTTAAACAGCAGGTCTGGTTGCTCCAGACCTACCCAAGCTCCTGTGAAAAGGAGCACCCGCTCTGACCTTGCTGGTCCGAGTGAACAGCATCTTTCAACTTCTGCGTGGCTTGCATTTGCCAAGGCCTGTTTGCTCCGATCAGGTCGCCGACACCGCCAACAGCGAGAAGCCTACGTGGGACAGCTCGTGACCGACTCCTGGACGTCCTCGACCCCGGGTATCCACGTGGCTGCAGAAAGAAGCTACCCGACAACGCCTGTTTGCACCCGACATCACCTGGTTCCACTCTGGTTCCACGGCAGTCACTGGCTAGTGACTTTGAACACTGTCCCCTCTGCTTTCAGGTCTTCACATCTACAGATCCACCCTTGGATCCACCGGAACTCTTCTCATCGAGCCGCCTGCAGCATCTCCTGCTCCAAGCACCATCGACCAGCGTGACGAAACCCGACACATCTTCGACCCTGTGCACCCGCTTCCTGTGGGTGAGGTAACTCAGCTCCGCCGGTGCTCCTGCACTGGTACACATCCCAAGGGCCTGTGTTTTAAGTTTCAGCTCCGTAGGTCACTCGGAAGGTTCCTAACTTTCTAACTTTGTGCTTTTTACGCACCATAGACTTTGTATTGAGAAGTGCGTGCACTTTGGACACTGCACCCGAGTCCCGTGGGCCTTTCCCGACTTAGTTAACTCCAGTCTCGAATAGCTCCAGCGATTCCCAAGGCCCTAGGCCTCTTCACTTTCCTCCTGGTATCTCTTATACCACTTATTTAGTATATGGTTTAGGTGGCCCCTAGGGCTCATCCATATTGTGCAACTTTTGTGTATTTTAAACTGTCTTGTGATTTTACGCTTATGCTTCTGTGCTCATAAAGAGTCCAGGGGATTTTAATAGTTAATAAATCAATATATATTTTCAATATATATCTGTGTGGTGTCCCTTTCATTTGGTATTCAAGGGGGTTGTGTATGGTATAACAGCTGGCTTCACATGCCTTTCAGAGTTTAGCCTAAGACTGCTTTGTCCACGTTACCACTAGGATAACTGGTCTACAAGGTTGAATTACAACCATCATCATAAGGGTTGCTTGGCATGGTACAAAGTGATCACTAGAACTAGTGAGCATTATATACCAGGCCAACTTCTCACATACAGGCTAGAGGTTCGAGAGCTAAGGCGAACAATAAAGGTGAAAGCGGGCACCCTTGTCTGGTACCACGCTGTATGTGGAATAGGTCCGATACATACCCATTGATACGAACCCGTGCGCATGGATTGGTGTAAATTAGGGATACCCACTGGACGAAGCGCTTTGGGAAGCCCCTTCTTTGTAAAATAGCAATCAAGTAGGTCCACTCAATAGAATCGAAAGCCTTGGCGGCATCCAGCATTACTGCCACCGCCCTAGTAGACGGTTGGAGGTAGTGCGACAGGGCAAACAGCGATCTGGTATTGTGAGAAGTGGAGCGTGTAGGAATAAACCCGGCCTGTAGAACCAGGTTAGTCATCAGTGGCTTCAACCGTATCGCCAATAATTTCGCCAATATTTTGGAGTCTGTGTGGGTGGCCCATCGTTATGTTGAAATCCCCACATATTATGAGCGTGCTGGCCCATGACGCCAACTCTAGTTCTAATTCATTAAATAGAGTGGGCTAGTCAAAGTTGGACCCATAAATCGAGCAGATGGTAATGCCGATATCAAGCTGAATAATAGTCCACCTGCCGTGGGGGTCTGCCTTTTTACGTGTTGGTATGCCCAGATTCGCCCTTGCTAAGATGGTCATGCCCCTAATCTTTGAAGTTTGTGTGGTTGAAACTAAAATGTTAAATCCAGGGATTTTCAACTGATCTATTTCGCCTATAGGGATATGGGTCTCCTGTAAACATATGATATCCCATGAGCTTTGATATATTAATTGAAACAGTTGTGCCCTCTTCCCCTTGTCATTAAGTCCTGCTACATTCCAACACCCTAACTTTAACTTCCCCATGATATCCTTTCATAAGTTAGACTATGTGTACTATCATTTGATTTCGCGCATTGAACCATGACAAATATACAGTTTATTAAATTTGTTGTATCCTTTAACCTGCTCATTTTAAGTTGCTTTTTTCCCCACCCGTATCCCCGCCCACCTCCCCTGCCATACCCTCCCCCCTTACACCCCACAAAAAGGCAGTTAGACTCTATGAGAGTCTATAGTGATGGATTAGCGCTGCCTGACCAGTGCTAGAAAAACATGCATCATAAAAAAAAAGAGAAAAAAAGAATAAGGAGAAACAAAAAGGAGAGAAATATAGAAAATAGAGGAAAAACTAGGAGGAAAAGAAAGACTGAAAAAGAAAGTAATGACAGAAACTTTTATATCGTTAGTTTCATAATACAATCACAACTGGCTAGTAGACTTATCAATTAAACATTATTATTAAATGTTGTCTTTGTGACTTTGTGTCTGTGTATCTTTGTATCTTATTTTAAACCATGAGTATAACACTGCTTAGGCCTGTAATATTAAATGCATTCAGGGCTGCCCTGCCCTGTCCTAAGGTTCTGCAGACGTTTGTCTGTCTATATATGGGATCTGAAAAGGGTCTAGAGCCTAAGGATTAGAATTATTTTCATTTTATGCTTTCTAGGTACTCTTTCGCCTTGATCTCTGAGGTAAAGTATTTTGTTTGACTACCATATATGACTTTCAATTTAGCTGGATTATTCAGGTATACCACAGCTTTTTTGTCTTGAAAAGGCTTGATTAATTGTCTGAGGCGCCTTCTTCTTTCCACTGTAAAGTGGCAAAAGTCTGGGCGTACGAAGTATGAGATCGTATCTCTACTACGGTGTTTGTCAGGTGTAACTTTATCTGAAATGGCTTGTCAGAGCGTGAAGTCCCGAAATAAACTAGGACCGCCCGTGGGTGTTTCCCTGTTGTTGCTTTGGGTTTTAATGTTAATGGAACCCTGTGGGCTCGCTGTACCTCATAATTCCATTCTCAGCTAGAGAGTTCAGGGAGGGTGTCACGAAATAACTGTATAATAAAGGATCGACAGTCCTCCCCTTCAGCTTTTTCGGGTATACCAAGGACGCGTAGATTGTTTCGGCGTAGCCGGTTTTCGCAGTCCTCAAGTTTCCACCTTACGTCCTGAAGTTCAGATTCGTGGGCATCAACTCGCTCACTAGTCGTTGTTATTTCTGCCTCATTCAAAACAATTCGATCTTCCATCTTGTTTATTCGCTCATTGAAGGCCCCTACGGTTTTAGAAAGCTTGCGTACAACACCT
This sequence comes from Lissotriton vulgaris, assembly GCF_964263255.1. Lineage (NCBI taxonomy): Eukaryota > Metazoa > Chordata > Amphibia > Caudata > Salamandridae > Lissotriton > Lissotriton vulgaris. The sequence continues at coordinate 720,566,961 of NC_141689.1, read as the reverse complement.
TGAACTTTTTGTAGAGCAGCCCGTGCCTTACGTCCGTCCTTAGATGTCTCTTCACGGTGAGATGCTATGGCTTGCAGAACTGTATCCATGACTTGAGTTAGTGAAGCACCTGACTGGTCTGATTGATTTGATCGATCCGCGGGGGATGCCTGAATTAGGGAGGAAGGTTGAGGTATTTGAGAAGGGTGGCTTTGGTTCGGGCAAAGATTTGTTGGGGTATAGTCCCATACCAGGTCATTTGCCCCATGGTGCCCTCCCTTTTTCTTTTTTGATAATGTCCTCCGCCTGTCCGTGACCCCCTAATACACGGATCCGAGTCACTTTCTGTGCTTATGACTGATTCGGCTCCTTCTTCTATTTCATCAATCTCCCCCTCTGTATCTCCTGACCAGCTGATATCGCCTGAAAATGAATAAAAGTCGGTGGGGTCTGTGAGATCTTTGTCCATCTCTGTTATCTCAGTCGTGCCAGTTTCAATAGTCGCTATAGTTTCAGCCACATTGCCCTTTCCATTAGCCCCATTAATTAAGCTCATTTCAGTAACTGTTTCATGGTGTTTAATGACAGGCTGTTCTGTAGTGTTAGAACATGTTCCGTTTATCCCACCAGTGTTTTCTGTTAATGAGGTGGACAAAGGCATATTTACGGGTGTTTTCATATTTAACTGAGAGATGTTATCCCCAGTACTACCAACAGAGACAACATTAGGAGAGAGAGTAGGTTCTGCAGGCGAGACTGATGTATCTAATGCTAATTCTGAGATTGCGAGAGTTTCTGCACCACCATTATCCCCGGTGGACGTACCTTTTTCTGTTTGTGGCACCTGGGGGCCCATTTGTGTTTCAATAGCGTTCAGTGCACTGGGAGCCGCAATCACCATCGTCGGAGCCTCCTGTACTTCTGGCTGTTCCTAGGTAGCCAAGCGATCGGGTACCCTCGCGGACTCCGCCACTAAGACTGCTTTAGAAACCGATACAGGGCGAACATCCAGCACACAATCCTCCACCGCCGCCAGAGCTTCACCGTGGGAGCCCAAATTCAGAAGTTCCAGATGCGCCGCGGCTTGGCCCAGCTGTGCATTCGGGTGCGCGTTTGGAGTTTTCTGAATAAAGGCACGCTGCATCATCGAAATCACGGATGGGGTGGGAGTGGATTTCGCCGCTGTTTTACGGGTCGGTGTACCCTCCGCAGGACCCCTCGCAATGCTGCTCTCCATATCAGTGGAGGCCGCCGCTCCGCTTCTGTTCATTATTTCTTGCTCTCGTAGGGCTTGTTTGGCGGCTCTAGTTTTGGCCGCGGCTGCATTTGCGGCGGGGTTTTTCGGGGCCATAATGCCGGTGAGAGCGGCGTCTTCCGTGCTTCCCTCTCGCCACTTCCAAAGGAGCTGAACACCTGGGGATGGGCGGTTACCGCTCAGTAGTCGAATCACGAACAGGCCGATCAGTGAGGCTAGCAGTAAGAGCTGAGACCTCGGGGCTGGGTTTCCGTGAACGCAAGGTGAGCCTGCCTGCCGGATACCCTGTTCGCATTGTTCCACCAACATTCTCTCATTCTTTCAGTCTTTTCATTCTCAAATCACGTTGTTATTTTTTGCTGGGTATTCTCCCGTTAATCTGCATGTTCGTCAAGAGCCGGTCAGGAGCTGCTAAAGGCGATCTAGCCGGTCGCCGCCATCTTGCCTTCCTTGGATTGAAGATAGACAATTTTAATGTCAAGTGCATGTTGTTTAAGAGTCTTCAGTCATTCTAAGGCAATCTTTGTGAGCTGGGGAAGGAAGGTCTAACTAATGAGTTGTCCAACTCTGGCAGGTGGTGCTGCTTCTGATTAGAAGGTGTTGGTGACGTTGGTGTAGGTTCTACTAATCTGTCTGCAGTACTAACACCTGAATATTATTGTGTTAGTGTGACCTTCTTTCCAGTGCTTTTGATGCTCTTTGGGGTAAACTGGTTGGATTTACTGGTTCTTTATCTGTGTCCATTTGTACTTGGGGATCCCAAGTTGTAGTTAGGGGTCTGACCTTAACTTACATTTCTGTGGTGAAACCAATGGTTTTCCGCCTCCATGCAGAACCAGGTGTATGTTCCAGAAACCGACCCTTAGGGTGTGCGTTAAACCATCAGTGCTACAGCAGAGTTAGCATTTGACTATACACTTGCAAACCTATATTTTTCAGTAATTGGCTGGCTCTGTGAGCTTAATTTCAATGTGCTTGGGGAGTTGGCTGGCTCAACTAATGTACAAAAAATGCTGTGAGGAGGTTTCCGCCTTATATTTCTGCAGTGTGGGGAATTTCTATCAAGTTGCTTGTCAGAAGTTTTCTTTTCAAAACAGTGAGAGTGTTAAGAATGAAGGAATGGGTAGTGTTTGGGTTGGTGGCACTTACCATTAAGCACTCTCGCACAATATAATATTAACACCATTTTTTTTTTCTGTGAAGGAGGCTGAGTGAAGGCATTGTCAATGAGATGGTGGCAGAAGTGAGGTCCAGTTTGGAACACTGTCATCTTAAGGATTTTGGGGGCCTTGGCAAAACATTTTTTGGTGGGCCCTTTACAGAACAACTTTGAATTGTATTACCCATGTCCTTATCATTCAAGGCTGCATGATGCCAAACAATATTAAATCATTTCTTTCCTTGATAGGGTAACAAAACCTTCTGAAAGAGTTCTGTCGCAGAACCCCCAAAATCCTTCAGATAACACTGCCTCGACAGACAGAGTCAGGGGTACAAGTAGGAAGAGAGGGAGGGAGGTTTAGATTTCCGAATATAATAGAGGTCAAATAAAGACGGGCGGCTCCTCCATGTGGGCGGAGGAGCGTCTCCCCAATGCTTTCTCACAGTGCGAGAAGCAGAAACATAAAATGGTATGAATACCATTTTATGTTACTGCGAGAAAGCAGATGAAGGGTTTGGTTGGAGAGGGGTGGGTGGGAATGTCGGGGAGGAATGACTAGCCCAATGTTATGGGCGCTGCCTGTTTGGTCTGGCCCAGGGCAGACCAAACCAGTCATGAGCACTCTCCTGTTTTCTCCATGTAGGCTGCATGCAGCCTGTATGGAGAAAACAGCCTCCCCATAGATGACTGTACGGATGGCGTCCTAGCCAATCACAACACTGCCATTGCAACATAGTGATTGGCTTAGAGAAGGAGAGGCAGGCTGCCTGCTTCTTCTTCCTGTTAGTTGAGAGAGAGATGAAGAAGTGACGCGGAACCGGAAAGGTAAGTTTTATTAAACCCCCCCACCCGCGAGTCATGCCGGCCGCGACTGCAAATAAAGATAAGGTTCACTTTCCCAGGGGGCCCCTTGGAAGGTGGGGACCCTGGGCAATTGCCTTCGTTGTCCATGCCTTAAAACATCTCTAATTTGGAAATCTCAAAGGGAGGGATGACGTAAGGTTACCGGACATCATATTACAGGCCAGCTTTTTCTTCAACCACTGTCATTTGAAACTTTAGACAAATAAGTTCCACAGAGGTGAATCAGGACTACAGCTTCTGGAATGCACCAGGCAGTTAACTGAAGGTCTAGGACTGGAACATGGCGTCTTTGATGGCCTTGTCGTTGGTTGTTGCAGTTATTTCTCTGTGTGAAGACTACCTAAACCAGTTGCTTACAGTTTTTACTTTTAGGAATACCTGTGGCAAAGGTGGTGGAAGGAAGAGTGATATTGGTTAAAAATGAGCAGACACCATAAGATTCTGTTGTGAACGGGTGCCCCCTCCCTTCATGTATCAGTAACCTATATTTTGATTTAAATTAGGCCGCATGTACAAAGAGATTGCTGCAGTGGCACTGTGAAGGAAACTAACATATTCACCTTTTTTGACACCCCAATTCAATGTTGCAATTCTGATGAGACTTTTGTTTTCCCCCATTTACACAGACCACCCTCCCCACCCTCCACCACCCCCACACCCCTGTTAGCATGTACAGTACGGTTAGGAAATGAGAAAGGAGAATTCTAGGAATTTGTATGCGAACATCCAGGTGCTGGAAACAGAGGGGTGGATTTACAAGCCCTTTGTGTCACTTTTACACTGCCGTTGCAACACTTTTGTGACGCAGCGGTGGCTTAAACGTTGCGGCCCATTTACAAGGTGACACATCTAGGGAGATGTGCCACGTTGTTAAGCCCTGCGTCACATTATACCTGTGCCAGGTATAATGTATGCAGGGTGTTCGTTCCCATGAAAAAAGCCACGTAGAATTGGTGCAGTGAAACTTACAAGATTTCACTGCGTCACTCCACGTCTTCACTGCACCAATATCCCTACTCCTGCTCAGACCAGACGTAAGGAATGGTGCAGGGCATTTTACATGGGACCTACCTATGTTTTCTGGTGCATTGCTGGAGTTGCATCACTTTTGTGACAAACTCCAACAATGCGTCACTTTTCCTCCAACAGATGCATCAGAATTCCTGGCGCATCTGTAATACCTTGCGCCATAGTGCACTGTATTGTAAATTCAATGAAAAAATAAAGGACCCCCTGAAATTACTAGAAGTTCCTAGGACAGGGAAATAATTCAAACTAGAGTAACATTCCTAAGCAACTAGGGACCATGCGGAAATCAAGTCCTATACATTACGAACTGGTGTCTACATAAGCTCAGTGTACCACAAAAATCAGTTAAAAATATTTCATTTTATTCATATAAAATTTAAAATTCGGACATGCACAGCAAAGATGAAAAATACATAGCATGACAAACAAAGCAACAATGTACACATTGACATAATCAATTTGAACACAACCATGAAACAAATAACTGACAATATCAAAGACAAAATAATTATTCGAGTGGTATAAACCACGTGTGGCTGGACTTTGTAGGTGTTTGTAATTTTCTCTACGCGCGTTTCGGCGTACGGTATGGCTTCTTCAGGAAGAGCCACATAGATTTCAATTAAAAGAAGACCAGAAGCTAAACCCTGAATATGGATATGTGTCAAGGGAGTCGAAAGACGATATAGTCAAAATGCAAAACCGTTCGCTCCACAGGTTTTAGGTAGTGTCACGGATATCGTCCGCATGGGGTTCGTCCAATGTCTTTCGACCTATGGAATGAGATCCATACCTAACTTCTAAAGACACTCGTGACACGAAGTTCCTTCCGGAAACTTTGTCGGTCAGGTTAATTGGGCTCAAGTTCCACCGTAGTTCCATTTCCACGAGATTCTGTGCAATAGTTTCAGATTCTTCCATCAGATTTATTTATCTACAAGCTGTCTGCATATCACGTGGACTTAGCGCTTTCTGCAGAATCGTCTATTTAAGAATATCCATATTCAGGGTTTAGCTTCTGGTCTTCTTTTAATTGATATCTATGTGGCTCAAACTCCTGTCATTGTATAGTCCTTGCCTTTCAGAGGTGGAAAGGTCTGAGCTGTGGTGGGAGCTGTGGTCAAAGGTGTTAGCTGTGCTTGCGGTGAGTCACAGTGCTATATTTGTAAAAAGAAAAGTGCAGATGTCGAAAGTTTTTTTTACGATCGCCCTGCTGATTGGCGGGGCTACCAAATGCCAAGAAGGCTGCCTAACCCTGATACCACCACATGCCTCTACCTTCCACCACCACCCTACGCTGTCTTGTCTCTTCATTTCACTCTTCTAGGTTTGTTCCTTTCGATCCCTGCTTTTTCCCTTTGCCACTCTTAATCTTTCTCTTCCTCCTTCCTCCTTCCTCCCTCCTTCTTTTTCTTTCCGTTTTCCTTTTCAGCCTTTCTTTTTCTTGCTTGTGTCAATTCTCAGCTGTGGCTGAGATTAATTCCAGAATTCCTTCTGTCAATTTGCTGTTGCTAGCGGTTGGGTGGAGGGAATCCTTGTTCTCACTGTCTGGACAGTGAGAGGGTAGTTCTCCGTGCTACAGGTCTTTTGTCCATCGCTCTGTCAGAAGGGCTTCTAGGTGCTGTAATACCTGGATGGGAATGCAGGAGGGGCTGTTTTGGTTATAGACGCTCCCATTTCTAAGCTCAGACTGCCTGGGTTGGTGGGAGGCGAGGAATTGCCTTCCCCTCTCACTGGTTGGGCTGGGACCAGTCCTGCCTCTGAATGGAAGTTTGAAGATCAGGTAATCAAAGCAATCACACCTACATACAAGTTAAACTTAGAAATGGAAGACTGTCAGTGACATTTCCATGCACCAATAACCCTCTGTCTGCTGGTAAAAGTCTTAAAGCGAAAATAAGTTTTATGGAAATTTGAATAGTGACTCGTGCAGATAAAGATTCATATTTAACAAGCAGGCCATACGAGGCGTGCCTGCTTTGCGCACCCAATGGCATGTGATAGAAATAGTTTCGCTTGATCAGTGTGAGACACGAATATGTCATTTCTAGGTCACTTCCGCCCTTACATGGCCTAGTTTTATGACTTGATGTGTGTGCACACCCAGCACTTTGTATTAAATCATCAGTACACGTAAATGTATCTGTCTGGATCTCAATGAACTGCAAAAACATGCAATAGCCTAGACTTGTGGAATAACACTTGGGGCCCACCCAAGATAATGAACAGGCCATGAACCTACGTATTCTCTCTCCGTCCAGTCATGCATTCAGAGGCATTAAGCTGCATTGTATGATAATTAGGAGTAGGAAGGTGTTATTAGGATATAATGTATATGCCAATGACACATTCTTACTACTAAGTATGTGTTATGCGCATGTATTGTTGTGTTCAAATGCCACAATCCATCTGTGTTGCAGGCCAACCCATCTTTTTCATGAGTGGTGCTGAGATCTTATGCCTTCATATGTTCCATTCATGATATGGCCAATCCGTGTACTGTCACCTTGTGTTATTTGTTGGTGAAAAGTTTGATTCCCAAGCCTTTCACCCTTTCCACTTGTTTGTATTTCTATAGCATAAACGGAGCTAGGGAGCAACAGAGCTCTGTACATCAATGGTTGGTAAGAGAGAGACGATTCAAGATTGTGTACATCAAGTGGCTCTTTACATATTTATGTCAGACTTGTCTTTTTTTCATGCCACACATATTTACAATTTAAAGCACAGGAAGATTCAGTTGTTTGCCCAGAATCACATTTAGGTAAAGTGACAAGGCTGGTGTTAGAAACTAGCAGGTTCTCAAAACTACAAAGTTAGAAACAAGAATAATTGATGTAGGTGATTGGGGAAATAGACTAGGGCCAAATTATGGGGGTCATTAGGATCGCGGACGAACTTGAGTCCGTCCGCGACCCCAGAGTAGGAGGGAACGTCCGCGTGGGCTGCGGCGTTCCCTCCGTGCAAATTAGGATGTGACCGCCAGGGTGGCGGTCACATCCTCTATCTTTAAAATTGCGGCGGGTGCAGCATCAAGCTGCACCCGCCGCAATTTTACAAAATGCATGCACCGCATTTACGTGCAGAAAGCGGCAGGCACCGCGCGGTGCCTGCTGCTTTGTTCACGCAAATGCAGGGGGGTACCTTAGGTACCCCCCATGTGCACCCCCACCCCCCTTCACCCAGGGGGCCCGCACTGGGCCCCCTAAAGTGAAGGTCCGTATGCTTTTCCACGGCGGAAAAGCCGCCGCAGAAAACCATACATTTTACACTATCCTAATATGGCTGGCGGTGTCTGATAGACACCGCCAGCCATGTTAAAGCTTTTCCGCCACGGTCGGAAGGCGACCGCGGCGGAAAGGCTGCAGACGGATTTCAAGACACACCGCCATCCTAATATGGCGGTGGGTCTTTTGAGGCTCCGCAGCGGTTTTCCCGCATCCTCCAGGCCGGCGGTGGCTTCCGCCGGCCCGGAGGATGCGGGAAAACCGCTATCATAATCGGCCCCTTAGTTTGTGATGTGTGTGGAAAGCCTTTGACTTGGCGAGCAAACAAATATAGCCTGTACGGGATGGCTGCATGTGTTGGTAAAGTTGGTAGGAACTGCTCCGTGGCAGATATAGAGCTGGAGATAGCTCAATCTATAGATTTGCAACAATATATTGTAATTCAGGTGAACTGTATCCAGTGGTAGAAGTGGGCACGATCTGAGGGGCATGACGTGCCCATACTTTTTTCAATTTAAGAAAAACAGTTTCCCTACTTTTCGTGAGAAGACGATGGTCCCGGGATGGCTATTTCTGAGAGCTGAAACCTTTCAGATGAAGTAAGACAAGGAGTCGCCTGTGCCGTTGGAGTCTGAGCTTCTTCATGTGAGACCACCCTTCTTTTGTACTCCAAGTCAAAATAAATGCAAACAGAAATCAAATAAATACATACAATCAATAAGTAATTAAATAATTCAATACATAAAAAAGCAATAAATAGACAATAATTAATCAATAAATATTAAATGAATAAATACAAACAGAAGCTATCTTATATGTGAGGACTGCTCCTCAAACTCCACAGGTCCTTAGGTGAGATTCCCGAAAGTAAGCAGGAACACTCATGTACATGACAGACTGGGTTAAATTAAAGACTTAAAAACTGGGGACTAGGAAACCAACTTTCATCTGACTACGTTGCCCTGTAATAGAGACCAACAATATGTCTAAAAGAGTTGAAGGGAGCAGGGGCAACACTGGAAATGTTTTGTGAGGCAAATTTACAGAAGACCTAGACCAGGCTTACAGCAAACTGTATGACCTGTGATCCAGCTGGTCTTTATTTGGCATGAGGATCATGTTCTTTGCAGCTTCTCTCATCGTTGCCAGAGGTATTCCTCTCTCGTTAGCCTCCAGAAGTACCCCGATGAGCTTGTCTGCTTCTACCCTGGATAGACCTAATGGAATTTTGTCATCAGCGCGTCGTTGTCATGGGTTTTCCATCTGTCCATGGTCTTAACTGCCCTTGAAAACATCCGTCGTCAGCAAAGCCTCTAGGTCACCCCTCTGCCCTTCTCAAGTCCCAAAAATGCCATTCTGTCCAGAGTGTCCCACCTCTGTCCTACATCTGGCTGAAGCACCTGTGAGTACACCTGCCTCTCACTGGCTCCGAGCTCTTCCCTCATCACCATCTGGTCCGTGACGGAGTCAGGTTTTTCATTTGCTACCTTATAGTCCACTACAATCATTGTACAATTTGAGATTCTTGATTTTCCATTTTATACATTCGATAAACCCTTTGGTTCATGTGCAGTTGTTAACATTCATTCTGTATTTGAGAGGGATATGGGTGGCATTTGGAATGCGGTGACGTCATCAGAGAATGGAATGCCACCTTTGAGCTCTGAATTGCCAGGCGTGTTAGTTGGCACACTGCTGCTGTTCACCTGACGGAATGCATTTATGATAATAAACTTACCTCTTCTGGCAGTGGTACCTGTGACTCATGGGTCAAACACAGACACCTACAGTGCCTGCATGAATCCATTCAATCACCAGACCCAGCTATAAATACAATGGGTCTCATTTATGAGGCTGTGCATCACTTTTACGATGCCGACGCACCATCTAGGTAGATGCGTCACTTTGTAAACCCCTGCGCCACATTATACCTGCGCCAGGTGTAATGTATGCAAGGGGGGGGGGGCGTATTGACACAAGAAAGTGTCATGGAAGTGACGCAGTGAAATCTATGAGATTTCACTGCGGCACTTCTAGGACTCAAATGCGTCAAAATCTTATGCCTGCCTCACAGCAGGCGTAAGACTGACGCAAGCGCTTTCTTGCCCCATGTGAAAGGACACATTGCTGGAGTTGCGTCACTTTTGTGACACACTCCAGCAATGCGTCACTTTTGCGCCTACAGATACGTCAGAAATACTGACGTATCTGTAACTCCTTGCGACATGATGCGTCATACTGTAAATATGACACATAATTGGTGTCGCATGGAGGTCGTAATGGAAAGTGACGCATCGCTGTTTTCACGCAGCAATGCGTCACTTTTCATAAATGAGGCCCAATGGGCCTCATTTATGAGGCCTTGCATCAGTTTTGCGCTTCCGATATATCACTTTTGTGACACACTCCAGCAATGCGTCACTTTTGCGCTTACAGATACGTCAGAAATACTGACGTATCTGTAACTCCTTGCGACATGATGTGTCATACTTAAATATGACGCATCAGGTATGTCGCAAGGAGTGCGCACTGAGAAGTGACACATCGCTGCTTTCACGCAGCGATACACCATTTCTCATAAATGAGGCCCAATGTACCTGAAAGGAAGTGCAAGTTATGTTCCTTTGACACCCTCAGAGGCCGTAAAGGGTTGGTGCTTTGAGATCTGAGGTGCCAAAGGCTCAAATAGTACCAATGCACCAGCCGACGTGTGTTTTGGTCATCAGAAGCTCTATGATTATGTCCCTGAGGGTTTTGACAATCCTGATGGGTTGCTGATGAGCTCATTCATAATCATTAGTAAAACAAATAATATCAAAGAGTGACCAAAAATAAATGACTTCTGTTTCCTAGGTATCAGTCACACCACACACTCGCTGAGGTAGGCCTGCAAGTGGCATTCAGTTACACAGCCCTGTGATCAAACCAAATAGACCTAAGACTGTGTCATATGCTGTGAGTACACTAGTAGTGCGAAATTGATGGGTTACTTTCATTTAAAGATAGTTCCCACATTATTGGAGTGCAAATATCAAGGCACGCAGAGCAATTTTTAACTAGCAAACCTGAAGATAACATGCACTATGTCATCAATGACAACACTATGCAAAGAGGGCAAATTAGTGAAGATCACTTCATTTGTGCCGGCTACCACCGTTTATGTAATTAAGCCGCACCGTCTTTTTATATCGTGTGTGAGTGGTCCTTTTTAAATTTGACACTCCAACTGTAACACACTTGCTGACACCAAGCCTTCTCCTTTTTGCCTCAAAGTGAACAGAGTTGCGGCTGCTTTGGCTGGACATCCATATCAGGTGGACCTCTTAAGAGACAAGTTTAGAAGACATAAAATACTCAGCTGAACGGGTAAATGCCTGGAGTGGTTTATCCTGGTGGAGATTTAATTTCTTTAGTTGCTAATGGTTTTTACTGAATGTTTGGACATTGCGCAGTTTAGGTCCAGTGCAAACAACAATGACAATTCAGAAGGTTAAACAAAAAAATAATTAAAACCATCAGACACTGATACCTTATTCCACGATGCATCAATCTGTCTCTTGGAGTTAGGTCCCCAATAAAGAACCACAATGTGTGTGCGGGGGCGAGATTGTAGATCCCTATCTTATCACTCTAGATCTAAACCCCGTTCTGGTCGTCTGAACCTTTATTGCCTGTCGTTGAGGAAAGAAAGTGCATCCAATACCAGGTTAACTTTGCTAATGATGACTCGACTCAGAAAAACCACAAACTACTTCTAGCTTTTAAAGATTTATTATAGAGTCAAGGTTAACTGCAAGTACAGGCATCTCAAAATGAGATTCAAAAGATATATAGGCACCACTACATACATGTGCTCTCGGAAAGCCCTTAGCCGAGCAAAGAACACAACAAGGATTAGTTCCAAAATTAAAAGGGCTGCAAGCATCAACACATATTGTGATCTCTCCGTCATTTACAAGAGGAGGGAAGGTTTCAGGTTAGGCTGTCCCTACCCTGCTCTAGATGGTATCCCTACTTAACAGAGTCCCAACCTACCAAAAGGTGTCAGCTGTGAATGACTTCCTAAGAGGATCACCCACACTTTCTCTAGGTGAAAACCTATGATCGCCAGTCATGACCCCTCTCTGCCTACCCATCCGCTCTCTAAAGGGTCCTCAGGCATCTGCTCTAACTCCACCCCGGGGTGCTGACCCTAATACAAATCACAATAACATTTGAGACGCCCCTTGTGAGACGCCCCTCACGTGGTGACGATTCTGGCTTTTTCCAGGTTGCTTTTCCTCTGGGCCTCGTGCGTTAGCGTTGACCTTGCTTCTCAGACTCTTCTCCGGCCCACCGATACCCCCTAAAACATTCCTGAACCCTCCTCCATGTCTGCACCAGTCCCTCAAACAAAGTTCTATTCATCCAATTATTAATTGGATCCCCCTCACATTTGCAGACAGACATCCGTAGCTGAATCTTCATTCTCATAGACTTCTAACAGAAGCTTGCAACATTTTCCCCTGACACAGTTCGGCCTGTACCAGTACGTGCAAATCAAAAATCCTTTCATCATTTCAGGCCTACAACCCTTTCGCAAGTTAACTAAAATAACATGTTAGCATCTTTCTCTAGCATAATAAGAAAACACATCTATGGAATATAAATCCAATATATAAGCAAATCAGTGTAACATTAGTGCCATCCATGTCTATGCAAAACATTTTATGTTTCTAAACCCCTCTGACCTAGCCATAAGGCCCGTTCCCTTCTATGCCTTACAGCATGACCTTTTTCCATTAGCAGCTACATAACATGGATCCTGATTAATCACGTCTAATAAGGTTATACATTTTCACACATTTCTGCATTAGTTCTACTTCTATATAAAATCTCTAGATTAGCTACACATTTCAAGGTATAGGTGAATATGTTTTCAGCACTCATAGCATTTCTCTTTATGATTTGTGCGTACTACTTGCAACTCTGGTGCACTCATACATTTTGTTCAGTTTGCGCTCTCTCAGTTCCCCCCTTTGATGACCTCTAGGGGTCATCACCAACATTTAAACTGAACTAATGGCTAATGCCCCTCGTTTCTGCGTTTCTAGAGCCCTCAGACTCCGATACTGATTATCTTGTATTGCAGCCAATCTCTGTAACTGCTCTCTCCTGGATCTCTCCAATCTCCTCGATCTATACCATTGATATGACCTTACCAATCCCCACAACAGGATCATACAGATCACTATTATGATGATAGGTTTCAGCACATACCATACAAAGCTCTTCCCTAGATTGGCGAACCAACCTCCAACTTCGCCCATTCCATGACCCACTTTTTCCCAAACATTTACTTTAGTTAGGTCTTCGATCTCCTTGTGAATATTAGTTATATTCATAATGACCTTCTCAAGAGGTTTTGAATTGTCTGGAATGTAAGTGCAACATTCCTGGACCTTCAAAGCCTTACAGACTCCGCCTTCTTTTGCTAGCAGGACGTCTAAAGCAAGACGGTTCTGAAGCACCATGGCCCTTATCGATTGCATCTCTCCTTCTACCAACATTAAGGATCTAGCAGTGCTGGCAGACAACCTGTCTACGACTGTTGCCAGTCGCCTGATTTTGACATCATTTAGGATCAGTCCTAAAATAGGAAATGCAGCTCCAAATACATCTCCAACTAATTCTGCATCTCCTAGATCTCTTCTCCCTCTTGTCGAGGCTTTGCCCTCGATGATCTCTAAGTCCTGGGCATGGTATATTTTGGGAAAGACAATTGCCAAGTAACATGATCCGTACCAGTTGTCAGGCAGTCTCACGTAGGCATTTCTTCCACACACAAAATATACATTTGGAATCACTTGCATTCCTTTCAAGAAATCCTTTGTGTAATATTCTAATCTGAAAGCATGTTCACAACTGACTTCCCCCACGAACACATTTTCGTAGTACGTTTTGCTTCTGTGAAGACATAACTTTCCTCTCTGCGTTTTATCCAAAGCTATTGGACCACTACTACCCTTTCTCTTGTGTGCCTTCTCTTCCTCGGTCCAATCTGTTTTCCATTGTCCTGATTTTTAAAAAATCTTTTGCCTTCTGTATCGATCATCCACCTGCCCTATAAACTTCTTCTCGACTTCTGACACTTTGCATGTCAGGTTATTTCTGCGGGCATGTGAAGTATCTAAGGTATCCCAAGGAATGAAGAACTTGGCCAATCTGTCTTCACTCTTCCAGTAGTCCCACTTGTTCATTTGCTTGTAGTTTGGGACTTCTGGTAACACTGAGTCATAATTAGAGAAATAGTATTCAAAACTATCTCTCCCATAAAATATGCTAAGCAATAAGCTACATGTAATGCCATAAGTCAAAGGGAGGTGATGATATCTAATGCCTTCGTCTACAGATGCAGGCAGTTGCATGCAGACGTAGCAATCCTTGACCTCCATGGCATCCACGTATTCATACAAAAGTTTAGCATAAGCATTTGACCTAAAGTCGCCTTGGGACTCATCCATGTGTAACCTACGGGCTTCTGCTGCTAATAACGCTTTCTCATGTATGCTTTCTCCTGTCTTACCAGCAACAGTGGGTCTTGGTGTCACTACAGACTTCTCGTCTGATACCCTTGCTTCTCTCTCATGTCCCACTACATATGATACAGTAACTACCAAAGCTATTAGAAGTATTACTCCTAATATTAGTGTGCCTATTATACATTTGGCTCTACGATTCGGACTACCGGCCTCCATTCTTCAGACAGTATGATTCTCTCCCTCTTATTTCAACCCAAAAGTTCTTTTCTTCTTTATTCCTTTACAGTCTCTTTTGATCTTCCAGTCTTTAGAATCACACAATTGGAAGCTGGCAGTCTCTTTTTGCAAAAGTCCTTTTGAAGCTTTAACACAGACAACCCTAGCCCTTCTCCGTCAACTAATAGGAAGGTCCCTAAGATTCTCTGCTTCCTAGGCGCTAGGTAATCTTCTTTTTTCCTGCTTATTTACAAAGTCTTTAAGCATCTACGATCAGGCTTGGGCCTGCAGCTTGAATAGCATAGTTCAATATCTCCAGACGAAGCATGTGCTCTTCATGGCTTGTTATCTTTGTTCCAAAGTCGGGGAATTGCAATTCGGTGAAAAACATGTGCTTTAACTTACTTAAGCGGGGAGGGTTGGGGAGTGTGAACGTTAGTGACCCTTCTGCTTTGACTCCGGGCACTAACAGCTGTACTTCTACTGTAATGATGGGTTCAGAGCTGGTCACCAGCACCGCTCGTATCCTCCCTGTCTCTCGTTCCCCAGACATTTGTCGCCAAATATGTCCACTCAGGGGTGGCGTATCTTCTGCTGGGCACACGTGCTCTTCTTGACCTTCTTAGATCTGGTGCTTCAGAGCCCTGAGCACCTTCCTCCGGGTCCGAGTCTTCAGATACTGGAGCAAGGGTTCTCTCTGGAGTTGACCTCAGGCTTGAACTCCTCCTTTGCGGCCAACTGGCTTCTCCACGCCTTACCCTTCTGCTCCTTGACCTTCTGGTTTGCTCGCGCTCTCTTTCAGATTGGTCGGTGTCTGATTCGTGCTCCCAGCTACTTTCTCCTTCTGTAGCGTCGTCTGTTTCACTGTTGTACTGACCGTCCTCAGGCTGGTCAGGCTCGTTCCCAGCTTCTTCTGGCACCTCTACAGCTTGGCTGGCCCCCTCTATGGCTTCTCGGTCCGCAGCTGGACTTCCATCCGAGAGAGGAGCTGTTTCTTCCAGAGGTGCTGGTACCCTCCGCGTATGAGACGCGTAGATCCAGTTGGGCAGGCCTCCCACCTTCACTGCAGTGTTCGTGATCAAGATGATCTGGTAGGGCCCACGCCAACGAACATCTAGGCAGCTTCTTCTTACGTGCTTTTTCACAAGCACCCAGTCCCCAGGGCACAGGTCATGGCACGGGTCCTGGCACGACGGAACCTCGGCAGCCTGCACCTGAAGGGACACAGAATGAATGGCGTCAGACAGCCCCTTACAATAGTCCAGGATCATATCATCTGTGATGTTTAACAGTGCAGCAGTTGGTACTGATGGCAGTCTCATTGCCCTCCCCATTAACACCTCATGCGGTGACAGTTCTGTTCTTCTGTCTGGGGTGCTACGGATACTCATAAGGACCAATGGCAGAGCATCAGGCCAACTCAGGGACGTCGATGAACACATTTTGGCAATTCGATTTTTAATGGTGCTGTTTATCTGCTCCACAATTCCCGAAGCTTCTGGTCGATAACTGCAATGCAATTTCTGATCTATGTTCAGGGCCGCACATATCATCTTCACAAGCTCACTGTTAAAATGGGTCCCCCTATCTGATTCCAAAGAGGCCGGTACCCCGAAGCGTGGAATGAGTTCCCTAAGCAATAACTTGGCTACTGTGAGGGTGTCACACCTGCGTGTAGGGTATGCCTCGACCCATCTGGAAAATATGCAGACAACCACCAGGACATAACGAAGGCGGTTGCACCTTGGCATTTCGATAAAGTCCAATTGCATCCTATTGAACGGACCTCCAGACCTCCCTATGTGACTCAATGCAACTGGTGTTCTCTTTCCTACGTTCAACTGCTGACAGGTCACACAACGCTGGCACACTGCTTCTGCTGCTACTCTAAACTTAGGGTTGTACCAGGTTTGCCTGAACACCCTCAGCATAGCATCTCTCCCTAGATGTACTGGACCGTGTATCTGTCTGGCCATTGGGCTCACCATCTCATTGGGTAACACTGCTCTTCCATCAGCTGAGACCCAGAAATGCGCCTCACCTATCACACATCCTGCAGTTTCCCACGTTTGCTTTTCAAAATCGGGTGCATTTTCTTGCATACATTTCAGCTCATCCCAAGTGTCTACAGTTTCCAAAATCATGGCTAATTCAGTTCTTACATTTATTCCGCCCACTTCCACCTCTGTGAAAGAGTGCCCTTGCTCTGCACAGTACCTAGCGACTTCGTCGGCATATCTATTGCCTTGTGACACGAAGTCCATATTCCTGGTGTGGGCGGTACATTTTACAACTGCAATACCTGCTGGACATTGCAATGCTTCTAACAGCAAACGTACGAACTCTCCATTACGAATGGGTGAACCTGAAGAAGTCATGAAACCTCGTTGAGACCATAATTGCCCGTAATCATGAACTACCCCGTAACCATATTGGCTGTCGGTGGATATGGTGACTCGAATTTGGTTGCTTGCCAGGCAGGCACGCGTCAATGCAATAATTTCAGCTACCTGAGCGGAGTGTACTCCTTCCAGGCATCCGGCTTCCACAACTGCAGTAATTGTACAAACAGCATAAGCTGCTCTCAACTGCCCAACTTCGTCTCTTACACATGAGCCATCGACAAAGAATACTTCATCGGGGTCAGTCAGTGGCTCATCCACGATGTCGGGTCTCGGTTTGGTGCATAGTTCAGTCACATCAAGGCAATCATGGTCTGTACATACATCATCATCTATGTCACTTGGGAGTGGCATCAAGGTAGCAGGGTTCAAAACAGAGCATCTCTTGAGGGTCACGTTCTCTGCTGCAAGAATAACTTGCTCATAGCGCATGAGCCTGCTATTGGTCAGATGCTGTGTTTTGGTCCTGGTCATTAACAGTTCAACTGAATGGGGCACATACACCTCTAACGGGTGCCCCATCACAATATTTTCACAGCGCTCGATACTGACACCTGTTGCAGCAACGGATTTGAGACATCCGGGCAACGCTGCGGCTACTGGGTCTAAAGTAGCCGAGAAGTAGGCAACTGGTCTACGGGCATTCCCATGGATTTGGACCAACACAGACAAAGCACAACCCTCTCTTTCACAGCAGTAAAGCAAGAATATTTTATCATAATCAGGCATTCCCAGAGCAGGAGCACG
This sequence comes from Lissotriton vulgaris, assembly GCF_964263255.1. Lineage (NCBI taxonomy): Eukaryota > Metazoa > Chordata > Amphibia > Caudata > Salamandridae > Lissotriton > Lissotriton vulgaris. Next base: position 720,549,559 of record NC_141689.1, on the reverse strand, counting down.
ACACAGGTCCTCTCTCAGCTGCAGGAACGCCATCAAACAGTCTTTGTCCCATGGTACCGGATCACTCACCTCCTTGTGCGTCAGTTTTTGCAAGGGTTTTGCTTTCAGTGAAAAGTTCGCTATCCACTGTCGGCAATACCCCACCATCCCTAGGAACATCCTGACCTCTCTCTGTGTTTTGGGCGCCTTCATCTTCATGATCGCCTCTATCCTGTCAGGGGACACCTTCCGTTTCCCCTTCTCTATTCTGTGCCCCAAGTACTGCACTTCCGTCAGGCAGTACTGCAATTTTCCCGGGGACACCTTGTGCCCATTTGCGGCCAAATGATTTAGCAAAGCAATGGAGTCCTCCCTGCAAGCCTCTTCAGTTTCTGACGCCACAAGTAGGTCGTCTATGTACTGGACCAGAACTGACTTCTGGGGCAGCACTAGACTTTCAAGATTTTTCTTCAACAGCTGATTAAAGATCGATGGGCTCTCTGTATACCCCTGGGGGATACGACACCATGTTAATACGCGGTCTTCCAGCTTAAAAGCGAAAAGGAAATGGCTATCCTCGTCCAATGGGATCGAAAAGAAAGCCTGGCAAAGATCTATCACAGTGAACCATTCGGCTTGGAACGGTATCTGGAACACTGGACAACATGAGACGACTATGTTGTTAATTTTTCGAAGGTCTTGCACTATCCTGAATTTCCCATTTGGTTTCTGCAAACCCATTATCGGGGAGTTACATGGACTACCCACGATTTCTTTCAGTATTCCCTGCTTAATCATGGACTCTATCACGGGTTTTATACCTGCAATCGTTTCTGGAGTTAATTTATATTGGGGTGTTCTCGGAAAATCGGCATGCGGTTTCACTAACATTTTCACTGGGTCTACTCCCTTGACCAATCCAATCTCTTCCCCAGTGAAATCCCACACTTCTGGTGCCACGGTCTCCCTTAGATCCCATGGGAGCTCATCCACTGTCAGAGTGGGATACAGCTCCACACATATTCTCGAGTTTGCGACTTTAAAGTCAGCATCATCATCATTGGTCAATACCTCCACTCCTTGCGGTGTACAGTATATGGTACAATTTAATTTACACAAAAGGTCTCTTCCTAACAGACATACGGGACTAGAATCGCAAACCACAAACTGATGCTCATCGCTGTACTTCCCTATTTTCACCTGTACTGGTTCTGTCAATGGGCTTGTTATTCTCCTGTTTGCGACCCCCACTACTTGGATTGTCTCTCCAGACATGGGCAGGCCAGGAACTGCGGCTGATCTTATCGTGGATCGGGTGGCTCCCGTGTCTACTAAGAATGTCGTGGGGCACCCTGCCACTTCGGCCTCAACGTAGGGTCCCCTTTGATCCACATCTAAGGCTGCCCCGAGGGTGCAGTCTTCTCTCTCTACTCTCTGTCCTGTTAAGGGATCAACGTAATAGCACTCCTCTCCTCCTACAAAAAGAGGCATCTGTCTATAGGTCTTTCCAGTTGTCCCTACTCTGGGTGGTTGAGGGAACTGGGCTCGCGGAGCTGGGGTCCCCCCTTTGACCACCTTTCCTTGGTACGGCGTTACCCCTCTTCCTGGAGGGCTTTGAACCTCTTCCTCCTCTACTTCTTGTTCTCCAATTTCAGCGTTGTAGGGACACTCGCGTTTCTAAAGCCCCACCTCGTTACACTGGTGGCATCGGGTCGTCTTTTTCAGTGCAGCTATATCTACCCTCGGTCTAAAGGTGGTGTTCTCCTCATTGCCCTTGTTCTGACTATACTGTTTCTTACCCTCAGTCCCTGTTCCCTGTTGCTGTTGCTGTTGACCACCCTTACTAGCTGACTGCATCTGCGCCACCATCAGTTTTTCTTTTAGCTTCTTTGCCTTTGAGTCTATCTCATCACAGCAGTACCTAGCATATCTCAGAATTTCATCCAAAGGTTTATTTTGCCAACAAATCAAGTGTTGCTGAATCATTAAACTAATATCCGGTCTCAAACCCAAGACAAACTTAGACACGAACTGTCCTATGTCTTTCGGGCCTATTACATCCAACCCGCTATATTGTTTAAACGCCTTCAGCAATCTCTCATAATATTCATGAACTGTCTCTTTGGTTTCCTGTCTAGTTCGATCTATTTTGACCCAATCTATGTCCTGCATTGGCACCTTGTCTTTCAGCCAGGTCATCACTCTCTCGTATTTTACCATTACTGTTTCGGACGGTCCATTAGTCCGTGCATCTCTCTCTGGCTCTGATGTGGGCCACTCAGCACTAACCTTACATGCTGTCCACAAGTCTCCTGGTACTACAATATCAAACAGTGTGTTCAGATCTATCCATAATACTTTGGAGATCTTTACGAACCTCTCCACCTGTTTGTACCACTCGACTGGATTCTCCCTTAATTTAGGGAAGGAGTTGGTAAAGGCTGCCAAGTCCCCCCTGCTCCATGGCACATGCACATAGTTCCCATTTGCAACCTCACGCAAAGGGTATGCCTCTATTCTCTGTAATCCTCCCTCTGGGGTCATCCCAAGCATGCTTCTCGTAACGGTCCCTTTCTTGGACCACCTTTCTTCCCATTTATCCAGAGCTCTCCATGTCCTTATTCCCGTTATCATTTCCCTTATGTGTGTTTTCAATCCTATTGTTCTTCTTTCATCTAGATCCTGGTCTGAATAATGTAGCCTGTGGTTACCCTGCAATGCTTTGGTCCTTGACAGGTCTACCATATATTTGCCTGCTAGTTCAACTAATTTCTCATGTGCTGCTCTCGCCTTTCGGGTGATGTCCTTTGCCATGAACAGTATTTCATCCTGCTCGTACATCTCCATTCTTTCTAGAGGCAAGTTACCATCCACCATGTCATCCAGATCTGACTTTAAGCTGGCGACATCGAGTCTCTTGGCTTTTATCTCAGCTCGCAGTATATCTTTCGAAGGGGGTTCACTGGTCTCTCTACCATCCCAACTCCGAGTCCTACGCTTGGGCTCAGGAGAGTTAAGGAGAGTTCTCCCTTGTTCCCATCTCTCTAGGTCCCATGCTCGGCCATCCTGTCTTGGAAGGTGATGAAACACGGGCCTGTTTCCCCCAATTTCATTTTGTCCACTCCCTCTGTCCTCTCTTGCTCCCTGATAGGATTCCCTGCTGTTCTCCCTTCTGTCGCTATTCTCTCGTTGCCTAGTGTCGCTCAAGATTCGATAGGTTCCCTCTCGGCTCCCCATCTCCCCAGGACTGCGTTCCGGTCCGTAGTCACAGGGGTTATGGCGAGGCCTCTCACAACTCTCGTTCTGCCCGCTATTGCCAGACGCATAGTGGGTGCACTTAAAACTGTTCCTGTACTCCTGCGTTCTCCTGTCCCCTCCGCTGTGTATTCTACGAGACACCTCCCCACACTCAGGGCTCCTGTTTTCCAGGTCTGGTCTACCTCCACTCCTGGTATGACGAGTGTCTCCACTTCCGTCCTGACCCTTCCCGTCCCACTCCGGACTGCTTTCCTCAGCCCCGCAGTGAGTCCGGTTCCTGCTATCCTGGCTTTCCCTCCCAGCTTCCGCTGCTATGATGCTCTTGTGAGCCTCTACTGCCTCATCCCATTTCTTCATGTACTCGCTTAGCTCCTGGAAGGATTTCCGTCCTGATCCCCTCAGATCCATCGGCCATCTAGGGCCCCCCGGATCTCCTGTTGGATCTGCTGCTGTATGTACTGGAGTGCTCCACTCCTTCGGTCTTGGCAACTGACTTGGGGAATTGATTGTATCGTCCTCCTTGCCATCTCTGCTCTCTCCCTGTCCCCTCGTACCTGTTCCTCCCCTCTAGCTCTCTCTGGGTCGTAAATCGATACTATAGGGCCTATAGTAACAGGTACTTGCAGGGCATCTGGCAGTGCGTAGGAAGTGGCACACTCCGTTTCTGGCACCCTTTGTACCACAAACCTTCCGACCACTTTCTGCACCGGACTAGGTTGGGACGACTCTTTACTTGCCGTGGGATCCCAATCTGTAGTGGGAAGCGGTCCATACTCCCCTTTGCTAGGCCCCCCTTCCCTGCATGGCTCGACATTTCCTGTCTCTTTATTGTACGGGGGTGGCCTATCTGTTAGTAACCTATTTATCAGGCTGTCTTCTGTCTCGCTCTCCTCATCTTCCTCGAATGGGCTCTTGTTTCCGGTCACCTCTAATACTGGGTACAGTTTGTTTACTTCAATGTTATGCACTCTCCATCTTTTAGCGTCCGCATCCCATTTGGCATCCTGCACTGCTCTTACCGATCGTTTCACCCTTTCTTGTCGTCTATTCAGGTTCCTCTCGTGCGCTGCCCTAATCCACGCATTGAGAGCTTCAAACTGGGTCGGTCTAGGCATAGGTCTCATTGAGGTCATGACTGCTTTTAATCGATGTAGCACCTCTAATCTGAACGTCCCGTACTTTGGAAACGTCAGTTCCTCATTTCCTTCTGTAATCTTACTCCACTCTGAAATCCACATTATCGTGTGTAACCCAACATTTGCCGCCATATAATAAGCCGGCGTACCCTCCGGCGGGGCTTCTTCCCCATCATACGACCTTTGTCTCTCTCTTTTAAACGCCGCTCTTAACCATTTAAAACATTTCATGATTAAACGTACAATTTCCAGCCTCGCTATTCTGTTTACTTCCTGATGACAATCCACCAATCCTAGCGCGGCTTTGCTAGCTGGCCTATCACAGCGCGGTCTTGCTCTGGCCGGCCAATCCCAGTGCGGCGCTTTCTGACGTCACTCGTCTCCGCTTCGCAGCAGCACCCCTCCTTTTTCAGCTCGTCTCCCGGTCATGCATGCGTCCCATTCATACACCGAAAAATGACTACTTCCGACCAAGCCGTCACTTTTCTTGACTGTACGTCCACAGTCTATCTGTAATTGTCACCACAACTGACGAAACGTCCTCCGTCTCTCTGATAGGTTGCTTACACACAGTAACTTCCGACCAGCGTCCGTCACTCACGCACTCACTCTTACGTTCCCCCTATCTCGGTCCTGCGGGCGATCAATGGTACCTCATGACCCCCTTCACTCTGGTTGACAATTACTCTGGATGTCCGATACACCCGAACCACTTAAGCTCTCCTTGAACTTAAGATTTGCACCGGTTGCGCGCGCTCACAACCTGTTCCGCAGTCACTTTACAGGCATTCAACTCCGCCAGACATTACAACATAGATACAACACAAAAACACCGCAATCTAACACGCATGACCCTTTATACTCACTCTCGACCGATACTGCTGCTTTTCTGTCTCACGTCATCCGGACCTTCTTCGGCGGGCGGTTCTTCCGATCATCGATCTCTAGGGGCCTTGGGGTAATCTAACCTGGCCTAGATCACCTTCCTCAAGAAGGCAACCATCCTCTTTAGCTACCAACTGCGGGGGCGAGATTGTAGATCCCTATCTTATCACTCTAGATCTAAACCCCGTTCTGGTCGTCTGAACCTTTATTGCCTGTCGTTGAGGAAAGAAAGTGCATCCAATACCAGGTTAACTTTGCTAATGATGACTCGACTCAGAAAAACCACAAACTACTTCTAGCTTTTAAAGATTTATTATAGAGTCAAGGTTAACTGCAAGTACAGGCATCTCAAAATGAGATTCAAAAGATATATAGGCACCACTACATACATGTGCTCTCGGAAAGCCCTTAGCCGAGCAAAGAACACAACAAGGACTAGTTCCAAAATTAAAAGGGCTGCAAGCATCGACACATATTGTGATCTCTCCGTCATTTACAAGAGGAGGGAAGGTTTCAGGTTAGGCTGTCCCTACCCTGCTCTAGATGGTATCCCTACTTAACAGAGTCCCAACCTACCAAAAGGTGTCAGCTGTGAATGACTTCCTAAGAGGATCACCCACACTTAGTCTCTAGGTGAAAACCTATGATCGCCAGTCATAACCCCTCTATGCCTACCCATCCGCTCTCTAAAGGGTCCTCAGGCATCTGCTCTAACTCCACCCCGGGGTGCTGACCCTAATACAAATCACAATAACATTTGAGATGCCCCTTGTGAGACGCCCCTCACGTGGTGACGATTCTGGCTTTTTCCAGGTTGCTTTTCCTCTGGGCCTCGTGCGTTAGCGTTGACCTTGCTTCTCAGACTCTTCTCCGGCCCGCCGATACCCCCTAAAACATTCCTGAACCCTCCTCCATGTCTGCACCAGTCCCTCGAACAAAGTTCTATTCATCCAATTATTAATTGGATCCCCCTCACATTTGCAGACAGACATCCGTAGCTGAATCTTCATTCTCATAGACTTCTAACAGAAGCTTGCAACATTTTCCCCTGACACAGTTCGGCCTGTACCAGTACGTGCAAATTAAAAAATCCTTTCATCATTTCAGGCCTACAACCCTTTCGCAAGTTAACTAAAATAACATGTTAGCATCTTTCTCTAGCATAATAAGAAAACACATCTATGGAATATAAATCCAATATATAAGCAAATCAGTGTAACATTAGTGCCATCCATGTCTATGCAAAACATTTTATGTTTCTAAACCCCTCTGACCTAGCCATAAGGCCCGTTCCCTTCTATGCCTTACAGCATGACCTTTTTCCATTAGCAGCTACATAACATGGATCCTGATTAATCACGTCTAATAAGGTTATACATTTTCACACATTTCTGCATTAGTTCTACTTCTATATAAAATCTTTAGATTAGCTACACATTTCAAGGTATAGGTGAATATGTTTTCAGCACTCATAGCATTTCTCTTTATGATTTGTGCGTACTACTTGCAACTCTGGTGCACTCATACATTTTGTTCAGTTTGCGCTCTCTCATGTGTATATTGAGTAACACTTTGAGAAAACCCAACTCAGCAGTCACTGAGTTTCTGTCCTGGCATCGCACCAGGAGGTCAGATTGGTACGGGGAAGACTGTGGGCAGTGCAGGGAACAGCACGTGCCCAGCAGCAGCACGGGTACAGCACGTGCCCAGCAGCACAGGCAGCCAAGAGAACTTTAACACTGCCCTGCCATGAAAGGTCACCTTTGGTTATGCGGTGCAAGCTTTCCAGGTGGTTGTGCAACTTACATTCTCTCCTGTTTACTAAACACCAAAGTGCTCTCACCGCTTGTGTTATCAATTTTCTAGGAAGTTAAATTGTATTATTGCAGTAAAACTTCAAATTGCACGAATTAGAAAAGGGGAGCAGAGAATACATAGATCCTCATTGCGAGTGGTCCAAAGAGGTCTGGGCCGCTCTAAGTAGCCCAGCGTTTCCGGGCCCAGGAGCACTAGAATGCTGGACCTCAATATAGCCCGTTTATGGCGGGAAAGTCAAGCCCCACAACTGGATGCCTGGAAACAGGACATGGACTGGTGTATGTTAACAGAAAGGGTTGTCTACGAAGGCAGCGGTTGCTCTCAGAAATGGACGAAGATCTGGGCAAAGTGGAATCAATATTGAGGGGGTCTGTGTGCCCCCGTTGGCACTACCAATGGTGCTGCAGAGTGGCTGGGACATGTTGGACTGGGGACCGCCCTGTGAGGCTGGGGGACTGAGGTGGGGAGGGTGTGGAGTCTCAGGGTCTATGGGAACTGTGCGTCGATGTGATGCTATTTCTGTGCTACATAACATTTTATTTGTAGAACTGCATTACATTCTACATTTGTACTGTAAAAGTATCAAAAAGATTTTGGAAAAAAATAAAATCCCACCTTATCATTTCAGGCACGGAATCCCTGCACCTGGACCTGAAAGCGGAGTTCTGGGGGCTGCGAGCAGTTGCTATGGAACTGCAAAAGCTCCCCCAGCTCTCTCCTCACCTGATCTGCACTCCCTCAACCACTCCTACCATGGGGAAGAATGGCCCGCATCCATTTATCATCTTGTCCAACCTGTAATGCCTTGCATTACCTTTCCCCTGGAGTTACCGGTAACCCTGGAGTCTGTAGCTCCAGGGGTGAGACATTTGGCCCTTTTCCAGGGCCACTCCATAAAGTTACTAATTTATTTTAATGATAGTTTCTACAGATTCCTCACCTTTGAAACATCACTAGGCATCAGGCTGAGGTGGAAATGTTTTCCAAGCAGGAGCTCTCCAGCCAGCTAGGTGTCACTGTGCTGCTCCAGCTGCAACTCCACCCATCGGATATGATGTCACAGCTGCTTAAAAGGCACCCACGTATGCACTGACATCACTTCCTGACACTTTTTCCGTGCCAGAGTGAAGTGCATGGAGATGAACCGAGATAGCATGAACAGCAGCAACAATAACAGCACAAACATGTCTGTGTTCCTTGGGATCTTATTATATATAATATGGACTCATTAGGAGAGTGGAGGCAGTGAGGAATCTGCAGGAATAGGAGGTCGCCACCAGAAATATGAAGTTACTCTTATTTGTGATGTACACATCATCCTGTAGATTTCTCACCTTTAGAATGAATTCCAAACAATACCCTGTGAGTGGTGAAAATCAGTAGTGCCAATTAACCAAGAAACCCGCCCAGCACAGCTCTGACACAGTATCCATGTTATGTTAACAACATTTATACAGCGCACGAATACCCTCAGGCGTCTTGGCGCTCAGCTGTGAGGCAGTCATGGTTAGCAAACACATGCAGGCATGTGCATGTGGCTGCCTGGCAGATACCATCCGCTGGAATTCCTTGTGAGAGCCATGGAAGCAGCCATGCCCCCAGCGGAATAGGCACAAATGCCCCCTGGAGATCTTAATGCATGTGATGACCCAAAACAAAACGGTGCAATTATTCACTGCCTTGCCTTTCTTGGTGCAGGTGAAACCCACAAATAGCTGGCCATCCTACATCGATGAAGTAGGACACTATTTGCCTGGCATCCAATCTACGCAGTCTCTCCCTGCCCTTGAATAATTGAGGGGGGGGAAAGACGGTTGCTCGAGTGATAGAATGGCCAATATGAAAGGCCAAGTAAACAACGAGGACTGGCCCACTGTGTTGGAGTGATGGAATCTTGTTAGTATCCCATGTCACCTGTAAATGTAGCTGTGTCAGCTGGGCACAAGCAGTCTTTGTTTAAAAACCCCTCACACACCAACCTGGTTGGTGTCATGCTTCATCATCGGGGTCCAACCAGGCAGCCGAATGCCGCCTGGTTGTGCTTCAACGCCTGACTACAGCGGAGCGGGTGTCGTGGAATAGTGTGAAGTGGATGAAGGCGAATGTTAAAATGCACCTCTGGGAATCCTTGCCTGGTAATTTATTCGTGGCGGCCCAGGGTGTCAATTAAAAACTATGTGCTGCAACTAATAGTAAAAAAATGATGATTACTTAGTTGACTTGATAACGGTCTACATGTTTCAGTCCCTGTAGAGTCTGGGCGGGACTTTCTTCAGGACCAGGTTGAGTGAGTGGCAAAAAGAAAGGCCACATGTTTTAATCTCCTACACACGCGCTAAGGTGTGTGGAAAAAAGGTGGTGGAAGGCGCGACTGTCGGTTACACGCACCTTCTGGGGAGCGAAAAAATCATCGCTACTTATGAAGGTCCAGAGAATCAGGGCACAGGGGGGGAGTCACTCCTGTCACTATTTGTGTATGCAGAATGCTCCGCTTTGATCCTATTCAGTAGTCCTCCGTGGCCCGGCTGGCAATATGAAAGGCCAACATCACCTTGGGCAAGGAGGCAGTCTAGGTATGCTTTAGGGGTAAGCAAAATTTGCATAATTTGCTTTTGAATAATTGTGCTAAATTTCAGCAAAGTTACACAGTCGAGTGTAAATGTGAAAATGTAAATCCATCAATAATCCCTAGATTTTAGCTCCAAATGCATCCTCAAGTCAATATTTGACCAAAGATATATTTCGCCCTAAACAAAAGCACCACAAACAAAAGCTGCTTGCGTTCTGTTGTTAGTGTACACTTGTGGTAAACTTCTACTGCAAATAGCAAATTCGGTGTAAATTGTTACCATGAATGGCACATAATTACGGCCTAATGGCATAATTTCAGGGATTTTGCATAACAAGCATAATGCAAAATTCCCATAATTATGCCGACATAATTGAAATTTTGTGCAGGCCAGGTAAGCAGGACTAATTTGCCTCAGTAAAAAAAATCAAAATACCTGGAGCTCTCTGACTCTATGTACAGAAGTTATTGCAGCTAACAATAGTGTCTTCAAAGTAAGAAGTTGAACTGGAACAATGTGCACCAGCTCAAAAGGTGATTCCATAAAGGTAGTCAACACAAGATTCAAACACCACTGAGAAACAATGAACAGGGTGAGAGGAAAGAAATAGAGCAAACCTTTCAGAACATTTGCCACTAAAGGTAGTGTAAACAACAAAGGCTGATCTTGGAGACACATGATAGCCAACAAGGCTGCCAGGTGACTCTTTACTGTGGCCACTCCCAGCCTTTTAACCCTCACCATCGAAAAATCTGTTCAGCGAGCTGCCTGATTAGATTTCGTAGCTGGTCTCCTAGCTGCCAAGATGACAATTTGCCAAGCCTTCTTGGAGGCAAAAGGACATCATCAGGTACCGGACAATCTCCACACGTGCTGCTGTAGAGGTTGGGACTAGGTTAGAGAACCTAACCATCCTGCTGTGAGAGTAGATTTGCTCAGCACTGGAGTGGAAGAAGTGGACAAATGCTGAATGGCAACAGATTGACATACTAAATCTTCTGTGCCCTAAAACAGCATGATTACAATCAGCTGTGCTTGATTTTCTCACACCTGCCACAGAAATTTTGGCAGGAGCGCAGTTGGTGGAAACGTACAACAGGCCCTTGGGTCAACTGAGCCTGAAGGTGATCCTCAAAGAACAATTCAGAGGGAAGTGTGTGTCACAAAACCAGTGACACTTTCTGATCCAGACTGTGGTGAAGAGATCCAAGGATGGATACCTTAATCTGGTTGACATCATCTCCGTCACTTCAAAGTGTTGTTCCCACTCAAGGAGCTACATTTGAGCAGACAGGTCACCTCTGGGAAAGTTCACCTTAACTGTCCCGCTCAAGGGCATATCAGTCTCTCTTGCTAGCCTGCCTGTACAGGTACCAGCTATTGCCTTCATAGTAGTCTTTTCACTCTTTCCCAAAACCCATTGTCTCCACAGAACCTCGCAGATTCAACCACTCACCCTTGCACCCCTCCCTAAACTCTCCAGGTTTGAAACAAGGTCAAAATCTTCTATACTCTTCTCAAGCACAACTGCCATCAACATTTTATAACTACCAATGAAACATTTCCTAGCTAATGTAACAGAAAGTTTCAATTCTATTAAGGACTCAGAGGCGAGGATTATGCCTTCTCTCTTCGCTTTATTTGAATAGCAGCTCATTAAAAAACTTAACAAAGACTACATTTCCCATGAACCCTATGGAAAGGTAGTATAGAAAAAACACATGGTAACAACCAAGCATGTTGGGATAACAATGTCTAATCAGGTGCTTCCTAGCCCAACTTATTCCTTTGTTAGTGTCCCTTCGCCCTCTTTCGTCGCGCAAAGTTAGCCTTCGGAACCGCTTCATGCATCCTGTTCGTTCGCATCAGAACCTACAAAAACAAGGACATATTACCAACTGAAGCGTACCTGCTACAACATGCAACTGAAGCAGCAAACAATTAGAACGGCAGAGCAAGACTATCCCATCCAACTATACATTTAAGCAAATTACTTACTGCAATACGGGGAGGGATGTCTCTTCTTGGGACCCAGGGCGGGATAATCCTTGCCTCTGAGTCCTTCACAGAATTGAAACTAACTGTTACTTTAGGTAGGAAATTTTTCATTCTATGTCAGGACTGGAGGCGAGGATTATGCTAGTTCAAAGGTTGCTCACAACAAGGTGAGCCATGTTCAGCACTGGCTTGAAGTAGAATCTCTTGAACATGGAGTCCGAAGACCAATCTGCCGCATTGAGGATATCCTCTAAGCAGGCACCCAAGCCGAATGCTTTAGAAGCCATTGCTCCTCAAGCTAAATGAGTTCCGAAGTGATGAAGGCTAATACCTGCCTCTTGCATCACCCATCTAGCAATGGTCGGAGAGGAAACCGCTTTAAAGGATTTTCAGGGAGCAATGAGGAGTTGGCGTTCTCCAGGGGATGGAATTCTTCTGTCATCTCTTCGTATGCCTTGAGAGATCTAACCACACATAGTTTTGGAGAGTCTGGAAACACTGGGTAAGAAATCCCCCTGGTATGACAATTCGTCCGTCTGAGGAGAGTGAAAGTTACCCCATCAGGAGTAAACATCTTGCTGGTGATGTTCAAAGCTCTAACGTCAGAAACACGCCTGCAGGATATAAGACAGAGGAGCATGGCCAGTTTGGCGGAAAGCTCCTTTCTGGAGAGAAAATGGTTCGGCTGCAAGGACAGAAACAGGTTGAGAACCTGGTTCACATCCCAAAGAGGTGAATAACGAGGCTCGGGGGTAACGAGAGTCGAATGCAACACAACAATCTGCAAACCATTGGGTGTTCACCCATTGCCGTGCCATTAACTGGAACATGGCTGGACGAGATGGCAGACTGGAAGGTATTTATTGACCTGTTTGCCATGCCGCTGGAAGCCAATTGTGCTAAAAAATTTACGTGTACAATGTACGCAACCAGGGGATCAAATCCGCATCGCAAACACCTAAAGGACCATCTGCCCCACGCGGATCTGTACCTCTTGACAGTACTGTCTGCCCAATTCTTGGAGAGAAATGTTTCAGCCTCCTGCGAAAGGCCTGGAACTTCCTATTGGCCCCTGAAATCCACCACGCCATGAGCCACTGCGAGTTCCTTAGTACCAGAGGATGCGGAGCGTCAGAAAGTTCCAGAAGAACTGGAAACCAGACTTGCGACCTCCAAGGGGGGTTATTATAACTAGATTCGCTGACTGCCTGTGGACTTGGGCCGTTGTCCTTGTGATCATCGCAAAGGGGGGAAAAGCTCTGAGCTCCAATCCTGGAGGAAGGCATCCGTGGCTGCCACTGAGATCATTCTGACAGAAAAATACAACGAGTGCGAGCGCGCACACAGCAAATTTCGGTGTCAGTACTCAAATTGCATAGAGTATAGCATAAATCCATTACGTTAACATAAAAAAAGCACAAAACAGTGACCAAAGACTGAAGGGTACTTATCTGGCTGCGTAGCAGCGAAGAAAGAGGGCGAAGGGACACTAACAAAGGACTGTGTTAGGCTAGGAAGCCCCTGATTGGACATTGTTATCCCAACATGATTGGATGTTACCATGTGTTTTTTCTATACTACCTTTCCCTAGGGTTCATGGGAAATGTAGTCTTTGTTAATCTTTTAATGAGCTGCTATTCAAATAAAGCGAAGAGAGAAGGCATAATCCTCGCCTCCAGTCCTGACATAGAATTAAGGAATATTCCTACACTCATTAAACCACTCAAATGCAATGCCTTGTCGTGCCTCCATACTAAATTCCTAAATCCCAGTCCTATCGTAAAATATTACCTTTGAATACTTAGAGGCCACACAGTTAGCTAGTTGAACCTACTCTCCCTTTGTTACTACCGTCTCACAAAACCTCCCTTTAGGCACATCCAACACCCTGGACAAATTAGACCACATCACATAATTTCCTCTTCCCTCATCAGTTTATCCAGAGTCATACACTAGAACCTAACTGATCTCTGCCTCATGGAAATCAGGCTAACCTGCTTCTTGATGGGGACCCTAACTTCAACATTTCCCTACTTGTCCTATCTAGCTTTGCCCCGATGTAGCAGCCCCTAAAACCAACTCGTTTTCCAGATCTTTTGAGTTTTTCCACTGAAAACAAGACCATTTTAAATTGCACTTCTTGTAGTTTACATCTTTTCAAATACGCTCTTCATTTCTTATATTGAGTGCATCCTCTCAGTTTTTGGTCAGCAGGTGGATTGACTTTTCTTTCTGAGCCAGCTGACTCCCTCCCAGTTTCCCACCAAAACGGTGTGTACTGGAAGCAAGGCCATCCGAGAATCTAGCCCTTGTGAGTTTCATGCTTCAGATTCTCCCTTCATTCCCTAAATCAGAGACATTCTCTAATCTATTTGACTGGAAGCTGATCTCACACAGCTTTAGAGCCACCAACTAGGCTACACCATCCTTCTAGTGTGCTTGAAGTAGAAACACGTGTTCTGTTTGCCAGCGGACAAATCTACTATTCTTCACAAACCCACTGTCCCCTCCCACCCTCCACAGACCCACAAGTATCATGTTCATGCTGGAAATAAAGCTCTTCCAAAATCTATTCCTTAACAATTTCATCCACCTGTTATGTCCTTCAATTCGTGTAGCTGGGATTGTTCTCCAAACCTTTGCCTTCATTCGGATACAACTTTTCTCAAGTGCTTACTAATGAAATCTTGGAACCCACAAACAAGGCCATCCCAACAATGTTCCTTTCTTTAATTTCGATACTGCAATGATCCTTGCACGTCGTTCACCTGGGGATGTCCTCTAACCAAACAAATTCCCACAGCTCATCATATCGTTTCTTATCATGAGAACGTAGAGGACCCTGTGACTCGATGATTAGATTTTTTGCAGAGAGTGAAACAACTACTACAGACGTAACATCATTCAGAATATTCGCAGGAAATATATTTGATACTATTTCAACTAATCTATACTACTATAATAAAGGAAGAACTTTCAGCTTTGAGGCGGGTAAACTCGGGAACCACAGCGCCAATCCACACACCCGATACACCGTTGGAATCAACAGGGTGTGTAAATGGTTATAGGCTATATACATTTTTTTTAAAAACGTTTTTGAAAAAATTTACAGTAAAAAAAAAAGTAGTCCTCTGAAGTAGCGCGGCTGCAACGTGCGTGCTCACGTCAGGAGCACTGGGAGGAGCTGCGTCCAGGAGTGCTACGAGGAGCGGCGGACATGGCGCGGGGAGGAGCGGTGACGCGAGGAGCAGCGGACAGGCCAGCAGCAGTGCGAGCAGCGGTGCGAGCAGCGGACAGGCTGGAGGAGCGGCGGCTGAGGTAAGGGAGCGGCGGACAAGGCGCGGGGGAGGAGCGGTGACGTGAGGAGCAACGGACAGGCCAGCGGCGGTGCGAGCGGCGGACAGGCGGGAGGAGCGGCGGCTGAGGTAAGGGGACCCATGTCGGGGCAGGCGGGGTCGGGCCGGTCGGAGCAGGCGGGGGACGGGCCGGGCGGGGGCCTGGGCTGCTGGACAATGTCAGGGCGGACAGGGGTCGGGGAAGCCTGCTGCTCCTAAACAAGGTCGGGACGGGCTGCTAGTTGCTTATATAAAGGAGTTTTTGAATTTCAGATGTCTCCTAAACATGACTTTGTTCATTGGTGTTGAATGGGTTGACTGTCTTGCTCCGTAGAAATGACTCGGCCTGAAGGGATTGGAGTGCTTTACGTGAGCACCAGTTATTTTACACATGGACACGTTCATTTTTTTAGGCACAGGGAGATTAAGGGCTTGATTTAGATCTTGGCGGACAGGTTACTCTTTCACCAAAATGTAAATCCAATTTAAAATCGAATAAAATGTCTACTATATGGCTGCACACATACACCTACCCTGTTTCCTATGTGTTGGAGGTGAGTCTCACCCCACTTAGCCTCTTTTTCCTGACTCTATGGAGGGAGCAACTCTCTATTGGTTGAGATAAAAAGCACCCTGATTAGGCCCTCTTCCCATCCTTGGGCTTGTGGGTGCACGTTGGGTAGAACGCTATAAACCATTCCTCCCTTTATTTGATGGAGCTTGAGCTACCTTCCATTCTCCCCTTGCCACCAGGGTTGCAACAATTTGCCATACTTTTCACCGCCATATCCTTATCCTCACCCTGCTGCAGCAGCCTCCTGCACACTGGCATGTTACACACCAGCATCTGACTCCTAATCTTGCTTGCCTTCTTTCCTTTCTCACTTCCCATTTCACCCTAAAATCACTTGCCTGCCTAAAAGCCCAAGTGCTATGCCTTCCTATAACTTTTGCACCTAGTGGAAGACCTACAATGTTCCTCGTTGATGTCTGACTAGAGTTTGTCTGTTCCTACACCCTCTCTCTCTCTCATCTGATCAGCCATGCTTGGCCATGTCCTCACTCACAGACATTCTAGGTGTGGTACTGACCAAATCCCATGATAATACAGATGACTCCTGCCCCCATCATCCCAAGGATTAGTGTCATGGATATGCCAACTCGTACTCCAGGGCCACCAATTGGTTCATAACCACACAGTGGTCTGGTTCCTTCCAAAACACCAATACACTTCAGCTCTTCCCCAATGAAAAATCTAAGCTGTTGGGACAGTTTTTTGTGCAAGAGTAGTTTGCAACATATCTGGAACTCATCCATCGCTTCGGGAATATTCCCGAACGTCTGGAAACATGCTACTCTCCTACCGCTGAAAAAAAAACCTAACGGGGATCCAGAGGACCTCAGTAATCTTCGCCCGATCTCACTGTTAGCCGCCCCTGGAAAAATGTTGGAGAAAGTTATACAGCGCCAACTGAGCAAATTCATAGAAGTAAATAAGGTACTACATGAGACACAGTCAGGCTTCCGACCCGGCTTTAGTGCGGAAACAGCGCTTATTGAGGTAGCCGAGTCAGTAAGGTGGTCGATGGATGCAGGTAACTCAGCGATGCTGGTACTCCTGGATCTGTCGGCCGTCTTCGACACGGTGGACAATGCCAGACTACTCAGACGCCTGGCCGAGATAGGTATCCAGGATAAAGCACTGGGATGGATACACTCCTATCTGTCCCAGAGAACTCAGAAGGTGGCACTAGGGACGGTCTCTTCAGCACCCAAAGTCCTCAGCTGTGGAGTCCCGCAAGGGTCGGCTCTCAGCCCCCTTTTGTTCAACATCTACCTCGCTCCTCTCTTTACGCTGATTGCCAACTGGGGTGTCAAGGCAATTTCCTATGCCGACGACACCCAGTTGGTATTTCCGTACTCAAAGGTGTCGCAGGAGTCCTTCTCGAACTTCAAAGGCTGTCTCCAAGATATAGCCCATTGGATGAACACGAACAAATTAAAATTAAATGCCAATAAGACCGAAGTAATCTTCTTTGGCAGAGGCCCTACCCCCGCCTCAGAACTTTGGTGGCCTACGGAGATGGGCCAAGCCCCCTCACCCAGCCGCACGGCAAAAAATCTTGGAGTGAGGTGGGACGATAGCATGTCCTTCACCTCGCACATCCAACAAGTCGCCGGCTGCTGCTTGAGTAAACTGAGAAATCTCCGTAAGATCCTGAGACTCCTCCCGGAGAGCTTCCGGAAAACGGTAATCCATGCCACTGTTACATCAAGGCTGGATTACGCCAATGGACTCTACCTAGGCCTACCAAAATACCTGACGCAAAAACTTCAGGTAGTTCAAAATGCGGCTGCGAGACTGTTACTGCGAATCCCTCTCAAGCAGTCAGTCTCTCCGCATCTACGATCATTGCATTGGCTTCCAGTTGCCAGCAGAATAAAATTTAAAGCACTTACGCTGACTTTCAGATCTCTGCATGGCTCCTGCCCAGAGTACTTGAAAAACCGGCTCCCGAGATACTCCCAAACCCGCGCACTGCGGTCCAATTGCCGCGTTCAACTGGCCGTCCCTCGTACGAAAAAGGCTCGACTAGGCGGTCGAACTTTTTCGGCAAATGCTACCTCTCTATGGAACACTTTACCACAAGAAATCCAGCAGGCCCCTTCTGAACCTTGCTTTAAGAAGCTGCTGAAAACGTGGCTCTTCACCCAACCTCGCTAGCTCTCTTACTTCTCGCCTCCAGGCCAATTGTGTTCTCCTAGCGCCGGGACACCTCCTAGCGAGGTAGCTGTTCGCGCTTTATAAAATGCAGTATTATTATTATACTTTCTACATAATGTACTTCTCAAACTTTACATATTTTCTTGTCTTTTTTATGACTATGTGAGTGTAGTTTGTCTACTTTCTTCTATGGAAAGGTTTTCAAAGCACCATGAAACTGAATGTGTCCCGAAGTGTACTGTGCTGCGTTGGAAACGTTCTCCTCAGGACTTACACAAACCTGATGGAAGGAAGAGTCTTTTTCTCTTGTTTAAATCTATGTATTTTTACAACTTCAATATTGTGGTTTTATTTAGAATGGATTTTGAGCACAAAGCACAGTTCAAAATTGTCTGTATCCAATTATGCATTTCAAGGACCTAAGATAAGACTTACTGTATTTGCTCTAAACCAGTGGTTCTTAACCATTTGATTTTTGTGGAGCCTCACCTTATCATTACTGGAACCGGGGGACCCCCACTGAATCATTATTGGAATCCTGGGACCCCCACTAAGTCATTACTAGTAGCCTATGGCTGCAGCCTAAGCCTTTTCGATGATTTGAACCACAAAACAAGACACAAAAATAAATAAACAAGCATTAATCAAACACATACACAAATTATGAAATATTTGATTTAATCATCATAGATAAAAAACATTAATGGAAAGGTTGGTGCTTTCTAAATTCGAATGAAGCCACTCATCCTCCATATTCTATTCTATTTGATGCTGCACTTGCAATGCTCCCATGAATCACCTGAGGATACTAACTTGATTTTAGCCTCCAAATCAAAATTCCTTCACATTTGCAGAACGGTTTAACATTTTCAGTTTTGCATTTTGCTTCTTTTATTATATATTCACTTTTATTAATCTTTTAATAGTATTTAATTTTCTGAGCACTTGCAGACCGCCCTGAGTAAGCATTGCAGACCAACGGGGTCCCTGGACCACAGGTTAAGAACCACTGCTCAAAACGCTGTCTTTCTGTTACCGAGGAGCCTCTCTTCCTGGTCATTTTGTGTTTGGATATTGCAGGGAAAACAGAAACACATTCTGCATTATCTTGAAAAATCAAGTAAGCACTTTTTGACTTCTGATATTTTTATTAATGAGCTGATGGTTTTAGCAGAAGGAGCACCTACTGTTTCTCTTTCTGTTTTATTGTTGCTCTTTAAATGTTGTAGGGGGAACTGTGCTTTGAAGCATGCATGCTGACCAATCCCAAATTGCTTAATGTAAGTGCAGTCTTCAGTATCCTGGAGTTCTGGAGGTTTTATGGGCCCTTTGTAGTCCAAAATATCAATGTATTCCTTTTGTTCTGTTGTGTACTGGACCTTGTGTGTTTGCCACAAGAGTTACTCAAGAATGTTATCAATATTTTAAACTCTCCTTTCTGCTGTTAATTGGGGTACTAGGGGACTATAGATGATTGTAGATATCAAATCAAATTTGGGGCCATGGGTAATCACATCACACCATTGGATGTGTTGGTGGTGGTGTAGAGGATGTGTTCCAACTTGCATTTTCCTTTGCTTCAAGCATGCCCTTTCGCTTTGCTATTCATCCATTTTCAGAAGTAACATTGTGTGTGTGTTTGTGCTTGTGTGTGTGTGTGCTTTTTGATTAATGTACTTATATTTTCTGTGGGTTTGGGGTGTTGGATGTCTTTATGTGGCCCCCACATGGTTGGACATATGGGTGCTGGACTTACTATTGTTTTGTTTTTCTAGTAACTTACACACAGATTTCAGGAATAGACAAAAGTAGCAAACTTACTCAAAAGTGTAAGTATATCTTTGTGAATCATGCTTATTATGTGTATATAACACATTTGGGTGACAAATGTCCCATAAGGTATATGCCATGGTTAAAAGGTTTGCTATGCTGGCAGGCTATGTCAGTTTCATAACACCACTTAGTTGTTAAAGACATTTCTACTGTGATGGTCAAGTGATGTGTGAATCATCATCAGGACGTACGTCAAAATGGATAAACGTTTCTGGAACTTTGGAGCTTTGAGTATATTGGGGGCATGGAGGTCTCCAAGAACATGAATAAATCAGAGTGGAAGAAAAGCAATAGTTAATAAAGCTAGGTAACGGTCAGCAGTAATAGTCAAAGGCCAGGCAATTATTGCCAAGTATGCAGAACGTAAATCTAGAAGGCTGGAATGAGTCCAAAATCAAAATGTGATCACAAAAGACCCATAAACCTGACAGAGTGTGGGTTCCAGATGCCTGGTTACTTTTCAGTGCAGGAAAATATAGTGTCTGGGGAAGAAAATGTCAGAATACAACATGTATGAGAAAGAAGAGCTGTAGATGTGCTCTCTTTATCATGCTTTACAGAGAGTAGTGCTGACATAAATAGATTCATATTAATACCACAACAGCAGCCATCAGGGGTACATTGAGCTACAACAAGCAACAGATCACTTTTCTAGTATTCCATATCACTGAACACTTTCATATTCTGGGTAATTAGACTGCTTGCAAGTGTAGCAGTCGGAAGCTTAATTTTGGTTCAAGGCCTCTGTTTTTTTTATCATGTGCAATACTGTGGATGATACTGCTCTTTGTTTTGAATCATCAGAACCATCTGTCGGATGCAGAAACACAATATCATTCATAAATAGTGATTTTGTTCACACGCTCTAAAGACCCAATATGCACAATACATGGTAAGGTAAGTCTTCCAGGTCGGACTTTATATTTCTCCTGTGGGAACAGCTGTACCGCTCGCCTTGCCGCTCGACCGTTTAAAAGCAATAGACTTTCTTTTCGAGACATAGAGTCTTTATAAATGGAACACTTTTATTCTTGAAAGGCATTCTGGATATAGCATTGAACCCACCCCCACTCCGTTGAAGCCATAACATCTCATCGGGCTTCTAAAAAACCCCATGGCCTGCGCATCAGTGATTGGCGAAACGTGTTGGCTGTCAGATGCGTTTCTTCTTTTCCTTGATGTATAAAAACACACCAATACTGATAGAAACATGGAATCAATTATGTAACATACAACCACAGAATCTGCAGAAATGCTTGTGCATTTTGTGTCTTTACAATGTGTGAACAGAATCACTATATTTGAATGATATTGGACGGCTGCATCCCATACATAGTTCTGATAATCATTTTCTGGGACTAAGGGCCTTACTCAGGTATTAATGGGTACGAACCATGACACCAACCAAAATATACAACTTTCTAAAAAATCGGCTATTAGGAAAGAGGACTAGTATTTAGGCCCTTATCTAGTCTTTGTTTTGAATCCTAACTGTGTTCTCTTCTTTATTGCAGAATTGCAGACTCTGCAGTATAATTTTGCTGATTTTATAGGAATCTTGGTTCAAACTGTAACTGTAAATAACCTGTGTCTGCTTAACAGGACTAAACTCATCACCCTTTCCACTGTCACTTTTGGGAACACTCTTTCTTCAATACTGTAATATGAAATTATTTTGTGAAGGCGGTATCCTTTGTCATCAATTCAGTTTGCCACTTTCACAGATTCTGCAGAGCCCCTCATTCTTCCATTTCATTTGGGTCTGGGTAGACTGTACTTGCTTTACAAGCTAGTTTCCAGTCCTTGACCAGGCTGCTGGGACTTGGCTATAAGTACTCATTCTGGCCATGCTCTGTCTCTAGCAGGTCTCCCTTGTATCACACAAACCAGTGGCATTTCTAATATGCCTGAGCAACCCCTTTTGCCCCCCTATTCTGCTCTCACAGTACCTAGGTCAAGGGTAGATATGTTTGCTGCATCTTCCTGTGACATTTTCTGTCTGGATATCTTACAGCCAGGTAAAGCCACTCCTTGGGGCCACAGTATCTCTGTTTCTTGGTGGCTGTATATCTGGATCCCACCCCTTGCTACTGGAAGAAAGCCATTGACTTCCAATGGAGTATACCTTTTGCTGAGATGAAGATTAAGACCTGGCTGTTTAGGTTTAAAGTATTTTATTGAAGCAAGGTGAGGAAGGAAACAACAAAACAAACATATAACCACAGGTGCCTCTCAGAATCAGTGCGCATGGTACATTAGATGCATAAAGGCAGTCCATTCGACATGGCGGGCACAGTCGTGCCTGGATCTCACAGTTCGCGCACCTGTGGACAAAAACAAAAAGGGGGGAAGAAAAAAAAAAAAAAAAGGGGGGGAAAGAGAGGGGGGGGGAACAACCCTGCCCCTCCTCCCACCCAGCCAACAACCCCCAAACTCCCCAACCCCCTCCCCCACCCCCTGTACTGTGCCGACAACCACTCGCTCTTCCCCTGCGGCTACCTATTGTCTACCCCCACCACCAGTTGCCAGCTTGGCTGGTTAAACAGGCGGGTCCGGCGGCGGTGTCAGCCGCAACAGTCTAAGATACCTAGGGCAAGTGATTTCTTTGAATTCTGAGCATAACAAATTATGGAAGGGTGCCCACAGCTCCTCAAAAGCGTCTACGTCCCCCGCCACCACTAGGGACAGCTTCTCCATGCCAAGGACATGCCACAATCTATGCAGCCAGCCGACAACAGTGGGGAGCGTGGTGGAGCGCCAGTGAATGAGTATGTTCTGTACTGCTGACCCCAAAGCTATCGCTGTCTGTCTACCCCTTTTAGATCTAAGAGGGTACATCAATCCATTCGGCAAACCCAGTAGGATATATGCAGGGAGACGGGGTAGTTCTATTCCAAAGCATTTGTCAACCTCATTGAGGACCTCCTCCCAGTAAGGAGCCAGAAGGGGACAGTCCCACAATATATGAGTAAGTGTGCCAGTCTGACCACAGTTGCGCCAACATGTCCCAGGTATTGAGCGGTCCATCTCATGTAATTTCTCAGGAGTGCGATACCAATAGGTTGTGATTTTGGTGAAGGTCTCTGTGAGCCCGGTGTGATAGGCGGAGTGGCGCGCTCGGTAGGAGATGTGGTCCCATTCAGTATGGCTCAGCACTCGACCAAGCTCCCGTTCCCACCGCTCCCTACCCGGGTTGTAGATGTGGAAGGGGGGGGGGTTGCAGCATTTTATACAAGTCAGAGATGAGCTTGGCGTCCGACGAGCGAGTCACTAGCCAGCGCTCATACGCTGTGATCGGCCGGTCTGCCGTCGCGCGCACTGAGGCTGTAGCGCCCAGTGACGTGCCTGCATATACCGCATGCGTTCCGTCTCGGGGAGGCCATAATCCCGACGCAGATCCTGGAAGGGAACGACACCCTCTGGGCCATATAAATGATATAAAGTGAAACATCGGGCCGCCCGCCAGTGATCATAGGCTCCAGGCTCCATACCCGGGCCAAAGTCCGGGTTACCAATCAGTGGCGTGAAGGGAGAGGGAAAGGTAGTGAGTTCGTGCCTGGTAGCCACAGAGTCCCACACCCGAAGCGGGACCCGCGTCACAAAGGAGGTATAAAGGTTAGGGGGCCGGTGGGCCCTTCTCAGGAAAGGCACCTCTTGTAGCGTTCTGCCAGCTACAGCCTGGTCTTGAAACAGCCAGTGTTTATCCGATTCCCACCGGCTCCACTCCACCAAATAGCGCAATTGGGCGGCTTGAAAATACTTCTGCAGGTCTGGTATCCCAAGTCCACCAGACTCCGGCGCCAGTGTAGCTATGGTCCGTTTGATCCGAGGTCTACGGCCCTGCCACACAAAACGTGCGATGGCCGACTGAGTTTCCGCGAGCCAACCTTTGGGGGGCTGTAGCGGGAGCGCCCTGAACAGGTACAGGACTTGTGGCATGAGGGTCAACTTCACCGCGGCCACTCTGCCCAACAGCGATAACGTGCCCCTGTCCCAGTGGGCCAACTCCTCCTTGATCTTTGCACTCAAAGCTGTGTAATTGGCAGTGACCATCGCAGGGAGTGTGGGTGCCAAAAGGATCCCCAGATACGGAATCCGATCCCCAGACCAGCTCAAAGGGAAAAGCCTCTGCAGGTCAGCTCTGGTGGCGCTAGTCAGCGAGATATCAAGGGCCGCAGACTTCCCAAGGTTCACCTTGAAGCCCGCCACCGTAGCAAAGAGGTCCAGCTCCGCGATACATGCAGGCAGGGACCTCCGTGGGTCGTCGAGTGTCAGTATGACATCGTCCGCATAGAGACTGAGAGCATGATGGAACTCTCCCATCCGGACTCCTATGATGTCGGGGTTCTGGCGGACCCTTTGAGCGAACGGCTCCATATAGAGAGCGAAGAGCAGAGGGGACAGCGGGCACCCCTGTCTCGTGCCACGCTCTATTGGAAAGTGCCGAGAGCTACCTCAGTTCACCCGGACTACCGCAGATGGGAAACGGTAGCAGTTGAAAATCAGGTGCCGGAACTTCTTGCCGACCCCAAACTTGCCCAGGACCTTTTCCAAATAGGGCCAGTGCACCCTGTCAAACGCCTTTTCCGCGTCAATGGAGAGGAGCATGCGTTCCCCGGGGATCCTCGAGGCCTTCTCAAGGATATGAGTCACTCTCTTCGTGTTGTCCACAGTCTGCCTGCCTGGTACAAAGCCAGCCTGATCTGAGTCGACCATGCCCGGGAGATGAAGCGCCAGACGTGCCGCCAGAATGCTAGTGAAAACCTTCAGGTCTGTGTTCAAAAGTGAGATTGGGCGGTAGGACCCGCAAGCAGTCCGATCCTTGCCCGGTTTCGGGATCACTGAGACCGTAGCCTGAAGAAATTCAGGGGGAATGGCACCCGGCTCCGAGAATGTATTGAAAAGACGCGTCAAAAGAGGCGCGAGCTCCTGGCAGAAGGTCTTGTAGAAGAGAGGGATAAAACCATCAGATCCCGGGGCCTTACCAGTCTTGAGCCGGGAGATCGCCGTAACCACCTCCTCAATCCGGATCTCCCGCTCCAGATATTGGGCCTGATCCGGCGTCAGCGACGGGAGCGACACCGAGTCTAGATAGTCCGTTTCAGTCTGTGCGGAGGGGGCCTCGCCAGCGTAGAAGTCTGCGTAGTAGTGGTGGAAAACTTCAGCGATTTGCCCGTCCTCCGTGACCGACCCCCCGGTAGGGGTAACTAGTTCCTTCACCCTGTGCTGTTGGTGCTGCACCCTGAGCTTGTGGGCCAGGAGCCGGCCGCACCTGTCCCCACCGGTGTAATACTTGTGCTTCAAGCGAAGCACCGCGTACTCCGCTCTATCTGTGTCAAGAGCTGATAGGAGTTTCCTGGCGGCCTTCAACTGCCTCCAGACTCGGGGGGCGCCCGTTCTGTGATGTACCTGTTCCAGCTGCCGCACCCGTCGAGTAAGCTCATCCCTTTTGAGCTGGCGATCCTTGTTCTCCGCCGAGGAGATAGCGATAAATTCGCCACGGAGCACAGCCTTCAGGGCAGCCCATTGTGTCGCGCGGGTAGTGTCGCCGTTGTCGTTTACGCGTTGAAAGTCCGTTATGGCCGCGCGGATCTGTAGCACCGTCGATCGCCTATGCAGCAACGTATCCCGAAGACGCCAGACCCCCCTCGAACGAGCCACTGGAGGCAGACGAAAGGTGCCCTCCACCGGTGCATGGTCGGAAAGAGAGAGGACCCCCATGTCGGCATTTAAGGCCAGCACGAGCATCGGCCCCGTCACTAGAAGATGATCCAGCCTCGCGTAGGACTTGTGGGCATGGGAGAAATAGGAGTATGCACGAGTCGCGGGGTGGAGGCGGCGCCACATGTCGTGCATATCAAGCTCCCCCAGTCGGGTACGAACCGAGCCCGAAAGCTCCCCCAACTGGTGGCGCCGCTGCACAGACCTGTCCAGAGTCGCATCAAAAACGACATTCAAGTCCCCCCCCAGAATAATGTGCCTGTCAGGAGTGGATGCCACGTCTTCCAGTGCCCTGTGCAGAAATTGGTCCTGACGGTCATTGGGGCCGTATATGGAGCCTACAGTAAACACCAAGCCCCCCGCCTTAATCCTATATGCCAGGAGTCTCCCCTTTTGCTCCGCTACCTTCTGCAAAACCTCCCCTCTGAACCCTCTTGATAACAAAAGCGCTACACCAGCTGTTTTAGAGGCACTGGAAGAAAAGAGTTGCGTGGGGAACTTGGGGGTGCGCATTCTGGAACAGTCCTTGGCTAGCAGGTGGGTCTCCTGCAGTAGGCAGATGTCGGCCTGGGAATTCTCTAACAAGGACAGGACAGCCCGCCGTTTAACCGGATTATTCAGCCCCTTCACATTCAGAGTAACAACTTTAAGGGCCATCACGGAGGGGAACACCAGAGACGCTCATGAAGGCGGGCAAGGCCCACCGGGCAAAACTCAAAGGCCACAGTAAGAGACATCATCTCACAGCGAAAGCAAACTTCCCAGCGGCACAGTACAGGTCCCAAACCCCAAAACACCTCAACTTTCCCCCAACCCCCCTCTCCCCAACGAACCCCCAAACTCGAAACTTCCCCCAACAACTCCCCTTCCTCCCCCCCGCTCCCCAAGCCATTCAAAAGCGTCATTGTCCCAGTCCGGTCCTTATCGGACAAGGCCGTGGAAAGTCGATCAAGTGGACGTCCAGCCACCACCACAAGCACCCCCGCCCCCCCCTACCCCTAGAACCCCCGCACCTGCAATGTTGAAAAGCTAATGTAGACTCCCCCCGGAGTAAGTTCAGGCCGTCAAGGCCACATTGCTGTTCGTCGTCGCCCTGGAGGCCTCCTGTATGGCGCTCGACATGTCCGCTCGAATCGTGGGCGAGTCAGGCCTCGCAGGCGGCGGGGATCGCCTCTCTCCGACCTGTTGCCAGCCGTCTCTAGTGCTTCGTCTGCGGCGAGGTGCCGGGGTGTCCATATCCGAGGCCGTGATCCCCAATACTCCGCAGACATCCTGGAGGGACCGAAGCTGATGCAATGTTCCATTCCACCGGAAAATCAATCGGAAGGGGTGCCCCCACAAATACTGCGTTTCGTGCTCCCGAAGGAAGTCCGTGGCAATCTTAAATGTTTTCCTCTTCTGCAACGTGATCGTGGATAAGTCCTGATATAGAGCCACCGGGTGATCTCTGAAGCGGAAAGGCTGCTGCCGCCGCGCCTCGCGGAGAATTCGCTCCTTCAAGGGGAAGTCCGGCAAAAAGGCCAATATGTCCGGGGGGGCGCCGAGGCCCTGCGAGGACGGCCAACCCTGTGCGCCCTGTCGATACGTAGTTGGAAGTCCTCAGACTCTCCCAGGATTTCGCGGAATAGGGCTCCCAGGTAGGCGGCCACGTCCTCACCCTCTTCGTTGGACGGAACACCCCGGACCCTGATGTTGTTCCGCCTGGACCGGTTTTCAAGGTCCTCGGCGTGGGCCTGTAGCTCGATCTGTTGTTCCCGCAGCCGTAGGACCTCCTGCTGCAAGTCGGTGATCTCCTCGTCCCTGGAATGACCAGCCGCCTCCACAGTGTTAACTCGCTCCCCCAGGGAGTCAACTTCTCTTCGGACTTCCCGGACCTCTCCGGCCACCTCCTGCTTCAAAGTCTGAAAATCCTCCCTTAAGGAGCTAAACAGGGACTCCAGGAACGACAGGGTCACTGGGGGCTCTCCGTCGTCAGCGCCCCTGGAGTTGGTCGGGGGGCTCGGGGCAGGCTGGCTCCCGCCGCTGCGTAGGGCACCGCGCCCCAACATGTCCGGCAAAGTCCGATCGCCTCTCCTCTGCCCCCTGCCATTCGACATCTTGGATAGGCGGGAGTCGCCGACGTCCACAGTTCGGCGAGCAGGTGCCGCAGGCCGCGGCAGCCGAGCAGCAGAGGCTGGCCGGTCCCTCAATCGCTGGCAAGGGAGCACTGCAGCCCAGAGGCCCCGGTCAAGGCCGGGCGGCTGCTCCAAGTCCTTCAAAATGGCCGCCCGTTACAGGCAATGGGGCCAACGCCCAGGAATCGAGGCCGACTCCCGTCACAGGAACACATACAGGGCGTACAGTCAAAGGGCAGGCTCGCAGGGCGCGAGGCAACCAGGGCCGGCTCGCCGGGATGTGCAAACACGCTGGAGGCACAACCACACTCCGTTGCAGCCAGGGGGGACCGGAGCAGCCACGTGGGGTAGGCCTTCTCGAGCCCCGGGCTTGCGTAGTTGCCGTAGGCCGGCCACGCCTCCGCTGCCACCGTCTATTCACCTCCGCTCCGTCGGCGAAGGCCGCTCCGGCACCCACCCAGGCGCCGTGTCACGGGCACGTCGGCAGGCCACTCGCAGTCGCTGGATCACCTCGCCGGAATACAGTGCCTAAAAAACCTCGCGGCTCTCGGGTCCCCGCTGGTCTCTCAGCGGCCACCGCCTCGATCGGCTCCCGAACGGAACCACCGCCGCGGCGGGACAACTGGGGCTCACCGACTGCTCTGCACCACCACGGGGATCACCAGGTGTGGTAGCCGCCTGATCTGGGGGAGATCAGCGGCTGTAAGCGGTGCAGGGTTTCCAGGGGCTTGGGAGCTCTCGGCAAGTGCGTCCTCTCAGCCCGCCATCTTGGCCACGCCCCTCCACTAGTCAGACCTGGCTGTTTAGAAGCAGCAGCTTACAGTAGATTGCATTGTATACCAACCAATCTTTGATATCCTCAGATAACCATTTGCACATTAGCACTTTTACACACTCAGTATGGGGCTCAAATGTTCCCCAGGGGTTCAGGCTACTGAGCAATCGACTGGACTTTAGTACCTTTTGGGTGGAAATCTGAGGCTCCTGTTGCATTGACTCACATTAAGTTCCTCTCTGCTGAGCCTTGCCTACCACCGGAGGACTAGAGCTTCCGTTCTAACCTTCAAACTCTTGTTTAGACCAGCCCACAAACCCCCATCTTCCTTGCCCAACACAACCATAGACATAGCTTTGATTGTTACCCAGTTGACAGAAGATGGTAGGCATAGTATTGTAAGTATTTTAAAATAAATGCAAATGTGACTTTGTCTGCTCCCCATCTGTCTGCTTTACCTCATGCTTAGGTACAGGCACAGGTTCAGTGTGACATAATTGTAGCACACCTCTGAGCCTCATGTACTATATGAAACATACCTCTCATTGGCTGTACTACAAACCAACACACTACCAACCATGCATAACAAACTGACTATGTGTTTGCTTGTCCTGTCAGAAATTTGAGGTTTCTCGAAGGGTGGGAAACTGCGGGAACCCGATAGTTTGTTGATTCCCGTTGTTCCTCGGTACTGCTGATTTCTGGGCATTTACTGACACCCTGACAGCCCATAAACTACACAGGGAGTCTGCTGTCCTGGTCACCTTTGTTGCAGCCACAAACTGGGGGCTCAGATTTTCATCCCCCAGCAGCCCTAGCGGCGCACAAGCCGCACACCGCGTCACACGTGCCAGGAGGCACTCAGAGGAGGCCAGGGCTCCCGCCGCGGAGGACTCGCACGGGCGTGCCCTGGACACGCCCTGGCCGCTTACCGGGCCAAGGGCGGGCTCATCTGCACCTGATCGAGAACGGACAAGGCCGGGTCGGGCAACATCTCTTGGTCCTGTGATCCTGAAGCCAACTCTACCGGTAAGGATTTGTTTTAAGCGCATCCACTGTTTGGCTGGAGCACTATAGTACAGATGGGTAAAAGAAAACTAGCCCCAAATAAAGTGAAGTCTGCGGGGAAAACAGCTCCCATTACTAACTATTTAAAAAGCGCAATGGGGATTATAAACAATGAGATTGTCCAAGTCGAAGAACAATTGGCAACTACCAAAAAGGCCCTAAATGTTGCACAAAGGGAGGCCAAAGTTACAATTGAGGATTGTGTTCGTGATGATAGTCCCGGCCCAGAGAGCCCGGGGGGGGCGGGGTACAAGACCATGATTACAGGGATAGTAGTAATCAGAGTAATGATCTCGACACCCCTAAGGCAAATCTACCAAAATTTTCAGGCCCATGGAAATCTCCATTGGAAATCTCAACAACACCTGATGCAATTGATCAGGCCTCACCACCGGCCAAAAGGAGCAAGCAACACACCGGTCAAGATTTGCCGTAAGAAAACTAAAAATAAAACAGGGAAAAGCACAAACCATGATGGAAGGGGTATGGGAACTGGAGACGGGGACTTATTGTTACATATGCCTGGTATTGGTATCCTTATTAAGAAACTACATTGAAAAATTGACACCATTGAAAGGCATATCATGACTGAAATAAAATCTGTACAAAAGGATATCTGTCAATTAACTGACCTGATTACAGACTTCAGGCAACAAAATATCCCCAGTTCACGCACAGAAACCCTGCCAAAGAGAGACTCTTTTAAGCGAACCTTACCTGATAAAAGTAAAGTAATTGACAATGAAATAGGGAAGTTGGCCTCTGATAAACACTCTGCGAATTATGTGGTGGGGCCATCTGGTTCATCTGGCTCATCCGGTTTGAGTACCACTGACCAAGGGAAAAATGGAAGCCTACAAAAACGCTCCATCAATGAGATTGGTTCTGGAACAAATCTACAGCCTAAGAAGTATCAGGGTGTCTCCTTAAACTTGCCCCCTCAGGCCACCGCCTATGTCATTGTCATAAAAATGTTTCCCAAATTGCCAGAAAACCGTATAGAAACATGGGGATCATCGAAAAATTGTGTGGTTCATTGATTTGCTGTTAGCACTCATTGTATCACTGAGCTCCTGACTCATGAAATAATAATGCTAAGGAGAGTGAGCTGGGTGGGTAGCATGGATAAAAGCTGTGAGGAGGACTGTATTTTGTAAATTTTCGACATTCAGATCTGGTGGCCCGTTTATTAGATGAGGTTTTAATAAAACAAGGATGGTCAAGAGAGCATGAAAATGTTACCATTACCGCAGTATCCCTTGGATACTTTTATAGACCTGAAATTGAGCAATATGTCAAATCCAGAAGAGTATGATACAGTACCACTAATGAAATAATTCCACCCATGCTAAACAGGTTTGAATTTATGAGAAAAACTACCACACATACGCACCTAGGTGCAGTTACCATTTGTTTTTACAAATGTCCTGTTCCAGGATGGAGAACGCCCATGTTGGAGGGATAGATTTAAAAAGTTTAGTACGTGCACCAAAGAACATTTCTTATGAAAAAGGAGCAGCCCGGAATAATATTACAATTGTCAAGCCCTTCTGGAAGGGCCAGAAAACAATGGTGAAGGGGACGGGGGCAAGGGGTTAAACAATAAATGCATACGATCGATGACAGCTAATTTATTTTTTAAAAGCACACAAGCAAAGAGAGATGGGAGAATGACAATGGGTTTAAAAGTAAAATATAATGCTGCTGAGAGGCAGCAGTAATAAGAAGCATGTGGGTAATTAAATAATATGTAAAGCACACAAATTGTGTCAAACGAGAAGGGGCGGGGAAAAAACAGCCTACATGGTGAGAGGAGGAGCAAGGTGGATAGCGTGATGGGACATTAATTTGTGGGGAAAGCAGTACACACGGGGTGAGAGCGAGGGCAAGAACATACATCCATTGTATGGAGTCCAGAAAGAAAAACAAAGTGGGCCCATGATGTGAAGCAGTGGAAGGATACAAGATATTTAATCAAAGGGATGGTAAAGAAGAAACGCTTGAGATGAGGGACAAAACAAGAAGAGGCAGGAAATCCGTTCAATAAGAATGAATACGAATGAATAAGATGCAAGCAAATAAGACTGACAGGAAATGCAACCAAATGTAACTTTGACCCAAAACTCACAGTAAGTGTTGCTATAATCCACAGTGGGTCTCTGTCAGTAGCCAGTTAACAGCAGGGTTTAGGCTAGACCTAAATAAGCTTCGGTGTTACACATGTGCACGTCGCACATGTGACTGTTGACTTTTTGTGCAGTTTTGGATGTAAAGCATACTTCACATGTGTTTGCATTGTTAATGTCTAGACAATGGATTCTTACCATGGAAAGCTGTGTAAGATCATTATAATCACACATGAATGCTTACAAACATGAAGAACGGGCAATAAAGAGCATTGGAAGAATCCTGATTTGGTGTGACCACCCAGGAATCTCACGCACTTCAAGTATTTTCTGTTGTTTTAATGATAACTACACATAAGTGGTGCTATCCTGCTCGACCTCCAAATCCAACTGCACCACAAAACTGGCCAGTGAAACCAGATTTAAATAGTCCCAGAAGGAAGATCAAGTTACCTTGCTTTTCTCTACTCAAAGGGGCTCATTGAGTTGTAATACTGGTACAAAGTGACAACATCCTTGCGAAAGTCATATTGATGCAATCTGAGCCAGAAGGTGTTTCCTGGCGAAGGGACTTATTTAGAGGTAGGTGGACGAATATATGCTGTTAAAACTTGGCGGCTGGGCCAACCAGTCCACCTTATTACAAGTGCCATAGGTTAAAATGCACCTGTGTGATTAAGTACAGGGAATCTGCCATGTTTATGATGGGGTATTCTGTCTGCAGCTCTAAATAAGGCCCCAATGTCATTTTCTCCGCAGTGTTGGCATAGTCATTGTGCACCCCGTGGCAGTGGCTTAACAAAACCCCCGCAGCCCCTAGCTGTGTCCCCCCCGCCCCCCCCAAGCCCGGCCCACCCCTTCCGGCACCTGCAGGCCCTCAGGGCTGAGACTGAGCTTTGGACTGGGTCCAGAGCGTGAGTTGCCCCATGCATGAACTCTGCAGGGGGGGGGGGGCGCTCAAGTTACGTTACGCCACTGCCCCAGGGTACAGCTGAAGATTATTACGCCCTTGTGAAATAATAGCATCAAACTTGCATGTTACTAAAAAAAGGACGCCAATAAAACCTTTCCCTCACAACTAAGCGACACGAGCCTGGGAGAGGTTTTTTCAAGGCATCTTAAATGCCAGCCCCTCAAAGATGTTTGAATGAATCCCACCTTCGCTCTCCGAAGGATCTAGGCGCACACAGCTGGGCCGGGAGATGAAACCCAATATCTCTCGAGGTGCACAAGTTATATCGGGCAGCCTGCTCGGAGGGTGTGTACAGACCGGTTGGGAGGGATTAGGGCGTATCAGTGTCCAGTTATTTCCAGCATGTTACCAGGAAAAATCCTGCCAGGGAGCAAAGCTCCCGATTATGTGTGCGCTGAGGTAAATGTATCTACGCACTAAGAATCAAATGCTTGTTTACAGCAGAGCCCGAGGGCGCCGGGGCCGGCTCGGGATATTTAGAGCCGCAGTGGTTTATCGTCAAGGGCAAAAATAATGATGCTGACACTTGAGGCCACCGTATGATATTGATATGTCTATCTAACAGTCACAAGTTAATGCCAGTTTGTATTGGCGGTTTAATGCGCCCACGCACATTCACTGGGACAGAGGAAGCTCCAGAAATGGAGAAGGTGACAATAAAGCAGCGCAAGTCCAATAGAGAATCAAAAGAACTTAGAATGTATTTTTTTATTTGCTTTTCATGTGCCTGTAGTCTGTGTTCTGTACATTCATTTTCCCCATCTGGTTTTTAGGTAGCTTCACTGATACGAATAAATATTTTTGCAATGCTGAAGTCTGCATTAAAAAAAAATATTTTCGGATACGTGGGCAACGATTCTGCTTCCTTTCTGCATAAGAGTATGATTGGTGTCTTAAATGTATTCTAACACACTGTAGCCATTATAGGCCTTATGACAGATATTTGGAACTTCTGTAAATCCAGGGCAATAGTGCCCACACCGTCATCCGCTCCCCCCTGCATTTTATACACTTGCCCATATAATGATTACACAGGACACATTGTTATGGGTAAAGAACTGCTGCAGGTTTATTTTCATACAACAAAAAGTATGACGTTTTTTGTGGGTTATCTTACTGACGATCCAGGGCAGGCTGCCCCTCGCTGCCCCGCCCGCCTTATGAGCCAGCCGGCACGGTGGGTCGACGCCCGGACAGTGCAGCCTTTGCTGATCCCCTTACGGATCACGTGATTATGTCTTATACTCCCGCCCCCCCCTTTCAGGGCGCAGCGTGGTGTGCCACACCCAACCGCCCGAAGGACTAACGGGGCGCCGTCGCGGTTTTCCCGGAACCTCCCTGCGGCTCCAGGTCTTTGGCTCAGGCACCCTTACTGTGCCAGGCAGAGGACCCGTCTGCCGCAGAGGTACCCTTACTGTACCAGTCTGCCTCCAGATCGCCCTGTAACTCCGCCTGCAACACAAAAGAAAACATTAGAACATCCAAATCAGTATGCCACCTGCCAAGCTGCTGGGTACGAGGATAGGGTGGGTGCAGCGAGGCAGGCGCAGGACGGCCGGTACAGGGGCCGGACAGGAGCAGCCGGGAGGGCAGACGACCGGCAAAGAGGTCGCATGCAGGGCTGCAGAGGCCTAAGTACCCGCGCGCCCCCCACCGCGCCCTCCCCTGGATGCACGTCACTGGTGCACCCGGCCGGGGGAGGGGCATGTGCACTGCCCGAGCCTCCCCCTCCACGAGGACTGACGGAGGGGGGGGGGCTCCAACTAATGGGACTAAGGGGGCTGCCCTGCTGATGTCCCCCTGTGGGGGACATGGGCAGCGGCATAGTGCCCACACCGTCATCCGCTCCCCCCTGCATTTTATACACTTGCCCATATAATGATTACACGGGACACATTGTTATGGGTAAAGAACTGCTGCAGGTTTATTTTCATACAACAAAAAGTATGACTTTTTTTGTGGGTTATCTTACGGACGATCCAGAGCAGGCAGCCCCTCGCTGCCCCGCCTGCCTTATGAGCTAGCCGGCACGGTGGGTCGACGCCCGGACAGTGCAGCCTTTGCTGATCGGATCACATGATCATGTCTAATACTCCTGCCCCCCATTTCAGGGCGGAGCGTGGTGTGGCACAACCCCGGTTGGTAAGGCCCCCCAACCGCCCGAAGGACTAATGGGGCGCCGTAGCGGTTTTCCCGGAACCTCCCTGCGGCTCAAGGTCTTTGGCTCAGGCACCCTTACTGTGCCAGGCAGAGGTATCCTTACTGTACCCGTCTGCCGCAGAGGTACCCTTACTGTACCAGTCTACCTCCAGATCGCCCTGTAACTCCACCACAGCTCTGGCGGAGGCTACCGTCGATGACAGAGCCCCCCACCTCAGAGTTCCCCACTTACATCTCGCAGCTTCTAGTGCCTCCCGCACGTCAAGGAGAAACATATCCTTCATGACTTTGCCACCTTGACCAGTCACTTTCATCGTTATGTTCACGCTATCCTCGGCGCCCTGACAGTGGGGTCACAGCAGGAATGAAGGGTTAATGCAAGGTGTCCCACCTAAGTTGTTGCACATTTCGTGGGGTGCAAACCTACCGATGGCCGGACCCTGTTATATACCTGTGACCCTGGATACTTATACCAGTACTGGTATAGACTACTAGATAGTGGGTCACAAGTCTAGCTATAGGCTTCCAGGATTCGCTGGGGACCCGTCATGTCCCTGCTATCAGCCCTAGCCCATCCCATAAGACACCTAAGCGCCTGCTATCCCCCAATGCTTGATGATAGGGTAATTGGGCCAAGCCCCCCGTCTATGTTCCTAACCTTCATCCCCCTTACAGGCCCAGCTGGTGTGGGTGGTTGTCTCTGACCTAGCGAGGCGCACAATGGCCACCTCCCCCCTTGGGGACTATCTTGCCATTCTGGCGATAAGCTTGAGCATCCATTTCTTGATTCATGCTTGCAACCTTATGTAATCACCTTAGTTGTGTGGCCCCTGCCTGGCAGCGAGCTTGGCTAAGGCCCCTGTTGAATCACCTGCCTGTGCACGCCAGCCCAGCTATTTCCCTAGGCGTCCTGCCCCTAGCTACAAGGCTTACCTCTCCAGGCATGCCACTAATTGTCCCCATCATGCGTTGAAGCCTCTTATGGGATCTAATTAGCCAATCTCCCTTCACGTTCCTCGTGCAGAGTGACTGGTATGTCCATCTCGTGACCAGTCACCCCTAATGGGCATTCGTTGGCTCCCAGACGGCTGTTTGACAAGCACCCTGTTCAGATGTAAAAACCAGTTGGGCAACTAGGGACACTATTACTTACTCACTATGCCCTTTCGAGCATGTAAATACTGCCTGAGATCTCTCCACTTTAACCTGAATAACCAAACCTAAATCTGACTCAGGCTGCACGCATGCTGATGCACTTAGCCCAGGACCCTCCACTGCGTGTGAACCCTGCAGTTCGCATTAAGACCGTTGTCGTTGCCTGTCCACGTCTGGACCCGGAACACACATTTTTTACCAGGCCAACTGTTTGCTTGCTGCATGTTTCTTAGTTGCATAAATTAAATGGGCTCCAAATAGTGCACACTCCCCGGAGGTCAGAGTGCTAACCATCGCACCATTCGCATTACGGAGGCATACCTTTTGTATTGTTTTTTTGAGGCTTCCAACAAACTCGAACCTAGGTCCTCAGTTTTAGATTTGGCCGCCCTAGCCATTAGCTATCCTCGAAGAGTCGATAGCTTCCTTGCCTAGCCAACAGGGCGCTAGCCGCCCCCCTCCATGTCCGCCAAAGTCTCGACTGCCCTGGGAACATTTCGATCCTTTCGGTGCATTATGAGTGAAATTTAAGGCTAAGAATGACACTTCATTGCTGGCAATAAAACGGCAAATCATTGTGGTGGTATGAATACAGGATGAGTCTGTTTACTCTATTATTTGCCACCTTTGTTTTACGTAATGGAGAAAAACGTATGTGCTCCAAACTAAGGGGCTTATTTACAAGGCCTTTGCGCCACTTTTGCGTCATTTTTAACATGGGAAAAGTGATACAAAAGTGGTGCAAGGGGCTTGTAAATCTGCCCCTAAACCTTTATACTCCAGCACGAAACAGAGCAAACTGGTATGACACAATTTTTGCTCCATTGACATAACATAAAACACAGAAAACAAACGTTCTCTACTAGTCAAATACAAATGATGCGGTTACATATGAGGAGAAATCAGTTGGTTTTATTAAAGTAGCGCGAAATTAACAAAATCTGTTTGATCCATGTTTTAAAATAAGAATGTTATTCAGGTTTATTATTTTTAAATTGTTTCTCACCCATTTAAAAAGATTTCTTGGCAGGAATGTCTCACGCTTTTAGGGGACCTGGGAATAACATTTAGTGGGACCCTCCTGACCATTGGGCTCAGCAAGCTTAACAAGGAATCTTAACTATTTTCCAATACTATTTCTATTCGCAGCCTTCACGTAGGAGGTGCACCGTTCCTTTTCCAAGCTATTTTTCTCTCACAATGATCACTCACCTCTTTCCTACACCTCTCTCGCAGTCCCTTTATTTTCCTTACACTTGCACAACACCCTTTCACTTCACTCCGCATTGTTGTCAAGTGTGACACCTTCTATCGGTCCTGGCTTCTTAGCTTACATCTCTGTGCATTATAGTAATTGTATTGTACTTTGCTTATTAGAAATATAGGTTTAAGAATCTCAGCATTCAATATGTTGTTGGATAAATAGCCAGGGCTTTAATGAGGGTGTCATAAATGAAATATGGCCACGTACACCTCCCTCTTATCTCTTCCATACACCACACACTCACTATGTCTGCCACCTATTTTCGGCCCTCTCCCATGCACCTATCACATAATACACACTGGACAACCAGGGCCGGACTGGGAACTGAAAGCAGCCCTGGCAAATTTTGCCAGACCAGCCCCCACCCGGCGCCTAGCACGCAAGCGCAGCGTGAGCCCAACCGTTACTAAGGGGGTTTGGGGGGAAGAGTCCTCTAAAGGGGTGCAGCCTTCCTCCTTGTCGAAGATGGGTTTGTGTGGTGCCTCAGACAGAATTATGTTCGTGTCTGTCTTCTGTCCTCGTCACATAAAGAAGTTTAAAGCTCCAGGGTTGTTAAGTTTGTAGTGAGTGCACAGTGCTTCGTTTTGGTCATTAACGGTTTTCTAAGCACTCCTTTAGCACGTGAGAGGCTAGCTCATGGTTATGATCACACCATAAAGGCAAGTTAGGGAACTGGAATTAAAACTCAGGTGAAAATTTCACAGCTTCGCTTCTGCTTCCGGCCTGTGCCCAGAGGCATTAAAGTCTTTGGCAGGTGATGGTGCTGGACGCACACACTTGCCTGGCACACTGCGCTCGTGGGTACTTTCCACTGCAGGCTGCACACTGCACCACTGTGCCCCAAGAATGCCTACTGCTACATTACACCAGAACCCGCTGCTTATTGTGGGCATGCAATGACCCGGGACTTATAGCTATTTCGGGGCTAGTAGGCAAAACACACTTTTCCAAAGCTGCTTCATGTTTGTAATCTAAGGCGCCGAAAGCGATGCGAGGCACAGTGGACTACTCTCGTAAACTAATACATCTAAAGAATTTAAAGCTCTTGCACCAAAAGGCGTATTCCTACCAAGTGGCATTGCACCATGCCCACCTTGTGTGTGTGTTGTCCTCGCTGTAACGTGTATCAGGGCATTTTAGTGCTCAGAAGCAACCTTGCTGGAAAATTACTCTTTATTAAACACACAAACTTTTAAGGAGATTAACTAAATATGCCAACAACACGGCAAAGTGTGTATATGTAGGGCTTCTGTGGATTGCAAAACCAAAAAGGAAGGCAGACAAATTGTACGTCCAGGGAGCAAAATAATAGTGTCCATGTGCTACACAAACGCTCATAAATACACTACAAAATAAACAAAAAAGTTATTAGGTGGACTGTTTAATCTCCACTGGACAATCCAGTGCCTGGATACCTTGGACGTTTAAAAGGCCATCCTTTCACACAAAAACATTATAAAGTAAAATGCTTTTATGTGCTTAACTGAATGGTCTGCTTTTGTTACATATAGCACTTAACAGTCTACCCAACTTTGTTTCTAAAAACACCGCGTCATTGCAGCAGATCATAAAGCTCCGCACATAAAAACAATTTGCCCTGGAACACACATTTTTGTTAAGAGGGAAAGCCAGGATTGGACGCTGAGTTTGCTTGATAACCTGCTTACAAAATTCTTCCATGTTTTACTGCTTTACAATTATTGTCAGCATGGTATGAACCATATTTTGTCAATAACAACATAAGTACAATGGAAAAATTAACTTGTGTGAGCCCGCAAATGAGAGATCAGAGGTTTATTCCTGAGTTAGAAAGAGGCCATACACATAGTTTTAAAACGCACTTCTACGTCATTTTAGTGAAGTGTGGGTGTTCTACGCCCTCCACATCAAGCCAGCACCTCCATAAAACATTGCACACTTTCACACTTACTTGACAGCTGGGGTGGCGGCCCGTGGCAGGCGGAACAGAAGGGATTCCTGCAAAAGGGGGAGTGGGACTACTAGTGTAGCCGGACTCTCAGAGTGGCTTCTAAGTTCTTAATCTTTATGTGCTCGAATGGGATATGCTTTCGAGGTTTCCAGTTTTGACATTTCTTCTCCGATTATGTTCTTTTGGAATGTGTGTATAGAAATAACTTCTAAAACAGTGCAGATCCCTTCCTCACTGTCCCAATAAGCTGCAAACAGCTAACCCCCTTCTACTTCTGCAGGTCTTTACTTTAAAAACAGAGCCTTAGCTGTATACAGCAAAGCCATTCAATTGCTGCAAATCATCGTTATTGCTGAAAAATGGTTTGATGTGGCTTAAGAAAGAAATGTGTTAAGCCCTTCTAATGTTATGATGAAGCAAAGGGTGCCTGACATGTTTATGTGCCTTTTTCTTATCCAGCCCTCGTTGATTAATGGAAAGGAACGGCCCCAGGACAACAAGGAGCCATAAGTAAAACCTGTCCGGTCATATGTATCATGTGTAGAAATGTGGCATCAGTTTAAAAGTCCAGTCACCGGCATTCTCTTAACTACACTTTGTATTTTTTTCCTAGAAAGACTTTGTGTGCTTGCTTTGAATTATGCGTGTCACTTAATACACGGTCCTGACTTAGCTCTTAAAAGAAAAAAAAATGTTCTTTGGTATAGTACGGGGGAATGGATGAGATAACCGTCCTGTGGCTGCGCTGCACAATGTGTAGTTGGAACCTTGATCAAATTGCGTCATCCTAGAGTAGACAGTTATACTACTTCAGTGCGCCTCCTTTCCCTGATAATTGCGTTTGAAAGCGCTAACATAACTCAGTTCTGGATGCGCGCCCTTTACTTAAACCTCTCTTGGATATGCCTAAATAGACTAGAATGTCGCTCCGTTTACAAATACTACTACTGCTCTTCGGTGTTACTGGCCATCTGGTCGTTAGACTTTGTAAGTCTTTTAAATGAACCCATGCTTGTGCTAAAAGATGATGCAGGGCGTAAGTGATGATAGGTTATGGTCAGGAAGGGAATCTGAGTCGCATGTGCAGAGTGACCAGATGGGAGAGAGAAAGGGGGTCAGGTTGGCGGCATAAGTGGAAGCGAGAGGGAGCTTTGTTCAGTGTGGGGGCTGCATCATGTTGCGTTTGTGCGTTAGTGGTGGCTCAATATATGAAAAAGCGATCACGTCCCTCACTACCACAGTGCCTTCTCCAGAGTGTGTCGCTACAAAGCAATCGCTATGATTCTCGAAATCAAAGTGGGTGACAAGGGTTTCTGGATATTTTCAGAACTCTGTACATTTTGTTTCCAAATTTCAAGGCAAATCGAAAGCTTGAAAACACATCCTAAAAAAGGAGGAAGGAAAATAAAGAGGGCAAGGATCCAATGTATGTAAAGGACAATATATGCAACATCACTACTGTTGAACTAGTTTACTGTAATGGCATCGCCAGCAGATTTACAGCTGGACTTAGCTGTGGGGACCTACAAAGACAGTCTTTTCTGGGAAGCTGTGGCCGGCCACAAGACATTTTCTGCTAGTACCAGTCTCTGGGAGGTGCCTTAAGTTATTTTGCATGCGAGGAATGCCCTTGCGTATAATGTTCACGTTGATGATTGATGAAATGCTTTTTGTGTAATATGCATAACACGCAAAAAAGATGCCTGTAATATATGAGGAAAATATTTTCTAATCTCACTTACTCCTCCCTGCTCCTTCTCCCAATGGTGTAGAGCGGGAATATCGACGGGAAAATATCGAGTTACATAAATATCTCCGCATAAATATCGAGAAGAAGAAATATCGACAACAAAAATATGGTTTGACCAGAATTTCGACAGACAGGTAAGTAATATCGATAACACTAATATAGTTGCAATAAATATCGTTTACAAAAACATAGTTAACAAAAATATCTATTTTTTAATAATTATAAGTAATTTAGTGTTTTTAATGAGTATTGTTTGTTAAATAATTATATGTTGTAGCATTTTATTAGTTAATAAAGTATTTTATGTTGAATTTAGTGTTAATAGTTCCGTAGCGGGTTGTGGGTTTATAGGGGAATAGGGTGGGAAGTAATTTAAATATATTAAAATAATTGATTAATTAATGTGTTAATTTAATACAAATTGTTTAATAATTATTAGTTAATTAATTTCAATTAGTTAATTGGTAATTAATTATGTTAATTAATGATGTTAATTGTTTAATTAATTTTAGGTGTGTGTATTGGACTTTTTAAGTGAAAATGTAGTGAAGTAATTAAATTAATTTGAATAATTAATAAATTAATTATAAATTAATTATAATTAAGTAATTATTAATTTTAAAAGAGTAAATACATTTAAGTTTGTGATGTGGTGTTTATAAGTGTATATGGTGTGAAAGCTGTCAATTAATTAATTAATTAATTATTTTGCAAATACATTAATAATCAATAATTAATTAGTAAATATTAAATGTAATTGAGTAATTAATTTTAGGTGTGTAGGTGTTTGTTAATAATATTATATTAAAATGTATATATTAAATATGTTTATAATCTACATTACATTTTTTAATAAATTTGATAGATGGTTTCTTTTTTTTTTGGAGTTCCAGCGCTTTATCTACTGTAGTACTCACTGGAGTGGGAATAGTAATTTTTACCCTTACGCTATCCAGCGCTTTCCCTACTGTTGCACCCTTTGGAGTGGGAATAGTAATTTTTACCCCTACGCTATCCAACGCTTTCCCTACTGTT
Source organism: Lissotriton vulgaris (assembly GCF_964263255.1). Lineage (NCBI taxonomy): Eukaryota > Metazoa > Chordata > Amphibia > Caudata > Salamandridae > Lissotriton > Lissotriton vulgaris. The sequence goes on along the minus strand of NC_141689.1, from coordinate 720,507,951 downwards.
GCACCCTCTAGAATGGAAATAGTAATTTTTACCCCCACGCTATCCAGCGCTTTCCCTACTGTTGCACCCTCTGGAGTGGGAATAGTAATTTTTTACCCCTACGCTATCCAGTGCTTTCCCTACTATTGTACTCACTGGAGTGGGAATAGTAATTTTTACCCCTACGCTATCCAACGTTTTCTCCACTGTTGCACCCTTTGGAGTGGGAATAGTAATTTTTACCCCTACGCTATCCAACGCTTTCCCTACTGTTGCACCCTTTGAAGTGGGAATAGTAATTTTTACCCCTACGCTATCCAGCGCTTTCCCTACTGTTGCACTCACTGGAGTGGGAATAGTAATTTTTACCCCTACGCTATCCAACGTTTTCCCTACAGTTGCACCCTTTGGAGTGGGAATAGTAATTTTTACCCCTACGCTATCCAGCGCTTTCCCTACTGTAGTATTCACTGGAGTGGGAATAGTAATTTTTACCCCTACGCTATCCAACGCTTTCCCTACTGTTGCACCCTTTGGAGTGGGAATAGTAATTTCTACCCCTACGCTATCCAACGCTTTCCCTACTGTTGCACCCTCTGAAGTGGGAATAGTAATTTTTACCCCTACGCTATCTAGCCCTTTCTCTACTGTTGCACTCACTGGAGTGGGAATAGTAATTTTTACCCTTACCCTATCCAGCGCTTTCCCTACTGTTGCACCCTTTGCAGTGGGAATAGTAATTTTCACCCCTACGCTATCCAGTGTTTTCCCTACTGTTGCACTCACTGGAGTGGGAATAGTAATTTTTACCCCTACGCTATCCAATGCTTTCCCTACTGTTGCACCCTCTGGAGTGGGAATAGTAATTTTTACCCCTACGCTATCCAGCGCTTTCCCTACTGTTGCACTCACTGGAGTGGGAATAGTAATTTTTACCTTTACGCTATCCAGCTTTTTCCCTACTGTTGCACTCTTTGGAGTGGGAATAGTAATTTTTACCCCTATGCTATCTAGCGTTTTCCCTACTGTTGCACTCACTGGAGTGGGAATAGTAATTTTACCCCTACGCTATCCAACGCTTTCCCTACTGTTGCACTCACTGGAGTGGGAATAGTAATTTTTACCCCTTCGCTATCAAATGCTTTTACTATTATTTTTTTCCTATTTTTATTAAATGTATGTATTTTATGTGTTAAATATATGTATATGTACACATTTATTAAGTTTATAATGATTACATTCAGTTAATTTGTTATAAATAGTTAAAATATAAAAGTAATGTAATGTATTTTGTTAATAATAGTTTTATTTTTTAATTATTTAATGTAATTTATATTAATTGATAAAGTCGATATTTATTACATCGATATTTTTTACATCTATATTTTTGAGTCGATATTTATGTACTTACCTGTTTAGGTATAGGGAATCGATACTTTTGTAATCGATATTTATACAACTATATTTTTGTCAACGATATTTTTGTAAATGATATTTAAACACCCTACCCTCCCAATCCCTCATTGCCGATCATCATGGGTAGGCCGGGGCCTAATTGCGTTTGCTTTAAATTGCGGCCCGGTCGCGATTACCACGCTCACCCCATCAACCCCTCCCCCAGCCTGGGCAGGAAACTTATTCAGGGGACGGCCTGTCATTTACCTTCTGCTGCGTGCTGCGGCTTGCAGGCGCCAGGCGGCAGACACAGAAGCAGACTCCGCTCCATGCCAGCCTTATCTGTATTGCGCAGCGCGACCCCCAATGGGCTTGCACTGTCTCCAGACTCCTCCTTGAGCGTGATTGACTGTACCCCGGCGTGCAGACTAAGAGTACACGTCACTGCGCGCCGCGCATCACGGTGTACCCACCCAACCCAGGGTAGAGGTCACAGGTGCAGTTGTAATAAATACAATAAATCGGGTGAGTGACATCACATCGGACACGGACGGTCCCGGACGCTCCAGCAGCTGCACGTTGTTTGCTCGGTCACGCCTCAGGGGCCAAATCGCCCCCAGCAACACAAAACCGGCCCCCACCCCATCCAGCCTACTGGGGGATTGCCCGGTGCCCGAAATTGCCAGTCCGGCCCTGTGGACAACTCTACCCTCTGTGGGTCTGAACATTACAATAGGTTTGGGAAATGAAAGCATGAGCTCCTTCTCAAGTAGCCCCAAGTCGATAGATTCTGTCTTGCTTATCCCTGGTTCAGTATTTCATGCTATATGCAGTGCATTACCACAATTGTGCAGGGCTAGAGGTGGGCACAGGTGGGCATTATCATGCCAGGGTTTCCCACATAATGGCAAGATTGACCATTATTAAGGTAGCAATCCAGTACACAGTCCTTCATACATAGAAATACCGATCATCCTACCCACTGACACAGTTGCAGCAGTGCCACCAACCTACCCACAGAAGCAGCTGCATCAGAGCCATTCAAGACTTTGGGCCTCAATACGAATTTTGCAGTCCTAAATCAGACAGTGTAACACGCTGTCCGCTGTAGGACTGCATAGCTGTGGTGCGACCGCCCGCCAGATTAGGAGTCAAACTCTGGTTTGGTGCGCAGTCCTGCGGCGGTCTGACAGCAGAGGTTCGTTAGGTTCGAAGAAGAGCCGCAAACGTAAACAACTTCTTTCAGAGCACTGACTGCACCTTCCTGCACCGTGTGTCATACATCCCACACCATGCAGGAACTGGTGGTGCAAAACCAGGGGGGACCCTACATGTGTCCACTGCATGCACCCCCAGGTCCCAGAGTTGCAGGGGACCCACTTAGAGCCTCCATGTTTCCTCAGCACCACCATTTTCATAGCGGGCTCCTCACCATGAAACAGGTGGTAGACAGGCAACTCCTAATATGTTTTATGGTGTCGCAGCAGCACCGCCAGCATATTAGTGCTCCTGACTGCTGCATGACTGCCGTTGGATCCTTGATCCCTGGCGGTCGCAGCGGTTCTGTGGAGGTCCGACCTCCACACACATAATACTGCAGGTCTGCCCACAGTGTGGCAGTTGTCGGACCGCCAACACGGGTTCCGGGATCCTATGTACCGCCAAACTCATAATAAGGCCCTTTGTTTAGGTCTCACCTACCAGTTAGCAAAAGTGGTCTGCTTGCAAAAGATCTAGTGGGAATTTAAAGTGGGAATACAGCCAGCACAATGGTTAACATTAGTTGGCTTTATTGTCTCATTTGCTTGCTTCTTATTTGATGGCTTGCCTTCCTTTTCTTGTATTTGTCCCTCGCCTGGAGCATAACTTCTTTAAGATCCTTTTGATTGCAGGACCTTGTATCCTTCCACGGCTTACATTTAGGGAACTCATTTTTATTCAACATTCTAAGATTGCAGGTTTTTTCAAGTTCTCTCCCTCATGTGCTTCTTACTCCCTCAAATACCTGCCCTTCACACTATGCTGCTTCCTACTACTCCCAATTCGCCTGTAAAAACACAACAACAGGGATATTTTTGCAGGGATATGACTAAAAAGCAGACTTTAAGGGTTGTTTTTGTTTCATATCCTGCATTCCCATTTTGACCAACTGCTCACATGCTTAAGAGGCAGAAGGTGTACTTAACATCAGACTATTCACAGAGAGCAATAAACAGCTCCCTGGTATGCTGCAGAGGACCAAATAGCTGAATCATGTGGAAAGTATATTAGGCCCTGGCAAACGTTCCCTTTACGTTCTGACACTTTCGTATTCTTTTTTAATTCTATTCAAAGTATCCTGAGTAAAATGTAATTGAATAATAAAGCATGCCATTTATAAAGATTGAAAACATTGAATTGAATGTACAATTTTGAGATGCCAAATGATAAGTATTTGCTTTTCCTCCAGTATTTTGAATGTTTTTCTTTTGCTTCTTTTAAACAGAACTCTACAGAAAAACATTCGCAATACCAGCAGCTTGGCACTGGCTTTATAAAGGCATGACCGATTGGTTTTGTTAATGCTTGTTATACATGATATAAAGTACTGCCTGTCGTACATTATAAGGATATTGCAAGTGATTTATTGGGTTTCTTAATAAGTTCATAGAACTCCGAGGTAACTTGCAATATTCTTTAAATGTGTAGCAGAGGGTATTATAATACATGGCCACACCTTTGCCCTTCTCTCAGATGACTTACCCTTTTCCGTGCTGATGACGAGCTCAGCTCATCATGCAGCACAGTGGCGCTGTGCTGATGACGAGCTGAGCTCGTCATGGCCTCCGCAGACGCCCACGCAGGGATAATTACCCCGATGTGCTTGGCGTTCCATTGAGCGGGCATGGCGCCCCCCCCCCCTGCGTCGCGGGGAATTAGCCCGGCGGCAATGGGGCTAAATATTTGATGTCTTACTCATTTATGTTTGTTGAAGACAAGGAGAATAAAAGCAGTAGTTGTAGTGCAGAATTAAGCACACCAAGAAACAGCAAGTAATTTTTTCAAAATGATATTAGAATCAGTTTAATGTAATTCTGAAATTCAAAATGATGTACCCCAGAATATGCTAAAACATGCAGAGATTCCATCTTTCCGGTGATTAACTATAGTGTGGAAAAATCAACATGTTGTCATAGATGTTTGATTTCTTCTAGTCACTTTTCTTTTGTCAAAAAATATAAAGGAAGATGGAAATGACAGTTATCATTTTTATTAATTTAAACTGCAGTTCAAATTATGCTCTGTCACCTGTTTTTCACCCAGGCAGCTGAATCTACCAGAAGGCATGTGACATCAGAAGTCAACTTTAATAACTTATTACATTTGAGCAGCTACATGATTTTTTTGCTTTAGGCCACAATTCATCTGTAATAAAGACATTAGAGACTGGCCTTTATACAAGGATTGCGGTCCCTCATGTTTTATAACCATACATTAATTCACTGAAAAGAACATAGGTTAAAGTAATGCTATAGATAGGTCCGATAAATAGATCATTTTTTGTTTAAAACAAATCTTAGATTGGTTGGGAACACTTGAGCAGTCTTTGTGTTCCAGAGCTGCACCAGCATCTGATGGCTAGTAAGTTGGCTAACCCCAGGAAGCTTGCTCAGGAGGCGGACAGCTGGAGGAGTACCATGTTCCACAAGGGCTATGTGGGAAACCCAGGTAAGGGTGGGCAGGGTCTCTAGCAGAAGAGTGCGGGAGACAAGGGTAACTAAAAGGAGTTCTCTAATGGGCCCCCAAATAGCTCTGAGGTTACAGATTCCGAGCCCCCCAGTGGTAAAAAGCCATGGCCCCCTAGAGGGAAGCCAGACAACAGGGGTCCCGCAACGTGTTATATTTGTGGTCCGGAGGGTCAAATGCGGGGGATCCCAGGTTCCCTAAGGCAACATCAGCACCTACTGGTGCACCGTCACCAGGGTTAATTAGTGTAGTGCTGGGAGAGGAGTTGGGTACTAGTGAAAGGGGGGGGAGCCAGCTGTGATGACCCTTATCTTATTAGGAGATTGAGAGATGGTCCAGGAAATATGCCTACCGGATAACACTAAGAAGTACTTGTAGTGGGTGATCATCGATGGGAGGAGGGTGGAAGCTCTGAGAGACACAGGAACCTGTGTGACATCTGAGGTGTCAGTGGGTGTCTGTGGAGCAGTTAATCCCCAATGTACTTCAGCCTGTAGTTATAATTATTATTATTATTATATTCTTTTATAGCGCCAGATTCGACCCCCGAAGGGGTATCTCCACGCTTGCCTTGGGAACCCGTCTTGGCTTTTCCCTGTGAGATAGCCCTTACAGGGCATCCCCAAGGTGAAAGCCAGGCATCCCGCCGTGGGGGGCCGTTGCAGAGGACAACTCTGAGGTCCATTGTAAGGTGGCACAGGTTCCCTTTGAGGGGGCGTGGGGGTCTCAGGTCCATTGAAGGTCATTGTGAGTCTATCCTTGCCTTTTGATTGTCTGCTTGGCAATGACCTGGAGAGTTCCCCTTGGAGGGAGGTGGGACCCCAAGCTCCTTTGAGGATGCTGGGTCTGCCTTAGTGGGCATGTGTGACCACTCGGTCAATGGCAGCCAGTAAAGGTAATCAAGAGGACCTGGAGCCTGAAACAGTGGCCCAGGTGCATGCCAGAATGTTGAAGGGCAGGCGATGCGAGAAACCTATCCCAGAAGTTCCCATGGTCCAGGAGGAGGCAGACCATGAGGGGGATGCCCTGGAACCTACAGGGGAGCAACTGGCTGAACTGGGAGATCTGCCTGAGCTGACCCATTGGCAGCAGGAAGGGGGTCCACCAGGGAGGAGTTCTGCAAGGCGCAGATGGAGTACCCTGCTCTTGTTGATGTGCTGCAGCAGGCTGCAGACCAGGCAGCCAGTGATCAAACTGGCTCACATTGGATTTATTGGGAGAATGGCCTCATTTACAGTGAGCTTAAGGTTGCTGAACCTGGGTCAGCCCGTGTGCTGGTAGTACCCCAGTGCTTCACGACCTTCGTCCTGGGTCTAGCACATGATTTACCTTTGGCAGGATATTTGATCCATGACAAGAAGTGTAACAGGCTTGCCACCCACTTCTTTTGGCCCCAAATGCGAAGGCACATGGACACTCATTGTAGATCTTGTCAGACTTGCCAGGCAAGTGACAAGAGTGGAGGGAAGTGTAAGGCTCCCCTCCAGCCTTTTCCTGTGATGAGCACCCCTTTTGAGCGGGCGAGCATTGACATTGTGGGTCCACTGGAACCCAAGACAGCCTTAGGCAACAAGTATATCTCGGTGGACCATGCCACCCGGTGCACGGAAGCTATCCCTCTCAGGACAATCATGGCCCCTGTGGTGAGTCGTGCATTGATGGGGATCTTTTTCCATGTGGGATTCCCCAGAGAGGTGGCATCTGACCGAGGTACAAACTTCATATCTAGGTACATGATGTCTTTGTGGGAGGAGTGCAGTGTAATATACAAATTCACCACACCTTACCATCGGCAAGGAAACGAGTTGGTTGAGAGATTCAACCGAACTCTGAAAGGCATGATAAAGGGTCTTATCAAACCCATGAGACGTAAGTGGGACGTCTTCTTAAAATGTCTGTTGTTTTCCTACAGGGAAGTACTGCGGAAATCCTTAGGGTTCAGTCCCTTTGAATTGCTGGCTGGGCACCCTGTGAGAGGACCTCTTAGTCTGGTAAAGGAGGGCTGGGAGAAAAGTCCTGGTAAAACTCCCCAGGATGTGTTCAGCTACTTGCTGGCTTTCATGTACCAGACTCAGCACTTCAGGAAGTTCGCTCAGGCAAACCTTTAAGCCAGCCAGAAGGAGATGAAACGTTGGTACAACAAAAATGCCACTCTTGTGGAGTTTAAGCCTGGCCAAAAAGTGTGGGTGATGGCACCAGTGGAGCCTTGTGCGCTCCAAGACAAGAGGACTAGGCCATTCAAGGTTGTGGAGCGCATGAGTGAAGTCACCTACTTGGTGAACTTGCAGACTCCTAGGAACCCTTTAAGGGTCCTGCATATGAACCGCCTCAAACCTCACTTTGAGAGGTCTGAAGTAACTATGCTCCTGGCTACATATGAATGAATAAAAGAGGAGAGCGAACCTCTTCCTGACCTCCTGTCTGCCAAGGACCATGATGGGTCAGTGGATGGTGTGAACCTGTCTCCCACCCCGATCCCAGAGCAGCAGCGGGACTGTCACCAGGTGCTGGGACAGTTTGCTTCCCTGTTTTCCCTGATCCCGGGAATCGCCAATTTGTGTGTCTATGATGTGGACACTGGAGAAAGTTTACCAGTAAAACAAGATTTACAGGTTGGCTGACAAGGTCAGAGCCAGCATCAAGGAAGAAGTCTCTAAGATGTTGGCATTAAGGGTGATAGAGCCCTTCAGCAGCCCTGGGCTAGCCCGGTGCTTTTGGTTACGAAAGCTGCTGCACCTGGGGCCACCTCTGAACTACGGTTCTGTGTGGACTACCGTGGGCTCAATGTCATCACCAGGGCTGATGTGAACCGCATCTCCAGAGCTGATGAGCTCATTGATCGGTTGGGAGCTGCCCGGTACCTCAGGACGTTTGATCTAACTTCTGGGTACTGGTAGAATGCCTTAAGTGAAGGGGCAAAAGAGAGGTCTGACTTCTCAATGCTAGAGGGGTACTACCCATTCCGTGTCATGCCCTTTGGGTTGAAGCGCACCCCTGCCACATTCCGGAGACTGGTCAATGAGGTACTGTCCAGGCTAGGGGAATTCAGCACCACCTACCTGGATGACATTGCTGTGTTCAGCTCCAGCTAGAAGGAACACTTACAACACCTCTGTGAATTGTTGGAGGCTCTGCAGAAGGCAGGCCTTACTATCAAGGCCAGCAAGTGCCAAATAGGGCAGGGGTCTGTGATGTACTTTGGACACCAGGTAGGAAGCGGCCAGGTGGCACCCCTACAACCTAAGATTGACACCATTCTGGCTTGTGAGCCCCTCAAGACCCAGACAGAGGTGAGAGCATTCTTAAGGTTCACGGGGGTACTAGAGACGGTTTGTCAAAGGTATTGCACCATTGTTGCCCCGTTGACAAAGCTGACTTCAAGGAAGCACCCAAGTAAAGTGATCTGGACTGATGCCTGTCAGACAGCTTTTGATGCCCTGAAATCTGTTATGTGCAGGGTGCCCATGCTCAAGGCAACTCATTTCTCCCAAGGTTTTGTTGTGCGGACAGATGTTTACGAGCATGGTATAGGTGCAGTTCTCTCACAACTGAACGATGAGGGCTTGGACCAACCTGTATCTTTCATTAGTGGGGGCTACTTCCCAGGGAACAGAGGTAGAGTGCAATTGAGCAAAAAGCGTTTGCTGTGGTCTGGGCACTGAAGAAGCTAAGACCCTACTTGTTTGGGACTCACTCTGATTCATACAGACCACCGGCCCCTCAGATGGTTGATGCAAATGAGGGGTGAAAACCCAAAACTGTTGAGGTGGTCCATCTCCCTACAGGCAATCGACTTTGTGGTGGAACACCGCCCTGGTACGAACACGGCAATGCTGATGGCCTGGACAAATTCTTCTGCCTTAAATTTTTTTGACAAAGTTTTATGTTGCGCAAACTTGACCCAAAGGTATCACATATCAGAGCATTTTACATGAGCACCAGTTGCGTTACACAAGGACACATTCATTTTTTGTTTGGCACAGGGAGATTAAGTGATTTGCCCAGAATCACAGGATGTTTAGCGTCATTGCCGAGACTCGAACTAGGTACCCCAGATTTGAGACCGACCGCCCTAGCAGTTAGACCACATTCTCTTACATTAATGATAAAAACTCCAAAGAGGGTGGGTAGTTCTCCCCATTTTTCAACTGGAGGGGACACATGTTTGACCTGGCATCGTTGGTGTGCTTTCCCCTGACTTTGTGCCTCTACCTCCTGTATTTTTATTGCTGTGCTGGATTTCTGTTTTGCTGGCTTAGATGCTTTGGTCACTTTGCCACTGCTGATCAGTGTCAAAGTGCAGGTGTTCCCAGTATAAATTGTTAACATGATTGGCGTATTTGATGTACTGATACACCCCTAGTAAAGTGCACTGACTGGAACTTTGCTGAGAACCGGCTTTAAGTAAAATCTCCTAGGCCTTTTTTTAGCTGGTCTCTTCTTCTGAAGTCTCAGGGACACAAAGACTTCACCACCAGCTCCCCTGAACTCCACTGCTGGGAGTTCTGACCCGCCAAGAGGTGCCTGTGCCTGTCTCGGTTCTCGGCCTCTGGAGGTTGTTCCTGCTGTTGGGAGACAGAAGAAACTTAGAGAAAGCAAGAAGAACATCTCCAACGCCATCAGCGCCGCCACCAGTGATGCCGTGACCTGCACCAATTCCTGTTACATCGCTCCTGAAGTTATGATGCACAGCCCCGCCTGCACTGCAGCTCTGACGCCCTTTGATGCCTTCTGACACCTGCAGTTATCGGCCATCCTGGAGCCAGTGCTAGCACCAACGCCGTCACCGCCTGCATCCTGTTATCGCAGAGTCGATAACCGACGAGGTTGACTTCACAAGCTCTTCGACTTTGCTGACGCTGATGTCTTCCTCTGTCCTCGACTCGACATGTCTCCTTCTCATGAGCACGCTGCCTTGTCTCCCCCTTGGAAACCAGGGAACCAGCTTTGATCTTGGCACCGATGCCCCGCCTCCCTCCACGACGCCGTACATCATATATAGACTTCATTTCCCCTTTTTTTTTTTTTACTTTTTTTTATTGCAAGAAAAAAAAAGCATCATTAGATTACATACAGATTTTGGAAAGAAAAAAAAAAAAAAAAAAAAATATCCAAAAATAGATTTAACCATCAAATACATACAGAGGATGATAATGTACATTCTTTGAGAAAGCAATATTTAAATAAATAATAAAAATTGATCGTTTTAGATGCTGCTGGTATATATAAGTCAAATGAATCAAATAAAAGTACCCCAAATCCTTTGCCTTGCTTTCAATGCCTTAGTACCCCTTAACTTAGCCAACGATAATTCCATTGTGTGTATTTCATTATTAAGATTCCACCACTCCATAATATTGGGTGGTTCCTCCGAGATCCAAGTCCGTGCAATGACCAACCTAGCGCAAGCAAAAGCAATAGAAATCAGGTCTTTATGTTTATGATTAGTATCTTGTATATCTAGCAGTACTAGATGTGCAGAAAGTGTAGGAAATATAATTTGTTTGCTGTTTAAGACCGCGGTTAGTCCTTTCCAGAATGTTGTAAGTTCCGGGCATTGATATAACATGTGTTCAATGCCGAACACATATATAGACTTCATTTCCAAGGTACTATTGTTTTGGGGTCCGTTTGACTCCATGCCAGGCAACGCCCACCTCGCAGTCGGCACCAAACTTTGTATTTATGCCTGTCACAACTTCGTAATAGCCCCAGGTGGAGCTATTGGTTTCTATAAGTAACTGTTTTTAAGTGCTATTTTTATATATGTATGTTGGATTTTTGTTGTTTTGGTCTTGTTTGGTTTAGATAAAGGTACTTTATTTTTCTAAACTGGTGTGGTGTCCATTTCTGGTGTTTTTACTGTGTTACTGTGTGTTATGAGTACAAATACTTTACACATTGCCTTTGGGATAAGCCTGTCTGCTTGTGCCAAGGTACTAATAGGTTGAGCAGGGGTTATCTAAAGTGACTGACTAGAAGCATGGGTCCTTACTTGGACAAAGATACATACCTCTGCCAGCTAGAGACCCCCATTTCTAACACTTCATAAGTAAGCCTTAATAATCCAAGCTATTTGAATTTATTTTTACATTTCAAATCCAGGTCATGCATGCTAGTACTAATCCTCTCCAGTCTCTAGTTGAGTCATCTGACAGTAGTTCTAGTGAGGTAAGGGATATCCTGCCTGAGCTAGATGAGAAACGTGTTAACTGCCTTCCTTATGGAGCCTACCTGGTGAATATGAAACAAATGTCCATTATAGCGCGTATACTTACTGTCAGTCTAGTAAGACGACAGAGAATACAATGGAAACAAAAATAATGGTGTTCGGAAGGACACTGATAAAAGGCTAATGGTATCTTGCGATTGGAAACATTGAGTTGAATAACAAATATATTTACCTGGGGAAGTGTTTTGCCTGATCATCGAGCTGGAATCCCCATGTAATAAGATTGAGTGAGTGAGACATGTTCTGATGGTGGGCCTGAGATATGTAATACATTTGTGTGCTAATTACACAACTCATGACAGTATACCTTGCCATGGGGGTTTATTAATGTTTCATGGCCTATAGGCCCTGGTCTTCGATGGACTAACAAATCCACTGACAGTGATGAAACAATGCAGAAAAAGACATTAGAGTTTAAATTCAGGAGATGTGATCAAGCTTGAAAGCTCGAGCTGTGATTAACGTCTATTTATAGTCTTTCTCAGATCTCATATCAAACAATTTAGCTCAAGTTTCACAACTTGCTAAAACAAATGGTTTTTCGAAGGCAAGTAGCTGCTTAAGGCTCTCAACAAGAACATTGTAATTTGGTTCCTCAAATTTAATATCATTTCCACTGTACAGTGTGTTAAACATATAACATATTTGGATCTGTCAGTGAGGAATCCACACAATCTTGCTCTGCTTTTGCAGGGAAAAGGTATTTGGCAGTATTGGTCATCTATAAAGAGGAACATAAGGTAAATAATTGCTGAATGCTACATTGAGGTATATTTCTTTCGTTCTTGTAAAATGAACTTAATTAACACCCAGAAGAACATGTTGTTAGTGAACCCGATTCACTTGAATTAGAGAAATGACGGCGGCCTCCAATTGAAAAAGAAAATACAACTTCTTGTTGAATAGGAGTTTGAGACAAAGAACGCCTAGCACTTGTATCAATAAATATTGTAACTGGATCCCAGATTTCTCTCTGTTTTGAAGCTAAATGTATTGGGTAAACAAATGTTGTGTCTAATCTATGATATGATTTTAACATACAGAATACCACCACGCCTGGAATGAAAGTTTGGTAAAGTCCTTCCAATGTTTGGTTATCTGCTGAAAGGCCACTGCCAATAGCAAGTCAATTATTCGTACATTAAAAGCACAGTGTTTCCAAATAGGGGAAATGCTACCTAAGAAAATATGAGGGATAGAAAAAGGGTGATTAGATGAGAAGATAAGGTTGACCTGAGACCATACTTCAATCCAAAAGTTGTGAACTGGGGTGCAATTAAAGAGCATATGAGATAAATCTGCATGTGATGAGGAGCAAGTCCAACATTTATCTGACGTATCAGGATGTCTCTCACTGAGGACAAGTGGTGACAATAGAAGGTGATTATATATAAAAAAGAGTGTCTGAGTTGTGTTTGCGGCTCAGGAGGATTTACGTAACTTAGTCCAAATTTTATCCCAAAATTCTACAGTCCAGGAAACTTCGAGAGCGGCTTCCCAAGCAACTTCTATCTAGTTTTAACACGTGGTGTAGACTTAGTGTGCAAAATTGCATAAATTCTGGAAGCTCTGGCACCATAAAGTAATAAAGGTCTTAGTTCAGAAACAGTATAAGGTTCAGGGCATAAGATAGAAGGGGAATTAGTGTGTTGCTAAACCTCCATAACTTCCTCTAGATTGATATCTTTCTTTATTTTTGATCTTATTCATTTCATTTCACTCAAATGTTTATTATATGCTCAACTGTTTTGTGATTATAATTCACCGGTTATTTCTGCATATTGTTTTTTTCTCTTTAATTGATTACTTTGATGCCAATTTCAAATGTTACGCTGTATGTTTTTCTTATCCATATTATTGTTTTATTTTATACGCTTTTATCTTATCTGCATTAATAAACTTTTCTTGAACTGAATAAAAAGAAAATACAAGTAAAAGTTACAATACTGAAAAAGAAGTACATTCACATATCACTGGCATTGTCGTTGGAAGAAGGGAATTGTCAAACCCCTCATGAAAAAGGCCAACAAATCCCCGACAGACCTGACCAACTTTCGCCCGATTTCATTACTCCCGGCCCTGGGAAAAATAACTGAACAATTTGTCCATAGAGAGTTAAAACGTTACCTGGATGATAACAACATTCTACATCCTAAACAATCTGGTTTCCGTCCAAAACACTCGACCGAAACTGCACTGATTGAGCTGTCTGATACAATTAAACTGTTACAAGGTCAGAGGAAAAACTCTATTCTTATCCTTCTTGACTTAACGGCGGCGTTTGATACCATCTCCCACTCCATCCTTATCAGCAGATTAATGGATATTGGTATTTCAGATTCCGCCTTATCTTGGATAAAGTCATTTCTCACTGATCGATCACAAACTGTCGCTCTTGGCCCCTTTAACTCCAAAGAAAAGTCGGTCTCCTCAGGTGTCCCGCAGGGGTCCATCCTAAGTCCCCTCCTTTTCAATATTTACCTCATCCCACTCCTGTCTTTGATCGAATCATTCGGCATACCAGTCACCTCGTACGCCGATGATACACAACTCATCGTGCCACTAGAGGGTAACTCCACGGAAGCTGAGCTCAACCTCAAGCATTGTCTAACTGAAGTCTTCCGTTGGATGGACAGCAACCACTTAAAATGTAACTCTAGTAAAACAGAGATCCTTCCGATCGGAAAAAACACCTCCTTCTGTCCAGCCCTTTGGTGGCCAGACAATTCAGTCGCTCCCCCTCAGACAGTCAAATCGGCCAGGAATCTTGGCGTCATTTTTGACTCTGACCTCTCCTTTGATCAACATGCCAGAACCGTAGCCGGTAAATGTTTTGGAATAATCAAATCCCTCAGAAAGTTTTCTGATTTCCTTCCTATCGATGCCAGAAAAACTGTGACAGTAGCGCTTATAATCTCACGCTTGGATTACTGCAACGGCCTTCTCGCAGGGGCAAAGAAGAACACGCTATCAAAACTTCAGAGTGTGCTTCACACTGCCGCTCGACTGGTCCTCAGACTGCCCCGCAGAGCCTCTATCTCCGCAGCCCTCCGATCCTTACATTGGTTGCCCCTTCACAAAAGAATTCTTTTTAAAATATTGATCATTGCCTTCGGTGCCTTCAACAAAACAGGCCCTAATTACCTCTCCAGACGCTTTCCCCACTACACCCCCAGCCGCTTCCTTCGCTCGTCCCATGACAATCTCATTCTCCCTGCTAAATTCAACCTGAAAACGAAGGGCGGTAAAACCCTAAGCTTTTTGGCCACGAAAGCATGGAATAACCTGCCCAAAAATCTCAGACAACAGACCCTTGAAAAACCCTTTAGAAAGCTCTTAAAGACCTGGGTCTTCAACCTTTCTGACGACTACGCCAGATCAGCCATCTAACCCCTCACTTTCTCTATGACTGGTCACCCAGGATTTTCAGCGCCAAGATGCTCCCTCCGGAGCGAACGTCGCGCTCTAGAAATACCCTCACAAATATCACAAATGGGGAGATAGGGCATTAGAGCGAGAGAAGTAAAGAATACAAGTTTGAAATGATAAATTTTGATAATTCTCTATTAAATGAGCTTTTGTCAATGCAAGAGATTATTATTAGCAGTAAGGTTGTTAATAAATCCAAAGTGATTCGTTTTAAGACTGCTAAACTAACACATCACACTCCTGCTATTTACAAGATGCCTACATGCCAACATTTTAGATTTTGAAAAAATAATTGGTGACATGTATTTCCCCATTGACTTCTAGTGAAGCAGGGGTCATTTCAGGCGGGAGTCAGCTAAAATAAAGCCAATTTTAGCTTAAATCCCGCTTGAGTCGGGTCTATTGGCATGTATGAAGATGGCTGAGTTTTCGCTTCTGGCTAAAAGCTTGGTTCTTACATAAAATGTATAGCTGTGAGGCAGGCAACGCCTCCATGTTTGGAACAAGTGGTTCCTCTGAGAACAACACCTCGATAATTAGCCTCTCCACTGCTGCTCCTGTTTGTAAAAGTTTTGCAGAGAAGGCTTAATAGCTAGGCTGGGTAATTAGTATAATCAACATGCAGATGAGTTTATTCATCCCTGTCCCAGCCGGAGAAGTGTATATTCGGCTGGCCGAATGGAATACTGTAACATTTTTAATCTCTTACAAATATGTTCTTTAGTGAGTAAGTAAGTTAGATGGCATATATATTCATTCTGATGATAGACTATTTAGGTGATCACTATGGGGATCGTCGACTATACATGCTTCATAAGATTTGCCAACAATCACGCTGGCACATAAGGTTAAAATACAATATACAACGAACAGGGTGCACAAGAGGTGCTTAAGGGGCAGTGGAAATAGAGAGGAGTATGGATTGATAGGGGTACGAAGTGAGGGAAAGCATTTTATTTTGTCATATAAATAACATGTTGTAACTGTTTCCAAACATAGAGAGTGTGACAGTGTATTTATGTTTTTGTCTGTGTGTGTAAAAATTCCGGGCAAAATCCGACACATACCTCAGGTTACCCGACTGAAAGCACCTTAACCCAACTATTGTTTTACAAAAGGCATTTATTAGGGGGTATAACACCTCAAACATCCAAGCTGCACCCCTGGTCCCTAATCTACCAAGCACAACATAACGCAGACTGGTGGTGGTACATGGGTGGAAATTAACATTTGTCTTCAGGTCACAGTCCAGGTCCAAGGAAGTGCAACATTTTGCTGGAACAACAATGGGTCACATGGAACATTTTATTTAAATGCACTGCCTCAAAGCATAATTTGTATTATAATAAGTGCCAATGCCCAAAGTTTTGTTTAAATGCCAGTGGCCCTCAGCATTGAAGGTCATGGTGCCGAATACCAATGCTGCATAATCTTGATTCCATTGCATGCCTCTTTAATCCACCAAAGGCACTCCCTTGCTCTTTATCTCATTCTGCCAGGTTCCTTTTCATCGCTGCTTTCACCTTTTGTCACTGTTTTTCCTTCTTTCCATTCCTCTCTCATTCCCCCTTTGAGTTTTTCTTTCTCTCGCTTTGGGTGAAGGTCTGATGAAGAAAAACAACTGTCTGTTCCCAAAAATAAGTGCTGTGGGCTCAACCTGCAACCACTGGCTCAAATTAAGCACTGACTGCCATGTATGGATTGGCTTTTTTTCTGGCAACCCTAATGCTTCCAGTGTGATGAAGGTGAGGAGTTTTTTCTATCTAGAATCAGAGCAACACATGAGGACTGTGCTTCTGTCTTCAGGTCAAAAATACAATAAGCCTTGGGGTTCACACCAGTCACATGGAATTCTTTACAATACTAGAAACAGACACAGACATTCACTGATCAAATGTAATTGGAGTTCCAAACTTGTATGAGCTGTACTAGTCCCTATAATTTAGTGTAATGTACTGCCACCTTGCCTGCATGGCTTTAGACTATACTTAGATGCATTCTGAAATAGTGTAATGCAGTTTTGCCTGGAAGGCGTAACCGTTCTTGGGTTGTTTGTGTTTCAGTTTTGGGAGGACCTGGCCTATTAGTTCAGGCTGGATGGCTACTGTAGGGTCAGGGTCAAGACTGATAGCTGAGCCCAAACTGAGATGACAAAGTGTGCAAAATAACAATGGACAGCCCCAGCCCCAGCGAATTACCAGTGCCTGAGAGTAATTCAAGCATTCCATCCATCACTTTTTGTATACTTCAGTACGACACCCTAAGAGTGAAAAGTTTGTCCAAACATGGGTCCTGCTCTCACTGTACCACAAGCCCATGCTGCACCCAACTGACAAGCCCCAATCAGGATGAAACCGGTCTTGGGTAGCTTGTGTTCCATTTCAGGGAGGACCTGGCTTCGCAGTTCAGGCTGAAATGTTCCTATGGGAGCAGGGTCAAGAATGATGCATTCCATTCATCACTTTTTATTTCTATACTCCACTCCACTTCCCTGCCATGTCCAACCATTCACCATCCTCCTGGTATCACCGGGGTGAAGGGAAACAGTGCCTCAGGATAGTAGAAAGTCAACTAACACTGAAAAACAGTTAGAGGGTACACTCATACTCATTGTGGGAAAGGCTCAAGCACGCAGGCCATTTCTACGGCAACAAGGATGCTTCTGACAATCTCTCCATCAGTGCTGCTGCGAACAATATCCATAAAAACTACCTTTGGATTTTATTAAGATATGAGGGAGGCCAAAGACCAATTTTATCGAAACATGATTCTGGTATTCACCCTATTTGCATGTATTCCGGTAGCCCTTATTTTATAAGACTGAATGGCAGCTTTTGACCATGTACACCAAAAGACAATGGTAACTTGTCTGGATGGTTTAGCTGTCCCCGGTTCCATGTCCAAGATGGTGGATTGAAAGGTTGTCTAAAAGTGATCTCAGACGGATTGTGACATTTATATGTCTTAATCCCCCTCCAAAGTGAGCTCACAGATGCGAAAATCACTCCACTTACCCCCCTGAAGGACAAGTGTGTTCCTCCCGACCCCAGCTCATGGTTGTGAAGGGTCACAGGTGTATGTGAGCCGCTGATGAGGAGGTGCTGCTGGGGCCTTCACCGTATCCTGCAGCGAGGTCCTTCTCAAACCCGGAGGTCCAATCCTCAACCAGCAGCACTGGGTGTGGTGGTGGACTCCTTGTCATCGTCTCTGATGTCATACACAACCAGTACCTGCTCTGATGACTGCCTGAAGCTGCGAGGACTCTCCATAGCGGCTGCAGCCTCCATCTCCGGCTCTTACTACTCTCACTACTCCTGCACCCGGGGTAAGGTTATGGACCGTAGCATGAGGGGACTCATGCAGGGATCTGGGTGGCTCTGGCGGCCCCGTCCCCTGCTTTGTAGAACTGTCGGACTGCCCACTGGGCTGAAACACAAGAGCTTATTGAGGCAGCGGCAAACACAGCCATTCAGATTGGTTGGTGCAAGCATGTGAGACCACGCTGAAGTTGGTCCTCTATGCCCTGAGGCACCTTCTTGCTATTGTATTTCTCACTCCTGATGAACAGGAGATGCACATTAACTCATGAAAGTGGCCTTATGTACCAATTTTTAAAAATATAATGAGAAGCTTGCTGCCACATCAGACTCGATCTGTACCCCTGTGCACTTGGCTTCCTATAGAAGCCTTGAGCACTGGGGGTTAATGTTAATGTTAATGTTAACGGGGGTGCTTCTATAGCGCACGGCTACTCAGAGGAGTGTCCCGGCGCTGTCAGAGCCTCACAAGTCCAGAGAGGAGTCAAAAAGGACAGGTGAAAGGAGCGTAGCTTGTAAGGGGCGGTATTATTGCATAAAAAGCAGGGCCTTCAGATCTTTCCTGAAAGCCAGCAGATTGGGGCTAGATCTGAGAGAAAGGGGGAGGTTGTTCCACAGCCGGGGGGCAAGATGTTTGAAAGAGGGTCTGCCACATCTAGCACGACGGATCATGGGCGTGACTGCCCTGGGTTGAAGAGCGCAGGGATCTGGAAGAAAGATAGAAACTAATCCGTTTTTGGGGTGACACCGTAACTGCTGCTGGACAGTGTGGATCTTTCTTGTTCACTGTGGTCAGTGCGTACCAGGTGCCCTGCTTGCCTGCTAAGTACCTCCACATGGAAACCTCCTACAGTGGGGATTTGATTTCCAACACTGATACTATTAGACACGTGAATATTCTACAGTGTCAGTTGACCTGTGGTGCAGCACTCCGTGGCGCGAGTGGGTCTGTGCCCTCTGCACTCCAGAGGGTCTCCAATATACTCCTTCCCTTTCCCCATTACCAGTAGGTGCAAAGTCAGTGGTGATGCCTCACTATGTCAAAAATAAAAACAGGAAGAGGCGGAGAGGATCCTGCTGTATGCACCCCACTGGACCCAGCCCCTTCCGTGCCGCACTTATCTATGGAGAGACACTTACAGCATCATACAGAGAAATTCACAGAACTGTTTGCAGCGGTCAAAAACCTTATGTGCCCTTTGGAGCCCAAACAGGTTTCTTTAATGATCAATGTGAGGTTCCTCCGTGAAGATCACAAAAAACTTAAAGACAGAGTAAAAGAGAAACAGAATTAGCGTCAGTTCGTCCCTCTGTGATGGAACACCAGCAACAGATCGAAACGCTCCAAAGGGCGGTGGCACGCCTGCGGACTAGGCCTGAAGACTCAAAGGGGCGCTCCTGCAGCAATAACAACATCAGGCTGGTGGTCCTCCCCAAGGGCACAGAGGGCCCAAGTATGGACTTATTCTTTGAGACTTGGTTGGCAGAGCAGGTACTGGGGGTAAAGGTCTCTAGGTTCTATTCTATGGAGCTGGCATAGAATCTCCATAACCTGTAGTGGCAAGACTATTCAACTTCAGGGATAGGGACAATATTTTACAACTCTCCAGAACGAAGGGCCCCTGGACCGTAGAAAACAACACTGTAACGATATTCACAGATTACATGATGGAGGTGCAAACACTGCGAGACTCGTTTCAGGAAGTGAAACAACGCCTGCGTACACTGGAAATTAAGTTTGCATTGCTGGTCCCTGCAAAGTTGAGAGTGGTATAAGATAATGAGATGCTGTTCTTTCGGACACCTCAAGAGTTATGGTCCTGGCTGTTAGCACAAGACAGCTACCAGATTGCCATCCAAATGGCAACAGAAGAGCCCTGGAAGACTCAACAGAGCCGGAGGTACTCCAACAGAAATGCTTGTGGCAGACAATTGAGGGCACAGGTGGCGCAAGGCAGATCACCCATTAGAATTAAGGTTAACGATGACTTGCTCGAGACGAGCAATCTCTGTAATTTATGGAGCTCTAACTTGGGATCTTTCTGACTACTGCTTCCAGACTCTTGGAGAGCGGTGGCAAGACAGATTGTCTATAGAACTGTCAGACACTATGTGATTGAAATGTTTGGGGTCTGTCAAATCGATTACATGGAACGCTCGGCTCTGCTTTACCCATTCAATTATCTACATCACACATACCTTTCCCCAGACAGAATAAGTCAAATGTACCCAGGTGTGAACACGCACTATCCCAGACGACAACAGATAGGAGCGGACTTTCTTCATATGGTGTGGGAATGCCCGGTGGTCTTAAAATACTGGCAATCAATGTCCTCTTGTATCTCAGATATTAGGAATTTCATTCTGCCCTGCGAACTCACCACTGCCTCCTGCACATGGGGTGGTGACGAAAATGACAAAACAATTGTTAAGCTTCCAGGGCTACTCGCGAAATGTCAAATTGCCATGTCTGGGAAAACAGTGACTGCCCCCTCACTCATGGCAAGGCAGAATTACTTTATAGGCTGGGTCGCAGCTGAATAATCGATTAGAGCTGATGCACGAGCTAGAGATGAGAGGTGTAACCTTATGGAACAGTGGGATGACTACATGACTGAATTGAAGGACCGATTAGACTGGGATGACTGATTCTCGGCTGCGCAGTTAGGAGGCCTGTGCCTGCAGTTGCTTTCATGATGCGACCCATGACATGTGAGATTGTGATTTACAAAGGGGGAGAGGGTGATGTGAAAGGGGAGGTACTCTCGGCTTTAGAATTGCTGAAATGGTTGATTCTCTGCCTGCACATTATGGTTCCCCGTATCGTCATCCAAAATGTGGGAGGAAACATTGCTCCATACTCTTATACATGCTGATGCTCCTGATATGCACCTCTGACTGCTATCTCAGTTCACAAACAAAAATCTGATGTATCTTTAATGTGATTCTACCTTTTGATGTTTACAGCTGAAATACATTGAACACAGGCTCTTGTTTGCTGTAAAACCATTAAAAAATAAAAACAACAATTGTGGCATTCCACTGAGGTCAATATGGGCTCCATTATTCTTCCTCATTTACATTCTTCCATTTGGACTGTCAATCCATTGTTTTGTCTCCCTGTATGCTGATGATACTCAAATAGTACTCAAAACATCGATTGGCATGGATGCCATTGCAGGCAATTTGTTTTCTTTACCACAAAAGGCTGTGTACTACTGAACCATAGTGCGGATAAGAATGAGATATTAGCCCTATTCACAGAATATAAGTTGTCACTATGGGGCCAATTATGATGGCGGTGAAACCACGACTGGCAGGCTGCCGGTGGCGGTTTAACCGCCATCACCAATCACTTTTCGGCCGACCGTATTATGATGGCGGGCGGTGGGCTGCCGGACTAAAAGTCCACCCGCCAAGAGTCTGCCACAGGCAATCGTTCCTATTGCCTGGGGGCCCCAGCCAGCATACTTAAAATGGTGGTGGTGCCTAGCAGGCTCCGTCCGCCAAATTACGATGCAGCTGAAAGCCAGCCTTTCCATGGCGGTGAACCGCCATGGAAAGGCTGGAGGGGATTAGATTTGGGGGTCTGTTGCAGCCCACCCCTTGTGTTGAGGGGAGGTATTTGTGCACTGGGCCCATGATACCCCAATACATTTCCCTGCACCAGGTGGCAGGCACTGTGTAGTGCAGGGAAACTCACTGACATGGTTGTTTAGAGGTGCAGCGGGTGCTGCAGCCAGCATCACCCACCACAATGTTAAAAGGGCCAGATGCGACTGCCATGGTGGCGGTCGCACCGAGTTCAGGGGTGCGGGACCACTGCCTTACAAGAGGGTGGTCCCAGTCCCCGCATCGATGGCGGGTGGACTCAAGTCCGCCCACCATTGTAATCAGCCCCTATATTTTTAAGCCTTTATACTTAGGGGTCTGTCCATAACAAGTCTCTCAAATGAAGAAAAGTAAAGTTGGAATTAAAATTAAATCCAACTTACCAGATCAGCGTGGTAATCAGGGCCTACTTTTTCAATCTTCATACACATAAAAGAATTTCATGTCTATTCTCATACATGAATAAAGTGGCAACCAAAAATCCTTATATCACCACAAACATTGACTAGTGGTATGCTTTATAGCTGGGCTTGCCATTACATGCAATTTCAAGACTCTTGTTAATGCAAAAGCGTGCCTTAAGGATGATTATGGGACTGTGTAGAAGTGTTCCCGCTTCTACTGCTCTAAGAACTCTTCGTTGGCATCCGGGTTAAACAGAAGATTGTACAGTACTATATACATTGGGCAGGCTACACCCATATTTCATCATTTTCAGTGGTATCCACAGGTGTGCAGACAGAATATCGAGTTTAAAATATTGAGTTGCACAAATAGTGAGTAAGAAATATCGTGGTTCAGAAATATTGACAGCAAGAATATCGTGTTCAAGAATATTGACTTTAGGTAAGTAATATCGATTTTAAAAATATCAAAGTGTTTAATATCGTTTGCAAAAATATAGTTGTTAAAAAAGATAGATTTTTGAATTAATGTCATGTATTTTAGTATATATTTTAAATGTATATGATGTAGGTTTTTTTGCATAAGAATTGTTTGTATTTTTAATGTATGTGTTAAATTTTTAGTAGTTATAAAAAAAAATCTTTTAATTTTGCGTTTTTAGGTTTCAGTTGTGGGTTTATAGGGGAATAGGGTGGGATGTAATTAATTATATTAAACAAATTGATACATTTTTAATTATTAATTTTTGTTTAATTGAGATGTTATAGTGGTAAATGTGTAAAGTAATGTATTACTAATTAAGTAATAATTGGTTGTTAATAATAATTATTTAATTGGTAATTAATTATGGTAATTGTGTAATTACTTTTAGGTGTGTGTTTTGGTGTTTATAGGTGTAAAGGGTGGGAAGTAATTTAATTTTAATTGATGAATTATTAATTGTTTTCTTTAATAATTGTAATGAATTAATTGGTAATTAATTATGGTAATTGTGTAATATAACTTTAGGTGTATTTTTGGTGTTTATAGGTGTAAAGGGTGGGAAGTAATCTATTTTTAATTGATGAATTAATAGTTTGTTAATGAATTCTAATGAAATAATTAATAATTAATTATGGTAATTGTGTAATTAATTGTAGGTGTGTGTTTCGGGAGTTATAGTGTTAAAGGGTGTTAAGTACTTTAATTATTCTTTATTACTAATGATATATTAATTGATATTAGTTAAAATAATAAAAAATTTAATATGGCAATTGTGTAATTACTTTTCTGTGTGTGTTGTGCTGTATATGGGGTAAAGGGGGAAAGCAATTTGTGTTTAATTATTTAATATAAAGTTGTTAATTATTTGATGTTTATTTAAGGTAATTGTTTACTTTTTGTGTGTTTTTTTACTTTTAAAGGGGCAAAGGGTGGATATTAAATGCATTTTAATTGCTTTATATTTTTGTTGTTTATAGTAGCTTTTAGTTTAAAATACATTTTAATTGTCTTTTAATATTTTATAGTTTAATTTAGGTTTGTATTGTGGACATTATAGTGTTAAAGTGTGTTTTGTTAATTAATGTTTATTAGTTCTTTTTTACTAATAATATTTTTTAATTGATTTTTAAATATGTTAAATATGGAAGTATTTTTTTTAAATGTTGAAGTGTGTTGTTATTGGTGTGATGTTATAGGGCAAGAAATAAAATAAATACATTAATTTATTCAGTAATGTTATGTTTTTTAAATATTTTTTAGTTCAAAATAATGTTTCTAAATGTATTTAATATTTTATTTTATATAATATTTGTAGGTATTTAATATTATAATATGTTTTCTATTTATATATGTAATATATTTGATTTTTTAAATATTATTCATTTATTTTGATTAAAAAAATATTTTTTATGTATATATATATATACATATACATTGCGGACAGCGTTTAATCCTTCTTCGAGGAAAATAACAGCACAGGACACCACTGGATGCTTAAGTTGATTTATTTAAGGCAAATAAATGTGAGCTGCCAACCGACGCGTTTCGCCAGCTACGGCTTGGTCACGGTGAAGCTACAAACGTGAAAGCAGGACTTCAGCCAGGACAATCCTAACTTTTCAATGGCAGACATCTTAGGCTAGTCAAAGCCAAAGTTCGTGTGATTACAATAAATCAAAAAAGAAAAAGCATTCTTCCGTTCTCGAAAAACACTTAAAATTCTATCTATAAATATACAAGATATATACAGTATATCCTTAGCGCAATTTCAATTTTTGCGATCAAAATTGGAAATGCTTAATTTGCATAAAATCAGTCTAACGTATTGATTGTTGACACAGGCGAGTCAAAATGTCTTATATCGTAGGTGTTGGTTTCAATTCTTTTAGTTCTTCTAAATCCCGCTCAAGTGGGCTTATGTCATTGATTATGATATTTTAGTCCAGGTGGACCAGATAGTCCCAAAATACCAACTCTCTCTTGATACACCTACATGTTTTTCGATGCGTGCAAATTATCATCCCCTGTGCTATTGACATCCTATTTTCAAAAGAATAAACAAACCGATAAAGAGAAAAAATGTGTGTTAAGTGAAAATAAAAACGTATTCATACGTACATATAAAAACAAATACCAATATTTTCTAAGTTACAAAAAAGATTTGCAAACAATATCCTTCTACTCCAGTTGCACAAATATCACACCAGGTGAATAGCTAACTCCTCATTTGAATTCATGCCCACAGGCTGTAAAGTCTCAAAGTCTATGATATACTTAGACTACAGTATTCTCAATTGATGTAATCTGTCCCCTCCTATTGCAGCCTGTGCTACGGCATCTAGAACTACATAGGCCAGTAAGTTGTCATTTTGACCATGCTGGATTTTAAAATGACGAGCAACTGGATACAGTTCATTATTGTTCCATATTGCTCTTTTGCGTTCCAGTACTCTCATTTTTGCTCGGTGTATGGTACTTCCTATATAGTACTTATGGCAAGGACATATGAGGCAATAAACACAATACTCAGTGTTACAATCAAAGGGCCCTTTGATAGTACACAGTCTGCTACTATTTGGTACTTTTATATTGACACAGTTTTTACTTCCTTTGCAGGCTTTGCACTTCATACAGCACTCAAATCCTCCGACATTTTTCTTTTTTACCATTCCAGATGCCACAGCATCTTTTAGGGACTTTCCTTTCCTAAAGGTAATCTGCAGAGTATCATTTAAGCATTTATTTAGCAGCCCATCTGTTTTTAAAATGGGCCAATTCTGAGTTAGTATCTTACGAATTTTATATGCTTGGCTGGAATATGTGGTTATGTGGTTATGAACCTAATTGTACCTTCACTGCTCTCCAGATCCTTTTGTTTTGGTGTAAGTAAATCTGACTTTTCGAGTGTGTCAACCTTCATTATTGCTTTGTCTATTGTCTTTTTAGTGTACCCTCTACAAGCAAATCTACTACACATTTCTGATTTCTCTTTCTCGAATTCTTCATGGGTACCACTATTTCTTTTAGCTGATGTAGTATTACAAGCACGCAACTGCCCATACCAACTAACGCCTTGGGGAAGGCGCACGCAGGCTCGAGTGCTACCCGCTTTTTGGACAACCCCACGGAGCGGAATATATATATATATATATTCACAGAAAAAACCATAGGTTATAGTGGATATATAGTTAGGAATTTGCATTTACAAAACCTTGAAAATTCAATGAAAAAACCATAGGTTATAGGCCATATATAGTTAGGAATTCGCATTTACAAAACCTTATTTTACTCGCATAAAACCATTGAAATTCCATATATAGTTAGAAGCGCTAACTATATATCGCGCACCCGCAATCCACTGCTGATGATGTCACATATTACATCATTCATGACATGGTCAGTGACATCACTGATGACATCACTGATGACATCATCCAGTGACTGTGTGTTTCTGTAAAGTTTAAATATGTTTTACATATTGAAGAATGAGTGGATGTATAAGTGTCTGGATGAAGGATTTAGTAGGTGCATGACTGACTGTATGAGTGAGTGATTAAATGTGTCTCACTGAGTGCATGGGTTAGTCTTAATTTGTGCATCAGTATGTTTGTTGTTGTGTAAGCTGCTGCATGTGTTGATCAGTAGCTATAAGAGTGGCCATATGGGTTATTGATTGGTTGCCCAAGTATTTGAATGGGAGGCTGAGTGTGTGTGTGGGTGGCTGGGAGGTGCGTGACTCTGTGCATAGATGTGTAAGCAGTTGATTCACTAGGAGTATGAGTTCAAGAGTGCATGTGGAAACAGCTATATGGGCGGTTGACTGTGCATGGGTGTGTTGGTGAGTGAATGGATTTCTCATTGCTACATGTGCAAGTAAGTACGTATGTAAAACACAATACATGTGAGAGTTGAGATATATAAATAACTGAACATAAGAGCCAGTGAATGTGTGAGTGGCTGTATCGATCACTGTGAGCTTGTATCAGGGATTATATAAGAGAATAAATATGTGTTATTATATGTTTGAATAAGTAAGATGTGTATAACTTTATAGTTGAGGAAATGGAGGTGTGATTGATTCTTTGCATGACTGACTAGGTGTGTGAGTAACTCCATGGATGAGTGACAGTCTGTGAGTGTCTGTTTATACTGAGTGTATGTAAGGTTATATTAGAGTCTGAAGAGGTTCATTGTATTATCACATGAGTGATGTGATCAGTGATGACAAATGAGATGTCATCAGTGATGTCATTTGAGTTGTCATCAGTGATGTCATCAGTGATGTCATTTGAGATGTCATCAGTGATGTCATTTGAGTTGTCATCAGTGATGTCATTTGAGATGTCATCAGTGATGTCATCAGTGATGTCACTGACCATGTCATGAATGATGTAATATGTGACATCATCAGCAGTGGATTGCGGGTGCGCGATATATAGTTAGCGCTTCTAACTATATATGGAATTTCAATGGTTTTATGCGAGTAAAATAAGGTTTTGTAAATGCGAATTTCTAACTATATATGGCCTATAACCTATGGTTTTTTCATTGAATTTTCAAGGTTTTGTAAATGCAAATTCCTAACTATATATCCACTATAACCTATGGTTTTTTCTGTGAATTTCATTGGTTTTTTAATAGCAAATATGAAAAGCTTTAAAATGTCAAGTACGTGATAGATAAAAACATTTTCGTATTTATGCACGCTGATGTGCTTTGAACGCTGCACCCCCCCCCCTCCCCTCTTTTGCCTTAGTAGTACTCTCTCTTTGCAGATACTGAAGGGTAGTTAACGCAGGCCTTTACCCCCGTTGTAATCCGTCGTGCCTCCTTGTCTCTCCATTTGATTGATTGTTGTCCAAGCATTTACTGTTTTAGAATTGGTTCTCTTTGGATCATTCTCTATTTACAAACAAGCACAAAGTCGCAATACTCTGTTTAGTCTTTGCAGATAGTGAAAAATCGTGTAAAAAAATAAAAGTAATCGAGCAAAATCAGTAGGCCACTAATTGGATCTCTTTTTGACCTCGCTAAAATAGAAATATTAGGAACAACCCTTCATGAGAAATACGAAAATAGTGAGATGAACTGAGCTCCACACCATGAGGGCTGCAAGACAGCTCGGCTCCATCACCCATCCCGCACAAAATAACGACAAACCCTATGCAAATATTAAAAATATAGACAACACACCAGCAAAGAAACAGGGTAAAACATTTTATTAAAAAACTATTTACATAACGTTGGTTTATAAGATGATGTCAGTAGTGGACCGATGTGTGAATAGATCGAAAACAGCACAAGGCTCCAAGATCCGGATGGCAAGCTCCTGGATGTTGGGTGCCATAGTTTAGAGTTCTGAATTTCAGCCTTTTTCAATGCCTGTGCTTTGTTGAATCAAAATGGCGGCTTGACACAAAGCTGACTCAAGCGTTGTTACTGATGCTATGCAGACCAAAACTGGTTTTCAGTTTGTACATTTTTCTAGATTTTTCAATCCAAGTTTGGTTGACTTTGTAGAACGATGGCTTCAGATTTTCAACATACGGTGTGGTGGCGCTGACTGGGAGGGGGCGCTTCGCTCCTGCCCCCTCCCCAAGTAAGATTTTCATACGTGAAAGTACGTTAATGGTTTTGGTCCCTGAGATGCTTCGATGTCACTACCATTCTCAAATAGCATAAGTTCTGGATGTTGGGTGCCATAGTTAAGAGTTCTGAGCAGTGCTTGTAACACTGTCTGAAGCTTATTTCCACCTACTGCAGCTTCACTATTCTCAAAGTAAGTGAGTGTCGTTTGTGGACCTGACTGCATTAGAAAACAATGTGATATGTTACCTTCCTAAACAGCTTGACGGAGGCCCCTGAGGGGCGGTGTGATGGCCATGGACTCGGAGAAGACGCTTGGCTCCGACACCCTCCCCAAGTCTTATAGCACTGGTGTAGCCTGAGATCGCCCCCGACATAGGCGGCCGGCTCCCGGGGTCCGGCGGAACTTTTTGCCTTTTGATGACTCTTCAATTCTGGACCTTGTCCCACAATCCGTTTGACCTGAAGACAAGCTGTAGTGGGGCACCCCTTTATCGTTTTAGTTGCCATTCCGCCCGCTTTTGCTACACTGTGCCTCTTCCGCCATTCAGCTGTTTACCGCCCGCTCTTGCGACTACAGCGTCTCGCTCACCATGTAGTTGAGATGCGCCCGCTCTTGCGGTGCAGCGATAGGCGGCTGCCACAGGACTCTCAAAATGGCGGCCGGCTCTTCGGTTTTGGGCCTGGTCCACTAAAATGGCCCTGGGACACCTTGGAACTCGGACGCTTGTCTGCTAGGGCTTGGGTCCCATTCTCGAAAAGCGTCCCCTCAGCCGTGAAGATTCTACAAAAGTCTTGGGGGCCTCCGACTCCCGCAGGCTTCTGGTGGGGAGCGGCTGCCATGATTGCTCGTGGAATGGCCACGACGGAGCTACGAGATGGTAGTGGTCTCATGCTGACGCCAGCTTTAGTCTGAAACATCCAGAAACACTGTAGACTACCAATTCGATCAGTTCCGGTAGCGCCCCAACATGACCCGGAAGAGAAGAACTTGCCCTCCCCTCTTTGACTGATGGTTCTTGTTGCCTGTCCCCTCTGTTGTCATTTTACAGAACTTTTTGGACTGCTGAAAGGGGTTGTGTTCTGAACGCTGGTTGGTGGAGACATTTAGACTATATTCTTGACCTACGTTGTCGCGTAATGCGTTTTATGACACGCCGCGTTAGCGCACCCGGAAGTGATCCGAGGCGCGGCGCGCAGCGCGTAACGTAAGCATAACAGGTCATGTGACTTGTTAATAAAACTTTTCATTGGTTCATTTTACTTTTGTTAATTTAATGATGAAAAGCTTGGTCATATGACCTAAAAATTACGCTTTTTATTATTTTCGAACAATATTTTTTTTTCAAACATATGTTATAATATTCCAGGCTAATGTACTTTCCCGGAAAATTTACAACTGTCTTGCAAGTAAAATATATTCCTTTTTCGAGAAAAAGGGCGTTTCTTCCTTCCATGACGGAGCCGTTGAGTAAAAGAGATTCGGCCTGCTGTCTTAGTCGCCGATACGCCTGATTATCAGATTCTTATCGATCACTTTATGTTGCAGACATGAAAAACACAACTGCCCTTGACCATTTATCTTTACTGCGTTCCTACATATTATACCTTTTATCCGTCATGTAATTGGACTGCTTTATTTCACTTGCCTTTTACTGATTCGAAAACAGTCACTAAAAGTAAAAACTTTACAAATGAAAATACTACTACCGTGTTTTGTTTTAAAAACCTTTATTGTGAAAATGTCAGTATACAAATACGGGCCTATAACCACGTGGGCCGGCCACGGAGCAAACTGAAATCGTATATGATGAGGAGACATTTACACTGTAGAAGAACGTAACGAGCGGGCCATTAGGTGACAAGAACAAAGATGTCTAACAGTTGCGGAATCGGTGGACGTACATTTTGTAATTAAAATACGACAGGGCCACTTACAATAACATTTTCTAGATATACATTTGCGGGCAAGGAGTTACGAGTCCCATTTATACCGGCGCCATTTTGGGCGAGGCCAGGCAGGTCCAAGATATAGTCAAAATGTCTCCACCAACCATCGGCCAGACCAGAACCCCTTTCGGCCCTTTATGCTACAAGATGGTGTCTTCCATTCAGAAAATATTGGTGGCAGCATTTTGAAAGGAAACAGAAACAGCCGTTCTCCTAGTGAGTTTCACATTGTTACATTTAGGAAGAATGTTGAAGAGTAGTATGTGGAAAATCTGAAGCCATTTTTCTACAAACTCTCAATCAGACTTGGATGGAAAAAAAAAACCTGAAGAATGTACAAACTGAAAACCAATTTTTGTCTGTATAGCACCAACAGTAACGCTTGAGTCAGCTTTGTGTCAAGCCGCCATTTTCATTCAATCAATAGCGTCCCCCTGCACACATTCAGGGACCTGGTCGTGTCTTCAGATGAAACGCATTGTAGGAAAAGAAGCAGAAAGGAAAAGGAAAAAAGTTCCGCCGGACCTAGTGAAGCTGCAGCAGGTGCAAATAAGCTTCAGACAGTCTTACAAGCACTGCTCAGAACTCTCAACTGAGGCACTCAACATCCAGGACTTGCCATTCGGATCTTGGCGCCTTGTATTTTTGTTTTGTTTTTGATGGAGGGGAAACAACAAAAAACAGGCATTGAAAAAGGCTCAACAGTGCAGGGCGCCTTGTGCTGGTTCCGACCTATTTACACATCGGTCCACTACTGACATCACCTCATAAACCAACGGGGCACCCCACGCCGACTTTCGGCGCAGCATTGTAGGATGGCCACACCAGTGCGGCAATTTGCTGGACACCACCTCGGTGCCATCCAGATCTCGGCGCGTTCATTCAATCAATAGCGTCCCCCTGCACACATTCAGGGACCTGGTCGTGTCTTCAGATGAAACGCATTGTAGGAAAAGAAGCAGAAAGGAAAAGGCAAAAAGTTCCGCCGGACCTAGTGAAGCTGCAGCAGGTGCAAATAAGCTTCAGACAGTCTTACAAGCACTGCTCAGAAATCTCAACTGAGGCACTCAACATCCAGGACTTGCCATTCGGATCTTGGTGCCTTGTGCTGGTTCCGACCTATTCACACATCGGTCCACTACTGACATCACCTCATAAGCCAACGGGGCACCCCACGCCGACTTTCGGCGCAGCATTGTAGGATGGCCACACCAGTGCAGCAACTTGCTGGACACAACATCGGGGCCATCCGGATCTCGGCGCGTTCGAGTCACTGTACCGCAACAGTGACCGCAATTCAGCTGGACACGCCGTCTTTCGGCGCAGCATTGTAGGATGGCCACACCAGTGCGGCAATTTGCTGGACACCACCTCGGTGCCATCCGGATCTCGGCGCGTTCGAGTCACTGTACCGCAACAGTGACCGCAATTCAGCTGGACACGCCGTCTTTCGGCGCAGCATTGTAGGATGGCCACACCAGTGCGGCAATTAGCTGGACACCACCTCGGTGCCATCCGGATCTCGGCGCGTTCGAGTCACTGTACCGCAACAGTGACCGCAACTCAGCTGGACACGCCGTCTTTCGGCGCAGCATTGTAGGATGGCCACACCAGTGCGGCAATTTGCTGGACACCACCTCGGTACCATCCGGATCTCGGCCCGTTGTGCTGCCTTCGGCCTATTCGCACATCGGTCCGCTACTGACGCCGCCTCACGTGCCAACGGATTTTCTACGCTTTTTGTAGCCCTATGCCGCATAACAGGTCATGTGACTTGTTTATAAAACTTTTCATTGGTTCATTTTACTTTTGGTTTCCTAAAGATGGAAGGCTTGGTCATATGACCTAAAAATAACACTTTTCATTGGTTTAGAACATTTTTTTTTCCCAAACGATGAAAGCCCCACCTTGTTTCTGGATCATTCAGACTGAAGCTGGCGTCAGCATGAGAGCACCACCATCTCGTGGCTCCGTCGTGGTCATTCCGCGAGCAATCATGGCAGCCGCTCCCCACCGGAAGCCTGCGGGAGTCGGGGGCCCCCCAAGACTTTTATACAATCTTCACGGCTGAGGGGACGCTTTTCGTGAATGGAGCCCAAGCCCTAGCAGGCAAGCGTCCGAGTTCCAAAGTGTCCCAGGGCCATTTCAGTGGACCAGGCCTAAAACCGAGGAGCTGTCCGCCATTTTAAGAGCCATGTGGCAGCCGCCTATCGCTGCACTGCAAGAGTGGGAGCAACTCAACAACATGGTGAGCGAGACGCTGTGGCCGCAAGAGCGAGCGCAACTCAGCTAGATGGCCGCCACCTGGGGAGGCCCGTTCACGCCGGCTCCCCCACGCCCCCCCCCCCCCGGGCCGTCGCACACCAATTTTCGGAGCAGCATTGTAGGATACCAAAACCAGTGCGGCAGTTTACTGGACATCACCTGGGTGCCTGTCGTACATGTTGTGTCAGCCATGTGACACTGGACACA
This sequence comes from Lissotriton vulgaris, assembly GCF_964263255.1. Classification (NCBI taxonomy): domain Eukaryota; kingdom Metazoa; phylum Chordata; class Amphibia; order Caudata; family Salamandridae; genus Lissotriton; species Lissotriton vulgaris. The sequence continues at coordinate 720,475,365 of NC_141689.1, read as the reverse complement.
GACCGCTACTGACGAGGCCTCCCCCCGCACCACCCGGGACGCCCCACGCTGTTTTTCTGTGCTGCATTGTAGGATCCCTAAACCAGTGCGGCACCCAGGCGACATCACCTGGGTGCCGTCCAGAACTCTGCACGTTGTGCTGCCTTGGGACTATTCGCACAACAGACCGCTACTGACGAGGCCTCCCCCCGCCCCACCCGGGACGCCCCACGCCAATTTTCGGAGCAGCATTGTAGGATCCCTAAACCAGTGCGGCACCCAGGCGACATCACCTGGGTGCCGTCCAGAACTCTGCACGTTGTGCTGCCTTGGGACTATTCGCACAAAAGACAGCTTCTAACCATTGTTGCTTTTTGTGTTGAGAAATGTTTAAATGTTTTTAGTTTTTGTTCCGTTCGTTAAAGTTAGTAGTTAATAAAGTTTTATAACCTTACTTTCTTGGAGTGTTATCTATTTTTTTTTAAAACGGGTGAATGGGGCCTTGAATCGGGTTATTGTCATGTGTGGGCTTTGGAAGTGTGCTGCTGCAGGATCGGACATTTCAAACTGAAATGCACGTTCTTTTTCTTACCTTTCCGAAGCATGGAGCGCAATAGCAGGCAGAGAAAGGGTGATGCACGTGTTGAACACTACCTGACCTGGCAAGTTGCTGGCAGTGCCCCCCCGCCCGCTCCTGAAAGAGGGCACACACACACCGCCGCCCCGAGTACTTCACAAATCTTTAAAAGACCATGCGCTTGTTCATGAGGCTTAAATGGTTTATCACCTCTTCTAGAACCCCTGCATCGACCCTCTGACGTTTCATGGAAAAATTACCATGTAACACAATACCAAGCCCTGTCAGCTGAAACCCCCAAGGAATCGTGGGGCATATTATCAAGGGGGTTTATCTCCGCTTTTTTGGCTTTAAAAGCCATGAAAGCGGAGATAAAATTATTTCCCTATTACCAAGCTGTCGCTAACACCAGTTAGTGACAGCTAAAAGGAGATAGCGACCATCTTGGGCCCCGCTTTGCATGTCAGTGATACTTATCACTAATGACATGCAAAGTGGCGTGCCAAGATGTTAGCGACTGGAAACAGTCCCTAACATCGCTACCTTCTATTACCAACTTTTGGAGATATTCGCGCTAAGCGCGAATATCTCCAAAATCTAACACCTGCCCTGAGCAGTTCTTAGCCATGTTATCCAATGGGAGGTGGATAACATGGCTAAGAGCATTAGGTCGATAATACATGAATATCGCTGACTTTTCTGCGATAATAGCAAGGTTTATCTGCGATAAAAATCGCCGATGTGCGGCGATAATTTTTGTCTCTAAACAAGTTAGAGACAAAAATTATCGCTAGTTGTTCGTAATATGCCCCCGGGTTTTTGCTTGCAGAAATCGGGAGGCGGGAGACTAGCACTGAAATCAGTAGTCACACGCCTGAATCAGGAGGATTGGCATGTCTGAATTCTCTACAGCTGGGGCCATAAACTACATCCGCAGGGTTAGGTGATAGCCTGGGACCAGCCTGGCATCTAAAATGGCTGCCGTGCACGACAAAATTGTGGCATTCGAAAAAAGGCAAGATGGCGCAGCCGCTGGAAGAGATGTATCAACATATATCAGCCTCCTCAGCCACCCTCAGGAAACATAGGGGATTAGGATACGTCTCCCGCACCCCCTTATACCTAGTACTTTAATTAACGAAGCACAAAATGGCGAATTCCCGTTTCGCTACCAGTTTGCGGCCCAGTTCGCGGCCCGTGAAGCGCTTCTACCGTGAAAAATCATTTTTTTTTTTTTTTCCCCACGGGACCCTTTAATAACCCCAACAACATTCCTAGGGGGTCAAGAGGGGGATACCTTGCCCCCTTTCATTAAATTCCCCCTTAGTTTTTCACCTTTTCTTCTCTCTCGATCCTACCGAGAGACAAGATGGCGGCCGCTCCGGACTGTCACGCAGCAAAAAAAAAAAAAAAGCTCACGCACAGCCGCTGGAAGAGATGTATCAACATATATCAGCCTCCTCAGCCACCCTCAGGAAACATAGGGGATTAGGATACGTCTCCCGCACCCACTTATAACTAGTAATTTAATTAACGAAGCACAAAATGGCGAATTCCCGTTTCGCTACCAGTTCGCGGCCGCGCTTCTACCGTGAAAAATCATTTTTTTTTTATTTTCCCCACGGGACCCTTTAATAACCCCAACAACATTCCTAGGGGGTCAAGAGGGGGATACCTTGCCCCCTTTCATTAAATTCCCCTTCGTTTTCCACCTCTTCTTCTCTCTCGATCCTACCGAGAGACAAGATGGCGTCCGCTCCGGACTGTTTAGAATGTTGACAGACACCGGAGAGCCAATTAGCTTTCTGCGCGCAAAGTTCCGATAAGCGAAAAGTAAGCGGACCGGATCGCTGCCCAGAGCGCTGTTACAGATATATATCTTGGTTTGAACGTTAATTTCTCAAAAACTACTGGAGCACATATATTGAGACCTAGCAAAGGCACATCGGGCTAACAGTCCCTACAATTTTGCCAAGTTTCGTGCAAATCCATTCAGCCGTTCGAGCTAAAAGTGAGTCCAACCGCCCTATGGAAAACTCAATGCAAAAAACGCGTTTTGGGACCCCCCTTTTTTCTCAGCCCCCCCTTGACGAAACCCCACCAAATTTTCAGGGGCTGCTCAGAAACAAAATGTTCCATTTTCCTGAAAATTTCAGCCGATTCCGTCCACAAACGCCAAAGTTATTAGACATAGAATTTTCAAAAGTCCCATAGAGAAAAAATTCTAACTATATATACCTACTGGCGATAGCCAGTAGGTAATATATATATATATATATATATATATATATATATATATATATTACCTACTGGCGGTCGCCAGTAGGTAGTTATAGTTAGGATTTTTTTCAATGTTAAATCTCAAAATTCTATTTGGGATAACTTTGGCACCGGTTGACGAATCTGACTGAAAATTTCCTCAAAATGGCCTTGCGGCGTTCCGGTCCTTCCCTAAAAGTTTGGGGGGGATTTGTCAAGCGGGGGCCGAGATAAAAGGGGGGGTCCCAAAACGCGTTTTCCCCATGTTAATTTTCATAGGGCGGTCAATTTCACTTTTAGCCCGAACGGCTGAATGGATTTCCACCAAATCTGGCAAAATTGTAGGGACTGGTAGCCCGATGTGCCTTTGCTATGTCTCAAGATATGTGCTCCAGTGGATTTTGAGTAATTTAGGTTCAAAAAAATATATATATCTATAGGCGCGCCCCGGTATGCGCACCGGGGAGCGCACCGGGCGCGCCACGCGACTTGCGCGCAGAAAGCTGATTGGCTCTCGGGTGTCTGTAAACATTCGAAACAGTCCGGAGCAGCCGTCATCTTGTGTCTCGGTAAAATCGAGACACAAGAGGTGGCAAAAACAAAGGGGGGAATTGACCATAAGGGGGCAGGGTAGACCCCCCCTGACCCCCTAGGTTTGATGTGGGGGCCATAGGTTTTTTAAATGCTAATTCCTAACTATAACTGGTGTGAAACCTATGGTTTTTTCAGTGAATATATATATATATATATATATATATATATATATATATATATAAACCCAATACAGGCATGTAGTATTGCATGTTAACAGATGGAATGGTTTTAAAAGGCAGTTTTGAATTTTATCTATCCTGTTTTTACCTATGATTAAATAGGCGATACATTTCCTTACATTATTCGTTTTTTAAAATGTAAAACAACTAGGTACTAAGATTGACTTTTATGTCTATGATGACGATTGCCGTGGGAATGTGCACTGCCACTTTAAATAGGTTGACATCACTACATCACTCCATAGCGTGTCATGTGATCAAGGGCCAAGGAGGCTCGAAACGCGTCATGGCGGAGGTGCGGGTATTTTGCACAATAAAAGAATAGCACTCTGAAGATTTGGGTCCACTGTCATCCTTTTATGGCTCAAGGTATCGACTTTCTGCTCCATATATATATATATTTTTTTTTTTACTGTTGGAGTGTGAATAGTAATTGTTCCTACTGTTGCACCCACTGGGGTGGGAATAGTAATTTTTACCCCTCCGCTATCCAACACTTTCTTTACTGTTGCACTCACTGGAGTGGGAATAGTAAATGTTACCTCTCCGCTAGCCAACACTTACCCTACTGTTGCACTCATTGGAGATGTGAATAGTACATTTTACCCCTCCGCTATCCAAAACTTTCCCTACTGTTGCACTCACTGGAGTTGGAATAGTAATTTTTACCCCTTTGCTATCCACCACTTTCCCTACTGTTGCACTCACTGGAGTGAGAATCGTAATTTTTACCCTTCCGCTATTTATTTATTGATTTATTTTTTAAACTTATAAAGCGCAAACAAATACCACGAATGGTGTTTCGGCGCTGAGTTTCCCCACTGTTGCACTCAGTGGAGTGGGAATAGCAAATTTTCCACTTTCCACTATCCAACACTTATCCTACTGTTGCACTCAGTGGAGTGGGAATAGTAGTTTTTGCCCCTCCGCCAGCCAACACTTTCCCTACTGTTGCACTCACTGGAGTGGAAATAGTAAATTTTACCCCTCCGCTATCAAACACTTACCCTACTGTTACACTCACTGTAGTCGGAATTGTACACTTTACCCCTTCGCTCTCCAACACATTCTCTACTGTTGCACTCACTGAAATGGGAACAATAATTTTTACCCTTCTGCTATCCAACAGATTCCCTACTGTTGCACTTAGTGGAGTGGGAATAGTAAATGTTACCACTCTGCTATCCAACACTTATCCTACTGTGGCACTCAGTGGAGTAGAAATAGTAGTTTTTGCCCCTCCTCTATCCAACAATATCCTTACTGTTGCTCTCACTGGAGTGGGAATAGTATTTTTGTATCCCTCAGCTATCCAACACTTTCCCTTATTGTTGCACTCACTGGAGTTGGAATAGTAATTTTTACCCCTTCGCTATCCAGCACTTTCCCTGCTGTTGCATTTCCCTACTGTTACACTGACTGAATTGTGAAATTTAAGTTTAAATAGTTTTTAATAGTTTCATGTTTTCATTTATTACAGAATTTTGTTTTTTTATGTTTTAAATCATTGATATGTATAAATAATTATTTGTTATATGTATTTTATTGTTAAAATTCAATTTATTATTTAATATACGTAATATATTATTTTATTTTAAATTGATATAAAAGTCAATATTTTATGTATCCATATTTTTGACATCAATATTTTTTAGTCAATATTTTTGTACTTACCTGTTTAAGTATAGGAGTCAATATTTTTGTTGGCTATATTTTTTCATTTTTTTTTATTTTTTTTTAAACATTTTTGAAAACCTTTATTGCGCATGTTACAGAAAAACAAATACGGGCCTACAACCATCCGGCCGGCCACAGTACTTTTGAGCACAAGTGCTAGCAATACAGTTCCCCAACGGCATCAGGTGATATAGCAACAATTAATAACAGTTACGCTGGAAAAGACATATCGCCAGGGAGAAGGAGCAGTAAAGGTTAAATTTTAAAGTTTTTTCCGGTTAAATAAAAGTCAATGAAGGATAGGTGTAAAGGAGATCCGAGTCCATACATTAGTTCCACATGAGTAGGCAGCAGGAAAAATAGCAGCAATTACGTGAAGCACCCCATCAGAGTGGCAATACAGTAGAAAAACAAAGCGGACAACAGGAACCACGCTCGTGCCACTCCCAGCGCCACCCACTCCCAACCATCCTCTATCACAGACCCAGAAAGGAAAACAGTATGAGAAAGCGCAGGAAAGTGAGAGAAAAGGCCCATAGAAACTAAATAAGGAAAATAAAATCTACCCCCCCACCCTACACCAATGCGGAGGCTACGGCCTACCCCCCCCGACAATGTGCCTGTCACCCCATAAAGAACCCGAAATGTAGTTCAAGTAAAGGAAGAGAAGAAAGGAAAAAGGAAGAAAAATAATAAAAATATTACTTTGAAATATAGAGAGTGAGAATAGGCCATTCTAATCTGCGACTCTCAAAAACTACAAGTGAAGCGGGAGGAGGAGCCAATCCAAACATTCCCAGCCCCCCAGTCAGAAACACAATCCCCACACAATTTGCGATTACTGAGAATCAGATATTAATACAAAAGCAGTTAGGGAAAGACATTATAACGTGTGCGACTTAAACAAGTGTGTACCACTTCCAATCCCGGTCCAACCAGCCAAGCAACCTACAGCATAAGAAGAACCTAGCCCTGACCCGACCTCGGACAGACCCCAAAATGAGGCGCATGAAGAAGGTCCGCCCCCACCAAGACAAAGAACCAACATGGCCGCACATCGAAGGAGAGTAAACCAGTCACACAAAATGGCCAGTGAACGTCACCAGTAAATCCTTTCTCCTTCACAATTAAGTTCCATGGGCCATCGAGGAAATATGGGGTCTCCGGAGCGCAGAATGAAGGCAACAATGGGAAATCCACCGAGGGGGCCAGCTGCTGCAAGTCCCGGGCATGAGGCAGTAACACTGTTGCAGGCGGCAGAGTGACAAGTCCCGGAGACAAGGGAAACAAAGTATCACAGGCAAATACACTGGTCGGCCGGTGGCAGGCATCCGTAGAGGCAGAAACAATCACGTCTTCCCCGCCTGGAAAGAAAGGCACTGCATCCCCCGTCGGTTCAGTTGAAGATAGACCCAGAATTGGCTGGCCCTCCACATTACGATCCCTCCGTAGATCAGACGCCATTGTATCGAGGCAATCACCCAGTGCTCGAAAACCCGCACGCATTTCCGTTCTAAGTTCAGATAGGGTGGCCAGGATAGTTTCGTAGGAGAGCGGTGGTTGGAGCCTCTCGCATTCATGTTCCCGGAAAGGAACGAGCAAACTGGCCCCCAGTGCTCGTCGGGCGACATAGCCAGCAGACAGGGACGGGTGCTCGCCCCCAGTCTCTGAGGCAATAGACCCCATCCTGATGATCGAGACACAGAGCAAACTGCAAGGCGAGTGCAGCGCGATCAGTCAACAGCACAGGGCTCCAAGCCCGTAAAATCGATGAAGGTCGGGCTGTCGAAACTGAGGACTGCAGCGCTACAAGCCGTCGCACCGGGCCATGGGAGCAGGCATCCAACGTCTCCCCAACATGGCCGTGTGCTCCTTCTCTCTCGCCACCCGCCTCAAACAAAGACGCGTTGCTTGCAAAGCGTCTTGAGGGGTAATAGACCACAGGGCGCTGATCGCGGCGTTCCACAGCAGGCAGCACAACCAGGAGTCCGACTCGGGGGGAGATTGCCACCCTCTCAAGTCAGCGGATCGCGGGCAAAACGGCCGCCCCTCAGCCTCCCAGACTCGGGGACGGTCGGTGGCGTAGTCCCGGGGCCAGGGCTCAAAGTCGTCTATCACTTATCTCCGGCTGCCGGGTAAGCTGAGAGGCCCGGGAAAGATGAAAGAAGTCAGCACAACGTAGCGCACATTCCGCCGCCAAAAATAACAGGATAGGATTCAGGATACCGGTGCGGAGGAAAGGTAGTTGCCGGAGCCGGGAGCCTACACGTCTTCACCAGTCGCCATCTTGGCTCCTCCGGCTATATTTTTTCATTGATATTTTTTACATAGATATTTATGACAGTGATGTTGTGTCAGTGAACTGTATCCACCAGCCCACCTTCTTAGAGCTATTGATCAAAGTCTATTATACTTACCCAAACTCAAGAAAGGTAAGATAAGAGGTTGACCATGCTCATTTACTGCAGCATCACACCAGAATGAATTCCAGATGTTTTTGGACTTGGCCCTTTTCACAGGGTCACCCCTGAACTTTTTGCCTTCCTCCAATATTCCCTCTGACCTGTTTTTGTTGGTTTAATGACTCTGGGCACTTTACCACTGCTGACCAGTGCTAAAGTGCATATGCTCTCCCTACTGAAAAGTGTATATGTGATTAGTTTCCATGATTGGCTTATTTGGTTTACTGCCAGTCCCTAGTAAAGTGCACCAGGAGTGCCAGGGCTTGTAAATACAAATGCCGCTGGTGGGCTTGCAGCACTGGTTGTGCCACCCACAGAAGCGGCCTAGTAAAATGTGTCTATGGTCTGCCATTGCAGAACCTGTGTGCAGTCTTGTACTGTCATGCTGACTGCGCAAGTGCACCTACTTGCCAGTCCCTAAACCTTCCCTTAACTTCATATTAGTCACCCCTATGCTAGGCCCAAGTGCAGGGTGCATTGTAAGCATAAGGTAAGACAATCCCTGATCTGTGTGGCATGTCCTAATAGTGAATTACAGCAATTTTCGTTTTTCACTATTGTAAGGCTATCTGCTCTCCATAGGTCAGAATGGGCTGCTGGACTTATTACACTCTATAATCCCAGCAGACTCAGGGAACATGGTAGAAAGTCAAGTTTAGTATGCCTGAACTCAGAATAATAAAGTACTTCTTTTAGTAAAGTTTTTTTTAATATCCTGTGTTTTCAAATACTACTTTTAAAAAGTTAGTATTTGCTTGCCTAACCATTTCAGCCCGCCTCTGCTAGGTTGTGTATCTGCTGTCTGGTTTCTGTGAGTGACAGGGCTGGGGATGAAAGGTGGTGAATAGAAGGATTACACCAGGAAGGGTGGGGGGTGGGGGGGGGGGGTGCCCCTTGACTCTGAATAGGGCTGTGCTCTGCCACCTCAATGCTGGCTCCGCCCCCTGGGGAGCGACTGAGGACTCTGCCCTGCACCTTGTGAAGAGAGAGGGGAAGACTGTCAACAGAGTGCTCCTGGGCTGTACTTGTCACCACAATGCTGGCTCCACCTCCTGCGGAGCGTCTGATGTCCCTGCCCTGCACTGAAAGGAGAAGCCAGAGTCTGCAAAACAAAGTGCTCAGGGACTGGACTGGATTAGGCAAAGGCCCCTCTGGCCTGAGAGAACAAAAGAAACTGTATAAAAAGAGGAGCCCTGCTCCTAAGAAATCAAATCCTGTTTACGTCAAGAAGAAACTCTGCCCGAAGAGAAGGACCTGGGAAAGCTGCATGGAGGACTACTGTCTCTAGCCTGAGAGATTGGCCTGTGGTGGGTGCCTTGCTGCAAGAAGGAGAGAAGACAAAGACTGAGAAAGACTTTATTTCAACTTGTGCATTGTTTGTGAACAATCTCAAAGGGCTTGCGTGTGAGCCTGCCCCCTGAACTGCGCCCCAGGAACATTGGGCACTACCCCCCTGAAGGAGAAGCTGCTGCTGGTGTTGCCTGTCCCTGCAGCGCTGCCCCTGGAACGTTGAGTGTGCTGTGCACCGTCATCGCGCACTCTGAAGAGCCTATGCAACTCCCTGTCCTGACAAGCACCGTGACTTCTGCCCGCCGAGCCGCAGCTCGCAAAGTAAAGGTCAGCCCCGCCTGACCCGAGCGCTGTGACTGTGCCCCTCCGAGCCGTAGCTCGCAACGCAAAGCAAAGGACCCGTCCGGTCCGAGCACCGTGACCCTGTGGCCCCCGAGCCGTAGCTCGCATTGTAAAGACTGATGCCTGCCTGTGTTCACTTCTCCATGTGGCGTCCTGCTGTTCGCGCCCGCTGCTGTGATTGAGCAGCTGCGGCGCGTAGTGCGGTTGCTGGCTGTCCTGTACTTGGGATCGCACCGCACCCTGCTTCACCGTCCACCGCTTCCCCCTTCAGGATCGAAGCGTACTATCACCTTTCAAGCCTGCCCCACAATGCATCACTGCCCTGCATGCACTGTGACTGCTGAGCCTTCGAGCCGTAGCTCCACCCGCATCAGAAAGGCACCGCGATGTGGGACGTCTGGCCCGGCATCTCCCGCATCGAACTCTCCAAGCCCCAAAGGTACTGTACCCGTGTCGACATCATCGTGAAAAGCCTTTGTTTTGTCAAGCGTGGTACGCGTCGTACAAGAGTGCTACGACTCGTACCCTCCCTGTGTCTGTTGACCGCACCGTACTCCGCGTACCGCAAGGCGCGTGAGGTTTGGCCCGGTCTTGTTGTTCGCACCGAACTCAGCGCAGAGGAGCCCTACAAAGTGCACAGGAGCCCAACGAAGCCCACAACCTGTTTTTAAGTATTACGAAAGAACTGAACTTTGCATCTAAGTATTGTGGCATCATTTTAAAAGTTACTGGAACCATTTTAAGTCATTAAGCCTGTAATCTAAAGTCTGCTTGAAGTTTAAATATAAAGAGTATATTTTTACATCAGAACAGCCTTGTGTGTCTGTGTGGTGGGTGATAGTTTACTGTGTGTGTTATTACAAATGCTTAACCATATATGCTCTGGGGATTAGCCTTGTCTGCTCGTGCCACGAAGCCTAGAGGGTGAGCAGGGGTTATTTCTGGGAGTAGTCCTTTGCCCTGACTAGAGGAGAGGGTCCCTGCTTGTCACAAGTGCATACCTGTGCCAACCAGAGACCCCCAATTCTAACTGATGTGCACTAGGGGTCGATTACCATGTCGAGGTGAAAGCCTCGTCCAGGCAGTCGGAATCCCACGATCGCACCGGAGTCCTTCCGACCAACTCAGTTGGTTTCCATTACGACCGGCTGATTACAATGTTTGCGGTCGGAATGTAAACTATGTGGTCACCTAGAATCGTTTATGAGCGTCTCGTGTAGTATTTGTGTCAGTCGGAACTGCATCGGTCACCCCTATGGACAGCGATTCCGCCCTCGGGATTACAATGTCAATTTCCAACAGCCTTTCAGAGTCAGCCTGTCCGGCACGGAATGGCTGATGGAAAATGACTTTGGAGGCCACTAGCAGGACCCACTTGACCCCACGGCCTACGGTTGATGTCTGAGGGTGGTACCTAAGGGACTCCCCGGTAAAACACTCCACTGTGTTGCAAGCTCTGTGGGGTGCCTGCAACAGGTTGAAGGGTTTTCCGCAAACTATTTTCTCCATAGTAGCCTGTGTTATGGCCGGTTGATTGAGTGGAACACAAGCTTCTATAGGGAACAAAGGGACTCCGACCGGACTATGTTTGGTCACATCGTTATCCGGTTGTGGGAACCGCAGACTGCGAGTCGGTCGGTCCCAATTCTGTTTTGCTGTCAGATGGAGGCTTTCTGCTCGACATCATAATGAGCCCATAGGTGTGAAAGCACCTACGTCGTGGTCTCATACCGAAGACTGTTGCGTTCTCTTTTTTACACCTACGTGTACCAACTCACTTTTACAAATGACATACCTATTAGTTTTTGAATTGAGAATTGCCTAATTACTATTTCCTTATGTATATGTTTAATGGATCAACATTTACATTCTGTATGTTATATATACACTCGCACTAGTGCACATTCTAAGATAGCGCTTGAAGTTTCAGGCTCAGTAGCCGTTTTCTAATCTCCAGTCCTTCATCTATGTTAATCACACTGTTCACTGGCATTTGAAAGACACCATTCACCTGGGGTTTAGCTATACACCAGCTTTCATTAATGCCACCGCTGAACATCCGAAATGTAAGTTCTTGATGATCTTGACCGAGATTATTTTCATTGTTTGCACGATTTCTTACGTGCGTGCACGACATGAGCTTGTACTTCGATCACGTATTTCGCTTTTATCTGCGTACACAATTTGCTAACACACGCACGTTACCAGTTCGTTTTTGGCATGGACTGTTGGGACACCTTATCTTTGCACACGTATTTCACACGGGACCTTAATGTTTCTTACTTAGAATATATATCCTTTTTTCTATCGTGTACAAGCCACGATTTCATAAAAGGTAGCATGCTGCCAACAAACTCTCGTTGTTTTTAACCTTCACCGTCTCACTTCCATTATTTGCACAATGTCTTTTTTGCTTTTAGACGTGTCGTTCACTAGCTACATAATCGCATGAGTGTTGCACGCTCGTCACTTTTAATTTAAAGGTTACTGTCACATGGATTCTTGAGACACCAGGTTGATTGGTGCAGAGACATCTTATCCCTGTTTTTGTTTGATGACCATTAAGGCATTTTACGCTTATTGCTCCCACAGATACTTCCCTGACAAAGGTCGACCTGCCCGAAATGCTTAGGGAGGTATGTATATATGGATGTACGGATTTAACAAGAATCAATTGATTTAATTTGAAACCATTAATGAGTTCACATGGATGAATAAATAATTTGAAATTTGAACCGTTAATCACTTTGTTGGAAAACTTTTGTTAAGAGACTTTTATCCGGCTTTATGCAGGACTTGCAGCTGTGCCCAAGAGGATATCGCTGAGTAAAGCGCCACTACCATATCGCGTTAGCCTTCTTGGCTTAACACCGCGCCCCCCCATTTCTGAAACGCAGGGCTGCACTTATTTCCAACAATACGGTACAGCCCTGTGTTTTACCCTGTGCTGGTGCTAAATTTACTGCCTATCACCAACACAGGCACTCTTGCACCATTGTTCAAGGGTGCCTGCATTGCAGGGTAAGATTGTTTATGTGCAGGAAGGTGCCCCTTCCTACACATAAACAATCAGAAATGGTGTTTTGTAACTTCTATGTGTGCTGCAGAATGCAGCACACATAGAAGTTGTAACTTGTCATTTTTTAAAACTTTATTATTTATGTGCTTGAAGGGACACCTTCCTGTACATAAGCAATCAATGGTGTTTTGCTGTTTCTATGTGTGTTGCACTACGCAACACACAGAAACCGCAAAAACGGGGAGAAATAAAGCATTTCTCCTTGTTTCGCCAGAGTAGGACCAGGTTTTTTTGTCTTAATTTTGGCACTGCCTAATATATATACGCCACCCTTGTAAATAGTGGGCAGAGTCAAAATCAATGGGTGTTGCTATTGAACACCCACTGCAACACTGCAACACCCATTGACCACCCTTTTCATGCTAAGTATAGCGTGAAAGGCGCCTTATTTACAAGGCAACGTTAAGCCACATTAAGTGGCTTAACCCCTTCCATGCTCATGACAAGCTCAGCTCGTCATGCAGCACAGTGCTCCTGTGCTCATGACAAGCTGAGCTCGTCATGACCACACCCAGTTCTATTATGGCCCAGCACAGCAGAAGATCAACTCAAGCAGCCAAGGTGTTAACGCTGCCTTGTAAATAAGTCAAAGCCTGTATCACCACCACAACATCCAAAAAGTGATGTTATGGTGGCGATATGGGCTTGTAAACATTCCCCCTTGTTTAATCGTAGTTCGAGAAAATCCAGCATTGCTGGATTCATCAGCGGAGTTCACAGCCAAGGGCCACTCCATATTCCCACACAGGCTGTCATTGGTAGCAGGTGTGAGTGATACCCGATTGGCAACTTTCATTCACTTTAATCAATTTTACCAATGGTTTCAAACTAAGCTGACTTTCTCTCCAGATTGATCAACTCAGATTATGGTATTTTGTAGGGCTCCCTCACTGCCTTGAATGTTCAATGCTTTTCTCTGTCTCCTACTCACCCTTATGAAGGCGCATGCCACATATTATCATGTTGCCATGAAAAGACCAATATTGTAGTATGCTGGGGTAGGTCCAATCAATATCATACCTTACTAAAATGCTATTGTGGTCAATTACTCAAAATCTGCAAATATCATCATTTTGCCCCAGAGATCAGTTTGCTCTTGAACCCAGACTATCCCCTATCCCCTACAGTTATGCACTCTGAGGAGCATTCCTGTCTCTCCAAGACCCTTGCTTCTTTTCTGCTTTGTTATTTCTCACAGGAAATGTCAGTGATCATAGGAGAATTGATAAGAACATCCCTTCATGGGCAAATTGCATGATATCCTCTCAACATTAATGGGATTACTGACAGAATATCAGAAAAAAATATTGTGTGGACAGAATGTCGTGCCAAAAATATTGAGGACCAAAATTCAGAGAAGCTAAGGGCAAAATGATAAGTATAGATTTTCTTTCCTTCCATATATACATACCTTGAAGATAGATATATTATCACAGCATATGTGTAGCTATATTTAATAAAAGTTTGCTTACCCATGGAAACTTACATGCAGGATATTTTTGTATCCCCTATATTCTTGACAGAATGTTTTAATTCACACAATGTTTCTTCTCTGATATTTTGCCTAAACAATGCATTATGGGCAGCCTCCAACCCTGGCAACAGCATTAAGACTCCCCTTCATGACTTCAGTCTCATGCTTTCAGGAAATGCTGACACACGCGCCAACTCTAACTATGGACCAAAAAAGCAAATCCCTTTTCCATTTGCTACAATTGTGACCCTGCCAATAGCGTTTTATGCACTGAAGAAAACAATTACCATCAATCAAAGCTCCAGGAAGATCTTATGATATCAAAGTGCTTCTCACTACTCACAGAGAGCTGACCACAGTAGCTAAGTCTACATATTACATAGTCTGCACTGACAAATGCCTGCACAGAAGCAATGCTCTCTTGAAGACGATCAACCACTATATGAACCCCACTTTTGTTTCTCGATGAGCCCACTGTAAAGGGAAATATTCAGCCATCAAATCATTCCTTTCCAACAAGATCAAAATCAGACAGCATATAGATGATATACCATTTAAAATCAATACTTCCATTTCAGATTGTGACGTAACTGAATGGACAATTTGGACAGTGTCAAACAATCCATGAATACAACGACATATGTAGATGTCATCCAAGTTAATAAATTTGGTGTTGCCCGACAAATTGCTACAAAACTTTCCCCAAAAATGTTCATCCATCTCAGCCCTTCCTAGAATGTTTCAGGATGATCTGGCAAGAGGGGACTAGGAAAAACGGGGGGTCCCGAAAACATAAAATCCCCATGTGTTTCCCGTAGACCTTTTTATGCAATGCTACCCCAAAAACTGCTATAACACCAATTTTTGTAGGAAGCTAGATCTTGGTACAGAAGGGATGCGTTTGGTGATTTGGTGTAAATCCCTTCAGTAGTTTTTGGAGATATAAAGCTCCAAAGATATTTGTACATCTGGACTCTGGCGAGAGTTCCTCAAAATTAATTTTAGAAAATAGAGCTTTCTGATTGGCCGAGGGGGCTTTTTAACTCTTGAGCCATCTTGCGCCAATAGGATTAAGGCTCTGATTGGCTGCCTGCAAAATGAAGAAAAATGTTGCAGGCAGCCATTACAGGACTTGGAGACTTAGTCTCCTGTCCCAAGGTTATTTAAAAAAGTATATAAGGGGGTAGGGTAGGAATATACCCTGGCCCCTAGGCCCTGTGGAGGAGTCCAAAATATATATATTTCTTTTCAAAGTCACAATACCACTGGAGTCCAGCAATTATGTAGGGGAAGAGTGCATGTGGCCCCTACACTGAGCCAGAGATGAGCCCTGGGACCTCATCCCCCCAAGCCAATTTAACTATTAATGGGAGGGGGCAGGCCTCCCCTTCCCCAAACTTTAAAAGGCCCTGGGGACCCTATCCCCTGGGACTGAAAATGTACTAGTAGGGGAGGGAGCACACACACACCCTCCCTGAGCCTTAATGGCCCTAGGGAGCCTATCTCGTGGGGCCACGTACATTAGGGGAAGGGGCACAAAGCCCCCCTCCCCAAGTCCAAATGGGCCCTATGAACTCCATCCCTCAGGACCAAACAATAAGTAGAGGGAAGGGAGGTATGCGCCACTCCTCCCGAGCCTTACAAGGCATCAGGGATTTAATCCCCCTGGGCAGTCTCTTTACCTGTGTCACAGGGAGTCCACCCCTGGGACACAGTATTTTTGGCTGCCGCAGGACCGCAAGCAGGGAACAACGTGTTCTCCCACCAGACTAGAGCTTTGAAAATTCTCCCGCTGGGTGGGACCACATTTCTCTTTGGATCCCTGGGGCCTCTTAATGCTTGGGGAGGGGGGTTACTTACTCTTCTCCATAATTAGTGTTTGTTCCTGTGGAATGGGTTTCCAGATTGCATCTGGGCTCTGGAAGGGGTCCATGCACTCTCTCCTCTAAAATGTTTGTTTTTGGCCCTGGGGATGTGGTCCATGGGACCTCTTAAGGTTTGGAAAGGGGGGGCACGTGCCCCTCCACCATTATTATTCTTTGGGCAAAGGGATAGGGTCCTCAGGCCCATTTGAGCTCAGGGAGGTTGGCCAAACAGCCCCTCCCCTAAAATAAATGTTTGTTGCCCAGGTTTGGGGTCCCTAGAGCCCTTTTTGGCTGAAGGAGAAGGTGCATGTGAAAAATATCCCTCCCACCCTAATATAAATAGTTTTGAGCCCTGGGGATGAAGCCCCCTGGGCCTCCACTCGCTTGCAGAAGGAGGTCATGTGTCCCTCCCAAATAATATATTTTTTGTCCCCAGGGGATTGAGTCTCTGGGGCCAATAGAGGCTTGGTGAAGAAGTACTGTGTGACTCCTTTTCTTTTTAAAAAGAAGCCATGGGGTGGGGTATGTGGGGCCAATAGTGACATGGGGAGGATCCCCCTCAACTCTCCCTTTATTAAAAAAAGGCCACCAGAGTATCAGTGAGGGGGCCAAGCGCACCCCTCCCCTTTTTTAAAACAAAAAGCCCCGGCGGATTTTGTCCCAGGGGCCAATAGTGGCTTAGGTTGGGAGACTGGACAATCCCCCCTTGTGACAGGGAGCTGTCTGCCTGCATCCAACCCCACACTGCTCACTGCAGAAGGCTGTGCGCAGACCCAGAAATTCATCAAAAACAAACAAACGTTAAAGCGACATTATAGTTAGGAGAAATAACACTTGAAACAAAAAAACACCAAAATTCACCAATTATAGTTATTTTTAGTAATTATAAATTGTGCCCTAAAGTAACTATAATGTCCCAGTGGAGATCAAACGAAACAGATAAATCAATAGAGCATATCAATAGTATCTTTCTAACAATGGATATGATTTATTTGCATCATAGTATTTGAATTAATCAATTTATAAAATACAAAATAAATTCTAAATGGATATATTCTTTAAGAAACAGGTGCACAGAGGAGTGAGGTGATAGGTATATGGGAAGGATTGTGAAAAAGGATAGTGGTGTGAGCATATATACATCAAAAGGATACTTGCAAACTATCCCGACAGTATTTCTGTCCAATAATTAAATGTCAAGTCATAACACAATTACAGATAAACATTCTCTGTTGCATATGTCTGACAAAAATATGCAGAACTGTATATTTTTGTCAGACATATACGACAGAGAATGTTTATCTGTAATAGTTTTCATCTTCCCCAAATTCTTCCAAAGTCAACTCCATCACACAGGATTGGATGTCCAATTGACACAACTGGGTTGCAGACTTCACCAATTGGATTCTGCTTGCTAATCTCTCCAGCTTTCCTTCCACAGTTTTACCAGTCGCTTTAGTTGTTTCAGATTTTTGAACCAAAACAGAATACATTGCATATATTGACTGAAGCAAGGTCTGTTCAACCCTTGTCATTTCTGCATCTTCAGGGGGTTCCTCCTCCTTGTTTATTTGCCCCTTTCTCTTTGCCCCGGATCATGACTTAAAAAAAATCTTTTCTATCCCATTTCTTGTCCCTCTGTTGACAACACTAGATTAAAGAAAACTTTGTGGAGCCACAGAGGCCCCCTTTCTACTTGCAGGGATCACTCCAAGGATTCATTTACTTTGAAGGTCTGCCCCAGACGCCTCATCAAGGAGAACCTGGGTCCTCAAGTAAAAGGAGGTTCAGCACCACGGGGTAAAGTTCTCCCTCAAATGGAGCAGAAGAACCCTGTCTGTGACCTCTCCAGTTCACTCCCTTTTTGCCCCATCTTCATCAGGCCTCCTTTGTGCTGGCCAATAGAATTGCTTACACAGTGGGTCACTCACCGCAGCCTCCGCCCAATTATATCAGTCTTTAGTTCAGTTCTACTCTGATTCACAGGTAGCATGGCTATGAGGAAAATGTGAACTCTCCATGGTTACCTCCTCAGCTGGTTGTATCCAATACCTGCTCTTCACTGTGCCGGGGAGATATAGGAACTCTGAACCTATGTTCCAGGTAGTCCTGCAAAACTTTTATTAGTGAGCCAATCACCTCTTACCCAGCCCCAGGGGTAAATGATGGGTGCCATGATCTTGTAGCATTTGGAATTGAAGGGTTGGCCAAGCTTACTTTAGAGATTAGCCGCTCAGTAGATTTTAAAAAGGGAGACAGAGAAAACTCCTGGGCAACCGTGAGGTATTTAGAAAGAAAAAGTCCAAGAAGCTGGATAGGTTTTTCATGGGAAGGGTTGTAAAGGTCAAGGGTGGGATACTTTTGCCTTGAGTATGGACTCCCGATTTGAAGAGCCTCCTGCACCACAGGTGGCAAAACATAAATTATATGTGTACATAAAGCAACTGAAGCCATTGTTGGGTCAACTTGTCCCAGGCACAGTGGTGGAAATTCACTACTCACTCTCTATGGTACTCATACAGATAAACAATTCTCACAGAATGTGAGTTTTTTTTCTCCAACATTCTATTTAACATGAACTACTGCAGCTTGGCTCATGAAACGAGAGAAAGGAAAAGTACAGAGCAAACACAGAGCATTTTGTTTTCCCACGAGTAACTCAAGCTGAGGCCTACATTATCTCTACCTCTGGAAATAACTGTTCATTTATTTCTCCAACCTCTGAAATAACCTAAAATCGCTACCTCTAAACTATATCATCCATCTATTCCAACCTCTAGTGTATATTATTACCATGTATGCCTACTATTTTTCATGTGTTTTCTTGTAAATGTTGCCTTTGTTGCTGTGCAAACTTTTTAAAGCGCTCTGATACCTTCGGGGCAAGATTGCGCTATATAAAACTCAAAAATAAATAAATACATTTTGTCACTGAAACCCCCCAAGGCCCACCTTTTTAAAAAATTACCCTTGACTTGCTTACCACTACCTACCAGTAATCCCTAAATTGATCCTTACTACCCTATACAACTACTGAAAATTAAGCGCTAAAATCCTCCCTAGCACCCCATACCACGGGGCACTGATAAACCCTAAAATTACCCTTACCACCCTTTACCACTACCCACTCTAAAATTAGCCATATCAACCTTTACAACTACCCACCCCTAAACTCTAAAATTACCCCTACCACCCTGTACCAATACCAATCTACAACGTAGAAGTTTCCCTTAAACCCCAAATTTAGCATTAATGTATATAGATAGACTGAAAAAAACAAAGGTTACAGGGACGTTAATAGTAGGTTCAGATTTTACACTCACAAAACTATAGATATTCAGCAGTTTTAGTCATAGTTATCTCAAGTAACTATAACTCGCTCCCTAAGGTAACTATAATTCGTGCCCTGCACATGCACAGTTTTCACATCGATAATTTTACTTCAAATGTTGCGTGATATTATCATGATATCACAGAAGATGTCATGTGTGATGCCATAGGTGAGGTAACTAGCAATGCATGGTGAGGGCGTGAGTTATAATTACTTTAGGGCATAAGATATGGCTTCTTAGGATAACTATAACTATAACTGGTGAATTTCATTGGCTTTGTGTGTCTAGAATCTGAACTTAACTATAACATCCCTGTAAACTTTGTTTTTTTCAGTGAATTTCTAAGGTGTTTTAAATTTATTTCCTAACTATAATGTCTCTGTAACTTTTGTTTTTTTTCAGTGAATCTCTAAGTTTTTTAATGCTATTTCCTAACTAAAACATCACTGCAACTTGGGTGTGTGAGGGGTGTGTAAGAGGGATTGTGAGTGGTTGTGTGGGTGTGTGAATGTGTGGTGGGTGTATGAGTGCATGTGTGACTAGCTGTGTGGATCAGTGAGAGGATGTGGGAGTGGTTGTGTAGGTGTTTGAGTAGGTGTGTGAGTAGCTGTGTAGGTGTGTGAGTGGTTTTGAGGGTCTATGAGTGGTTGTATGAGCAGCTCTATGGGTGTGTGAGTAATTGTGTATGTGTATAAGTGGGTGTGTGAGTGGATGTGTCAAAGCTGTGCGGGTCTGTGAGTAGGTATGTGAGTGGTTTTGAGGGTCTGTGAGTGGGTTTGTGAAAGTTGTGTGGGTGTATAAGTGAATGTGAATGTGTAAGGATGTGACAGAGCGTGCAAGTAGGTATGTGGATCTGTGAGTGAGTGTATGTTTTTTTAATTGGGGTCTGGATGTACAGATCCACCCAAATCCACCCGAATCTGAGAGGCAAAAAAGAAAATGTTTTTTGGACAATTTCTTGCATGATGGATCCCTCAAAGAACCCTCCATTGGTCCTATGGGGTCAGGGTACCTCTACCCTGAACCCTTCTATCACTTTTTTAAGTCCTGTAGAACAAATTACAAAATGACAGTCGCAACTTTCCGCTCAGGGTGCGGCATGCCAATCACAGCATTTCTGTTGGTGCGTGGTGTCACGAATCTGAAGAGGAACCGCGCCCCTAAATATACAAACCTGGATTTCAGTTAATATCTAAAAAACTGCTGAACGGAATTTCACCAAATAACAAAAAGGGTTCTTTCTGGACCAAGAGCTACCTTTCTGCCAAATTGGGTATAATACTATTCAGCGGTACAGGCTGTAGTCGTGTCTAAATTCTCGAAGGAAATTACCAAAGGAAAAAAATACTTTTTTTGACATCCCCCCCTTTCTTGGCACCCATTTGATGGATCTCCCGACACTTTCCATGCACAACAAAAACTTCCACAAGCGCACTTTTAAAAAAAAATTTGTGAAGATTTGTCAAACCGAGTCACAAGAAATCAGTGAAAAAAGGTTTATAAAACAAGAAAAGGAGACAGGGTTGAAACACCCTGACCCCTAGGCCTGCTCAGGGGGTCCGAAAAAAACAATTATTTTTCAAATCGGCAGAATTCGCGATGGGGGCACGAATCCTGCAGAAAAATGTTTTAAAAAACAAAGCGCAGGTTCCGCGCTTCATTATCTATAAGTCTCCGGATGGGCCATGTCCCAGGGGGCAATGCCAAATTATATAGTGGGGGCCCATGGGGGTCCCTGCAGCCCCGGGGACCTCCACCTCCCTGGGGCTATACTAATTATATGCGGGGGCACACGCCCTCCACAGCCCCCGGGACCGCCACCACCCGGGGCTAAAATTTGCAATAAAATAATGTGTGTGGGGCTTTCTACAATTATTTGCGGGGGCATGGTGGGTCCCCCAAGCCCCAAGGACCACCGCCTCCCTGGGGCTTTAGAAACATTGGGAGGGGGGGCACGGGGCCTCCCTCCTGGAGCCATTGATGGCCCTGGGGACTGCCATACCCCTGGGCCGGCTCCTGCAATGTCCCGGGGTGCTGGCCCTGGGACATTGCTGTTTGCTATGGCAGGGCGGGAGCTGACATACCAAACACTGCTCTGCTTCATTGAAACGAGAGCACAAAAACCTGATCTCGCTTCAATGAAGCAAAGCAGTATTGCTTTTGAGCAAGGGGAGCAGCATGTCAGCAGCTCCCTTTGCTCAAAAGCAATGCCGGTTCCCACAGGAGGCATGGAGCCGGCGGGACAATGGGGGCATTGGGGCTCCCCTCACGGTCCCCAACAATGAGGCCAGGACCCAGAGATGGGGTCCCGAGGCTAAAAGTGGCCCCCTCCCCAATTATTAAAAAAATAATAAATGGAAAGGCCGGCCCTGGGGGATGGGATCCCAGGGGCCATAATTGGCCTTAGGAGGGGGGCCATGCGAGGCAATGCTCTAGGGGATTTGGGTCCACAGGGCCATTATAGGCCTCAGAAGGGGGCCACGCGGCCTCCCTCCAAAATAATTAATTTTTAAAATGCTGCCAATAGCAGCTCAGGGAAGGGTGGCCACGCTGCCCCCTTCCCGTTTTTAAAAAAATGCTCAGGCTCTAGGGGATGGGTCCTCAGGACCCAAAAAATAGTAAACGAAGGGGGGGTCCACACAGCCCCCTTTCTGCAAATATTTTTTTTAGTAGCTGGCTTCTCACAGGAGACCCCGCCCGCACTGCAGCACTCTGCAAACACGCCCCCAGTCACATTCTAAGTTGGGGGATTTGGGGCATATGTATCAAATACCATTATTGCGATTCTCAAATAATGATTTTTAGAGAATCGCTATTTGAGAAATGCAAAAGGGGATGTAAAAAGTTCGCAAATATTTTGCAATTCCTTGGTATTCCTTAATTCTGATTAGTAAATTGCAAATCGCAATTAAGGAATACCTTCCCGTTCATTCCTATGGGCTTGGAGACCCATAGGAATGAATGGGAAGACATTCTCAATTTGCGATTCGCAATTAGAGAATCGCAAATTGAGAATGCAATTTCAAGGGTGCCAGGGCGTCAAAAGGACACCCTGTTGCACCCCTGAAATATGTATGTGCGCACATGTGGAGCACATAAATGCCCTTAGGGCACTTCATCCCCAGAGCAGCAGTGCGCCAGGAGCTGCGTTTGCAGAGTGGTGTAAACATGGGGCATGGCCTCGAACCACTCCTAGCAATCCAGTTGTGTGGGACTTACTGGAGTTACCTGATGGGCTAGTTGGCCCCCAGGGACCCTCAGTATTCAAGGGGACTTAATCCTCCAACTTAGAAAGTGCCAGGAGGGCCGTTTGCAGAGTGGTGGAGAAAGGGGGCATGGCCTGTGTCCAGCTTTCAGCAATCCCACTGTCTGGTACATACTGGAGTTATCAGGTAGGCTAGTTGGCCCCTAAGTACCCCCAGCAGCAAAGGGGGCCATCTACCCCTCTTGTTACCTCCAGTAAGTCCCACACAGTGGGATTGCTAAGACGTCTTCGGCGGCCGTTATCCTCTTTTGTCAGTTTCAAAGGGGACTTTAATCCCCATTCCAGAGCGCATCAGGAAGTGCATTTGCAGAATGGTGGGGAAAGCGGACGTGGCCTGCTATGACAACTTAGCAATCCTGCTGTTCAGGACTTACTGGAGATAATAGGAGGGGTAGTTGGCCCCGAAGGTTGTCCTTGGGGGCCAACTACCCCCCCTTATTACCTCCAGTAAGTCTCACACAGTGGGATTGCTAAAACGTCTTCAGAGGCCATTCCCCCCTTTTGTCAGTTTCAAACTACCTTAATTACTGTATATATGCTTTTCGTTTGAGCTATGTGTGAGTGAAATCTAGGTATCACACTTGAAATATAATTGCATACATGGCTCTCTAGAAACATACATTGCTTTGTTACTGAGCATACACATGCATCAGTAAGTTTTTAAAATGGAAAACAACATTTTGAAATGTTTCAAAGCACAAAACCTTTTGCGAATGGCATACCTACATATTTCTCAAATACTTCTTCTGCTTCTAAAACATATATTCAACATACCCCAAACAAAACTTACAATCAAAATGAAGCTAGCACAAGAACTGTAGAGGCATTCTGCACTATTAATCCTTCTCAATTTTAAACAAACCATGTTTAAAGAAAAGCACTACCCTCACCATATACATGAAATTTGCATCACTGTTACTGAACATAGATCACCATGTAAACATAAATGTGATTTCTTAAAAGATACACACCTTCAAGCTATCTTTCCAAAAATATATACCTCTCTGCATCCTTAAGTAAACTCAAAAATCCCACCATATATATAGCTATGTGCAAGCAAAAAAACATATCTCACCATCAAAGCACATGCAAAGTGGTCATATAAGTTAAAAACCACATTGACAAACACTTCCCAATACTTATCTAACAAGTATTACTTCTTTGTAATTTATATACAGGCAGACAACATGTTCTATTCTTTTATTTCTTTCTACGCTATTCCTGTTTAATAATGTTACTAAAAGTAATACAACTCCCAGAATGCAAATAACAGATGTATCTATTCTGCAAATCATGTTTATACATTTAAAACATTCTTAAATCCTCATTCCAACTTTTCACAAGACTAAACTGTTATTTTCAAATACAATACACAATGCAATAAAGAGGCACTAATTCATTTTCCTGTAACTTCCCAAAACATTCACCACTAGCCTCTTAAGCACATACCCCTAATATATACAGTTAATCTCATATATTTTTCACATCACTGTGATACTCCTTTTAATCAAACTCCCATAGACATATTCATTTCTAATGTACATTGTTACAATAGATACAAAGTTCTATACATACCAGTGATTAGAGTATGCAGATAATATTGTTTTGGCTCTTTCTTGGATACTGTTAAGATTTCTAAAAACTAAGCACAAGAATGGTACACCACCCTCATACAAAGCAACTCTAAAATGGCAACCTCTTCAACTTTCCCCTCTATCATCCTGAGAAAGGCAGCAAATGAATTCATGTCTTTCATTTTCGACTACTGCATCTCCACTTCTGAATGGTTAGCATTTGTTAACCATTTCCCTCTCTTTCAAAACAAGGGTCCTGTTGGCACATATTTGTTGTTTTCACAATCATCTTTGAGAAATCGTGAAAAAAAGGGAGTTTAAACCTATAGCTAGCTTTATTTTTCTGAAATTTAAAAACTGCACAACAGTTTATTACATAGTCCTGAGTTAGAAATTAAAACTTGCCATTACTTACATTGTGTTATCACTCCCTCAATTAAAAAAAATCTGTCTCTTCAACACCTCCCAGCCCAGTAGAGTCTTAGCTCAGTGTACCTAGAAAGCCAGTGGAACCAGAAGGTCACAAGTTCACAGCTCATTCGGAAAGGAACATGCTGCTTCCAAATAAGATACAGCAATGTAGCAGCCAGGTACATTCAAGAACAACTCTGAATCAGGAATTGTGTATCTTGATCTTTATTGGAGCATAGGAACCCCGTGCCTGAGGGACCAGGCACCAACAGTCTGCACAAACTCCAACTGAAGTAGAACCCCACTATGTCATCAACCCCACATTCCACTACAGACCTGACACAGAAGGTGAAGGGTGAAGAAAGACTACGACACAATATAACAAGCAGGTGTGCTTTACACCACAGATTCAAAAGCATATCCATGTCTGTATTTCATTTATTTTCTTAAACAGCCAATAATGAGACTTCTTGCTAAGGCATCCAACACACTACCTAATTTTATTCACTTTCATGCTGACAGCATCCAATGAAATATATCTTTTGAAAAAACTACATTCTAACTGCTTTTACTTTGGAAAACTACCTCATTCAGCTCTAGCCTTCTCCTCCCTACTATTGCTCCTTCACTTTAAAATGCTTAGGGTATGGATTGTGGGCACAGCTACATTTATTGGGCTAAAGAGGCAGAAAAACAGAGAGGTATTGGCAGGGGCTTGGGTTTTCCAGATGTACAAAATACTTGGTTTGGCCAAAGAGGGTTAAAGTTTCATCAGTTGTAGGCTTTGGTTAAATCCATTGTGGATTCCAAGCTCCTCACCTCATGATTGTGCACTGTGGTGGCAATGACCTTGGTACATTGACTGGGGTAGGGCTGGAAATCCTAATGAAACAAACCTTTGCAGAACTGATGTCGCTTTTCCCTCACACTGTCTTGGTGTACTGTAATATATGCCAAAGACAGAAATTGAAGTGGTCAAATCAGTTCTCCCCACAGATTGACAAAGTCAGGAAACATGTTAATAAACCTGTTTTTGCATTACTCAGAGACCATAGCATGGGCTGTATCTATAACAACAAACTGCATTTTGGCGTGCATTGGAATTTATAGAGATGATGGAGTGCACTTTACAGATGGATGCTACTGGGTGATTTTAAGTAAGCTGAAACTCTACATTTATGTTTAGCTGTTATATACACACAACCAACACAATGGCTCTTGTCAAAGCCACCTTATTACCCAAAATATTGTGAAGTTTTTTCTAAAGGTTTTTTTCTTTAATTTTTGGGGATCTTTGCAACAACGTTGCAATCCCTGCGGACATGTCACGAAAACAGAAAACAAAAGCAGACATTCAATGACCACCAACACATCAAAAAATTATTATGTAAAAAAATCCATTCTGAACATTGCCCCACACACTACAGGTTTCTTACAGTATTTTCCAAAGACATGTTTTGCTAGAGAGTTTATATATAAACCATCTCTTAAACCTATTTTCCTTTTTTGCGGTGATGACTGAGATCGCGATGATGTCAGTAATTGCGATCCCCCCGTACACGTCGCGAAAGAGCAAGACAAAAGCAGACATTCAATGACCACCAACACTTCAAAAATAATATAAAAAAAATCCATTCTGAACATTGCCCTACACATATTACTATATACATACTTCTTTCAAAGCATGTTTAAATTCATATTTGTGTACTAAATTTCTTTAAAAATCATCTTTCAGACCTATTTTCTGTTCGTGGTTATTTGTAACATTGCAATGACGTTGTTAACTGCAACAATCGTGCCTTATCCATAAAGTGAAAACACATATATGCACACATATTACAGTACTTTCACACTAAGGGTTTATTACTGCACACTTCAAACTCATGTTTTTCTAGTGTGTTTCTAGAACAGCCACCTCTAAAACCTATTTTCCATTTTCACGGTGAGGACAGAGATCGCAATGACGCCAGTAATCGTGATCCCCGCTGTTATGTCGCGAAAGCAAAAAGCGAAAGCAGGAATTCAGTAGCTACCACCACATAAAAAAATTATACTACTATAATTAATTCTAACCATCACAATAGATAACTCAATATATATATATATATAGCTCTATATTTTGTTAATCAAAATCTCAATATCTCTATAACAATGCTTATTAATGATTCACTGATATATTTTTATGTATTTTCATCAATATTTGCGATGTCCACACGATGATACATACGGCTGCACTGGAGGTTGCGGCGTTGCCACAAATATCTTGCATGATTAAAAAAATCCATTTTGGACACATAACTTGTGTCACTAACACCCCCATTTCTCAAACATGGTGTCAGAGTAACTCTACTCTGACCCCTTATTTGAGCTTTTTCAGAAATTTTCAGCCCCAGGAACCATTCTCCATAGATAAAATGGCGGCTGCAACTTTCTGTTCAGGTTGCGTCTAGCCAATCACAGTATTCGTGTTGGTGCATGAATTTGCGATTCATCAAGACGCCACTGCAAAATATCCACACCCGAGATATCCCTATAATTTTTAACTTACATTTCTCAACAAATACTGAACAGAATTACACCAAATAAGCAAAAGGTACTTCCTTGAACCAACATCTACCTCCCTGCTAAATGTGGTGTTGGCCCATTCAGTGGTTTGGGCTGTAGGTGTGGCTAAAGGTTAAGGTTCCAATGGGAATTAACATTACAAACACAACCTTATTTTGCACCCCAAACTCTCGGCCCCCATTTTATGGATCACCCCCAAACATTCCATAACAATAGTACTCATAGTGACACTTTTTGGGAAAAATTTCATGCAGATTGGTCAAGCGACGCCAACGTTATAGCCAAGTCAAAATATGCTTATGTATATATATATATATATATATATATATATATATATATATATATATATATATATATATATATATATATATATATATATATATATATATATATATATATATATTTTACCTCCTGGCGTTCGCCAGTAGGTAGTTATAGTTAGGACCTATTTTCCATAGGAAATCCGCAACATTCTATTTGGAATAACGTTGGCACCGGTTGACGAATGTTCGTGAAATTTTCAAAACTGGTGGGGTGCTCCAGTCCGCTCCTATCCTGAAAGTCTCGGGGTGATTCGTGAAGCGGGGTTGAGAAAAAAGGGGGTCCCAAAACGTGTTTTCCCCAAGTAATTTTCCATAGGAACCGTTCATCGCGGCTACAGCCCGAACTGCTGAACGGAATTACACAAAATTTGGCAAAGAGGTAGTCCTTGGTTCAGACTCATGCCTTTTACTTTAATGGTGTAAATCCATTCAGTAGTTCCTGAGAAAATGACAATTAAAAGTACATATATATCTATGGCCTCGGTGGATCCGCTTATCCTGCGTGGACTTTAAACGCACCGTCCCAATCACGCGCTGAATGCTAATTGGCTGTCAAGTGGTTGTCAACATTCAAAACGAGGAAGTGTTGGCAGCCATTTTGTACCTCTATAGAAGCGAGGATCTAGAAATTAGTGAAACAAGTGTTCAAAACGTATAGATGGGGCAGGTAAGAAATATTTTGACCATCTAGACCTGCTTAGGGGGTCCCTCAAGGACCCCTAGGGCCCCAAAAAAATGTTTTGGTTGTTTTTAAATAGAGAAATGTGCGCTGGGTGCATGTATCCACCATAAAAAAATAAAAATTAAACGCAGGCTCCTGTGCTTGTGTACAAATTTGCTACCTGGGAGGGCCAAATCCAGGTGTCTAAAATATTACTTTTGATGGGGGTTCAGTGGGGCCCTGTAGCCCGGGGACCGCCGTTCCTCGGTGCTATAAAATAAATGGGTAAGAGAGCTCACAGGTCCGTCTAAGCCCCGGGGATTACCACCCTCCGGGTCATTTTTTATTTTGGGATGGGGGCCCCTGGTCTCCATTCTGGAGCAGTCGAAAGCCTTGGGGTACACCACCCCCCAGGAGCGGCTCCTGATGTGTCTTGGGGTGCCTACCCCCTGAACACTGCTGTTTGCTATGACAGGGCAGGATTCGAGGCTCCCGCTCTATCATAGCCAACTTGAGGACATATTATCAAGTGTCATTTCACCTCAATTTTTCAAAAAAAGCCAGAAATGCGGTGAAAATGATATCGCCCTATTTATTAGGCGCAGCTAAGATGCATTAACGCCTGTTAGCAGCCGGTTTGCTAACGACTCGCCTCGTATCTCCAATGAGTTGCAATGTAGGCGTTCCCAGTGGCAAGGTAGGTGTTCCTATGACAATATAACATGGAAGAGGGAGGTATGACAACAGCCTTGTATTTACAAGGCGGCCCCAGAATTGAGGACCGATAGCAAAACTCTTGGTAATTGGAGTTTATGTCGGATCCTAACATCTGTTCTGAAGTAGACTTAAGCATGTTTAATATGCAAGGAGGATTGATATGTTAAGTCCACAGTCTTCTATTAACAAACTTTTCACCTGCGAACATGAATTATCGCTGAATTTCTCGTGATATTGGGGGCATATATACAAGGACAATGTTAAAATTATCGTCGCTTTAGCGTTAGGAAAGTGCCGTTAAAGCGGCCATAGTGGGCTTAATAATAGGCTTTTGAGAATTTGTGAGAATTCCAATAGAAGCCCAGGTGTACACCAGAACATTTTAATGCTGTCCTTGTAAATATGCCCTGTACAGACTCCTAATTTTACCTTAAAAAAAATATCACCTACTACTAATTTTTATTCTTCCTCGGGATACCATCCCATGGGCGTATATTCAACATTGGGGACTGTGGGTAGACGCCCAATGTCCTTACGGTGCTAGTCAGTTCCCTGCGTCCTTCGGAAGCCACCATTACTTTTTCACACGGGGACCTGCTAATATGCAGCTCCCCGTGTGGAAAAGCATTTTGCTTTGCATTTTAAAAGAGAGAGTCGGTTTTCGTGTTCTCTCTTTCAAAATGCAAACCAAGTTTGCTATGCCAGGGCGGGAACCCCGGCTCTCACCCTGCCATAGCAAACAGCAGTGTTGAAAAAATCTTCCGGTAAGACAACAAAGGATTTTGAAGTCCATTATTGCCGTTTTAGCTGTAGTTTGCTGCCGTTAAAGTGGTGATAATTTTAACGCCGTCCTTGTAAATATGCCCCTAATATTTGGAATGTCGACAATCCCATCTTCCATTTAAATAGGCACTAAGTATTTAGTGAAGTGCACACTGTGAATCGTGAAGCAACAGTGTCTGATTGTGATTGATAAATAATTGCCCATAGTTGAGTACAGAGTAGGCAAATTGTACATGGGGTTTTGTAATGTCAGTGGCTATTCCTCGAGCATTCTCTTGAGGTTAATTCGAAGAGTTGTATACTTCTTTTGCTCGTAAAGTACATAGGGGCATATTACCAAGGGGTGCGATAGGCAATTATCGCCGGTTTAGCTAAGCGGCGATAATTCTATCGCTTTATTAGCAAGCTGTCGCTAACTGATGTTAGCGACAGCTTTTAGGCGATAGCGAGCGGTTTGGGGCCCGCTTTGCATGTCAGCTATATTTATCGCTAATGATATGCAAAGTGGGCAGACCCGACCTGTTAGCGACTGAAACCAGTCGCTAACGTCACTATTGCCTATTAGCAAGGCAGGCGTAGTGATGGAAATATTCCCGCATCGCCAAAAACGAACGCCTGCTCAGACCAGTTCTTAGCCCTGTTATCCAATGGGAGGTGGATAACATGGCTAAGAGCATTTCGTCGCTAATGCGTGAATATCGCTGTATTCTCAGCGATATTCACGCATTTCGCGGCTATCGCTGGATAGTTTAGCACAATGGAGAAAAACTTTGCTAATAGCATGTTTTCTCCGCTAACATATCCAGCGATAGGCAGCGATAAAAAATCGCTGCTAAGCCTGTTTAGCGATAAATATCGCTACTTGTTGGTAATATGCCCCATAGTGTTCCGTCATCTCAGTTTGCTTTCCCCTCTGTCATGTAGAGGATACTGGGTAAATATATTGGCTTCTGTACAGCCAGTACCTTTCAACCCTACCCCCAAACTGCTAACTGCCTGTTACCCTAGTAACAGTTCATGGAACCCTTAACTGAGCACACAGGTCACAAGTTCACCATACAATGTTGCTAATCCCAAAAGCAAGTGTGCTGGACTTTTGAAAATTTTCCATAGGAACCGTTAATCGCAGCTACAGACCCTGGTAAAGAACAGATAAAGAATTAGCCTCAGTATTATACTTCTAGTTATAAACATCATTTCTACTTTAATTTAAATCTTCTCTAAGCATATGATTATCACACTAAATAATAGTGAAATGTTGTCAGAAAAAGCAGACATATACACTCAGTTTTTTTAATGAACTTTTATTAAAACAAAAACAAATAAATAGAAACATAACTTTAACATAACAGTATAATGAACAAAATGTGAGATGGACTCCAATAGTAGGAGCGTAGGTAACCTGCAAATCAAAAATGAAAATAAGTCTTTAAAATTAGATCAATGTGATTGAATGAGGTGAGAGTTTACATATTTACGAAAGGCAAGATCGTTTTTTCTCACATGCACACTCAGGGCAGCACTGCTTGTAGGCTTAGGCCTATCTTATGGTATAGATGGTATTTAAAATGAGACAGAGATGTGACTGAAGGAGGTCAAAGATCACAAATTAACATAACACTCGGAAATATTGCTTATTCGCAAATGTGCAGTGTGCCTGATACATCCCACCCCTCTCATAGGCCTGTGCTGAAGAGGTGTCTGTAGGGAAGTGCCTGCTGGGTCAGATCTACAGTATGGTCCAGCAGGTATTTAAAATGATTCAGAGATGGGACAGAATTAGGTGAGAGATCATGTCATTATGCTTGACAATATCGTTTATTTGCAGCGCATTTAATTGGAGGCATTGCGTATCTAGGCCGCTCTGCTTACCTTTTGGAAACACTATTTTCAGCAGCGCTTACAACTTGAAGTCTGCTTTGGTTCTATACTGCAGACTGTATTAAATTCAGCCTTGATTTATTTATGTGCAGAGTGGACAGCAGCATCCATAGCTTGAAAACAGAAAGAGAAACAATGTGAGAGAGAGGGAGAGAGAGAAAGAGAGAAAAAATGACATTGAAAGTGGGAGCGAGAGAAAGTAATAGATAAAGCAGGCGAGGTAGTGTTGATACTGGAGAAAATCTTCATAGCTCACCTTTTTGCCTCCGGTGTGTGTCCAACCATGTGCCGGTTCATAGTGCACCCTCAAGTTTAGTGATCTGAAAGATAGTATAGAGTTAGTAATAGCAGAGTACATACAACTGCACACGTATATTTCTGCGTTATGCCTTTGGACACTTAGGATACTGTATTACATCAACTTCCACTGCAAGGAGGTGTCTGTGCACTCTTTTTCTCACAGAGTACTATACCCATGCACTCCCACTGCATAGCGGTGAGTTCTCATTACTGCATACCCAGACTGTTGCACGCTATTGACTCCCAGTGTTCGGAGGTGAGTGCCCTTTCTTGCACACCCAAACTGTTGCAACCTATCCACTCCCACTGCCCGGAGGCAATTGTACATTTGTATGCAGTCAACTTGCTGCACACTATACAGTCTCTCTACCCACAGGTGACTTCTCGTTGCTTCAGAAACAAGCTTCTTTGCTCACCTTTTGCCATTGGTGTGATTCACAGAGGGTCCACCACGTGTCGAAGCAGCCTTCTTATCCGGTGTTACGATGGCCACGCATCATCGCAGAATCCTCTAACGTTGAGCTTTGGAGGTGTTGGGGGGACTCCAATTTGTGAAACACAACATGTTAGATAAAAAGGAAGATAAGATTGTGCGTCATTTCTTTATCAAAGAAGAGAGGAAGCGAGAGAGTGACTAAAAAGAATATTCGTAGCTCACCTTTCTGTCAGTGGTGTGTCTTCCACCACGTGCTGGGACATAGTGCACCTTGGAGCTCTACATCTAAAATATAGTACAAGAAAGATTTTATGATTGGTAATTGTTACTATCTTAATGTGGAGTAGAATAACATCGCCCTCTCACACACCTTCCCTCCGGCATTAAAAATACAACTATTTGTACAGTTCCAACTTGTTAAATGGGCTTTGATTTATGAAGAATTAGTAGAGTAGTAATGTTTTCCATCTGGTTATAGAAAACAAGTGGTGCGCAATGATCCAAGTGGTTTCAATCATCACAAGCAACTGACTTTTGACCGACTATAAAAACTTTCCTGCTATAGGAAAAAAAATACAAATGCAATGAGATACGGTATATAGGACTGCGTACACCTAAATCACTGCGTCACCTTTTTGTATACAGTTTGTTACACCCCATCTACTCCCTCCGCTGCGCACCCAGGCCTCACTGCTCACCTTTTAGCAGACAGGGTATGTTCTACATCATGCAGTCCCGCTCTGCCACCAAGAATTCTCACATTTGGTGCTGAGGCTTGATATCACCATGGCAAAGTACATACTCGTGCACCTATCTTCATCTCAGGTACCTCACCTGCTCAGTCCTTGCGGTACTACTAACTCAGTGACCAAAGAGGCCACGCATGTGGTGGTGGGCCCTCTGTTTGGTAGTTCGGGCCTACATTAGGCGTCCGGACCACCAGGACGGCCCATCACAGCGCTTGCGATGGGAGTAATTCTAAAATGGCATAGAGCACGTGCGTCTTTTTTATTGGTAGGGTCTCGTGTGTTTTGACGCATGTGCTGGATGGGTGTGGTGTTGGTGTATACCAGCCATGAGAGAGTGTGTGTGAGCTCTTCTGACAACTAGACCTGGAACTAAGAAATCACTACAATGGAAATCTGTGCCATGTAGCTTTGTTGCGTTTTCCTGGAGGCGTAAGCGGAGTGGGCTGGACTGACGTATGCCAGTGCTGCGCGAGGCTGTGAATGATGACTCCAGGGCGTGGTTCCGTCATGAGCTACATGAGAAATCAACTGATTCGGGTGTCTGTGTTGTAGTGCTGCCGTCACCCGCGTCTTACACGTAAATGTGTCATTATGTCTGTAAAGTCCCACAACATGGCCAACATGGAAGGTACGGTGAATCAATAATCGTACATTCATCCATAGTTGCACACATAAAAGATGGTGGACATGATGCATTTCTGCGAATATGAATGTTTGTTGTATATTCAGTGGAGTGGTATGTAGCTATAATAATACAGGGCTATGAAAGCTTTAGGTTGCAGTTTTTGGCACATGGAGGGCAGCTAATATATATACGTATGTGGTCATTCGGGTATACTGTCGAACTTGGTGCTGGAAATCAGTGTTCGAGGCTCAGAGTCGCATCCACATCCTGGTATTGTAGAGAAATTACGTAATCTACGCGTGCCTGAAAATGTACTGTAAATACGGTGCTCATGTAAATTGCTGACATAGTTTTGGGTCGAGTAGGCGCTATATAAATATGAAGAAAAAAAACAATTCGAGCAATAGCACACACTTATAAATTTACTGCACACTTTGTTTACAGTATTGTAATGATCCAGTTTGTACGTTCGTATTTGTAGAATGAGCAAAAGAAAGTTATATAATCGAAGTTTTTGTTACTGGCAGAGGTAAGATGGTTGCATACGCTATTTACAGCACAATATAATTTGGTAGGGTGCAGTAGCAGCATTTTACAAACATAATAAATAAACAGACACAGATAGATAGTTGAAGTGGGTACGGGCACGCGTGCTCAACTCCATTTTATTACTTTGCTGTTGGTAACAAGTAGAATAATAATCATGATATTATAAACAGATATTCAATCATAAATGGTTTATGACTTCTGCTGTACAAAGGTGAGAGCACTATATGTGAAATAATACACAGAACATTCTATCGTAAAGGGTTCATGAGTTGTGGTGCACTGAGGTAGGGGCGGTTTGTGTGGAGCCTGGGATGATGTGTGGTTCAAGCAGACCGCACTGGTAAGAATGTCTTTTGACTACTGATTTTTGCCTTAATAAGGCCATGTGGCGAATATTTATGGTGCACTGAGTTAGTGGTATGTCTGGTGTTTAGCGTGTGCTCTCCCTGCAATGATGCGTGGTCTGAACGGGCTGCACTCAAAGCATTGACTGTTGCATACTGGACTGCATGAACTTTGAGTGAAAAAATAAAATCTACCATCGATGGTTATCAATTGCTCTGCAAACTAGGTCTAATGATTGCTCTACATAACAAATTAAATGATTGTACTTCAAGCAGTGCATTATAACTTTCTCAAAATGGGGACCTATGTCTGGTGGCGATGTTTAAGGTGATGCTCCAGAGGTACTTGGTATTGCCGGTGGTGAAGGTACATTTTGGCGCAGTCTTCTACATTCTTTCTGAGAATAGTTCACAGGATGCAGGGATTGAAGGTGCTTGCGCATACTAGCAGTGCCACAGGAGTATATTTTGTCTCTGCCTTAAATAAATCGAGGCTGAAATCAATGCGGTCCATAGTATAGATCCAAAGCTGAATTCAAGTTGTGAACCCTACTGTCCACAGTGTACATGGAAGGCAGTAGTTAGCACAGTTATAGAAGAATGCTTTTTTTCACTTATTTTAACAAAATCTGAATACATACAGCATGATTGTCTCTGCATTAAGTAAATCAAGGCTGAATTCCCTACTACCAGTAGTGTAGATGCAAAGCTGAATTCAAGTTGTGAACCCTGCTGCCTGCAGTGTAGATCTAAGGCAGTAGTTGACACAACCATCGAGGAATGCTTTTTGTCACATACTTTAACAAAATCTGAGGACTGAGTACAATTATCTCTGCCTTAAATAAGTCGAGACTGAATTCAATGTTGTCTGTAGTACTGAGGCAAAACTGGTATCAAGTTGTAAACTCTACTGACCGCAGTGTAGATCGAAGGCAGTAGTCAGTACAGACATTGAGGAATGTTTTTTGTCACATCCTTTAGCAAAATCAGAGGACTGAGTACAATTGTCTCTGCCTTAAATAAATCGAGACTGAATTCAATGTTGTCTGTAGTGCTGATGCGAAACTGGTATCAAGTTGTAAACTCTACTGACCGCACTGTAGATCGAAGACACTATTTAGCACAGATATCGCCGAAGAATTTTTGTCACTTATTTTAACAAAGTCTGAGGACATAGAGTATAATTGTCTCTGCCTCATATAAATCAGGCTAACTTCAATGCTGTCCGTAGTGTAGATCCAAAGCTGAATTCAAGTTGTGAACCCTGCTGTCCGCAGTGTAGATCGAAGGCAGTAGTCGATACAGACATAAATCTGTGGTGCTGTGGCGCTGAGTTCGCAATGGGCCTGTATCGAGTAGGCACATGGTCATGGCCGCAGCCACGTGGCAGAGTGAGGATCTTTACTGTGGCAGAGTCTTTTCTCTTTGCAGAAGTGAACCACGCCCAAGGCGTAGGCTAATTATTTATACTCTTACACTGGAGTTGCGTACTTTGGACCAGCCCATTCCGCTTCTGCTTCAAGGCGGAGAGGAGACAACCCAGATAGATGACCGAGATATTCCACAGAGTCTGAGATAATATGGTTGCGTCCACTGTGCAGTACACTACAC
This sequence comes from Lissotriton vulgaris, assembly GCF_964263255.1. Classification (NCBI taxonomy): domain Eukaryota; kingdom Metazoa; phylum Chordata; class Amphibia; order Caudata; family Salamandridae; genus Lissotriton; species Lissotriton vulgaris. The sequence goes on along the minus strand of NC_141689.1, from coordinate 720,439,462 downwards.
GTATCAATAGTATATCTACACACGGAAATGTTTTTGGTTTGTATAGTGAGTTGTGTATAGCATATCACCGGTAGTGTTAGCATTGTGTACATTATTGTTGATGTGCGAGTTCCTTCCCTTATACATAGTTGATTGCCACATCTCTGAACATTGAGCTAGTGTGCTGTTAAGGGGATATATTATTTTCGGAAGGTCCGTTGTCCTGTTTGCGCTGCCTGTGAGGTAGTAGAGGGGGAGGGGTCAAGAGGAGTGGTTGTAGTGGTGGTCGCGCTAGGTGTTGTGATTTTGTTGGGTGTAGGAAGTGCATAATTAGTACCTCTATTACATATTTGTCTTTAGATATGGGTGTGAGTTGGATGTAATTCACACAGTATATAGTCAACGTCCTTACACTAGTTAAATGTTGATGTTAATTTGTTAGTGGTAAATGGAACTATTGCCTGTTTTTTGAGGTAGCATTGAAGATTTGGTTTGTTGTTGAAAGTATGGGAAGTAGTGTTTTAGTGTTTTAGGAATTTCAGTGGTTTTGTATGAGTGAAATGTCCAGCTAACTATAACACCCCTGAAACCTATGTTTTTTTCAGTGAATTTCCAAGGTTTTTTAAATGCTAATTCCTAACGATAACCTACCTTAAACCTATGGTTTTTTTCAGTGAATATATATATATACACATACATACATACATACATAGAGGTACTTACCTTATATACTTACCATGAGTGTTAAAGGCACCAGCATGGTAAAGGCTTGCTTGGTAAAGACTGCATGGTAAAAGCACCATATAGTGAAGGCGACATGGCTAATGCTTTTTCCTAGGCTGTCGTCATCCAGGTAATCAAAAAAATTAAGGTCAACAGCCTTCTACACCATTACCATGCAGGCTTTAGACCATGATGCAGCACAAAGATCTGCTCCATCCAAGTAACTGATGACGCTCTCCAAATCAGCAACAGTGGTAGCACTTGTTCTCCTCTACAGCGAATCAGCCTTTTACACTGTCAAATCCTGTTCAACACCCTCTCCTCTAGGCAGGGCTTCAAAGGGCACAAAGTAAGAAAGGTCTCTTCTTTTTTGAACTTTCCTATGGTCAAAGCATCCTTTAAGGCTCAATAGCATTTCTGATTATCTTTACCTGGACATGAATCAACATAAACCATTTAGCAGATGACACCCATCTGCACTTGAAGCTCTATTCCAAACATTAGATGCTCCACCTTTGAAGCTGTGGCACAATCCATGTCTGGATGCGAAGAGCTAACCTCAAACTTAACTCAACAAAAACATTATCTATGTTGTGCTTTGATAAGGTTGCGATCGTGTCTGTACTTTTTATATTAAAAAAGTTGAATAGAAAAAGCACATTTTATTAGGTCGAGCCTGGAAATATGCATCCGAAGGATGCGTCCAGGTGGAGAACTATAGCTAGCTGACTCGGGGGAATGAAGGACAAGAAAGTGCCACGCGCTTCTCTCCGGCTGGATTCACATTAACGCATGCATACATACACAGCCACACGCATACACAGCCACACGCATACACAGGCACACCCCCCCGTCGCCTCTGCACCTACACACACACTAGCGCACCTACACGCACACACAGAGACCCCCCCACACACACACCAGCGCACCTACACACACGCGCACAGACAGAGACCCCCCTCCCCCCGCCGCCGCCATCGCACACATACACACATACACACACACACACACGCACAAGCGCACCCCCCTTCCCCCTAGAACTAAGCCCCACTTACCGCCATTCGGGACTTCGGTAGCCGGGGCTCTCCCTCGGGCACTCCGTGGGCGCGTGCGCGAGACTTCCGAAGACGGAAGTCCCGCCCAAAGGAACTGGCTGAAGCGCGCATGCGCAGTGACCAGACACTACCAAAATCATTTTCACTGTCACCATCATGCCCCATCATCAGGATACCGCCCACAGATTGGGCTCGAAGGACAACCAGAACTTGCTGTCTGCCTAGCAGTCTTGTTATTTATATGTGTCTGGGTTGCTAGCGCGTCACGCCGCCAACGCTTCAGACCCGGGAGGTGAGTAGGGTGTTAGAGCGAGCTGCAGGAGCTGTCTTTCAGATTCCAGGGGGTAATGTTCCGGAGCCCACAGGGACGAGCAGGGTTTCTTATTCCCCAGCGCCCCGGATTGCCAGGGAGCAGCGGGCGTGCAGGGTCCCGTGCTTTGGAATGGACAATGCGGCGCTGCAGGCGAATGCGAGAGCTTGAGAAATGACCGCCGAGCGATGCATAGTGTATTGTGTGTAATGGCCTACAGCTGCTTGTTGCGTTGCCTTCACCCTGTATTTCGTGCTAGTGACCGCTTTGGCTGTCAGTAGGAAGGTTGCTGTGCTAGTAGCACTGACAGTAGTGGGGAGGAGTCGGCTGTGGCTGCAACAAGTGGGTTTGCTGTGGTTGCATACTAAGAGTGCGTGTGTGCAAAATCTGGGTATAGTACTGTGTGCGGTGCTTTTTGTAGTACTATGCACACCCCAGAATCCCTTTTGTGTCTCCCCCACCACACCATAGCTGCAGTACTACTAGAGTGTATGTGTGCACTTACTCTGGTTATGGGAGCCGCGTGTATTCGTTAGCTGGCTGCGGTGCTAGCAGCGTGGGTGTGCGCCCCGCTTGCCGTGGAGGTTCCACGGATGCATTACTGCTACTTTATAACCGTGGGTGCTGTGCTGGCCCCGGCTGTAGTGTAACTGAAGATACTGGACTAGCAGAATGTGCTCTGGCTGTAGTACTAGTAATTTGTGTTTGCGCACGCTCTACTTTGACAGCAGTGCTCGTAATTTGTGGGTATCGCTACAGCGTACACACCTTGGCTGTAAAGTAGACCTTGTGTATACTGCTGGGGGTGGGTGTGTGTGATCATCCCCAGTAGGTGCCCGACGCCTGTGTGTCATGTCTGTACTACTAACTGCGCACAAGCACTGCTGCAGTGTGCTAGTAATTTCATTTCCAGTCTGGTCCCTCATAGTCCTGCCTCGTTTGGAGCTGCGGTTCCATTCTTCAGTGACAGGCTGATGATATTAATTAGTTGATTCCTGTAGGCGGGTGGGCTTGTCTGGCGTGCCCAGTTCACACAGCCTCCCTCATCTGACCAGTGGATGCCTAAAACGCAGAAACCTTCCTCGGTTTCTTGCACGCGTTATCTTTAGAGGCGGGAGTTCACATGTAAACATCCCAGCCCTCGAGCCCTCCACATCCTACCTCCAATTTGGCAGTTCCCATCGACTCGGCCAATAGTAAACGTGCATGTTCACGATCCTCACTTTGTATGTTCTCATCTGGGCATATAAAAAGTAAAAACACTATGTTTGCTACAATCATGCCTTCGTGGGTGCTCTGTATCTGCAGCATCTGTTCTCTCATATTAAAGACCTATGTTTGCTACAATCATGCCTTCGTGGGTGCTCGGTATCTGCAGCATCTGTTCTCTCTGTGTAAATGCCCGCCGTTAAGTAATGTGTAAGCACAATATTGAATACATAACTTATAAAACCGATTTTCCTCAACTTGTGTTAAACAAGTTGCACACATAGCAAATCGTTAGACTTGTTTGTGCCTAAGATGTGCCGATACATCTTATGTACAACGTTTTGTAAACACTGCATCCCTTCTGAGGAAGCATTTTGAAATCAAACCACACATCTGCCCAACAAGTATGACGGGCAGCTGTAGGTTGCCAGATCTCAAGTTTTGTGATCGCTGTGTGTTGGCATTTATTTACATTTCACCAATTAAAATTACAACTGCATATCTGGAATGCGATTAATAACAGCTGTGAGCCCGTGCCTGAGGTGCATCATCAGAGCTGTGTGAATAATAACAGCTGTGAGCCCGTGCCTGAGGTGCATCGTCAGAGCTGTGTGAATAATAACACTTGTGAGCCCGTGCCTGAGAGGCATCATCAGAGCTGTGTAAATAATAACTGCGTCAGCCCCGTGCGTAAGGTGCATCATCAGAGCTGTGTGATTAATAACAGCTGTGAGCCCGTGCCTGAGGTGCATCATTAGAGCTGTGTGAATAATAACAGCGTCAGCCCCGTGCCTGAGGTGCATCATCAGAGCTGTGTGAATAATAACAGTTGTGAGCCCGTGCCTGAGATGCATCATCAGAGCTGTGTAAATAATGGATCACTGACAGAATATCGACGTCATAAATATCGACCTACAAGAATATCGAGTCAACAATATCGAAGGCAAAAATATCGACATCCTATCTACAACATGGTAAGTACAAAAATATCGAAAAAATAATATAGATGTAAAAAATATCGATGTTAAAAATATCGATTTTTTTTCTTTTAATATATAGAAATGTAAAATTAAGTATATAACACTAATAAATAAAATATACATATTTAAAAGTATCTAATAATGTTTAAAATTAATAAATAATACATATATATTAATAATACATTAATTAAATATATACAGTAAATGTATAATATCTATGTACTGAACAATAATTATTAATAATTATTTTACTAATTTATAAATTAATAAAATATATTCTAAATTATTAATACATTTACAAACATAAAACAATAAATAAATAAAATGTAAGTAATATAAAAAATAAAGTAAACATTTAATTTTTTTACAAATAATCATATAAAACGTTGGATAGCGTTAGGGTAAAAATTACTATTCCCACTCCAGTGGGTGCAACAGTACGGAAAACTGACCCTGAACCCAAAAAATATCCCTTTACCCAAGAACTGAAAACTGACCCTGAACCCTAAAAAGACCCCTTTACCCAAAAACCCAAAACTGACCCTGAACCCTAAAAATACCCCTTTACCCAAAAACTGAAAACTGACCCTGAACCCCAAAAATACCCCTTTACCCAAGAACTGAAAACTGACCCTGAACCCTAAAAATACCTCTTTACCCAAAAACTGAAAACTGACCCAGAACTCTAAAAATACCCCTTTACCCAAAATCCCCAAACTGACCCTGAACCCTAAAAATACTCCTTAACCCAAAATTAATTAATATTACAATTAAATTACTTCTCACCCTATTCCCCTATAAACCCACAACCCGCTCCAGTAGTAAAACATATAATTTACTAAAAAAATATACATAAATTATCAATTAATTATTCAATTAATCAATTAAAATAATTAATTGTCAATTAATATTTAATTGCAAAATAAATTAATCATTAAAAAATAATTATTTAATTACAAATAAATTACTTCCCACCCTATTCCCCTATAAACCCACAACCCGCTCCAGTAGTAAAACATATAATTTACTTTTATATATTTTTTATTTATAAAAACATATTAAACAAATATTATAACAATTAATTTAAATACCTAACTAAAATTTCTAACACATATAAGTAAATCGAAATTACTGACATCGATATATATGCTATCGATATAAGTAATTTCGATATTACTTACCTTAGGGTCGATATTCTGGCCATCGATATTCTGGACATCGATATTCTGTCCCTTCGATATTGGCAACTCGATATAAGTGTAAGTCGAAATTAAGGATTCGATATTTTGACTGATTACCGTAAATAATAACTGTGTCAGCCCCGTGCGTGAGGTGCATCATCCACATTGCTCAGGTCACCCAAATTCCTGCACTCTCTACCACACTGCTTTCAAGAACAGCATACTCATGCACACACTCTCACTGCTCACCAATTCCAAGTTTGCTAAACATTTTATGCAACGGCATTGTCATACACAATGCCAATAACTCAAACTTTAATGCTGCGAGACCTATTGCATTGTAAATGCTTGTTTTTTTCATGCGTTCGACATTTCCAAGCGCCTCTACACTTTTTGCACTATAGAAGTTACTAGTTTTATGCAAGTTTTAAAGTCTGTCTCCATCCTCCGAATCTTTATGCTCTAAATATGAAAAGACATTGTGTTGTCTCAATGTTCAAGTGGAAAATGTGTTGTACAAGAAGAACAGATGGCATTTGATCCGAGGATGACAATAATGAATTCCAAAATAATGAGAATAAAATGCTTGCTTAGAAATTGTTATTGGATGTGCCTCAAAAATATACAGTCCATCTTGTAATGCCAGTGACAGATGTTATGGAGTGATTCATAAATGAGGAAACATTTCCACGAACTAAATAGAAAAGCAACATTATAAACTCAGGCTTGATTGTGTTGACAAAAATGACGACATTAAATGGAATAGAGTTCTTAGATATTACAAAAGGAAAAACATCCCACGTACTTTCCTGCATTTTCACATTTTTTTACAAGTCGACCGTGCAGGTGTGGTTACTGTTGCCTGTGCTTTCCTGCTTGAAACTAAGTATAACTTTAGTGTTGCCCTCTAGGTTGTACCCATGAATGGAAATGACACTGTTAAAGAAGCAATCATTTTTGTGTTATTAAATCAAATTGGGTTTTGCGCAGGTCTCAGGTTGTTGCTATTTAGTAGACAGCACAAAAAAGGTTCGTCTTTTTACCTGGGAACACTTCAGATGAGGTTTAATTGAAATTATCTGAGCATCAGTTGAACAAGGTAGGAACAGCATATGGGTCTAGCAGGGTCCACTTCTACTGCCCCCATTAGATGGACAGTTCATCGTGTCTTGCACCAATGTGCCCTTGAGAGGACCATGGCATGTATGTTAGCATGAGCTCTACATAAAAAGGCTAACATAATATTTGTGAAATTAGGTAATATGCCAAGGGGCAGTTGACTTCAGAAGTAATTTTGTACTGGAATTCGGTGTGAAAGAAGAACAGAGGAAGCATTTCAGTTGGTTCCATGTCAAACTGAATTAATTTGTTACAGACCACAGAGCATTGTGCACACTTTCCATTGATAAAATAAACGGGATGTGTATGTGGCCTAATTTCGAGAGCTGATTACTTTGGAACAAAAGAACCAAGTTTGAATGTCACCCTTGGCTCAACATCCTTTGATTCCCACCGAAATCACTTAACTTCCCTGTACCTAAAAAAGCGCTCTGATGCCCTCGGACAGTTCGAGCTACATAAAACTGCAAAAATGAAAATGCATACTGTGCCAGGAGTGATTCCAACTCATAAGCAAGAAAGGAATTATTGCCTGAAATTCAGATCTACAGTTTTGAAAGCAGGGTGTACGTTGAATAATCTCCATATGATTATGTCATGCAGTGTGTATTTTCATAAAGAAAACATTGGAAAATATTGTAAATGATGGGTGCTATACCTGTCAGCTTTAGTGTGGTCTTCCACCAAAACTTTTTGTCTTCTTCCTCCATTCTTGCTGACCTCATTTTTGCTGGCCTTAGGAATCTGAGCACTGTACCACTGCTAACCAGTGCTAAAGTGCATGTGCTCACTGCTTAAAACATAATAACATTGCCTTATCTCCAATTGGCATATTTAATTTACTTTTAATGCCCCAGTAAAATGGTATTGCATGTACCCAGGGCCTATAAATTAACTACAACAAGTGGGCCTGTGGCACTTATTGTGCCACCTACCTAAGTAACCCTTTAAACATGTCTCCGGCCTGCCATTGCAGCCTAGGTGTGCAGTTTTTAAATTACCAGTTCAACCTGGTAAAATAAACATTTTCCAGGCCCAAACCTTCCTTTTTAGGTCTCGCGTGGGTGTGGCAGCGAAGCTGCCTCGTCCTGCGAGAGATCTTGTAAACAATAAGCCCCGCCCCTCCTTTCTATTGGGTAGCATCAGCGTTCATGGTAAACGCTGGCTTCCCATTAGAAAAGAGGGTTTTCCGTTGCCACCCTGTCTGCTTTTGGAATGGCCCCTCCAGACATGGTAGCCTGCATTACGGCCGTCGTGACGAAGTTTCTTATCTGAAGATTCGTCACGCTGCCTTGTTATATAGGAACAGGCAGGAACTGAAATGTGAGGGCTGTCTGGTTACTGCCCACGGTTCCCATCGTGCTCTCGCCGCTCCTCTGCGTCCCAGCACAGCTCTTTCACCTGTCTCCACAACCTGACCCCACCACCCCTCCCTGGTCGGTACTTGCCTGTGATTAGTATGCCCCCATAGCTGCTTCTTTACATGTATTTGAAACACAGCATAAGTAGGTAAAAGAGGGCGCACACACACCATGTTTTCCATTGGGAGGCATTCTTTTCAAAGCACACATTCAGCAGCTAGCCTCGCCCCACACTGCAGACCGACACCATTGCCCCGGTGTCTCTGGTCCAGGCGAGATGCAGCCTGGCCGCAGAGCAAGCAGTGAAATAACAGGTTAGGTTTTTTTAGTGTAAATTACAATTTTAGTTTAACTAAAGTTTCAATATAATTTGGACCTGCAGGCTGGGCGACTATTTATTATTCATCAGACAGTGAGTGAAAAAGAAACCACGTGAGTCTCCAAGGGTGGGGTTTCACACCAGTCACTCCAACTTGGATGGTTTATCTTGAGAGCAATACTTCGTCAAGAGTAGGACAGGCTGCTTTAATTTATGCAGTTGAGTTTCATTCTGAATTTCCGCAGTGGGCTGAGCCTGCGAAGCTTCACAGTGAAAACCTAATTTGTCAAGCAGAAACATTTCTCGGAGCGCCCCCGAAGCTCAGAATATGAACAGTACAGTACAACAAAGTGAAAAGGAACAGGCAGTAACGGTGACTAAATGTGGGTATTCAGCAAGATGACCTCTCTTGCTACTTATTAGCCAGGCAGCCCCTGCACAACTCTTTGGTTTTGAAGCAAGTACTCAGAGGCAATGCCAGCTGCTTTGCACATAGACCCTTCCGTTACACAACCCGATTCTTCAGAGTGGAGGTTGTCCAGTGCTCACATAACTGCAAGGAAGTCATTTTTAAACTTTATCAAATTGAGTTCAAATGCTGACATTTGCACACCACTGGTTTTCATTTGCTTAGGCTCGTGTTTTATAATTGTTGTAGGAACGGCTGGCCATTTTGTTTCCCCTTTGAAGTGGCATCTCCATGAGGCATTTCAGGTTGTCTGAGTAAGCTAAATTCCAGCTGCTCCTATCCCGGTCTGCTGAGCTTGTTTTACTTTTTAGGTCGAGGTAATATCCGGTCTGCCGAAGGCAGACAGGAAGTTCGAGATTTAATGTTGTTTAGTGTGGACTATTTGTCCCGCCTCTTTTTTGCCTCTCTCCCATTGGCTGGCTTCCTAAACGGAGGCCAGCCATTGGAGGAGAGAGCCGTCCCTCCCAATAGGCTCCGTCTTTTTCGGATTTGGGGGCGTAAGTTTTGCTGTTCTTTAGACAGTGACGTCGCCCGTCACTCAGAACAGCAAAACACACGCCCCGAATGCGAAAATTACCATGCTTTCTCCGAGGCATTTCTACTTTGCCTCGGAGAAAGACGGTGGTGATTTCCAGAGCTGCTCTGCTCGTCCCCCCTCCCTCGTCCCGCAGCTCTCCTTCGTCCCGGTCCCTCTCCCACCCCCTCCCTCCGCCCGCAGCTCTCCTTCGTCCCGCTCCCCCCTCACCCCCTCCCACACCAGGCCAACTATTTTCATTAGCAATGAGAGCGGTGCAGATGTGCTGTGTGAGTGGCCATCCCGCAAGGTCAGGGAGAAAAGTTTACTGGAGGTCACGGAACCTACCTGGAAGGAGAGCAAGACCCATTTTTATCTCTCCTCAAGCCTGGTTTGTTTGGGAGTCTAGCAGCGTCTACAATTAGACGGCTGACATTCTATTACCGGTAATTGGATGCTGAGCAGCACCCTGACCGAGACATCTCCACGCCACATCGAGGAAAGATCCCTCTCGCTACTTACCGGGAGTGGTGCCGTGCTTGAGGCGTCTCTACACCTCATAAGATACATGCCGCGACCCGGAAATACAGTGGGCCAGGCAGGAAGCGGACGGGAGGTCTCCCCGTGCTCCTGCTTGGCAAGGAGAAGAAGTCTGTCCCCAGCCGCCGCCGACCGGAGAAGCCCAGCAGCCCTGCCCGCGGCAGAGAGGAGCCGCCGCCTCCCCAAACAGCCGGTGAGTTGTAGTTTGCCAGAGGGTGGTTGAAGGCCAGGGTCTGGTCTGAGATGCTGCCCGACTGTTCCGGTGTGTGAAGCCTTTCTGAAGCGTGCTCCTGCGCCTTGCCACACCAGCCCAAAGCCTCCCGGCCACGGCGCCTTTCACCGCCAGTGATGGTGTGGATGAACCGAAAGGCGGCGACAGCTGCAGCGCTATTGTCTACAGGATTACGTTAATAGTTTATACACCATCAAGCTATTCAAAGACTTTGGGTGGCCGTTCTAACTGGAACCCAGGAGACGCGAGAGTGACGGTAGTACAGACCGGGTTGCTCTCGGGGGCGGATGGTGAATCAGAAGCTGCTGCGAGGCGGAGTTAGAGTCCAGTCAACTCAGGCCGCCTTGGAGAAAAATCTTTACACCAACACCAGTCCGGTTTACGCAGGCGGTCGGTGTTTAAGGTGACCCACCTGATCAGATAGAAACTGTCTTTTAAACTTCCCTGCCCATCTGTTAGGTTGTAAATCTGACATGCTAACATCGCGTTCGTCAACTCTCTTGGTAGCTGGAGGGACGGTTGGTAATGAGGGCACACCTGCCAGAGGGGTAGCATCGATGCCACTGCGGCGAAGGTCACCCGCCGCGGCCTCTCCTTCTGTGCCCTCGACGATCTCGCAAGCCACATCTGCCCTTCCTGTCGGATTCTCGCTCCCTCTGCCCTGGTTTCCCCCGCCTCTCTCGCTCCCCTTCTGAGCCCTCTGTATGTGAGCGCTCTCCCCTCCGCCCTTGCTTCCTTCACTCCTCTCTATCTCGTTCCACTTCTGATCCCGTTTGCACATCTCCCTCCTGCTGCCCTGTTTTCCATCAGACCCTCTATTCCGCTCCACTTCTGACCCTGTGTGTGTGTGTGTGTGTGTGTGTGCGTCTCCCTCCCCTAGGTTATGTCTCCCCCTCGCTATCTTGCTCCACGCCTGGCCCCCATGCATGTCACTTTATGCTCGTTTCCGTCTCCCCCTCGCTTTCCCCCTCGCTTTCTTCTCCCACTTCTGAACACCTGTGTATCTCTCTCTGCCCTGTCTCTCTCTCCCCTGTCTCTCTCTCCCCTTATGACCTCCATGCGTGTCTCCCCCTCTTCCCTGGTTACCCTCCCACTCCCTATCTCGCTCCACTTCCCTGTGTGTCTCTCTCTGCCCTTGTTTTAAATACATTCTCTCACAACGGGTTTACTAAATGGAAAGGGATACAATCTTTATAGCTCATCACACGCCTCAATGAGGCATGGCACCACTGTCTAGAGCTGCAAGACCAGGTCTAGATTCTCCACGCACAATGCGGTTTCTTCAGATCCATTGCATTCTGCTCATAATGAGTGTGAACCTGAAATCCTGTCTCCCTCCCATGGCTAGCCTGTCTTAAAGGAACCCCGAATTACTTCATATCTGTAACACACTGCATCCTTGCAGGGGTCTCTCGTCACTGTTAGACCATCATGAATGGGGCAAACACGAAGCCAGTGACGATGGGCCCAACCATCAAAAGAGTTCCCGCCTCCCTGCAGGCCAGTGTGCCTTTGCTCATTAACGCGCACTAGAATGTGCCACTCCGGCACGGCGTGGAGCAGGGTTCGAGCTCTCATGCATGCCGCCCAGCACCATACACAGTAAACAGAAGCCAGTCACATCAATGGCACGGTGGTTGAATGAAGTGCCAGGCCTGCTGAGGAGATCCGAGTGCAACCAGCAAATCTCAGGATGAAGCCCAGAGAGGCAGATTCGGTCTTTCATCCTTTCGAGATCGTAAAATGAGGCGCTGCCCGGGTACTCCGACCCAATGAAGGTGAGGGGAGTGTGTTATTACGGCATTTATGAAGCTTTTTGTACATATGCTGTGAACTGTACGGCTGACCTTTAAAGTGTTGTGGCATTATAGAATGAATGCAGCGATGTGCAGAGCTTCAGGAAGGCGTGGAGGTTGTGGGAGCGAGGTGTTTGCATCGCTTATATGATGTGAAAGGCACTCACTTTAAAGTACATTCGTGTAAGGCAAAGGCCGGTTGTGTTGAAATTGTATACCAGAACTATTAAAATGCTGCAGCGGCGCGTTTGTTTGATGTAAAGCCCCCCTCCCAAGACTACCAAAGCTGTTTTCAGGCCCTGACGAATGAGACGAGTAAGAGCAATATTATTAGATAATTGTTGCTCACTGCCAAATGCCATCACATTGTTGTAGATTCCTAATTATACGTTTGTATCTCACCTCCTGACATCCTAGCGCCACCATTTCCTTCTACATTAACGTTTTTCAGTTCAGCTGTGCAAATCCAGCATAGAGTTAAATAATTTCAAGCATGTGTTATAAACCCCATCCTTTCATTCACAACCGGGTTGTGTCTGTTGTTGTTGTTATTGTGCTGTACCTGTGCTCGATGGTGAAGCTCATGCAACCTGCTTACAGGCTCACTTTCACTGATCACAGTTTTCTGTGCTCCTCTGAGTCTCGTGATGATCACAAATTGTGACAATAGAGGCCATGTTTGCCATAATAAGACAACCCTTTGGACCCACAACAATGTTATTAACGAGTCTCACGAGCCCTGTAAATAAATGTTGAAACGACACAGGTTGAAAATGCAAGAGCGGGGGAGGTGGTGGCTCCGGTGCTGGGTGGGCTTGTTGATACCCCCCTGTTCTGTCTGTTTCCTTCCTTCTTTCCTCATTCCTCATCCTATCCCCCCTGCCATATTTTGCCCCTGACACCCCCATCAACTCCCCCAAGGAAGAGTTGCTGATTGTGCCTTCTGTCCTTGCATCTAAAGGTTCCTCTGATGTGCCCCCGCACACGAGGGGTTAGGTCAGCTGGTAGAAATTCATAACTTTGCTTGAGGGGGAATGTGGAGGAATTATCATTCTGTTGAATCTTTCATTGGATTTGTTAGGAGACCAGGCTGCTGCCTGTCCCGGAGGCTGGATGGGGGGTGGGGGCTTTTGGAGCCGGTGATAGTAATTAGTGTGCGGAGTGCATTAATGAGGCTTGTAAATGCATTGTGTAATTTATACAATCTCTATACCCTACAGCGAAACATCACCTCCATAATCAAGCAAGCATCTCCTCAAAACACCAGTTACACAGAAATCAGCGCCAACCACAACACCACCACCTCATCATGCCTCACTACCACCACAGCCTCACTATGGACTACAATAGCATCACTCAACACCACCTCAACATCAAAGCACCACCTCAACTTTAGTGTGTGTGCGTGGCTCTGTCTGTGTGTGTGCGTGGCTCTGTCTGTGTGTGTGTGTATACATAGCTCTGTCTGTGTGTGTGTGTACGTGTATCTGGCTGTGTAAGTGGCTCTGTCTGTGTGTGTGTGTGTGTGCGCGTGGCTCTGTGTGTGCTCGTGGCTCTGTGTGTGCGCGTGGCTCTGTGTGTGTGCGCGTGGCTCTGTGTGTGCGCGTGGCTCTGTGTGTGTGCGTAGCTCTGTGTGTGTGCGTGGCTCTGTGTGTGTGCGTGGCTCTGTGTGTGTGCTTGGCTCTGTGTGTGTGCGTGGCTCTGTCTGTGTGCGTGGCTCTGTCTGTGTGCGTGGCTCTGTGTCCGCGAATACTCTCTACTACTCTCTAATGCTCACCTATTGCCATTGTAAATGACAATACCATTTATTTATATATTTTTTTAAAATGAAAACAAATTTCATGAGCAATGCCAATAGCTCTACCTTTAATAATGCTGAGACCATTGCATTGTAAATGCTTGTTATTGAATGTTGTCCGGGGCCTCCGTTTGCGACTGCTATCCTCGGGGTGAGTCGGATGTGTTTTGCAGACACCTTGGAGAATGCATGAGCTGCGAATCAGTATTGGTTGATCAAAGCAACTAAATGCTGTGAAAATAGGAATGTTTCTTTCCTAGAGATGGTTCTTCTTTCACTGCACTGAGCAGGACGTCTCGTTCCTCATAGCCAAACTTTCAAATGGGGTGCAAGTCATGGAGACTTGTTCCTTGAAAGTATTACTTCCTATTCGTGATAGGCGATGGCTGTGAGCAATCAGAGGTTTGGGGGACTTCGTATGGAGCACTCCACTAAAGCATAACAAGTCTGTAGGTTTTCATGTTCACCATTGCTTAGCAATTAATTTTGTTTTTGGTGCTTGTTTAATATTCTGTCTTAATGTCGGGACTGATGTGCATTCCACTTGGCCTAGCTCAAACCAGCCAAGAAAAGCACCAGAAGCTGATATTGTTCAGGGCTGAACTTATGTACTTCATCTCTTGCCCCGTTTGTCACATATTGCCTGTGATCCTAGAAAGACCTGCATATCAGGGCTGCTGGGAAGAACCTCCTGTGATCCAGGTATTCGACTCTGCTTCTAACTGTCCCCCTTTGAGTCCAGGAATAGTGTTGGGTCCTATCCTTTGACAGGCGCTGCTGTGACCGAACTGTGAGGGGAAGGCTTTGTGCCTGTGGAGGACATGCTGGATTGCATCTTTCAAGAGTGGTGCGAGAGTGGCAGCGTAGTCTGCAGTTTCATAGACTGAGGATTTGGGGATGCCGCTTTTGCACTATGTCTGTTCTGGCACGTGACATCATCCAGCCAGGTCTTCAGAAGTCATGCATTTTCATCTACAACTACAGATCACTTTTGACGAAGCCCAGAGAGCACAGTGCACACCTCTTGCAGATTGAGGGTGTGTAGGTTGCACCATTAGCACCAGTGGTAGTGATCAAGTAACTTGCCTGGATGGACGAAAGAGGATTTGCTGGGACATAGAGGCATCCCTTCAGGATGTATAAGGACGGGTGTGGGTGGAAAACACTGCAGCTGCTTTTGTTACAAGGGGATGATATTGCAGCTATGCTGCAAAAGCGGCCCCCAGGGGTCCAAAACCGGCCCCCACCCTGGCAGCCCACCGGGGACACGCCCAGTGCTCGCTACCGCCCTGGGGCAGGTTGCCCCTGATTTTTGCAGTCAGTACTTTATAGGCAGAATTTCTAGAGTAGTGTCAAAGAGCTGATTGTTCCCATTCTCATAGAATGCTAATGACCTCATTCTCTTCTATAACAAGCCTTTGCAATGCAATAGGTCTCACATTTGCAAGAGTTTGAGCTATTGGCATTGTAAATGACAATGCTTTTTATTTATGTGTTTTGAAAACGTGCAAGCAGTGTTTATAGTCCTTGCTTACGAGAAGCAAGGCTGGCAGTAACTGCGCCTCTTTTACTTCCAGCCTTGCTTCTATAAGTACAAAGTGCGTATTTACACACCATTTGCAAGTTTTCAAAACACATACATAAAAGGCGTTGTCGTTTACAATGCCAATAGCTCAAACTCTCGCAAATGCGCGACCTATTGCATTGCAAATGCTTGTTAAGATATGTAACTCACCTCTATGGTAGGCCCTGGTCTGCCCTGAGGGCAGAGTCCAGTGTATTTAAAAAGTAGGTGTTATGTTTGCTGTATCTTTAACCTCATCAGAGCTTCGAACGTTCAGCGCCCAGTGCTGAACGTTCAAAGAACGAATGCTGGCCCGACGGCCAACGGTCGTGCGCAGCACTGGGGAGGTAGTGCTCGTGACGACCGTTGGCCGACGGCAGCAGTTAAGGGGATAAGAGTCTCCTGGCTGACATCATTATTAGAACGATGACATTTCAATTGCTGACATTTCAGTTGCTGTTGCTGTGCTTGTTGATGGTTGATCATTAAAGCTACTCTACAACTACTACAGGATTTGAGTACTTTTATCACTGGCGACGAGGGTCAAGGCCTGATTGGGGACAGGCACCTACAACCATCAACTCCCCTACACCTGGATTGTTTATTTGGACTTGTTTTTGTCGATTTTGGATTGGTCTGGACAGTTTGGAATTACCTATTCTGAACATACCACTATATTTGGACACCTTGCATTTCTCTTATTGGATTGATTGGATCTGCGCCTTACTGAGCTTTCACTCTTATTATTGTTAATTATTGAATTTCCTGACTTTCATCCTGCCTTCATTGTGTCTCCCTGTGAAAATCTACTGTCTTTTGGCCACCTGACTTCACACACCACACTCGTGTGTAAGAAAAAGGAAAAAATCCGGAAATCGTATGTATTTTATTCTTACTTTATACATTTGGGATCGACACACCGTTGTGTGTAACGTTTCTTACGATTGTTTACCTTTAAAATCTACCTCGCGTGGAGTATCGCGAGCAGCCTGCTTATCTTCGCGCTCGATCTCTGTGTTCTCTGCTGGTGTCTCCTCTGCAAAGAGCCTCACGTCTACAAGCAACGTCCTGACGCTCACGCGCAACGTTGTATGTCATCACGCTGGCGGCCATTTGTTGTTTTGTTTCCATGACAACTGACTCAACGCCGATGCGCACGGCTGTGCATCGGTAAATCTTTCTTCGACTTTTCCACTGTAATACGACTTTCAGCGCACCACAGCGCATTGAACTGGAAGCATCAGTTATTCTTTTCCACGATTCTTTCACCATCAATCTGCAATTTGGTCATCATTTTCTCGCTGATGTGCACAGCTGCACATTAATGTAATTTTAAGGTTTGGACTACTTACGCTGGTGTGCACAGCACAGCTATACATTACTTGTTTAATTTGCATTTTACATTTCTAATAATACTATTTTAGGTTTGGTGCACAGTTGAAATTGAGTATTTTTTTAGATATTTGCCATAACTTGTTAGTTTTCTAGTTATCATTGCATTTTTCTATACTCTTTTTTTCCAAGTTTTTATTATTTTTGTGTTTACGTACTCCTTGTTTCATTATGGCAACTACATCTAGTATGTCACAACCTCCACCTTTTCTTTCAGAGGAAGGTGAACCCATTCTTCCTTGGAAGAGATGGAGGAACTTGTTTGACTCTTATTTAGTTGCAATTGGAGGAGAAAAGTTTTCGGCTTTTAGGAAACAAGCCATTTTGTTACATAATTTGGGAGTTGAAGGTAGACACACTTATGATAGTGTGGACAGTATACCTGTTGGTGGAGCTGATGGTGAACCTGCAGATGTTTTTGAGATGTCAATGACTATGTTAGAGCAGTATTTTGGTCCAAGAATTAATGTCGTGTTGGAACGACATAGGTTCTTTACTCGTGTCCAAGGTTCTCGTGAACGTGTTGGGACATATGTTGCTGCTTTGAAAACTCTTTCTCGTACCTGTGATTTTGGAGATTTGGCTGAATCTCTTGTCAGAGATCAACTTGTTCGATGCACGAACAGTTCTAGGGTTCAAGAGAAGTTATTGTCTAAGAATCCCACTTTGAAAGAAGCTGTAAGTATTGTTGAGGGCATGGAGAACACCTCTACATGGGTCAAGGAAATAAGGAAAAATAAAGAAGATGAAAGTCATACTGTTAGTGATAATAAAAAGAAAGTATCTGACTCTGTACATATGCTAGAGGAAGAGGAATTTAGTACTGACTGTTTTGAAGATGTTGCCAAAGTCAATGTTAGTTCTAAAAACAAACCGCTTCAAAAGACTTCAGTGCCTCAGAAAAGTTCCTTTGATAATCGTTCTTCTGTTTCTAAAGAATCTACTTCGTCTAAGGAACGAGAATTTCGTCAACAACGTCCTTTTAACACCCAGAGAATGCGTTGTTTTAGGTGTGGAAGTTTATCACACACTTCTAATTTTCCCAATTGTTATGCGAAAGACAGTATTTGTAATAACTGTGGGATTAAAGGACACTATGCACATGTGTGTAGGTCTGGTAAGAAGAGAGATACCAATGAATCCAATTCTGACATTGTACGTACAATAGTAGTTTCTAATGTTAATGATGAGATGATTGACACAGAACATATTTATATGCCATTCTGTGATATAAGGATTGACAAATTTGATTTTAAGCTCATAGCAGATTCTGGATCTCCCTTTACCTTAATTGGAAACAAGATTTGGGATGAAGTTGTAGGTTTAGAAAATGTTCAACTTTTACCTGCTGACATTTCTCCGCTTAGTTATAATAAGTCTAAAATAGAAATTTTGGGATACACTGTAGCCAACATCTCTTTCAGAGGTAAGAGTATTAATGGCAAGGTTTATGTTGCTGTCAGAGGCGACAATCTTCTGGGATGGTGACATCAGCATGATTTAGGTATTATTCTTAACCCTGGGGCAGTAGATCCCAAGAATCAAGTCATGCTGATGGAAGATTTGCTTTCTAGTTTGTCTCCCACTCAAGTAGATTTTGTGAGTGAATCTGACAAATATTTTACTGATTATCCTAAAGTTTTTTCTGACACCTTGGGGTGTTTGAAAGGTTTTGAACACAGAATCATTCTTAAGAAGTCTGCCAAGCCATGTGTACACAGGGTCAGGAAAGTACCTAATATGATGCTGGAACCACTGAAGCATGAGATTGAGAGATTGTTGAATCTGAAGGTGATTGAAGAGATTGAGTCCTCTGAATGGCTAAGTCCAGTAGTTTTGGCACCCAAGGATGGTGGGAAGTCGATCAGAATGTGTGTGGATTTGCGTGGTTTGAACGAATGGATTTGGGTGGATCGACAACCTTTGCCCAACATAGCGGAGAGTAGTAGTATTTTGAAAGGAGCAAAGATATTTAGTGTCCTTGATCTTTCCTCTGCCTACCACCAAAATGTTTTACGTGAGTATTCTAGACATCTGACATCTTTTGTCACACCGTTGGGTGCTTACCAATTCCTAAGAATGCCTTTTGGTCTAGCTACGGCTGCTGCGTGTTTTCAAAGAGTAATGAGAATGGTTCTTGGCAGTCTTTCCAATGTGATGTTTTTTCAAGACGATATCTTGGTTCATGGAATGGATGAGTGTGAGCATGACAAGGTATTGAGATCAGTTTTAGATAAGTTAAATGCTAGTGGACTTACTGTCAAGAGAGAAAAATGTCGTATTGGCTTAGAGTCGGTCACGTATTTGGGACATGTTATCTCTGGGAGTGGGATTCGACCCAAATTAGAATTGGCGGAGAGTATTGTGAACGCACCAACACCCGTGGATAAAGATCAAGTCAAATCATTTTTAGGAATGGCGGAATTTTATTCCAAATTTGTGAAGGATTTTGCCCGTCTTGTTGAGCCCATAAGATCTCTTCTGAAGAAAGGTGTACATTTTTGTGGTCTGTTGGCTGTGAGAAAGCTTTCGAATTGGTAAAAAAGGAAATTGGTAAAATGCCTACTCTGGGTCATTTTGACGCTAAACTTAAGACTATTTTGACAACTGATGCCAGTCTTAAAGGTCTGGGTGCAGTACTTTCCCAAGTTGTGAATGAAGAAGTAGTTGTTGTAGCTTTTGCCTCAAGAGCCTTAAGGGAAGCAGAGTTCAAATATTCGTGTATTGAAAGAGAGGCGTTGGCAGTATTTTGGTCTGTACTTCACTTTAAATTTTACTTGTGGGGGATACCGTTCATTGTGAAATCTGATCACTGTCCCTTGGTTCAAATTTTCTCTTGTCATCAGAGTGATCATATGACTCCTAGATTAAAAAGATGGAGTGAAGGTTTGCAGGAGTATAATTTCAGGGTGCAGTATATTCCAGGACAGAATAATAAGCCTGCTGATTGTTTATCACGTCTTCCCATTCATAGGGATTGTGTTGCTGATGGTGCCACTACATGTATAAATTGGGTATTGGAGTCTAGCATATCCAAGGAAGCATGGTTACAGTGTGTCGAAGATGACGTCCTTTTTCGTTCATTAAAGAATGTCATCAAGAATGGGTGGCCAAATTATGATACTCTTGAGTGTGATTTGAAGCCTTATTGGACAGTGAAGGATGATTTGTCTTTTTTTGAGGATAATTTAATGAGAGGTGACAGAATCGTGTCCCCAAGTTGTCTAAGAGAAAGAGTGGTTAATATTGCTCACGAAGGGCATTTGGGAAGGAATCTCACGAAGGCTCGGATTAGAGAAAGGTACTGGTGGCCTGGTATGGATCGAATGGTCATTTATGTGCTGTCAATGACAAATCACGCACCACTAGTCAAGCTCTGCTTTCACCTGTTGAGGTTCCTGCTACTGTCTGGACCAAGTTGGGGTTAGATATTGCAGGTCCGTTTGAACTTATGCCTTCTCATGAGAGATTTGTTGTGTTGTTGGTGGATTACACTTCTAAATGGGTGGTTTCCAAACGCATGAGTGTTGTTAATTCTAGGACTGTGATTGAATTCTTGAAAGAAGTGTTTGTGTCTGAAGGTGTGCCTAAGTTTTTGCTCACTGACAATGGGGTACAATTCACCACTAATGAGATGAATTGTTTTTTGAGTGACTTGGGGATCATTCATCAGAAAACAGCTCTTTACTCTCCCCAAGCAAATGGTCTCACAGAAAGGATGAATAAAGTGGTGAAGAGTTGTGCACAAAGGGTTTTGGAGTCTAAGGTCTCTTTTGCCAGTGTTTTGAGGGAGACGTGGTGGGCACATCGAACGACTCCTAATGCTGTCATGCAGAGATCTCCCTTCAAGGCTTTAAGGGGGAGATTGGCTTGCTCTAAGCTAAATCCTACTTGGCTTCCGGAGAGAGTTTGTGGTGACAGTGTTGAAAAGGTAGTGAAAAGGAGAGAAGCTTTGTCAAACTATCAGCAGAAATATAAACAACGTTATGATGCTAAGATGGTTGTCAAGTCTAGGAAATGGAATGTGGGTGACTGTGTTCTTGTGAAAAAATCGAAATTTTGTCACAAGGGTGTTTCGAACTTCACTGGTCCTTTCACCATTGTTTCCATTAGGAAAAGCGTTGTCACTTTGGATAATGGTTGCACTTGGAATTTGTCTAAATTAGCCAAGTGCAATGATGTCAAGCATCACTTCAATTGTGGTTCCAGGATTTCCAGTAATCCTAGTGCTGCTCCTTCTACCAGTTACCAGAGAGTTACTCCTAGGAGGTCTTTACAACTTCCTAGGAAGTTCAATGATTATTTAATGCATTAGTTATTTTATTGCTTGTGTTCTTTTCTTTATTGTTGCTCTATACTGTTTTTCAAGCCTTGTTTTATTTATTTTACTATGTATAGGGGATGTGTTATGTTTGCTGTATCTTTAAGAGTCTCCTGGCTGACATCATTATTAGAATGATGACATTTCAATTGCTGACATTTCAGTTGCTGTTGCTGTGCTTGTTGATGGTTGATCATTAAAGCTACTCTACAACTACTACAGGATTTGAGTTCTTTTATCAGTAGGATATATGCTTCAAGTTTTATATGTCTTGGTAGTGAAAATATCCAAAATGTGTTTTCACTATTGCAAGGCCTATCTCTTACATAGCATAACACTGGAGTGACCTTATTCCATTTTATAGGTCGTGATTTCCAAATGGGAGTAGTAACCTGTTCATATTTAGTGCCTTGGAATTGTAATGAAAACTCCTCTCTTATGGTACAGCTGGAGTTTAAACTACAATTGTGAAAATGCCACTTTTAGACATTTGAAATGTTCCCGCCTTAGCCATTTAGTGACTGTAGCTTGTCTCTGGGTCACATTACTGGGTGTAGCTAACAGTTGGGCTTTGTGAAGTTTTCATAGACATCCACACACAATAGAAAACTTAGGTGTGCCTGGATGGGCCATCACAGACAGGATGAGAGGGCAGAGCTGGATATAGCTCTACTTATACTTGAATAGGCTGTATCCTGCCTCCACACTAAGGGCTGCATACCCCCTAGTAGTAAGTCTGAAACCAGGACAGGGAAGGCAGGATGTATTGGAACTTCAAAGGGAAACCTCTAGAAGCTTCTCCCATCTTCCAAAGGAAGGGTACCAGGTATAAATATTGCGCATCAGACACCAACATTTTCAGTACTCTCCTGGCCCTCTGGATACTCTTCCAGGAAGAAGGCCTGCTGCTGTGCTGAAAGGACTGCCATTCTTCTGGACTGCTGCTCTGAAGGAATGCTGCCCTCCAGTGCTGACCTGCTGCCCTCCTGCCTGGGTGCGAAGGACTGGGCCTGCTTCTGTTGAACCCAGGAACGAACCCAATGACTCCAAAGCCTAGTTGGCTGGCCCCCTGACCAGAACCTCAGCGATAGAAGACCCTAACAACCTTGACACTAGCATCCGGGCTCTGCCATCAGTGAGTTTACCCTGGTAAGTGATGCCCCCTGGTCCTAGACCATTAGAAGTGGGCCTATGGTGCTCTGCCAGCCTCTGTGGATCCAGTGGAACTGAAGCATCTCCTCTGCTGTGCATTGCAGAACAGACTCCCTGCTGCTGCTGCGTGGATCAGTTTCACTGCAACAACCTACATTGCAGCTCATCGCCTAATCGGAACCGCCTCTGCATGATGCATCCCCTCAGTGCTGGCCCTCACATCCTTGTTCAACAGCAGCCTCAATGACAATGCAAGACTGCGCATCGCAGACTCGCAGCTCCTTGTAACCGATGCATCAACCCGACTGTGCAGCGCATCCTTGCTATTACACTTCGCATCGCAGCATTGCTGCATCTCAGAACCAATGCATCACTTCGGCTGTAAGTCGCATCTTCGGCATGGACCCACGACACGATCCACAAACACGGATTTAAGGAACTTTGTTCAATGGGCCTTACTGGGTGCCTGTTGCCAGCCCGTACTCAATCGTATTCTGCCTAAATTTGTGACTTTGGCCCAGTTCGGTGCGGCCAGATATCCCCAGTTGCCCCTTTGTGCTTTTTGATGCTATTGTTACTAAAAGCTGTACACTTGCATAATTCTACTGATTGGATTTGTGTCCTTTTTTGGTCTTATTTTCTTTATTAAAAATTGCTTGAATCTTCTAAACTAGTGTGGGATTCTTTTGTAGTATTTGTTCACAGAGTTACTGTTTAAAGTGTTGCACAAATACTTTACATCTTGCCTCTTAGTTAAGCCTTACTGATCCGTTCCAAGCTGGCAGGGGGTTGAGCACAGGTTAATGCAGGGCTGGCTTGTGACTTTACCATGACAAGGATTGTGGTTACTGCTTGAGTGGGTATCACCCCCTCAACCAGTAACCCAGTTTCTTACAATGGGTGAGTTACATTATTCATCTTTTATTATCGACCTGCAAGAAAATTACTTCATGTACTAACGGGCACTTTATCATCAGTGTGATTTAATATGATTTTTAAAAAAATATCTCTTTATTGATTTTACAGTGTTAAAACCACACAATGCACACATTTCTGGCACCAAAACAGAATACCTGCACTTCTGGTCAGCCTCACCAACCTGAATCACAATCTTCTTGCGTTACCATCTGCTGTGATTCTGAAACTGGCCCTCCTATTCCCCCCAGTAATCATTATTAAGCCATTCGACCAATTCGCAGGGGGTGGGAGAAGTAGCATCTAAAAGGCAAATGCAAAAAAAGAAGGATAACAAAAGCAACTACATTTGACCCCTCATTGCATTCCAGCATCTACAAACTCACTCCTTGTTGATTCTATTATGTTTTCCCCTATTCAGGGCCCTCCCCTCCAGCCACCCCCTATTAATTTCATTAAGTCTCAACAGGCCTGCTGCTGTCTTCCCTTTGTTTCCTGGGACAATGGCATATCTCCGTTAGGTCTTTCAAAAAGAGCCTCAGACATGTAACCTCACTGGCCAAGAGAGATCCTCCGCACTAAGGAAGCGCCATCGTTTGAACCTCCTATCTAGTTTGGTACTTTACGCATCCCAGATTGTTGTACTTATCTGTTCCGCTTTCACCCATTTCAATAGGTCGTGTTGCAGATCAACATCAACAGATATGTAGTTTGAATTGTAATTCTACACTTTCCTGCATCTACTTACTTCACTGATATTGTGGAGTTCATATTTGTGAAGGTCAATAACGTTATAGTTGATTGATTGAAAAAGGCTTTATTTCGATAAAAAATATCTTAAAAAGCAATTTACATCACCATAAAATCCACAATATATACAACATACAAGTTACTATTAAATTAAGCTTGCTTAAAAAGCACTGACCACACTGCATAAGAGGTGATATATATAAAAACACACATTAAATGGATATAGAAAGCCTTTTAGTTCTGATGGACCAAGCCCATCCTAAAAATGTGGACATACCACATATAAACAATGCCCTGGTATCTGAGTTCAGGATACATAGCGCCACA
This sequence comes from Lissotriton vulgaris, assembly GCF_964263255.1. Taxonomy (NCBI): domain Eukaryota; kingdom Metazoa; phylum Chordata; class Amphibia; order Caudata; family Salamandridae; genus Lissotriton; species Lissotriton vulgaris. The sequence goes on along the minus strand of NC_141689.1, from coordinate 720,415,456 downwards.
ATATGATGCCGAGTACCTAATTCTCTACATATTGGTTTTAGCCAATAATCTCTTGGCGCTACGTATGCCGGACATTCAAACAACATGTGGGCAACCAACTCTACTTTGATCATACACATTGGACAGAAAGGTGATGTCTGTAAAGGAACTTTCCAGCGCGCAGTCAATTCCCCGAGTGGGAGGGTTCCCACCCTAAACTTGAAGTACAAGGCCCGATCGCTAGACTTAGTGATAATATCCAGGTAGGGTTCATAAGCTACCACATCCTTACTCCTCAAGAACTCAGCAGTTGTTCTACCCTGCATCAGATCAGAGCTATTGTTGCTGGTTATCCAGCCCCAATACAGTTTCTTTAGGACGGATTTGGGGGGGCAGATCTAGATTCCCAAGCATCCCCGAGCCCCAGCTCACCAAGGAGAAATTTAACGTCTCTCAGCCACTTAATTTTAGACCAGCCGTACATCGACATTACCTCCAGTAGGCCTTCAGCATAGGTAGCTAGATCCGGCACCCGCCATAACCGAGCCCATAATAACAATGGTCGGATTTGAGCCTGATCTTTTATCGATCTGCACCCCATAGCTAATAACAATGGTAGGGTCGGGGTACCCTGTGGGAGTGCCATCAGCTCCTTCAAAAATGTATTCTACGATCTAGCTAACAGCTCAATATTGCAGGTGCCCAGCACTAACTCCTCTAGCCTTATAAATATCAACAACCGGCCGATAGGTTTAGTTGAAGAGGAGCGCTGCTCCTTAAGAAGTGCCCCCACTACCCTTTTGTGACCGAGTAGCATCTTTTGAATATGGGAGCTCCACTGCATAGTGTCTGTTAAACGGATACCTAAATGATCGAATTCCCCAACCCTCTCCAAAGGCACAGAATTCAATGCCGGAGGACGTCCAAGTTTGTTGGGGGGGGTTCAGCACCAAATATTTAGTTTTATCGGTGTCAATTATAAGCCCTCTGCCCATACAGAAGGACTGAAAACTATCCAAAAGATTCTGTAGTCCCACGGGAGACTTCGAAATGAGGAGGGTATTATCAGCAAAAAGGAGCGTTATAGTTTATATTGTGAGATACAGGCATTGTAAGGGATAGTTAGGAGTACATTTATGTACCATTATGTCCATTCAGTTATGTGGTATGCCATGCATCCATGAAGCAATTGGAAGACAATCATGGTTGGGGAGAAGTGACAGCCAGGAGTAGATTTTTATCAGTGAGTCTCAAATACTAAAATGAGTTCAACCTGTGACTCACATTTGATTGTTCATGCTGTTTTGGCTGTATTGCCTTGATGTGATACAAAAGGGTGTTACAACCAAAATATAAATCCTACCTACAACCTAGTTTACCAAGATGTGAGAGCTTTCCATACAGGCATTACTCCTTCAAAGGATTAAACGGTAATACGTGAAATATTGAACAAACAAATACCAGCCAGGGAACCCAATGCCGCACCACCTGAAGTAATCACTTGTAATAATACACCAAGATTGCCCACTTGTAATGGCCAGCTTCTCATTGACCATAAATTCTCAGATTTTGTTCACAAAAAAGAGAGGCAACAAACACAACCAGATGGTTCATACTGTGCACAGCTGTGGACATTGACTGCATGACTGAGGTTTAGCACTCCGTTTGATTCCAATGCTCAAACGACGAATGAGAAACATACTGACTATACTTCGGAATTAAACTGTTGTGAGGAAGTGCATCTAGATTTATTGGACCTTGTTGACTTACGCCTTATGATATCTATGAGAACCAGCGGATAGATGATATTGGCCTGCGAATACTTTGTAAGGTGAAACGTGTTGGCTGCGCTTTTTGTAATATGGATGAATATGGATGAAGGATCTCAATAAATAGTACGCTACACTTATATCAAGGACCTACAAGTTATATTTTGGAGTTGACTACTTAGGCAAACAAATGCGTTTGTTGCCTCTCATTTTTGTGTACAAAATACATGAAATATTATCAGCCAGACCATCCAATCTTCTGGCATGCCCCAATATACAGATAGATCGTTTATTGCATAGCACTTCATATCATAGTGATGTAAGATAACTGTTGCTATTGCCCTATTTAGTGGCACACAGATTGATGACTTTTGCAAGAATGAGTGGGTTTTGAACGACTGACCTGCTCTTCACTGCTTGTTTCAACAGCAAGTATCACCCCACTAAATTATTACCCTAGCTTATGAATATCTAAATAATACATCATTGCTTGAATCATAATTTTTGCCATAATTATTGTTGTGGCTAACACCACATGACAGACACAAAGAGAAGATATCTTTAATATTTATTGAATAATATGGAAACGGCACACAACATTCCTCCGGTGACTGCCCCAGGCTCTGTTCAGCAACTGAATGGAGCCAGGAACACTCATTAAGAAATGCCAAAAAAATCACATAGAGAACGTTCCAATAATTGAAGAAACACAGCAAAAGTAAAACAGGTAAATGACAAGATCCAACATAGTACATCTTTCCTCTTTGAGAAAAACATTAACAACACAACTTGTAACATAACCCTCACACGACTAAATGAGTTTGAATTGCCAACATAGTAGAACAATAACACATAGTCATTGAGATACTTGGGTTTATCAGCTGTCTGCCAACTTATTTACTAATTCAAGACAGTTTTATTTTGTCCCAAGCCGCTTCCAGTTCCTTTCTGTCAGACTGACATGAAGCGGTACCCTTCCCCATCAGTGAGGTTGCTCGTGTGATCCACCAACTTGTTCAAACTGCTGCATGAATTGCTCACTTCCTATGTGCTAGCTTCTCTTTCAAACAAACACTGATCCATTCTTTTCCAAATATTCACCTCTGAATTACACTATGTGTCGTCATCTGCACACACCTTCCACTGAACCTTCACAAAACTCCTGTTGCTCTACCGCTGTCTGTTTTCCACTCTAATTGCATGCTTAAAAACCTGAGCTATAGTATATTTAGGATAGAAGTTCGACAAGCCACTATTAGAGACCACTGACTTACTTATGCCTACAATGTCTCCAACTTGAAAGCTTACTTCCTTTTTTAAAATTTTTTTTATATGCATCTCATGGGACAAGTACATAATCATTTAATCAGAAAAAAACATAATAAATTCACTTATTCCATCAAAGGAGAAAGCAAATCAACCATAATCAATTTTTCCGCAAAGTAAAACATATCTCCAAGAAGAGGGCATAACAAATAACAAAAGACATAAAGAGAGACAAAGAAAAAGGGAAATATCATGACATTATCAATCCCCAAATCCTTTCCACTTTCAGCTTAGCCTGAATACCCCGTGTTGTAGCCAAAGCAGATTCCATATGATAAATTTCCTTAACTAGGCTCCACCATTCCATAACTGTCGGCGGGTTATGTTGTATCCAAGCCCTTGCTATTACTAATCTCGCACATGCGAGTACGATATTAAGTAAGTCAATGTTAGTTTTGTCCCCCCCGAAATAACCAACAAGCACGTATACAGGTGTCAAATCAATAGAGCAAGCTAATTTCGTAGACATAACTTCAGTCACATCATTCCAATATTCACCTAATTGTGGGCAGGAGAAAAACATGTGAGTTATGTCCCCTGCACTCGTATTGCACTTTGGGCATTTTGTGCGCTCGTTAAAGTTATTATTGTTTGCCCATCTAAGAATCCTATCTGGTGTATAATATAGTTGACATATAGTTTTGAATAATTGTAATTTTAAATTGGAGGAGTGTATAGATCGGTGGAGGCTGTTTAGTGAAGAAGTAATTAGATTAGGAGCCACAGCATTTCCCAGTTTCCTAGTTCATTTTTCTGCAAGTTTGACAGAGTCATCGTTTCTATGGCTGATAAAGATTTTATAGCCTGAACTAATCCATGCTTTATCATTTTCTTTATAAATACAGTCCCACAAATCTGAATCCTGAATTTTCAATAGTCCTAGTTTCCGTACCAGATAGTCTCTTATTTGAAAATATTTAAAACGGGCTCCCTCCGATATGTTATAACAAACTTTCAGCTGTTCAAAAGAGCAAAATCCGTTGTGATCAAACAGATCTCCCAAGCTTTTAATACCCACTTCTGACCACTTAAGGGCCCATAGATCATGGAATATTTCAGGTAAACCCGGGTTAAACCACAGTGGGGTTTTATGATGAAAGTTAGAAGTCTTGCATTTGACCAAGATGGAACACCAAATGTTAACAAGATCTCATATAGTCTTAAATTTAACGCGTTTAAAGTAGTTGGGGTCATTTATTTTGTAGAGGAACATATTTACATCCTCCCCTAACACAAATTTGTGGAAATACATACTTTTATCTGGAATTATTAGGCTTTGGAGACGGGTCAGGAAAGCAGCCTGATAGTAAGCTTTTATATCCGGTAGACCTAGTCCTCCTTGGATAAATGGAAGTTGAAGGAGTGAGATAGCGCGACGGGCTTTCTTATACCCCCAAATGAAACTGCTAATAATTCGTCCAATCTATTAAAATAAGAATTATTTATCCGTAGAGGAATTGAGCGAAAAAGATATAGATACTTAGGTAGTATTTTCATTTTTACTAAATTAATTCGGCCTATAATACTTAATGGTAGTTTATGCCATTTCTTGAATAATATACCTGTTTCCTTTAATAGAGGCTCGTAGTTTAACGCCAATATTAAATTAACATCTGAAGAAATCTTTACCCCCAGGTATGTAGCCAGATCACATACCCCTTGTAGTGGATTTGATGGTCTGTAGTTCATAACAATTTGAGTCTTAGTACTATTTAATCTATATCCAGATACTGAGCCGAAATCCCCAGCTTCTATTAGAATACCCTTCAACGCTTCTTCGACATCAGTGGAGTATATCGCTATATCGTCCGCATATACAGTTATTTTGAGTGAGTCTGCTCCATTAACAAAAGGGGAAATCTGATCCCTACCTTGTAGTGCAATCAGAAATGGTTCCATTATAAGGGCAAATAATAAAGGGGATAGAGGACACCCTTGTCTGGTCCCCCGTTCAATCGGAAAGGTAGAGGAGTATTTGCCCATATAACAAACTTTACCAGTGGGTTTATCATATAGTGCCTGAATCCAGTTCAAAAATTGACCCTTTATACCAAAAGCAAGTAATGTGGCCCATAGAAAGTCCCACCCCACTCGGTCAAATGCCTTTTCTGCATCTAATAATATCATACCGAGTGGGGTTAACTTAATCTGTGCCACATCGAAAGCCATAATAGCCATATTAATATGAGCCGTTGTGTCCCTTTTAGGGATGAAGCCGTGTTGTTGAGGTGATACCATTTGTGCCATTAATGGTGCCAACCTAGTAGACAGTATTTTTGCGAATATTTTAGCATCGCTATTTATGAGGGATATAGGTCTATAGGACCCTCTTTCAACAGCTGGTTTGCTTTTTTTTAGGAAAAAAATGATTTATGTTAAGTTCCATGACCTGGGTGCTTGCTCCCCTTTCCCAATAGCCTGAATCACTATAGACAGGAGTGGTATTAATTTCTCCGCGCATGTTTTAAATAGCTCTATAGGAATCGAGTCTTCCCCTGTGGCTTTCCCTGATGCCAGAGAGTTGATGGCTATTCTAATTTCTGTCGGTGTAATGTCCCCAACTAATTGATCAGATTGCTCCGGGTCAATAGGCCAGACTTTATTTAAGTTTAGGTAGTTCTTAATCTTGTCATTATCCACCTCGTTCTACGGGGTATATAGCTCCTGGTAGTATTGTGCAAACTGGTTTAAAATAGCCTTTGTGTCTTGAAAGATTTGATTATTGGCCCCCTTAATTTCTTTAACGGCCGTCTGTGCTCGATTCTCGGCCACTCTATATGCTAATATTTTCCCTATCTGTTCCCCACCTTCATATTGACTTAGTTGGTATTTCTTGATTTTAATTATGCTTTTTTCCCTAAGAACCTTTTTTAAAGCTGATTATAGATCAACTAATTTGAGACGTAATGCCTTCTCGTCATCTCCTTTTTTAAGCGCTTCAGATAATAAGTCTTCCATATTAAGTATATCCGTTGTCATTTTCTCATCTTGATTCCTACGTTCCTTATTTTGTTGCCATATATACTGCTGGGAAAACCCACGAATGCTGGCTTTACATGTATCCCATACTATCCTTGGTATTGCAGAGTGAATATTAAATTCTACAAACTCCTTTATATGTTCTTTTAGTTGACCTAAAAAGATGGTATCTGAAAACAAATATATAGGGAAAGAGAACACATGGGGAGCTTGTCTTTCCATTGTTATCTCAAACGTCAGCATAATAGGGTTATGATCGGAAGTGACTCTAGGGCAGATTACCATAGTGCCATTTTCAAGGATAGAATCGGAGACCCAAACCATATCTATGCGTGAGCATAGCTTGTGTGCAGCAGAGTAGTACGTGTAGCCTGCTACATTGGGGTATAGATATCTCCAAGCATCCTTGATTAGATGAATTGCTGCTAAATCTAAAATTGTGGCCCTAGTCTTCCGCAACCTTTGAAAAGATCCCCTTCTGGTTGTATCTAGGTTATAGTCCATAATGCAGTTAAAGTCTCTGAGCATAATGAGTTCCCCTTCCCACCCAAACAGTTCCAAATTAATTTGATCAATAATCCGGGGTTTGTCCACATTAGAGGCATTAACGCCACAAATAGTGCACTTAGAGCCTTCAATTATTACTTGTGCCATCGCCCATCTCCCAGCTTTATCAGTCAATGACTTATTTACCTCTACTCTAAGTTGTTTATGTCTTAGAATTGCAACACCCCAGATAGAAACATTAAAGTTCGTAGATACTAGGACCACATAGCCAAGCTGTTCAAGTAGTTTCCTATCTTTGTATGCTATGTGAGTCTCAGTTAGTACTATAATTTGAGGGTAATACATTTTGAGCTCTTCAAACACAAGGTTCCGTTTAATTTTACTATTTAAACCAGATACGTTCCACGTTAAACACTTTAATTGAAACATTTAAAGTAATAGATTTTACTATCCTTGATTACAGTGTATTCTAGTGCTTTCCCTTTACTACCCTCTTCACTTGTCTCACCTGAAGTTGTAAAATACCAAATGTACCAAGAAATATCAGCCTTGCTTATCTTTCAAACCAGTACTTTTATCAGTTTACTTGCCCTCGAGATGCTTTTTTTCCCCTGAGCCACAACCCTCCACCACCCCTTACTAACCCCCCCCTCCCCTTCTGTTTCTTCCTGCAGGCCCCCCCTTTCTCCTTGCTGCCGTTGTAATGGCCGCATGCGCAGAGTCGTAGCGCAGAGGATCCGGTACTATGACCAAGCTAAGTAACCTATACTATCCTGCAGCCATTAAGAAGAAAAAAAAACTTACTTCCTTGGCCCTCTTCTTTTGATCCTGGCTTACTTTGCCCATAGTTTATGCATCCTTTACTCTCTGTCTCACTTTTTGAGCTTTAGGAACTCTATTATCTATGCCATTTTTCCCAACACCCAACTGGGAGATAATTCACTCAAGGGATGTTTTCATCTCAACAATACAAATACTGTAACCCACATATTGGAGTAAAGTGTGTTATGATAACTCCATATGCTTCAGTCAACTGTGATCAATCAATCAATCAATCAATCAATCAATCATTTGTAAAGCTCCCTACATACCTGCGAGGGTCTCAAGGCGCTGGGGGTGGGGGACCGCTACTGATCGAACAGCCAGGTCTTGAGTATCCTCCTGAAGGTCAGCAAAGTTTTCCACAAATCTCAAATAATACTTACAAAGACCAAGAACTGAGCTTAAGTGGTCTTTGCCTACTGGTGCAGCATTTATTGCCTCCAACAAATCTGTTTCCGGTCTTATACCTTGTGCTGATATGCGACAACCCAAGTATTACACTATGTATTGGCATTTTTCTTTCTTAACTCTAGTCCCGCACCTCTTTAGTATGCCTTGCACCCTATCAAAATAATGCAAATCCCTCGGCCCTGGTCCACCCGGATCAGGCGGGCTTCATGCCGCACCGGGCGACGCGACACAACATTCGGCGGGCACAGGCCGCGATAGACGTGATCGGGACAACCGGGGATCAGGCGGCACTATTGCTGGCAGACATTGATAGTGCTTTTGACTCGGTCAGCTGGACCTATCTCTTTGCCCTTCTGCCGCTACTGAATCTAGGTCCGGTTTTCGTCTCTTATGTAAAATTGCTCTATACGGATGTCACCGCCTCGGTGCGTGTTTCCGGGGCGATCTCCGCGCGGTTTCCTGTGACCAGGGGCACTCATCAGGGGTGTCCCCTCTCCCCGTACCTCGCGCTGGCTATGGAGCCTATGGCCGCCCGGGTGCGCCAGGACGCGCTTTATCGGGGCTTTGTGTGGGGGACGGGCCACTCGGACCGCATAGCCTTGTATGCAGATGACGTGCTTTTCTTTATGACCGATCTACATCGTACGGGCCCTCGCATTCTTGAGATAATGCAGGAGTTTGGTCAGGCGTCGGGGCTCTATCTTAATCCACGCAAGTCAACCCTGTGGGTGTTGGGGGGTGACCCAGTGCGCTGTCCGTGGGCTGCGTCCCTTCAGGTGGCGGTCGATGGCGTGAAATACTTGGGCGTTTTCCTCTCGGCCTCGGCCACGGTGGCGTGGGATCGGAACATTCAGCCAGTGTGGGACAGGGTTCAGATGGACGTCAAGACCTGGACGCGTATGCCCCTTAATATCTATGGCCGGTCGGCCATTTTCAAAATGGTAGCCCTGCCTCGGCTCCTCTACCAACTGCAGAATCATCCACATAAAATCGACCCGCAATGGTTCCGTAGTGTCAACTCGGTGCTGGGTAGGTTTCTGTGGGCCGGGGGTGCCTCTAGGGTGGCGCTCCGCACATGCTTTCTCTCTACATACTGTGGCGGCTTGGCGGCCACGGATCTATTGTCTTATTACCAGGCCTCCCACCTCCTAGTGCTCAACGAGTGGTGGTATGGGGACCGTAGTGATCCGGCCTATGCTCTGGAACGTTCGTTGATGGGTGGTGCCACACTCCACACGTTGCTGTACTCGGCCAGACGGAGGAGGACGTTGCCGAAGGTCACTCAGGTGGTCTTTGCAGTCTGGCGGCAGGCTTTGCACCGTGTGGGGTGGTGGGGCAGGCTGACGACCGAGACGCCGTTGTGGCATAATGGCTTGCTTCCGGCGCTGGCTTCCATGTCCAGGTTTGGCGGCTGGGATGCGATCGGGATTTCGTCTCTTGATCACGTTCTCACTGGAACTACGCTTAAGTCCTTTCATGACCTTAGCTCTGAATTTAATATGCCTAAGTCCCAATTCTTTCGGTACCTCCAGTTCCGCCATGCCCTCGGCCCTAGCCTGGTGGGCTTAGAGCAACTCCCCGACTTTAGTCCCATCGAGGCTAAACTGTTCATGGGCGACCTGGGCGACAAGAAGGTCTCCCAGATTTACCGTTCCTTGGTTACACACTGCTCCCCTTCTCTCTCGACATTGAAGGCCTCCTGGGAGAATGATATTGGCCCCTTGGATGATGATGACTGGCGTGAGGCCCTTGAATCCCCCCGTGGAGCTGCTATAGCAGTCCGTCTTAGATTCATCCAATTCAAATACCTTCACAGGGCATATTATACTAGAGAACGACTGTGGCGAGCGGGCCTTATAGCCGCTCCGGAGTGTCTGAGGTGCGGTACTGAAAGGGGCACGCTTTTCCATACAGTGTGGTCCTGTGGGAGACTGATTAGATTCTGGGCGGGGGTTTGGGACTGCCTGTCGGAAGTGTTGGGGTGGGACCTTCCCCGTACCCCTAGGCTGGGTCTCCTTCATGTCCTGGAAAACGTTGGGGGTAACATCTACAAACGACATTTGCTGCTGTTGGGACTGGTGGTGGCCAAGCGAGATCTGGCCCAGGCCTGGAAGAGTGAACGTGCCCCCCCCGCTTAGTACATGGAAGGCGGGATTGGACTTTCTCATGGGCCTGGAACTACCTGTTTTTGAAGCCAGGGGGTGTCCCCGGAAACATTACAGAATCTGGAAACGGTGGGCGGGCTACAGGGGCCTGGCCCTTGATCCCCCGGCTGATATCGATGATGTGCTGCCCCCTGATGTGGATCCCGTACCTTAGGCTGTTGGCCGACACCGCCTTTGCTTTCCATCTCATGTTGCTGAACAGTGATCACGTGCACTGGGTTAGGGTGGGATAAGGGGTGGGTAGTTGGAGGGGGTAGTGGAGGGCGTTTTTGGGGTTGGGTGGGATGAGAGGGGATTGAGGTCTGTTTTTCTAAAACTCTGGGTTCACTGCCATGCCTTTTATGTGTATGTTATTGACAGTCTCCTCCTGACTGTGGAGGGCTGTACCGAATCTTGCTTGAACTCTCAATAAATACGGTTTTGAAAAAAAAAAATGCAAATCCACCACCTCCATGCTAGTGGTAATAAAGATGTTATTTTGATACACATGTACAATTGATTTCCTCCCTAGAATGTTCTACGTTAACTTCGGAAAAAACAAATGCAGCCAAGGCTAATCCAAAGGCATGCATAAAAAGCAGAAAGCTCCGAATAAGGTGTTCAATGTGCAACATGACTCTTCACTCAATTCAACCTGGTAATAAGCTGCTCTAAGTTCGACTCTGGCATTGCCTATTTGAGCAAACATCTTTTGGATCTTTTGTAATGCAAAGCAGTATACTAAAATGTGTCTGTTTTTATGGACCTAAAGTCAACACAAAGCGTTAATTCACCTGTTTTCTTCTTATTCACTGCACAGAATCTACTGGTTCAATACATTTCTCTTTTGAAATATTGTCTAGGTATTCTTTCAAATTAACTCCCTATGCTATATGGTACATTGCACACCTTGTGCACAAAGGGATTAGCATCAGGTTTGAATATTATTTGTGTTCATAACATTTGAATACCCCCAACCGATTTTCAAAAATGGCTTTATGTTTCACTGATATCCCATCCAATGAGCACAGTTGACTCTTCATAACCTCTACAAGGGGAATTGGTTGATCTAGGCCTGATCACCATGTCAAAACCTCCCCTTTTCCTCCATCCTAAGATATTATATACCCTCTCTTTGTAACAAACATTTTAGTGTGAGTAATCATATCATTACATGCCATATCCTCACACAAATAACCCGTTATGCCTATTTCAAACCCCCAAATGCAGTAATGACTATATCAAGAGGAAGCAAGTTGATAAGGCTCCACTCTTTCAAATACAGTTTATATGAGATAATGGTGATTGGAGATCCTGAATCCACTGTGACACCAACCTTCACATCACAAATTCTCACGTCACAAACTGGGTCCCCTTTCTTTCCAAATAGTTCTTGTTTTTAAACCATTTTATAAGAAAGAACAACTTTGTTTCCTGAAGAAATTGTCTCCTTTTTTTCCATCACATTGATGTTAATTCTCTAGTGCTACTTTCTGAGTGTTCTTACATGCCTTGGTGACTTGTCCAACCTTTCTGCATTTCATGGATGTCTTCCCTGGAGCAAGGCACATATGTGAGTTCACCAGAGATTCTTTGATTCATATCTATAGCAGGTCCCTTGCAAACTCAAATTATTTCTGTCTGATTTCTTCTCGTATGTAGGCATTTGGATTATTTTTCCGTTGCCAAAAAAAGCATTAGTGTTTTCCACATCACTAAAATGCTTGAATTTTCCTAATTCTTGTAAGGCCATGACTGATCTTTCAATACCTCTAGCAGCGTCTCCTCTAAGGTTGGATTCCTACAAAATAGCAACCTTTCTTGAGTTCTATCACAGCAATTGATCATAATTTGGTCTCTCAAATAATTTTCTATAACTCCATCAGAGTCACATGTGGATGCAACTGTCCTCAATTCAGTTGCAAAAGGATCAACTGATTCATTTTGTTGCTGAAGGAGAGCGAACAAAATGTGCCATTCCACTGCTGTGCTTAAATCATCTTTAAAATTAGTCTCTAATCTGTTCTGTGAATTAATCCCAGACAAATGGTACTGATGGTATTGTTACAGGCAAATTACCACAAATTCTTTGCAATTCAGTGCCTAGGAAATTATATAAAATTGCCTTTTTCCTCAACAGATCAAACTTAGTACCATAAATTGTAATCATATAATGGTTAAAGGATCTGTACCATTGTTTCAGTTTTAATATAGGCATGCCAGGTTCTGCAAAAAAACTATTTGGAAGATTTGCATTCTGCATATCCAAGATTAAGTCCACACTAAAGGACTTTTCCAAAATAACTTATTTTCTTTTTAAAACTTTCTGCCATAATAATATTTTGTTAGCATTTTAGCATATAATATTTATTTATTATTAATTATTATTTTCCCTCTGTGACAACATTATTAAAAAATCACAACATTTTTGATAATTACTTGGGGAACGCATAAAATATGCTTGTGCTTAAATTTAGTGGTTAAACTGATAAAAGACGAATAACCATCTGCAATTAATTCCTCAAAGCAACCAATGATATGCAATGTTGCTGATCCAATACACTTTCTTTTTCATCTGTCTTTTGGAGCCACCACTCTGTCAGGGGACGGGGAGATGATCTGAAAAGACCGGTTTACTTATCTGAATCATCATGCGTGGTAAGGATGAAGACACAAATAGGGATTCCTGCCTACATGCTCCAGACTCAGCAAAGTTGCGTATGCAGCGCTCAGGAGTTCCCGTGGCTATGGTTCAGATATTCTTGTTTATTTTAACCATGACATCTCTGAACACAAACAGGGGACCGCCATGGACACATGCTTTGTCCCAAACTTTGCAAACCTACATATCGACTGGTGGGAGGATCAGATTCTCAATAATCAATAATCACCCATTAGACAAATGAAACAGGCACATATCTCTATGGCTACTGTTCATAGATGATATATTTGTAATATGGAGAGGAAGCAAGGATTTTGCAGAGTTGTTTGTAACAGAAATCAACACAAATGATTTAAACCTGAAATATACCTGCAATATCAGTGTCACTGAATCAGAATTTCTGGATGTTGAAATAGAGGTTAAAGAACACCAACTAGTGAATACATTGTATAGAAAACCTAGTGTAGGGAACAGTAGTCTAAATGCCAAAAGTTTCCATCCAACACCGTTAATCAACATCATTCTGTATGAGTGGTTCCTGAGAGTCAGAAGGAAATGCAATACAGAGAGCACTTACAAACAGGTCAAGGAGGAAATGGTCATGAGATTTTGAGGACAGGATATAGCACCAAAACCCTAACTGCAACTGGCATTAGAATTGAAAGAGTTGAAAGAGGAACACCACTTTCTCAAAACTAGGGTAAGACAGATACAGAGAAAATAGAGCAGCGATTCATAACAACATACCACAGTTCATACCAGAGATTTAGAAACAAATTTGCAGGAACACAGGCATTTGCTTAAAACTGACCCAGTCATAGGAGAAGACATGCCGAAAATACTGATGATAACTTTCAGAAGAGCTAACTCCATGAGGGATAGGTTGGTCCAGAGGGATGTGAGAGTAGAACGAGCCCCAGGACGAAGGTGGTCCCCAAGCTAAAAAGAGCATGTCCCCATGTGCTCCTCCTTTTTTTTTTTTAATGTTTGTGCATGCCCCTGTACCTGGCCCACCGGAGGACTTTTTAGAAAACAAGCACTGGAGACCACTCTTGTGCTAAAAAAAATAAGAATTTGCTATGGATTTGCGCCTCTGTAGAGATTTGCGTCAAAAATTAAAAACAAAATGCCTGCCCCTTTTTTTTGTTTTGGTGCTCAGCTGAAGCCATGTCCCAAGATGGCTGCCAACACTTCCTGGTTAAAGTGTTGGTAGTCAATCAGATCTTAGCACAGGGACTGTTGGATCCTCAGAGGATCGGTTTCCCTATATATAAAAATCTAGATCTTCTTTAATATCTCTGAAACTCACACCAATGAAAAGGGGGCTTTCTGGAGCAAAACCTATCTTCCTGCCAAATTTGGTGTAATTCTGGTCAGCGGTTTGGGCTGTAGTTGTTTTTAAAATTTCTGTGGGCATAATACATGGGAAACATACTTTTTTGACCCCCATTTTTCTCGGTCTCAACTTCACGAATCACCCTGAAACTTTCCATGCACAACTAGAATCACCGGCACCCTTTGTTTGGATAATTTTGTGATGATTCAGCAAATGGCACTAAAGATATAGGCAAGTCAAAGAACGCTTTTCCTATGATGGGAACATGGTCCTAACTATAACTACCTACTGGCGACTGTCATTAAGTTAATAAAAAAAAGTGTATATATATATATATATATATACATATATATATATATATATATTACCTACTGGCGGTCGCCAGTAGGTATATATAGTTAGGATTTTTTCTCTATGGGATTTTTGAAAATTCTATGTCTAATAACTTTGGCGTTTGTGGACGGAATCGGCTGAAAATTTCTGGAAAATGGCACATTTTGTTTCTGAGCAGCCCCTAAAAATTTGGGGGGGTTTCGTCAAGGGGGGGCCGTGAAAAAAGGGGGGTCCCAAAACGCGTTTTCCCCATGTTAATTTCCATAGGGCGGTTGGCCTCACTTTTAGCTCGAACGGCTGAATGGATTCGCACGAAACTTGGCAAAATTGTAGGGACTGTTAGCCCGATGTGCCTTTGCTAGGTCTCAATATATGTGCTCCAGTAGTTTTTGAGAAATTAACGTTCAAAACAAGATATATATCTGTAACAGCGCTCCGGGCAGCGATCCGGTCCGCTTACTTTTCGCGAAACGGAACTTTGCGCGCAGAAAGCTGATTGGCTCTCCGGTGTCTGTCAACATTCTAAACAGTCCGGAGCGGCCGCCATCTTATCTCTCGGTAGGATCGAGAGAGAAGAAGAGGTGAAAAACGAAGGGGGAATTTAATGAAAGGGGGCAAGGTATACCCCTCTTGACCCCCTAGGATTGTTGTTGGGGTTATTAAAGGGTCCCGTGGGGAAAATAAAAAAAAAATGATTTTTCACGGTAGAAGCGCTTCACGGGCCGCGAACTGGGCCGCAAACTGGTAGCGAAACGGGAATTCGCCATTTTGTGCTTCGTTTTAATTGTTTAGAGACAAAAATTATCGCCGCACATCGGCCACAATGCATGAATATCGCTGAAAAGTCAGCGATATTCATGCATTATCCAGCAAATGCTCTTAGCCATGTTATCCACCTTCCATTGTATAACAGAAAGCTGATTGGCTCTCCGGTGTCTGTCAACATTCTAAACAGTCCGGAGCGGCCGCCATCTTATCTCTCGGTAGGATCGAGAGAGAAGAAGAGGTGAAAAACGAAGGGGGAATTTATTGAAAGGGGGCAAGGTATACCCCTCTTGACCCCCTAGGATTGTTGTTGGGGTTATTAAAGGGTCCCGTGGGGAAAATTAAAAAAAAATGATTTTTTCACGGTAGAAGCGCTTCACGGGCCGCGAACTGGGCCGCAAACTGGTAGCGAAATGGGAATTCGCCATTTTGTGCTTCGTTTTAATTGTTTAGAGACAAAAATTATCGCCGCACATCGGCCACAATGCATGAATATCGCTGAAAAGTCAGCGATATTCATGCATTATCCAGCAAATGCTCTTAGCCATGTTATCCACCTTCCATTGGATAACATGGCTAAAAACTGCTCTGTGCGTGAGCTTTTTTTTTTTTTTTTGCTGCGTGACGTTTGTTAACGTTCGATTCGATGGAAATCAGGAAGTGTTGACCACCATTTTGTCACTGCGAGTAAATATTTTGTTATAAATGAATCCTTATTGATAAACATTGTCTGCGCTATCTTGCGTTTTTGTCCAATGCCACAATTTTGTCGTGCACGGCAGCCATTTTAGATGCCTTGACCAGGGCCACTCTCTGCACGCCGCCGATCCTCAGCATGGCTCCCCACCCTCGCAAGCATCTCCCCCACGCACTGGTCACCCCCGCTGTTTCTCTCATGCATGGGCCATATACTTCCCCCCATCTGCGCTGCTCTTCTCTGAGAATCACACCCTGTGCCCGCCCGACACCTCCCTTTCACCCTATTCACTACCGCACCCTCTGACACTCCTCTTCCTCTGTGTCCGATTGTCCAGGCCGGACCTAGGCTATCACCTACCCCTGCGGATGTAGTTTATGGCCCCAGCTGTAGAGTATCCAGACATGCCAACCCTCCCAATTCAGGCTTGAGACTACTGATTTCAGTGCTAGTCTCCCGCCTCCCGATTCCTGCAAGCAAAAACCCGGGGGCATATTACCAACAACTAGCGATAATTTTTGTCTCTAACTTGTTTAGAGACAAAAATTATCGCCGCACATCGGCGAATTTTATCGCACATAAACCTTGCTATTAGCAAGGTTTATCGCAAATGCGATAAAAAACGGCCGCAATGCATGAATATCGTTGAAAAGTCAGCGATATTCATACATTATCCAGCAAATGCTCTTAGCCATGTTATCCACTTCCCATTGGATAACATGGCTAAAACTGCTCAGGGCAGGTGTTAGGTTTTGGAGATATTCGCGCTTAGCGCGAATATCTCCAAAAGTTTGTAATAGGAGATAGCGATGGTTAGGGACTGTTTCCAGTCGCTAAAATCTTGGCACGCCCACTTTGCATGTCATTAGTGATAAATATCACTGATATGCAAAGCGGGGCCCAAGATGGTCGCTATCACCTTTTAGCTGTCACTAACTGGTGTTAGCGACAGCTTGGTAATAGGGAGATAATTTTATCTCTTTTTTTTTTGGCTTTTAAAGCCCAAAAAGCGGAAATAAACCCCCTTGATAATATGCCCCATGATTTCTCGGGGGTTTCAGCTGACAGGGCTTGGTATTGTGTTACGTGCTAATTCTTCCAGGAAACGTCAGAGGGTCGATGCAGGGGTTCTAGAAGGGGTGATAAACCATTTAAGCCTCATGAACAAGCGCATGGTCTTTTAAAGATTTGTGAAGTACTCGGGGCGGCGGTGTGTGTGTGCCCTCTTTCAGGAGCGGGCGGGGGGGCACTGCCAGCAACTTGCCAGGCCAGGCAGTGTTCAACACGTGCATCACCCTTTCTCTGCCTGCTATTGCGCTCCATGCTTCGGAAAGGTAAGAAAAAGAACGTGCATTTGAGTTTGAAATGTCCGATCTTGTAGCAGTACACTTGCAAAGCCCACACATGACAATAACCCGATTCAAGGCCCCATTCACTCGATTTTTTAAACATATATAGCACTCCAACAAAGTTAGATTTTAAAACTTTATTAACATTTAACTATAATGAACGGAACAAAAACTGTAAAAACATTTAAACATTTTCACCCAAAAAAGCAACAATGGTCAGAAGCTGTCTTTTGTGCGAATAGTCCCAAGGCAGCACAACGTGCAGAGTTCTGGACGGCACCCAGGTGATGTCGCCTGGGTGCCGCACTGGTTTTGGGATCCTACAATGCTGCTCCGAAAATTGGCGTGGGGCGTCCCGGGTGGGGCGGGGGGAGGCGTCGTCAGTAGCGGTCTGTTGTGCGAATAGTCCCAAGGCAGCAGAACGCGCTGAGATGTTGATGGCACCCAGGTGATGTCCAGTAAACTGCCGCACTGGTTTTGGTATCCTACAATGCTGCTCCGAAAATTTGCGTGCGGCGGCCCGGGGGGGGGGGGGGGGGGCGTGGGGGAGGCGGCGTGAACGGGCCTCCCCAGGTGGCGGCCATCCAGCAGAGTTGTGCCCGCTCTTGCGGCTACAGCGTCTCGCTCACCATGTTGTTGAGTTGCTCCCACTCTTGCAGTGCAGCGATAGGCGCCTGCCACATGACTCTTAAAATGGCGGACGGCTCTTCGGTTTTGGGCCTGGTCCACTGAAATGGCCCTGGGACACCTTGGAATTCGGACGCTTGCCTGCTAGGGCTTGGGATCCATTCTCGAAAAGCGTCCCCTCAGCCGTGAAGATTCTACAAAAGTCTTGGGGGCCCCCGACTCCCGCAGGCTTCCGGTGGGGAGCGGCTGCCATGATTGCTCGCGGAATGACCACGACGGAGCCACGAGATGGTGGTGCTCTCATGCTGACGCCAGCTTCAGTCTGAATGATCCAGAAACAAGGTGGGGCTTTCATCGTTTGGGAAAAAAAAATGTTCTAAACCAATGAAAAGTGTTATTTTTAGGTCATATGACCAAGCCTTCCATCTTTAGGAAACCAAAAGTAAAATGATCCAATGAAAAGTTTTATAAACAAGTCACATGACCTGTTATGCGGCATAGGGCTACAAAAAGCGTAGAAAATCCGTTGGCACGTGAGGCGGCGTCAGTAGCGGACCGATGTGCGAATAGGCCGAAGGCAGCACAACGCGCCGAGATCCGGATGGCACCGAGTTAGTGTCCAGCAAGTTGCTGCACTGGTGTGGCTATCCTACAATGCTGCGCCGAAAGACGGCGTGTCCAGCTGAGTTGCGGTCACTCTTGCGGTACAGTGACTCGAACGCGCCGAGATCCGGATGGCACCGAGGTGGTGTCCAGCAAATTGCCGCACTGGTGTGGCCATCCTACAATGCTGCACCGAAAGACGGCGTGTCCAGCTGAGTTGCGGTCACTCTTGCGGTACAGTGACTCGAACGCGCCGAGATCCGGATGGCACCGAGGTGGTGTCCAGCAAATTGCCGCACTGGTGTGGCCATCCTACAATGCTGCGCCGAAAGACGGCGTGTCCAGCTGAGTTGCGGTCACTCTTGCGGTACAGTGAGTCGAACGCGCAGAGATCCGGATGGCACCGAGGTTGTGTCCAGCAAGTTGCCGCACTGGTGTGGCCATCCTACAATGCTGCGCCGAAAGTCGGCGTGGGGTGCCCCGTTGGCTTATGAGGTGATGTCAGTAGTGGACCGATGTGTGAATAGGTCGGAACCAGCACAAGGCGCCAAGATCCGAATGGCAAGTCCTGGATGTTGAGTGCCTCAGTTGAGATTTCTGAGCAGTGCTTGTAAGACTGTCTGAAGCTTATTTGCACCTGCTGCAGCTTTACTATTGCCCTGGTGTGGCCAAAGGTCGCACATGACATAGGCGGCCGGCTCCCGAGGTCCGGCGGAACTTTTTTCCTTTTCCTTTCTGCTTCTTTTCCTACAATCCGTTTCATCTGAAGACACGACCAGGTCCCTGAATGTGTGCAGGGGGACGCTATTGATTGAATGAAAATGGCGGCTTGACACAAAGCTGACTCAAGCGTTGCTGTTGATGCTATACAGACAAAAATTGGTTTTCAGTTTGTACATTCTTCAGGATTTTTTTTTCTATCCAAGTCTGATTGAGAGTTTGTAGAAAAATGGCTTCAGATTTTCCACATACTACTCTTCAACATTCTTCCTAAATGTAACAATGTGAAACTCACTAGGAGAACGGCTGTTTCTGTTTCCTTTCAAAATGCTGCCAACAATATTTTCTGAATGGAAGACACCATCTTGTAGCATAAAGGGCCGAAAGGGGTTCTGGTCTGGCCGATGGTTGGTGGAGACATTTTGACTATATCTTGGACCTGCCCGGCCTCGCCCAAAATGGCGCCGGTATAAATGGGACTCGTAACTCCTTGCCCGCAAATGTATATCTAGAAAATGTTATTGTAAGTGGCCCTGTCGTGTTTTAATTACAAAATGTACGTCCACCGATTCCGCAACTGTTAGACACCTTAGTTCTTGCAACCTAATGGCCCGCCCGTTACGTTCCTCTACAGTGTAAATGTCTCCTCATCATATACGATTTCAGTTTGCTCCGTGGCCGGCCCACGTGGTTATAGGCCCGTATTTGTATACTGACATTTTCACAATAAAGGTTTTTCAAACAAAACACGGTAGTAGTATTTACATTGGTAAAGTTTTTACTTTTAGTCACTGTTTTCGAATCAGTAAAAGGCAAGTGAAATAAAGCAGTCCAATTACATGACGGATAAAAGGTATAATATGTAGGAACGCAGTAAAGATAAATGGTCAAGGGCAGTTGTGTTTTTCATTTCTGCAACATAAAGTGATCGATAAGAATCTGATAATCAGGCGTATCGGCGACTAAGACAGCAGGCCGAGTCTCTTTTACTCAACGGCTCCGTCATGGAACGAAGAAACGCCCTTTTTCTCGAAAAAGGAATATATTTTACTTGCAGGACAGTTGTAAATTTTCCGGGAAAGTACATTAGCCTGGAATATTATAACATATATGTTTTAAAAAAAATAATGTTCGAAAACAATAAAAAGCGTAATTTTTAGGTCATATGACCAAGCTTTTCATCATTAAAATAACAAAAGCAAAATGAACCAATGAAAAGTTTCATTAACAAGTCACATGACCTGTTATGCTTACGTTACGCGCTGCGCGCCGCGCCTCGGATCACTTCCGGGTGCGCTAACGCGGCGTGTCATATAACGCATTACGCGACAACGTAGGTCAAGAATATAGTCAAAATGTCTCCACCAACCAGCGTTCGGAACACAACCCCTTTCAGCAGTCCAAAAAGTTCTGTTAAATGACAACAGAGGGGACAGGCAACAAGAACCATCAGTCAAAGAGGGGAGGGCAAGTTCTTCTCTTCCGGGTCATGTTGGGGCGCTACCGGAACTGATCGAATTGGTAGTCTACAGTGTTTCTGGATGTTTCAGACTAAAGCTGGCGTCAGCATGAGAGCACTACCATCTCGTAGCTCCGTCGTGGCCATTCCACGAGCAATCATGGCAGCCGCTCCCCACCAGAAGCCTGCGGGAGTCGGAGGCCCCCAAGACTTTTGTAGAATCTTCACGGCTGAGGGGACGCTTTCGAGAATGGGACCCAAGCCCTATCAGGGAAGCGTCCGAGTTCAAAGGTGTCCCAGGGCCATTTTAGTGGACCAGGCCCAAAACCGAAGAGCCGGCCGCCATTTTGAGAGTCCTGTGGCAGCCGCCTATCGCTGCACCGCAAGAGCGGGAGCAACTCAACTACATGATGAGCGAGACGCTGTAGTCGCAAGAGCGGGCGGTAAACAGCAGAATGGCGGAAGAGGCACAGTGTAGCAAAAGCGGGCGGAATGGCAACTGAAACGGTAAAGGGGCGCCCCACTACAGCGTGTCTTCAGGTCAAACGGATTGTGGGACAAGGTCCAGAATTGAAGAGTCATCAAAAGGCAAAAAGTTCCGCCGGACCCCGGGAGCCGGCCGCTTATGTCGGGGGCGATCTCAGGCTACACCAGTGCTATAAGACTTGGGGAGGGTGTCGGAGCCAAGCGTCTTCTCCGAGTCCATGGCCATCACACCGCCCCTCAGGGGCCTCCGTCAAGCTGTTTAGGAAGGTAACATATCACATTGTTTTCTAATGCAGTCAGGTCCACAAACGACACTCACTTACTTTGAGAATAGTGAAGCTGCAGTAGGTGGAAATAAGCTTCAGACAGTGTTACAAGCACTGCTCAGAACTCTTAACTATGGCACCCAACATCCAGAACTTATGCCATTTGAGAATGGCAGTGACATTGAAGCAACTCAGGGACCAAAACCATTAACGTACTTTCACGTATGAAAAACTTACTTGGGGAGGGGGCAGGAGCGAAGCGCCCCCTCCCAGTCCGCGCCACCACACCGTATGTTGAAAATCTGAAGCCATCGTTCTACAAAGTCAACCAACCTTGGATTGAAAAATCTAGAAAAACGTACAAACTGAAAACCAGTTTTGGTCTGCATAGCATCAGTAGCAACGCTTGCTATCAGAGTGCATGAGTTTCATGCTCGATCGATTGAGCTAGCCGGATCGGGCAATAAAAAGTATAAAATAGTTATGTAAATAGTTAGTTAATAAAATGTTTTACCCTGTTTCTTTGCTGGTGTGTTGTCTATATTTTTAATATTTGCATAGGGTTTGTCGTTATTTTGGGCGGGGTGGGTGACGGAGTCGAGCTGTCTTGCAGCCCTCATGGTGTGGAGCTCAGTTCATCTCACTATTTTCGTATTTCTCATGAAGGGTTGTTCCTAATATTTCTATTTTAGCGAGGTCAAAAAGAGATCCAATTAGTGGCCTACTGATTTTGCTCGATTACTTTTATTTTTTTACACGATTTTTCACTATCTGCAAAGACTAAACAGAGTATTGCGACTTTGTGCTTGTTTGTAAATAGAGAATGATCCAAAGAGAACCAATTCTAAAACAGTAAATGCTTGGATAACAATCAATCAAATGGAGAGACAAGCAGGCACGACGGATTACAACGGGGGCAAAGGCCTGCGTTAACTACCGTTCACTATCTGCAAAGAGAGAGTACTACTAAGAGAAAAGAGGGGAGGGGGGGGGGCAGCGTTCAAAGCACATCAGCGTGCATAAATACGAAAATGTTTTTATCTATCACGTACTTGACATTTTAAAGCTTTTCATATTTGCTATTAAAAAACCAATGAAATTCACAGAAAAAACCATAGGTTATAGTGGATATATAGTTAGGAATTTGCATTTACAAAACCTTAAAAATTCAATGAAAAAACCATTGGTTTTAGGCCATATATAGTTAGGGATTTGCATTTACAAAACCTTATTTTACTCGCATAAAACCATTGAAATTCCATATATAGTTATAAGCGCTAACTATATATCGCGCACCCGCAATCCACTGCTGATGATGTCACATATTACATCATTCATGACATGGTTAGTGACATCACTGATGACATCACTGATGACATCTCAAATGACATCACTGATGACATCACTGAAAACATCTCATTTGACATGACTGATAACATCACTGATGATATCATTCATGTGATAATACCATGAACCTCTTCAGACTCTAATATAACCTTAGATACAATCAGTGTAAACAGACAGTCACAGACTGTCACTCATCCATGGAGTTACTCACACACCTAGTCAGTTATGCCAAAAATCAATCACACCTCCATTTTCTCAACTATACAGTTATACACACCTTACTTATTCAAACATATACTAACACATATTTACTTTACTCTCTTATACAATCTCTGATACATGTTCACAATGATCCATACAGCCACTCACACATTCACTGGCTCTTATGCACAGTTATTTATAGATGTTGACTCTCACATGTACTGTGTTTTACATATGTACTTAATTTGACATGTAGCACTGAGATATCCATTCACTCACTAATACACTCATGCACAGTCAACCACCCATACAGCTGTTTCCACATACACTTTTGAATCCATACATATAGTGAATCAACTACTCACACATCTATGTACAGTCACACACCTCCCAGCCACCCATACACACACACTCAGTTTCCCATACAAATACTTGGACAACCAATGAATAACCCATACAGTTACTCATATAGCTACTGATCAACATATGCAGCAGTTTGTAGAACAACAGATATAATGATGCACAAATTAAAACAGTTTAGTCACTAACCCATGCACTCAGTGAGACACATTTAATCACTCACTCATACAGTCAGTCATGCACCTACTAAATCCTTCATCCAGACACTTATACATCCACTCATTCTTCAATATGTAAGACATATTTTAACTTTACAGAAACATACAGTCACTGGATGTTGTCATCAGTGATGTCATCAGTGATGTCATTTGAGATGTCATCAGTGATGTCATCAGTGATGTCACTAACCATGTCATGAATGATGTAATATGTGACATCATCAGCAGTGGATTGCGGGTGCGCGATATATAGTTAGCGCTTATAACTATATATGGAATTTCAATGGTTTTATGCGAGTAAAATAAGGTTTTGTAAATGCAAATCCCTAACTATATATGGCCTAAAACCAATGGTTTTTTCATTGAATATATATATATATATGCAGCTCCAATTCCTCAACTCCTCGGTGAGGAAACAGCACTCGGAGACCAGACTGGTGCTAGTACTTAGTTTTATTTCTTAAACAGAGTAGGACAGACGCGTTTTGGCTACAAGCCTTCCTCGGTGTCAATCGAGCCCAGCAGGTGAGCCATACATATTCTATAAGTTGCGTTGTAAACATAAAAGACGGACCACAACCATAGCGCATCCATGGGGGCCATCTTTGAGTGGAGTTTTGGTGTTTGTATTGCCGTGGATCGGCATATCACCCTTCAAGAGAAATGCTTTTGAGGGTTTATATGGTCTCATAGGTACAAATAATAATTTAAATAATTCCTAAACAATCAATTATCCAAGTTATTAATTAATTAGTTTGTCAAATGGACCCAAATATATTGCCGTGGATCGGCTTGGTACCCTCGTCCAAAGACTATAACGAGGGTCATACCTATATAGACCATATAAAATATCATAATAACTCCATGTTACATCCTCAGTTGAATACCGTTTTGCATAGCCCTATGCAATATTCACAAAACATCAACATTAACAGTACTGTACATCTATGAGAATCTTTTTCTGTCTAGGAATTAGTGTAAAAAAATTGTAAATACCATACTTCAAATAATTACGTTTTGATTTGTCACATCATAAGGCTGGATACGCCCCTTATAGAAAGAACGGAGAGTTTCTGAGCCCATAAACTAACCAATTTGCTTGTCCAAGCAGGAGAAAAAAGAAGGAAAGAACTATATATACATAGGTTCAAATTCATTAAGTAAGGTAGTTCAATTTGATTTGATTCGCTATCATATTCAAATTTAAATTCTAATTCCCAATCAATACCTTACATTTCGTGAAGCTTACTCACAGTATTCTCATGAGTCTCAGATTTGTCATATTTTAACATATTTTAACACTTTCCACATTTTTAGCCATTTTAACATTTTTAGCATTTTTGGCAGCTGTGGCATTTTAAGCACTTCAAGCAGATGATATAGCGAAATACAGATCTCTATGCTAGCCAGTGTATGAGTTACTTGCCCAGGTGAATAGCCAGTTCTTCACCGCTGTTCAGCCCTCGAGGTGCCTTTGTCATCAGATCAATTATGTATCTTGACTCTAGACGTCTAAGTTGTTTTAGTCTATCACCTCCCCGAATGCTTGCTGGGATACAATCAAGCCCAAAATATTGTAGCTTGCTCCTATCTCTGTTGTGTGCCTCATTAAAGTGTCTTGCGACTGGGTATGTCAACCTTCTCAATCGCCCTTTGATGTTCCAGAACCCTCATCTTTAATGGATTGATGGTGCTACCCACATATCTTAGGCCGCAGGGGCAGACAAGACAAGACAATAGACTGCAAATGGTGTACTGCATGTCAAGAATTTCTTTATGGGTTTCGTGATATCTGCTCCCGGTACATGATAGGATAGTATCCGTCTGCTCCCAGCACAGGCTTTGCATTTACCACAAGGGTAAAAACCCTTCATTTCGGTTAGTGTCTGTTGTTTGGGTTTCCTCTGTTCAAAATGGCTTCGCACAAGCGTATCTTTAAGAGATCTTGCTTTGCGGAATGTGATCTGTGGTTTCGCAGGGATATCCTCTTTGATTGTCTGGTCAGTCAAGAGGATGTGCCAGTTTTTGGCCATTATCCCTTTAAAAATGTGTGATTCTGAGCTATAGGTTGTTATCATGCGGAACTTGCCGCCTGTGTCTTTCTTATTTGCCTCAATTCTCGTTTGGAGTAAACCTGCTCTTGGAATTTTCCTAACCTTTGCCAGTGTTCTTTCTAAAGAGTATATATCATATCCTCTTTTGATAAATCTTTCGATACTCCCCTCTGCCGCTAATTCAAAGTCTTCATCTCTGCTGCTGTTTCTCTTCAGCCTTAACAGCTCTCCATAGGGAATGCTCTGTATGAGTTTAATTGGGTGATTGCTGTTTGCCCTTAGAATTGAATTGCCTGCCGTGGGTTTACGGTATAGTGAGGTATGCAGTCTTTCCTGGTCAACAAACACTCTCAGGCCGAGAAAATCCACTGCCACTGGATCTACCTTTCCCGAGAAGTGTAGATTGTAATTGTTGGCATTTAAGACCTCGATATACCTCAGAGCTATCTCAATCGTCCCTTGCCACACGATGAAGAGGTTGTCGATATATCGGTGCCACCTCACTACCCTGCCTGACTCTTGTCCGTCTGTGCGAAGTACCATGGGCACCCGCTCCTCCCACCAGCCCACGAACAAGTTCGCGTAGCTGGGAGCGAAGCAGGTACCCATGGCCGTCCCAGATACCTGTATGTAGTGTTGATCATCAAACAGGAAGATATTATTTGTCAGGCAAAATTCGACAAATTCCAACAACATACAGTTATGTAAGGCAAATCTTGCTGGTCTCTTATTAAGGTAGTGTTCGACAGCTGTAATGCCAAGTTCGTGTCTTATGTTTGTGTAGAGACTTGGTATGTCCAAAACCATCAGCAGATATGTTGGTTCCCATGTGAGATCCTCAATTTTCATCAGGAAGTCTTTAGTATCCCTGATGTGAGATTTCAACTCTCTAACCAATGGGAATAGATAGTTATCGATAAACTTGGACATATTCTCCGTCAGGCCATTAATCGATGAGACTATTGGTCTCCCTGGTGGTTCAGTGTCATTTTTGTGGAGTTTCGGCAGGTGATAGAATGTTGGTACCGTTGGGTTATTGCTACGTAGGAACAGATTTTCTTCACTGCCCAGCATGGATCTTTTATACCATTTATTTATCAGTTCGTCGTATTGTTTTACACTCTCATTGTATCTCTCCCCAGTTGTTTTCTGATAGTAGCTAGTGTCCGCTAATTGTTTTAGGGCTTCTTTATGATAATAGTCTCTGGAGAGGATTACAACGTTTCCACCCTTGTCAGAGGGTTTTATGATGATTTCTTCATCTTGTTGCAAAATTTTGAGTGCACTCCTTTGCTCGACTGTGATGTTATCCGCCCATTTTGATGTTTTTGGCTTGCCTCTCATTTCCACTAGGTCTTTCAGGACTGTTTCTGAGAATGCATCAATGGCGTCCCAGGGCATGATCGGACAGAAGGTAGATGCTGGTTTAAATGAACTTTCATCTCTGTCCTGTTCAATTTCATTCCTTATTGCCCTCTCCACCATTGAGGCCTCTTGTGAATTTGGTGTGTCGATATTTGATCTCAATCTCTCGAGATTGTCCACACTTCTTAGGTCATTGCACGTTAGGATGTCAGCGGCCGTCATTCTTTTATTGTTGTTTTCGTGGTTTTCGTTACTGATCTGATCTTATGATATTTATGCAGTTTAAGTTTTCTTACAAAACCATGTAGATCGATTCTAGTTTGCGTGTATTCGGATCTACTGTTTGAGCTAAAGGTTAACCCCAAGCGTAGTAGTTTTTCTTCTGCTTCAGTTAATGATTTGTTTGTCAGGTTAACGACAGTTAGATCCTCAGATGTTCCTAAAATCTGTTCGTTTTCTTTTGGTTTCTCATTGGCCGGCTTTGTCCTCCTCCTGCCACCGCCTGCTCTGCGTGTCCTGCGTTTTGGCTTTCCGGTGGTTTCACTTTTCCCCCACGCGACCATGCTTGGTGTATAACCTTGACCTCGTCCTGAAAATGGGGAATTGAGGCTGCCTCTTCGCCCTTAGATCTCTCGGCTGTAGATTTCTTATGGCGGTCCTCCACTGATTCGTTATCCGTTACATCTGATTCAGATGTTACTTCTGGTGAGACTATACCCAATGCTTTCTTTCGGTATACCTCCTTTCTGGGGGCGTCGTATTTCTTGGCAAAGGTAAGTACTCTACCTTGTAGATAGTCGTTTTCGTCTCTGGTATATTTTTCCTGTTTTCTTGTCTTTATTTTCTCTTCATATTTGGTTAGTCTAGTTTTCATCTGGTCCTTTAGTGTTGAAATTTTATCAACTGCTTCCTCCTTCGCCAAATCTGCCTCTAATGTCGCGATCTCTGCTAGAGCTTTGTCGCGGTCACTCCAAGCATACTGGACCAAGATTCTTAACGTTCCCTCACAGTAATTCGCGGTGTGTGCTGCCCAGTCTGTCAGCAGTTGGGGATCAGGGTTCTCATACGATGGGATGGTGTATACTCTGAGACCTCTCGGCACCCTTTTATCATCGATGTAACTCTGTAAGCTTGTTGCTTCCCACCACTTGCGCACCTCGCGCTCATAAAGTCTCTCCAACTTAATCAGGAGCTCTTCCAGCTTTGTGTGATGCTGTGGCTGCTGTGTATTTACTACCACAGCTGCTGCATTCTGTTTCCTAAACATGCCCCTGGCTGCATCTCTGCGTGCATTCTCGCAATACATGCCCTGAATGGGCTATTCGTTTTCCACTCTGTTTATGTCAGTACGTGTGCACCAGTCTCTGGTTCCCTGTCACCCTGCTGCGTATCACAATTGCTCAGCGTATGCTTCTGAGCGCGCGCTCACCTTGGGAATGAATCAGCTCCGGTCTCCTCGATGTCTCCAAGCCTTCCTCGGTGTCAATCGAGCCTAGCAGGTGAGCCATACATATTCTGTAAGTTGCGTTGTAAACATAAAAGACGGACCACAACCATAGCACATCCATGGCGGCCATCTTTGAGTGGAGTTTTGGTGTTTGTATTGCCGTGGATCGGCATATCACCCTTCAAGAGAAATGCTTTTGAGGGTTTATATGGTCTCATAGGTATAAATAATAATTTAAATAATTCCTAAACAATCAATTATCCAAGTTATTAATTAATTAGTTTGTCAAATGGACCCAAATATATATATATATACTCGAACAGTTGGATATTCCCACTGACCGGCAGCCGCTTCCAAATTCAAACCTCGGTCTGTTATCTTTCCCAATATGTCACACAACAAAATTGACACGTTTCATGGTGTGATCACCAAGGGATTAATCAAATTCAGACATTGCAATTGGATCAAAAATGATGTCTGACACAATCACTCTATAACACAGAAAAATATCATTAAATCTTTACGGTAACTGCTCGGTACTTGCGAGCATGCTCAAGTAGACCTACAGAGCCTTATGCTGCTTTTATTTCTTCTCTTCTCTTACCTTGTGGCACTCATTGTGCTGTTTGGCATGACTCTTAATGTAATAACGCTCCGGCAACCTTTGGGAATGCACATGTGGTTTGGTATATATTTCTTTATCTTATCTCTGTACACCGCAATGTTCAGGAGGCACATGAGCCATTTGGTACCACAAGATATTTGTTTGGTTATACTTATATTCATACAATTTTATATGTATCCTTATTACCTTGTACAAATGTATTTTTTATTAGATGCAAGATAACACATGTTATATGATGGCCGCCATTGTAGGTGGCTTGTTTTTTAGATCCACATGTAGCCTTTCATTTATGTCTAGACAGGATATGTATGAGTTGACACTTCTGTAATGTCTGTGTGAACAAGACTGTCTGCAGTCGAAACGCGTTACTAGATTTATTAAATCAACTGCTTCATGACCCTCCTGAGTGTGCGCTTTTCTTGCATATTTGGTCCTAAGTTAACCAAAACTTACGTTTAACTGAGACAAAATCCCAACTTTACGACTTTTCAGTATTCACAAAGGGCATTTAGGAGTAGGACAGTTAGGATTCCTAACTTTACTACTCCTAAATGCTCTCTGTGAATACTGAAAGTCATAAAGTTAGGATTTTGTCTCAGATTACTTTTGTAAATCGGACCCAAGCTTTTTGCAACATTAGACCTAAAAAGAGAGGGCAGGAAATAACCAACATAATTTGTTAGAATTTTGTTTGACTAGGTTAATGAATATACTTTACTCTTGACGGTTAAATCCCCTGCTAATTCATACTTGTACATAACAATGCATGTGATGCATGGTGGAAATTTAGTTTTTTTATTTAGCTTTTTAGGTCTCGCCGAGCGTACTGCGTAGACTTCAAAGGCTCGCGCTTACATCCTTCTCTTCCCCTCATTAACAGGCTTTTTTTTTACCAGCAGGCAGTCTCTTGCCCTCAGCTGCTTCTACAATAGTGTCCGAGCTTAAATTATATGCAAAAAACGCGATGTAGCACTCGTGCTTACATCCTTCTCTTTCCCCTCATTAACAGGCTTTTAACACCTCACTTTTCCACTTTTTTCTATGACCAAATCTGTTGCTTCCCTTTTGTTTCCCTTGGTCTCTATCTCTTTTCCTTAATTTTCGCACCTCCCTCTTATCATCTTCTTTTCCGCTGATTTCCTCCAGAGTTGTTTTCTTTTCAATGCCCTCCTTTCTTCTTCTTTCCTCTTGTCTCTATGTCTCACTCTTGTCTGCTCTTGCTTGACACCCCCTCTTTCATATCCTTTTCTCGACCCAGTCTCCTTTTGCATACTCTCCCTTCGCTCTGTCTTTTCCTCTCCACGTTTCTGCCTCTTTCACTCTCTCTTCCAACTCTCTCCCTCCCACTCCAATTACTTACACAAATCGTGCTGATACCCCGCCTTTTTTGTACCTTGCTTTTCAGAAAGCTTTTATACATGAAAATTTAAAAGTAAAACTTCCAACTCCACCCTCCAACTCCACGCTCCAACTCCACCCTCCAACACCACCCACCAACTCCACCCTCCAAATTCCAACTCCACCCTCCAACTCCACCCTCCAACTCCACCCTCCAACTCCACCCCCCAACTCCACCCTCCAACTCCAATTCCACCCTCCAACTCCAACTCCACCCTCCAACTCCAACTCCACCCTCCAACTCCACCCTCTAACTCCACCCTGAAGCTCCACCCTCCAACTCCAACTCTACCCTCCAACTCCAACTCCACCCTCCAACTCCACCCTCCAACTCCAACTCCACCCTCCAACTCCACCGTTCAACTCCAACTCCACCCTCCAACTCCACCCTCCAACTCCATCCTCCAACTCCACACTCCAACTCCAACTCCACCCTCCAACTCCACCCTCCAACTCCTACTCCACCCTCCAACTCCAACTCTACCCTCCAACTCCACCCTCCAGTTCCAACTCCACCCTCCAACTCCAACTCCACCCTCCAACTCCAACTCCAACTCCACCCTCCAACTCCAACTCCACCCTCCAACTCCAACTCCACCCTCCAACTCCACCCTCCAACTCCACCCTCCAACTCCACCCTCCAACTCCAAGTCCACCCTCCAACTCCACACTCCAACTCCACCCTCCAACTCCAACTCCACCCTCCAACTCCAACTCTACCCTCCACCCTCCAACTCCACCCTCCAACTCCATCCTCCAACTCCATCCTCCAACTCCACCCTCCAACTCCAACCTCCAACTCCACCCTCCAACTCCAACTCAACCCTCCAACTCCACACTCCAACTCCAACCTCCAACTCCACCCTCCAACTCCACCCTCCACCCTCCAACTCCAACTCTACCCTCCAACTCCAACTCCACCCTCCAACTCCATCCTCCAACTCCACCCTTCAACCCCACCCTCCAACTCCACCCTCCAACTCCAACTCCACCCTCCAACTCCAACTCCACCCTCTAACTCCACCCTCCAACTTCAACTCCACCCTCCAACTCCACTCTCCAACTCCACCCTCCAACTCCACACTCCAACTCCAACTCCGCCCTCCAACTCCACCCTCCAACTCCAACTCCAACTCCACCCTCTAAATCCAACTCCACCCTCCAAATCCAACTCTACCCTCTAACTCCAACTCCACCCTCCACCCTCCAACTCCACCCTCCAACTCCAACTCCACCCTCCAACCTCAACTCCACCCTCCATCTCCACCCTCCAACTCCACCCTCCACCCTCCAACTCCAACTCCACCCTCCAACTCCACCCTCCAACTTCAACTCCACCCTCCAACTCCAACTCCACCCTCCAACTCCAACTCCACCCTCCAACTCCAACTCCACCCTCCAACCCCACCCTCCAACTCCACCCTCCAACTCCACCCTCCAACTCAAACTCCACCCTCCAATTCCAACTCCACCCTCCAACTCCAACTCCACACTCCAACTCCAACATCCAACTCCAACTCAACCCTCCAACTCCAACTCCACCCTCCAACTCAAACACCACCCTCCAGCTCCACCCTCCAACTCCAACTCCACCCTTCAACTCCACCCTCCAACTCCAGCCTCCAACTCCACCCTCCAACTCCACCCCCATCCTCCAACTCCACCCTCCAACTCCAACTCCACCCTCCAACTCCACCCTCCAACTCCACCCTCCAACTCAAACTCCACCCTCCAACTCCAACTCCACCCCCACCCTCCCACTCCAATCCCCATTTCCAACTCTACCCTCCAACTCCACCCTCCAACTCCACCCTCCAACTCCAACTCCATCCTCCAACTCCACCCTCCAATTACAACCTCCACCCTACAACTCCAAATCCACCCTCCAACTTCACCCTCCACCCTCCAACTCCACCCTCCAACTCAAACTCCACCCTCCAACTCCACCCTCCAACTCCAACTCCACCCTCCAACTCCACCCTCCAACTCCACCCTCAAACTCCAACTCCACCCTCCAACTTCACACTCCAACTCCGACTCCAACCTCAAACTCCACCCTTCAACTTCAACCTCCACCCCAAAATCCACCCTCCAACTCCACCCTCCACCCTCTAACTCCACCCTCCAACTCCAACTCCAACTCCACCCTCCAACTCCACCCTCAAACTTCACCCTCCAACTCCACCCTCCAAAGCCACCCTCCAACTCCACCCTCCAACTCCAACTCCACTCTCCAACTCCACCCTCCAACTCCAACTGCACCCTCCAACTCCACCCTCCATCCTCCAACTCCACCCTCCAACTCCACCCTCCACCCTCCAACTCCACCCTCCAACTCCACCCTACACCCTCCAACTGCAACTCCACCCTCCAACTCCACCTCCACCTTCCAACTCCACCTCCACACTCCAACTCCACCCTCCACCCTCCAACTCCAGCCTCCACCCTCCAACTCCACCCTCCACCCTCCAACACAAACCTCTACCCTGCAACTCCACCCTCCACCCTCCAACTCCACCCTCCAACTCCAACCTCCAACTCCAACTCCACCCTCCAACTCCACCCTCCAACTCCACCCTGCAACTCCACCCTCCAACTCCATCCTCCAACTCCAAATCCACCCTCCAACTCCACCCTCCAACTCCACCCTCGAACACCACCCTCCACCCTCCAACTCCACCCTCCACCCTCCAACTCCATCCTCCACCTGCCAACTCCAACCTCCAACTCCACCTTCCAACTCCAACTCCACCCTCCAACTCCACCCTCTATCTCCACCCTCCAACTCCACCCGTCAACTCCACCCTCCAACACTCAGGAACACCACCACATCACTCAGAGACATCACCACATCACTCAGGGACATCACCACATCACTCAGGGACACCACCACATCACTCGGGGGCACCACCACATCACTCGGGGACACCACCACAGCACTCGGGGACACCACCACATCACTCGGGGATACCACCACATCACTCTGGGGACACCACAACATCACTCGGGGACACCACCACACCACTCGGGGACACCACCAAATTACCAAATTACTCGGGCACACCACCACATTACTCGGGGACACCACCACATTACTCGGGGACACAACCATGGGAACACCACCACATCACTCGGGGACACCACCACATCACTCGGGGACACCACCACATCACTCGGGGACATCACCAAATTACTCGGGCACACTACCACATCACTCGTGGACACCACCACATCACTCGGGGACACCACCACATCACTCGGGGACACCACCACATCACTCTGAGAACACAACCACATCACTCTGGGACACCACCACATCACTCAGGGGCACCACCACATCACTCGGGGGCACCACCACATCACTCAGGGACACACCACAGCACTCGGGGACACCACCACATCACTCAGGGACAACACCACATCACTCTGGGAACACCACCACATCACTCCGGGACACCACCACATCACTCGGGGACACCACCACATCACTCGGGGGCACCACCACATCACTCGGGGACACCACCACAGCACTCGGGGACACCACCACATCACTCGGGGACACCACCACATCACTCTGGGGACACCACCACATCACTCGGGGACACCACCACGTCACTCGGGGACACCACCACATCCCTCAGGGACACCACCACATCACTCGGGGGCACCACCACATCACTCAGGGACACTACCACGGCACTCGGGGACACCACCACATAACTCGGGGACACCACCACATCACTCGGGGACACCACCATGGGAACACCACCACGTCACACGGGGACACCACCACATCACTCGGGGACACCCCAAAATTACTTGGGCACACTACCACATCACTCGGGGACACCACCATATCACTCAGGGACACCACTACATCACTCGGGGACACCACCACATCACTCGGGGACACCACCACATCACTCGCGGACACCACCACATCACTCTGGGGACACCACCACATCACTCTGGGAACACCACCACATCACTCTGGGACACCACCACATCACTCAGGGGCACCACCACATCACTCGAGGACACCACCAAATCACTTGGGCACACCACCACATCACTCGGGGACACCACCACATCACTCTGGGGACACCACCACATCACTCTGGGGACACCACCACATCACTCTGGGAACACCACCACATCACTCGGGGATACCACCACGTCACTTGGGTAACACCACCACATCACTCGGGGACACCACCACATCACCCGGGGACACCACCACATCACTCGGGGACACCACAAGGGAACACCACCTCGTCACTCGGGGACACCACCACGTCACTCGGGGACACCACAAAATTACTCGGGTACACCACCACATCACTTGGGGACACCTCCATATCACTCGGGGACACCACCACATCACTCGGGGACACCACCAAATCACTTGAGGACACCACCACATCACTCGGGGACACCACCACATCACTCTCTTTTCCTTAATTTTCGCTCCTCCCTCTTATCATCTTCTTTTCCACTCATTTCCTCCAGAGTTGTTTTCTTTTTGATGCCCTCCTTTCTTCTTCTTTCCTCTTGTCTCTATGTCTCACTCTTGTCTGCTCTCGCTTGACACCCCCTCTTTCATATCCTTTTCTCGACCCAGTCTCCTTTTGCACGCTCTCCCTTCGCTCTGTCTTTTCCTCTCCACGTTTCTTCCTCTTTCACTCTCTCTTCCAACTCTCTCCCTCCCTCTCCATTTACTTACACAAATCGTGCCGATACCCCGCCTTTTTTGTACCTTGCTTTTCAGAAAGCTGGTATACATGACACTTTAAAGTAAAACTTCCAACTCCACCCTCCAACTCCACCCTCCAACACCACCCACCAACTCCACCCTCCAAATTCCAACTCCACCCTCCAACTCCATATTCTGAAATCACCTAGTTAGTATTTAAGCACTCATGAAATCACTCCGCCACTAACCAAACACTTATGAAATCACCCATGCACTCTACCAATCAGCCATGCACTACCTATGCGGACGTAAAGTTAGTAGTCGTAAATCCATTCTCTGAATACCAAAAGTAGTAAGTGCATTCTGTGAATATCAAAAGTAGTAAGTGCATTCTGTGAATACCAAAAGTAGTAAGTTTAGGATTTTGTCTTAAGTTAATTCTGTGAATCGGGCCCTAGGTGATTTTAAAACTACATGAGTAATGATTGACTGATTCCATATTCTGCAATCACCCAGTTAATATCCAAGCACTCATGAAATCACTCCCCCGCTACCCAAAAACTTATGAAATCACCCAGGCACTACCCATGCACTCGCCCAATCAGCCAAGCACTACCCATGTAGTTAGGCAATAAATAAAACACCTATAAATTCACTATGCACTCTCCTTAAAGTACTCTAATAATTTAGTCAGTATCCATGCAATGACCCAGGCACTAACACATGCACTGCTACAAACCTCTGTGCAATACCCATGCATTCCTCTAACCACATACACAGTACTCATTCGCTCCTTCAATTACCCAGGTAGTACCCATGCAATCCAGAAATCACCCTCTCACTCCCCATGCACTCCTCCATTCACCCAGCCAGTGCCATGTATTTATCTAATCACTCCGCCAATATCCAAGCACTTATAAATTCAGCATACCCTCTCCTTGCAGTACTCTAATCATTTAGTGAGTACCCATGCACTCATGTAATGACCCAGACACTAAGACATGCACTGCTACAATCCCCTTTGCACTACCCATGTAGTTCTCTAATCACCTATATACTACTCATTCTCTCCTTCATTCCCCAATGTATTACCCATGCAGTCCAGCAATCACTCTATCACTCCCTATGCACTCCTCCAATCACCTAGCCAGTTCTAGATACTTATCCAATCACTCCGTCAATACCCAAGCACTAATAAATTCATTGTGCACTCTCCTTGCAGTACTCTAATCATCCAGTCAAGACCCATGTACTCATGAAATGACCCTGGCACTAACACATGCACTGCTACAATACCCTAAGCACTACCCATGCAGTCCTCTAACCACCTACACACTACACATTCACGCCTCCGATCACCCAGGTAGCACCCATGTTGCCCAGCAAACCCCATGTGATTTCAAGAGAAAGCATTTCATTGGTTTTTATGTAGAACATGTTTCTTT
This sequence comes from Lissotriton vulgaris, assembly GCF_964263255.1. Classification (NCBI taxonomy): domain Eukaryota; kingdom Metazoa; phylum Chordata; class Amphibia; order Caudata; family Salamandridae; genus Lissotriton; species Lissotriton vulgaris. The sequence goes on along the minus strand of NC_141689.1, from coordinate 720,379,063 downwards.
AGTAATAGAATAGTATATTTCTATATAGTTACATTAATAATATACCATTTATTTTACATTTTATTCAAGATATTTTTCATCATCTTTAAGAAAGATTTACCATGCCAAAAAAACTGAAAAGAGAAAACAAGAAAAGAAACAATACTATTTAAAGAAAAGACAACAGCAAGAATTAGATGAACTATAACATGGGAAAAAAGAAAAAGTATTGCGGTAAGAAAACAAAATAATTTATTAAAAGACTTTCAAGGACTAGAAAGGGTTTTGACAATGTAGAAAATAGAAAGAATACCTCTAGAACAAAGAAGAATGAAATGAAAAAAGGACAAAATAATGGTAAATTAAGTTCTGATAAAGCAATCTATGCTAAAAGAAGAAAGAATCAATTTGATGAATTAAGAAAGCAAATGTTTAAAAGTAGAGTACTACACAATTTATTGAACGATGGCAAGAAATATAAAAAAAGTCTGCTTTTTATAAAAAGAAAAAACAGATTGAAACTTTAGTTGAAAAGGCTTTTGAAATAAAAAGACCATTGTTCATTTTAGTTTTAGAGAGAATGCATACATTCGATAAACCAATGCATTCTAGGAAGGACTATAGTAAAAAGAAGAGAGTAATTAACAGAACTAACTTTTGTGATATTTTATTGGGAGAATGGAAGCAACTTCAAGTTCAGAGCCTTTTTTAATGAAGAGAGCTATTTTTAAAGCAATACATTAGTTTATGCAGTTGATACCAATAGTCGTGCTTATGAAGTGAAGAATGATAGTGCAATTGAAAAAGAAAAGATGCTTCCCAGAAATGTAGAAGAAGTGATAGCTGATGAAGTTCTAGGGAGACGTTCAAAAGCACCAGTGTGTATTTGGGATTGTAGTAGTATTTGAACTATACGACAGGAGTCTATTAATATTTTACGAAATTTCTTACGAGTGTATAGTAAAAAAAACAAAAGATGAAGATGCTGCAAGGACTAGATCCTAGCAAAGTGAGAAAAAAATACTGGTTTGCAAGGTCATTTCAGAAACGTGTGTCAAAGTCTTTTTCATCATTTCAGAATGTTAGCAGTACATCACTCTCAAATGCGGATGTTAGTAAGAAGATTGTACTATGTAAAAAGTCCTGCAATAATTTTAAGTGACTTAAATAGTACTCTTTTGCATGGGTCCATATCATATGTAAAAAGGTTTGTGATAAAAAAGAGTTTCATTAATTTGGTCCTGAACAAGAGTGTAGACAAAGTGAGAGTTTGATAGGTGTAGTTGCTAAAGAAGAACTGGAAGATAGTAGTACTGAGAAGTTTGAAGAAGAAATTATGAAGTTTAAGGTAATTTGTTGTGAAAGACCAAACTATGTTTGTATTTGTTGTTGACGTACTCACTATAAAAATCAAACTAGGAATGTTGATCTGTATTTAAAAAGTGAAAAAGAATACAATGTTAAGTGGAAGGAATTTGGAGCTTATTTGTTGGTGGAAGATTGCTTTGAGTTGGGTAGTGATCAAGGTATTTGTAAATATTGTTATACCAAATTAGACGAGAACAAAATGCCAGCTAGAGCTGTACATAATAACCTAGATTTGGGCGCTATTCTCCCAGAACTGGTAGATTTAAACACGTATGAGTCCATTCTGATTCAATCGGTGCACCGTTTCAAGCTATTGTTCGTATGGAGCCTAAAACAAGTAAGCTGCCTCCATCAGATTTACAAAGAGGCTTAAAAGGAAGAGTTGTGTATTTACCTTTAGAATAAAAAAATCTTGAAACTATTGGTGTAGAAAAAGAGGAAACTAAACCTGTAGTTATTCTAGTTAATGGTGTTCCTATGAAGAGTCCCAAAATATTGCAAGAATTAGTAGATGTCAGCAAAGTGCAAAAGGCTACGTTATATCGCACCAAAAACAACGTTTACCACAAAAATATGTATGTGGAAGAAGAATAAATTGATTTAGTTGATGATAGTGAAATTTCTAGTGGCCCAATTGAAAAAGTGGACAACTCCAAAAGTGAAGAAATGTATGAACATTATAGTGTACATCCTTTACATTCTAAGAAAGTGATTGGAAATACTATTGAATTATTCCAAACGAAGAAAGCTAAGGGAACTCCCATGAGTGTTTGGGAAAGAAGTTTGGAAGCTTGTTGTTTTCCACAGCTCTTTCCTACAGGAAAAGGTGGACGATATGACAGACGACCAGTACAGATTCCAGCATCAGAATATCAAACAACAAGATTGTACTCAGAAGATGATTTGTAGATCAGTTAAATTCCTGGACAGTTTCGTGAAAAAACAAGACCTATTGTCACAGGTCTGACCTTCATCTTGACTTAAGAACCCCGTTTCCAAAGACAATTTGTGTCTTGAATAATTTCACTGAAACTCACGTCAGTCTTTTGGACACCTAGAATTACATACCTTTTCTCTTTTTATTTACTTAAATGTTCATTTTAATCATTGTGGAATTGTATATATTGTAATGGTTTTAATTAACCAACAATAAAGAACTACTTACTTACTTACTTTACTTACTTTACTCAGAAGATCCAAGATTTCGACAATGTATTTCATACATATTTTCATCTTTTGTTTCAAAGTGGCTTATCTAGACTTTCATATGCTGTGAACTACATATTAAAAACAGGAGTTCAGCTTCAACAAGTTTCTGCAAAGGAGTTCATGGACAAAGTAGAACAGAGAGACAATCATTTAGAATCTCGATTGATTCATTTGATGTTGTGTCAACGTGTTACTAGTGAGTATTGGTATCATTGTCATGGAGAACTTAAATGTATGTTAAGGAACTTAGGAACCCTTAAATAGTTTGTCACGCTAAGCTGTGCTGAATATGCATGGGATGATTTACTTGAATTTCTTTGAGAAGCAAATTTAAATATTAAAATTATTGAATTCAAAACAGTTGGAGAGCTGTGTTCCCTGAATCCAGTAAATGTGTGCAGATACTTTAATCATAGATTTCAAGCTATGATGTATTTTATCTGCAATAAAAACAACCCACCTCTTGGAGAAGTTATGGATTTCTTTTGGATAAAGGAGGTGCTCCTCCTATACACATGCCTTTCTGGATCAAAGATGCACCTAAGTTTGGAACTGAGACTGTTTTATCTTTTATTGAACACTGTTACATTTGCTATACCAAAAACAAGAGATTAAAATCCTTAAGACAACAAGTTTTATGGTTTCAAACTCATCGATGTGGCAAATACTGTCAACAGAAATACAAGTCAAAGGAAAAGTTTTATACCAAATGTCGTTTTGGATTTCCACGTCCAGTAATATCCAAAGGAAGAGTTAACAGTTTCTTGTCAGCAGTGAGGCATACTATCACTAAAAAATCTCCCAAAAATACGTACAATTTAAAAAGAAGTGAACAATCAAAGTATGTTAATGATTATAAGCCAGTGATTTTGTTGATGTGGAATGCAAATATGGATATCCAGTATGTTGCGGATAATTCCATTGCTGTTGCTTTGTATGTAACTTTATACATAACAAAATCTGAAAAGACAGAGTTGAAAGAAATGTGGGAAGAAATTTCCCAAGAGAAGACACTCAGTAACAAATTATACAGCTTTAGTTTGAAGATGCTTTCACATCGAGAGATTGGATCCTATGAATGTTCGGTTCAGTTGACCTCTGCAAGTTTATATTCAAAGGCAAGAGGAATCATTTGGTTAGTCTAGGTCTTTCTGCAACACGAAATTGAGTACTTAAATCTATACAAGAAATCAAATATTTAGCATTAAATGAATGGGAAAGCACAGATATTGTTAAAACAAACATGTTGGATAAGTACTATCCTAAAAGTAGTCCCTACATTGAAAACATATGTCTCTATGAAGTCCTTCAATACTACAGCTTTAAAAGAAATAAAGAAATATTACAGAGAACATAAATGAAGAAAAATACGGAGGGATTGGTTGTGGCGGATGTTTGGTGAGACATAATAAAGGAAATCTCATTAATCACAGGAAACTGAGTTACGGCACTCCAGATAAAAGGGAATTTTACTATTTATCACTTCTGCAACTCTTCAAGACTTGGCGTATTGAAATGGAATTACTTGGAGATTTTCAGTCATATGAAGATTCTTTTTATGCATGTAAAAATAGCATTGAATGCACAGTTTTTCGAAATTATCTCCAAATGTTGAATGAAGAGATTCAACAAGAAGCTACTATTGCAGCTGAGATTGCTAGAGACAGTTCTCAAGACAGTCAAAGTTCTGCTCCACTGAGTCAAGATCCACTGGGAGAACCTATTCTTGAAAATGAAGCAGCAATTGCTATGAGTGAAGTAGAAACGGCAGTGCATCAAACTCAACAGGATATTATGGAGTTGGGAAACTTGGAAGAGGAACTAAATATTGAACAGAAAGAAATATATCTGCAAGTTACACAACAGATCGACCATGGTTTACTTCATGAAAATAAAGAATGCAACTGCACATCACTTCAACCTATTCAAATGTATATCAAAAATTGGAAAAAAGAAATCTATAATCTGCGTAATGCCAACACTGCGAGAGTGTTCTACATTCAATGAAGAACTTTTAAAGCTGGAAAAACAACAAATAATAAAAATGGAAGTTATTGATAAAATAGAACACGAAGGAATTACTATTATTTTGAAAGAAAAATAAAAAGTAAAACTTGATCCTTTGGAAAAATCTATATCTAAAACTGCTGGTTTAGAAAATAATTTATATGTATGTGAAAACTGCCAGGTAATTTTACGGCATCATTTGGATGTGGAAAAGGGTTTAGTAAATGGAGCAATGGGAAAAGTTGTTGATTTTGTTAATTATCAAAATAGAGATGGAATTTAATTTTTGAAGATTACATTTGATCAGATTGAAGAAGTAAAACAAATTGGATGTTGTGCTGTTAGTTTTTTACTTGTTATAGACTTGTATGTTCGTCGAAAATAGGTTCCTCTTCCTTTGGCATATGCAGTGACTTCATAAATCTCAAGGTTTAAGTGTAATTAGTGCTTTGGTAAACATTGGAAGTACCATGTTTAAAGAGGGTATGGCATATGTTGCATTGTCCTGAGTCAGAATTGTATCCGGATTGTATTGGATTAATTTTGTTGAGAGAAAGATTAGTGCCGATGCAAATTGTGTAAAAGAGTATAATCGGTTAAGAAGACTGTATGCTCCCAACTGAGGTGAATATCCTGTATATGAGAAGCATGTACTATGTCGAAAATGAACATATGAGAAACTATGTAGTAAGGTTGGAAAGAAGAAAAAAAATCAAGAGAATTTTGAGGTTCCAAAGAAAAAGGACACTGTTGAAGATATTGTAGGATATCAGTTAGAAAATAGTTCAGGTATCAACTGCTATGCTAATGTAGTTGTGAATGTCATATTATTTCTAGAAAATCTTCAACAACAAATTATGGAGAATTGAGAAAAAAGATGTTGTTCTTTATTTCATTCTATTCATGAAAAGTGGGCAACTGATAACACTAAAATCCAAAGTGCTTCTGGCATTCGGCATCTTCTAGATATAGGTTCTGGTTGTTCACAATTTACACTGAATGTACAGCAAGATGCTCAGGAATTTCTAATGTTTATGCTTGCAGTAATGGAAGATAAAGGAATACAAATTGAAAATCTGTTTGGACTACGTTACAGATGGGACCATAAATGTGATAGCTGTTCATTTTCTTCCACCACGGAAATTAACACTGAAAGATTCATATATTTGACAATACCAGATTGCAAAACAGTGTCTTTTAACGAATTAGTGAAATCAGCTAATCAAAATATGGAATGTGGTCACTGCAAATCTGAAATGTTTTCAACATTATTTATAGAAAGATTTGGACAATATATCATTTTAATGATACAACGTTGTAGAGCAGATGCAAGAAAATTGGAAACTAAAATTAAAAATGTTGTGGGAAGGCAACTGTCAATATCAGGAAGAACTTTCAAAGCAGTGGCAATTATTTTCCATGATGGACCTTCTACAACATCTGGACACTATACTGTGTGTTTAAAGTGCTATAAAGGATGGACACATTGTAATGATGCTTATTTGGAATTCAAATGGCGGTTGCCTAATGAATTATCAAAATTCATATCTAATATTTTTGATGCCAAAGTTCTGAAAACATCATTTGGCCTATTGGGAATGTGTCAACATGAATTAATGATGTTATTTGGTAAATTTTCAATATAAACGATTTCAGAAATATTGTTCAGCCTCATGGGAAGATGTCAATATGAATTAAGTTTTATTGTTTTTATTCTTTGATATTGTATTTAAAAAATTGTTTTTGAAAGAAGTAGTTCATCATGAGTGATGTAATATGTGAGGTCATAAGCAGTGCATTTCAGAGGCACGAGTTATAGTTAGCTCAGCTAACTATAAATGCTGAATTTCTTTGGTTCTGTGCGTGTGAAATCTGAGCCTAACTATAACATCCCTGTAACCTTTGTTTTTTTAGTGAATATCCTATTTCCTAACTGTAACAGCCCTGTAACCTTTGGCTTTTTCAGTTAATTTCTGAGGTTTTTTCAAAATGCTAATTCTTAACTATAACTTACCTGTAACCTTTGTTTTTTTTCAGTGAATTTCCATGGTTTGTTAGTAGCAATGGTGTTCGCAGAATGGTGTGGAAAGGGGGCGGGTCACTGACCAGCTCCCAGGAATCGCACTGAGTCGATGTACAAAAAGTACCAGGAGGGCTTCTAGGTCCCCAACGTCCTTTAGCATCCTGGAGAACATCATTCCCCAAACAGTAGTGTTTCAGGAGATGCGTTTGTAGAGTGGTGCAGAAAGGGGGCATGAACGCCGAATACTTCTTAGCAAACTGACTGTGTGGAACCTGCTTGAGGTAACAAGAGGGATAGTTGGCCCCCAAAAACTCTCAATAGCCAAGGGGAGGTCATCCCCCAACTAATACTATGCCAGGAGGTGCATTTGCAGAGTGGTGGAGAAAGAAGGTCCTTGATGATTGCACAGGTAGTGCCTGTATGATTCTATGAGTGCCATTGCCAAGGAAACACTGCGAATACCGGGTGTTTTTATAAAATAACGCAGAATGAGAAGTACCAGAGCGATGACGTTCATTTTATATCATCTTAAAACTCATCATAGAAAACATCTCCATCAAGTAGAGGGAAGCTGTAGATCATCTACATCTGTGGCAGCAGAAACAATTCCCAGCCAGAAAGTCCTTTCAGAGGTACAGACTACTGCAACAGATATGGCTCCACAGTTTTCATGAATGGCCACATTTTGCATGGACTGTAGTGTTGTCATAAGAGCTGGTGAGTAGTGTGTTACAGCTATTTGTAGTGCTGCCAAAAATCCTACATGCTAATTTTCCCCCATTTCTATTTGCTGCCTATTTTATAAGAGGAGTTCATAGTGAGCAGCAAGAAGGCAAGGCAAAGCAGAATGACCCTCAACTTCAATACCAGCCCCAGCAACAGCGAAGCAGAGGGTCCATTCAAAAGTCCAATCTCAACTTCAAGATTTGGCTTCACAGTATACCCTGATGGCATCATACTGCATGGATTGTGGAGTTGTAGTGAGTGCAGGAGAGCAGTCCATAATGGCCCTTCGCAATGCTGCAAAAAATAATAAATATTGATTTATTTTTTATTTTTGGCCTTTCATGGTTTTTCTATATTAGCAGGCATTTTATTATCTTCCAAAATTCGGTATCTAATACTTATGTGTTGTACATTTTATTATATTTGAATTTATTGTAAAACTACTTACATATAACTTGCAGTAGAGACCAGTCAAACCGCCCCTCTACAAATTAATACACAGGTAACTTTTGCCAGTTCTCATTATGTACTTTTCACTTTTTAAATATGTCAACAGTCTGTGTTTAAATCTTCTAGTGAGTGCATCAACAACATATACATAAATATTCTGTTTTTTTAGACAACACTGTGTTAAATGTTGTAATCTCTTCTTTAAAACTATTAACTATAATATATGTGTCCTGTTCTGCAACTCCTCCTCTTAACAACTCTTCATTTTCCCTTGAATCCAGCTCAGGACTAAAGAAACTAAACTGCACATCACCACCAACCTTTTCCACATCTGCCACACTACCATGCAAAAGTGCTCTATTCATTTCTTCTTAAGATAATGCAGAAGTTTTCACATGGTACAGACTCCTAACTAAAGTTCGCATTGTTGAGTGCTATAACTTATTTTGTGTTTTAAACTTCACTTCACTTGTTCACTCTCCACTCTAACATGGCCCCCGACACAGTCCGTCATTTATTTTTAGTTCATAGCTGTAGCCTATCACACACGTCTATATTACATTGTCACATTCCTCATTCACCGTCTCTTGAACCAAACGCGGCACCGATAGTTCATGAACCCGATCCATTACCATGATGCGGCTTTACACTTTAACAAGTAAGCTCCTAACACTTTCTAGTGCACATGCCGTACGGAGCGAGTCTCCGCTTGTAATAATTCCTAACAGTTGTCCCACGTCACTTTTGCAGCACGCGATTAACCTCGTTGTGATGTGTTTTATCTAGGAACCCGATTCAATATTGTGACTTTATGCCCCTATACGGCTATATTCAATAATATCCCTATAATGGCATAATAATCAGATCCATATTTCAGTAAATCGCCCCTGCAGCCCAAGGCATGGCAAAAGCTACTTCCTTAGATTCCTAGAGAGCACACCGAGTTCTTTCGACACACCAAACCTCCAGCAACCTGGGAAATCCCCGCTTGCTTTGTTTTGATTTGTAATAGAACTCCTGCGAGCACTGTAATAACGGCCAGTTCTTAGTGACATCTTTATTGATGTCTTATGTCCAAACCTTACGTCAAACTCGGCACCTTTCAGGTATAAATATACCAACGTTGCCTTAAGCAAACACACGGTGGTGGTTTTGGAGCAGAGCAGCTAATCTACTTTCCGAGAGCCCAGCAGAAGCGAGAAGCCCACGGACGCTGCCCCTCCTCTTTGACGCGCTGAGAAAGACGCTGTCTTTTCTCCTGCCGAGAAAATCCAGCTCCGGCGTTTCCAGCCTACCCTTGCGGGTGACTGGAATATCGAGTCCTGAGAGAGAGATACCAGACCTTCTACATTCTATTCCCAAGGTACAGTGCTGACTAAACCCTTAGAGAGAATTCTTGAACAGATCCTTGGCAACAAACCTACTTAACTTAAACTGCTACTTACTTACTCCTTCCCACGTATTAGGCTTAGGTTAGGTACACCGGGGTAGGCTTAGTTTAGAAGCACCAGTTGAGCACGTTAGCCTATGTATATATGTATATATATTTTATCCATTTTAAAGTGTCTTATGGCTAAGAAACCATATCAATGCTTTTACAGTATTATTTCATAATACTCCTTTTACTGTACATACTTTACTTTACATTAAGTATTGCAATTGTGGCAATTCATTTCATTTCTCTTGCATGAGAAGGAAGACTGCTCAATAAATATTACCTTTTATTGAAAACGCCCGTCTCTCAATTCTCTGCACCCTGGTTAAATTAAATATACACAACTAACTGAGTGAAATAGCTGTCTATTGTTTAACACGACTCTAGAGATTGACTCTTATTCTGAGGGAGCAAAGTTGTCATGTTTATGCGGTTGTCGGAAGCTGAATCCCTTCTTGTCTGAGCCAGGGAAGCTGATCACTTCCTATTCAGTAAAGAAAGTTTCCAGTGACCTCTGAGCTAGCTGGCGCAAACCTAAATTAGGTCTAACATAGTCAGTAGAGACCTAGAAGACCTCAGTCCTACGTCTACACTGCTGTTTATGTTATTCCAATGCGCAGGGCCTATAGGGAAAATAGGAACTACACTACATGGCGCTCAACGTTTGGTAAGGCGATAAAACTAACGCAAGACGTTAGAGTAACTTAGTCGTGCTTTTTCACTCAGACCCTTTCTCCCGTAAATACTCCAATAGACGTCTAGAGTGGGTGAAAGGTTAAAATCTGCCGAAACCTAGTAGGAAGAGATTGCTATGTAGAGTTTTTAGTTTAGTCAACGTTGAAGGATACAGTGTTCCAAAATATTGTGCACCTAATCTTTTGTTTCCTTGGAAACCTACTCTGAAAACTTTCATTAAAACAATGTCAGAAAATAGCGATAACAACAAAATCAATGAAGTCGCAGTAGATGCAAATCAACGGGGTTTTGATGTTACAGGGTTTAATGAACCGGGTGCAATTATCATCCCGGCAAACATAAGAAAAACTATAACTTTAAAACTTATAGAAAACGGACTGACATCACAAGGTGGTACAGTCATTTTCGTGATAGAGGCACACGAATATCGGCAGACAGAGGTATTCTATTCATGGATAAACTTTCCAGCGGCAAACGCTACAACACACGAATTCCACTATTACAGAATAGAGGAACCACCGGAAGAATATACACCTTTCGAGGATATTGAAATACCACTAAATTACCAAGAGCACCTGCTCTAGTTTAAAGGCGCCCTAAAACATAATGATCACATCACCAGGCTCGGTCCACTAGGTAGACCAGGAGCAACGTGGCCAGTTCTAGCCAGCTAGACACCACATCCTAACATTGATAAAATGTCAGACAAAGAACTTTTAGCCCAGCTAAAATTACTAATTAAAATTCACAGACAGTTAGTCCAATATGTAATGCGGACTGTAACATTCCAACCAGCTGTTAATATTCCACAGCTGACCCCTCATCAGGGGAACACAAATAAAATTACACCACAGAACATACAATCATGTCTGGGAAAAACACCCGCAAAACGGGAACAGATTCCATTCTGGCTAGCACAGAAAATAACTCAAATAGAGGCAGTATTCCCGAATACTACCCCTATTGAGAAACACAGAATTCTGACCATCTGCCTTCCAATGGGGGTCGCACCACATATGGAGGACTGTGACACTTGGGACACAGTCTTTGCTTCCATTTACACCAGGGGTCTCCAAACCGGTCCTGGAGGGCCGGATCCATTCCAGATTTTTGGGATATCCCCATTGACATACATGTAGTAATTTTAAAAATCTGGCATGGATCCGGCCCTCCAGGACCGGTTTGGAGACCCCTGATTTACAAAAAAACACATGGTGTTCCGTCTCTGGAGGTGATACCAGATGTACTAAAACAGATTCAAAATGAATTCAGTCCAGAACCTGCTTTAACTCTTGGTATGAAATTACTAAAAGACTTCAAGCAGGTCTCGGCTATATTATTAGCCAACATAAAAGGAAAAGCAGCATCTGTGGCGATCCGCCAAAAATTGAAAGAGACAGATATAACAGATCAACCAATTGAGCTTGCCAGAATCATAGAAAAATGCTATGAAGAACTAGGTAGTGATAGTTTGGGTGGGATACCAGTAAAACCCCAACTACTTGAAAATCCTGAAAAGATATTTATTAAAAATAATCTAAACACTCCTAAAACGAGCTGGCATGGAAATAAACAATCCACTCCCAAAGAAAAAGGTTTCCAGTCCAGAGGAAGGTCTCCTCAGCGGAGAGAAAGAGCTCTGAGCCAAAAACACCAGTCTCCCCGAAGGGAGCCCTCTGAAAAAAGATACAACCTTAGAAATAGGGATAATTTGAAAAAGCCTGATAGATATCAAGATATTGATACACGTCTCTCTCGATCTTTTTCGCAGAAATCGGAAAGAAGAGGACGGTCAGAACAAAGGGAAGAGCACGCCAAGTCCAAAGACAAGAAACCTGCTCAAAGTAAAAAATTACAATTTCCAAGAAAGAAGGTAGCCAGTATTAAAGTAATCAAACATGCCGAGGATACTGAGGACACAGCTGAAAAACGGAGAGTGGGCACAGACAATGCTAGACAGCACAGCAGAAATCAGCATAGCTCGCAAGATCCTGATGAATCATCTGGAGACAGTGGACACGAATGAATACATTCAAGTGGAAACTGCAGATACCAGAGTTAGCGAACCTCATAAAATATACGAAATAACATTGCGTATAGAGGGAGATAAGACTAGGAAAATAAGGGGTCTATTTTGGGATAACCTCTCAAAAGGCTATGACATCCTGCTAGCCGAGAAAGACTGGAGTTTGTAAGGGAGTGCCCTCATGGCGAAGAAATGATTATGCCTGCCTTCTCAGATCATATTCCAATTCACAGAAAATATATATATGCAAGGAAATGGGCAGTAGCTCAAGCACCTGCATTATATAAGAATCATGTAGGATGGGATGAGGAATCTCCTCCTCACAAAATCCAGTTAAAATGTCAACCTACTGCACAAAGGCAGTACCCGATTAAGCAAGAAGCTAAAAAACAGGTCAGGGAGATTTTAGATCAACTTGAATACCAAGGGGTGATTGAAACATGCACCTCTCAATTGAACAATCCTTTGTTTCCTGTCTCCAAACCAGACGATTCATATCGTCTAGTCTTGGACTACAGACATCTTAACTCATGTTGCAAAACATTTGCGGTACAAAATTCGCACAGTACGGCACTAATGAATAACATAGTTCGCAAAAAATACAAAACAACATTAGACATTTCTAATGGATTCTTTCGTCAAAATATTGCACCAGAAGGCAGGTACTTGACCGCTTCCTCAATAATGGGGTCACAGAAAAATTTCTGTAGACTCCCACAGGGATTCAAGAATAGCCCAGGAATATTCTCAGCCAGAGTAACAGAGTTACTACAAATGTATGATGATGAGGCATTATCTTATGTCAATGACATCTATCTCACAAAAGACGACTTGGATACTCACTTGAAAAGAGTGAACACCATAATACTTGGGTTCGCAGCAGAGGGTTACAAATTCAACTTTAAAAAGTCACGAATTGCCCATCTAACGGTCCTGTTTTCAGGATACGAATTATCAAATGAAGGCAAAAGCCTAGCAGACAACTTCTTAGAGAAGTGCGCTGTCCTCCAAGCACCAAAAACGCTGAAAAACTTACAATTGATTCTAGGCTTCCTGAATTTCGGAAGAACTTACATTCTAAATTATGCGGAGAGGGTTAAACCTCTCTATGAATTAATAACACCTGATTTTAAACCAATCAACTGGACTCAGAAACACACAAAAATTTTGAGATCACTGCAAACAGACATGTTAGCTAAAACAAAATTAGAAGCACGTGACAATACACGCAATCTTGTAATCCGAATCATCCCAGGAAGATGCGGATTCACGTACCTGACCTCTAATGAGGGAGAAACGGTACCAATAGCTTACAAATCACACTTGTACACAAAAGCAGAAAAAACATTCAGTCTTACAGAAAATACTATAAAGGCAGTTCAAACTGCTGTAGCAAGAGAACGAGCCCAAGCACAAGGAAAAGGAATAACTGTTTTTACAGCAGAATCAGCCTTTGAGGCGCTATTCAGCCCAGTTAATCTAAAAACAGTGGCACTGGATCCAAAATGGATACAGTGGGAAAATTCTCTTGCTGCAGAAGACGTGACATACTATTTTGTCCCGAACATGAAAAAACTGAATGATTTGAAATATGAAGAATATCCTCTGCCAATCGAAATTCTGCCTCTCCAACAGTACGCTTGTATAATCTATACAGACAGATTTGTGCAGCATTACAATGTAGATGATAAATCCTACAATGCAGCCTGCGCGATTGTTAAAGGTTGCTGGCTCTGTGGTAAATTCAGACCGAAAATAACAAAAACGGAATCACTGAGAAACTGTTCGGCTCAGCGAGCTGAAATCAGATCTTTAAAGATGGCGCTTGAAAATGCCGAACGTGAATTCCCGACACTAATAGTGTGCGATTCGCATTTCTGTGTCAAATCTTACAATAATGATTTGCAGAACTGGGTTCAAAATGATTACAAAGACGACACAGGTGCCACAATCAAGCATAAAATGCTTTGGAAAAAGGTAGTTCTTTTACAGAAAGAACTTCAAAAGACTCACGTGATACACACTCTGAGTCATCAACGTGATGGCGTTCACGTTGCAGGGAATTCATTGGCTAATACAGCCACAGAGGAAAGCACCTCAACGGGCTTCCGTAGCCACAAAAAAGCGTTCAGAAAAATACATAGACGGGGAAACCATGCTGGCGGTAAAAACGTCTTTAAAAGGTAACTGTGCAGCACTACCGGTGAACTATCCACTCAATTATACATACGTAATTGACGCAAACTCCGTTCCTTTTGCTCGAATCCCTGGAGTGGGGGATAGAGTGATTCCAAACACGAACTGGAGAGTCTTATTAATAGCAGACGCACACATGGGTGATGGTCCAAGGCACAAACAGATGAAGGAATCTCTGACAGAATTACAATCAGAATACTGGTGGCCGGGGATGAGCTTGCAACATTATAAATTTGCAAAAAGTTGTCCAGACTGCAACAGTGACCGCAGTAACGAGCCAACCGGAGTATTGCCATGGCCATTTCTGTAGGTAGCATAAGGCTATCTATACATACAATCCAGCGTCCTATTAATTCCTTTTAAGACTATATTCACTTAAAAATGTGGCCCCAGCGCTCGGCTGACGCCAGAACTGTTATAAAAGATTTGCGAGTCTTTATCGGCACATACGCAATTGCCATGCTTCATTCTAACCAGGGTCCTGCTTTTAGCTCTCGAGCTTATAAGGAGGCCATGACCAGCATGGGCATTGGGTTGCAGTACTTTTGTCTCTTCCATCCTGAGGGAAACGGGATTGTGGAAAGAAAAACCGAGACATAAAGCAATCTATAACGGCAAAGGTATTAGGTTCGGGTGATGGGTGGGTCCAGCATTTAACAAGTGTCCAACGTAGTCTTAATATTCTGCCAAGAAATTCTCTAAAAGGTTTCAGCCCGTACGAACTATTGTTCGGAACTAGAATGTATGTTCAGGACTTAGATAGTCATGCTTCAGTGGTAGAAGATAAGAAAAAATGCTTTGACATCAAAGAACGTTTGGCTGTTTTACAGGACTTAAATGAAACAAGAAAAGCCCTGAGCAACATAAAGTTAAAACAGCAGCCAACAACCACTGAAGACACACCACCTGTCCCAGCAAGACCTGTCTGGATTCCAAAGATTGGGGATCTGGTCAGAGAGAAGATTGCGGTGAAGAAGGAATTTTGGCCTTCTTACAGAAAATCAGTACCTGTCTTAGCAATCAACAGAACAAGATCAGTTGTACTACCGCCCCTTGCTGGTAAAAAGGAGAACCGAGTTGTATCAATCGACCTGGTAAAACCACAATCATGTGGCCAATAATAAGTAGTAGGCCCAGTGGACTTCCAAGAAATAGCAGAATACCAACATTTGCTACAATCCAAGAGGTTCAAACTGAGAGACTAATCACATTTGATAAACCTGCAGTGAATAAAAAAGGACTATGCAGCAATGCCATGGAACTTGTGCCTCTTGAAACCCAAATTGAAACAGTTTGTCAAGAAACGTCAATCTACAACGATGTAGCATCAGAATGTGCTAATGAAAGGCAAATTGAAAAAACAATTCCAACAATTGACAGAACTGCATCTGGCTACTTCATCAATTTCGATAACTTTTCTGAAGATCAAAGCGAGCCTGAAGTAACGCCAGCAACAAAGACTTTTAAAGACAAAGCAATAGAACTCTTTCATCAACTCAAAGAAACTTATCTCATTTCTCCATGGTTAGAATTTTGGATTGTGCTACATGTATTTTTTCTCCTGCTTTGGCTCATCATGGTACTTTGATTGGGAAAATTCATTGAGGGAAAATACAGTACAATGGACACAGCAAGTCAGAACATCAACTTAGTTCTGAAGCCACACAAGTCATCTCACATCGAGAAAAGAGAACTATCACCAGTGAATGTCACAGCCATTCCAATACCCAGCGGGGTAGTTTAGGACAAAACAGATTACGAAATATATGGACCGGTCGAACTCTTGAAATATCCTCATCAGTTTAAGGTTTCATTAAGTGACTTTGCAAAACCAAGTACATTCTCTGATGATTGGGACTTTGAAAGCATAAATAATATGATGTCAGATTTAGTAATGTCAGCAAAATTTACAGAACATGATTATTTGCAAGGTTCATCGAATTATGAACAGATGTATTGCTATACCCACTATGCAGACCACTATTTGCATAAATCTGCTCAACCTAGAAATGTTTTTAAATATAATCAATGGGAACATTGTGCAACTCCACCTAAAAGCAGTTCAAAAACATTCTATGAGAAATTCCAATACTTCTAAGGGTTTAACACAAGTGATGCAGAAACATTTTATTATAAACTGTTAGATAAAACAGGGACAAAAACCATGCTGACAAATACTAAATTGATCTATTCGGAAACATTTTATGAAAAAATGATTACATTTGGTTTTGATTTCTGGAAAAACAGCATTGAAACAAAAACCATCTGGGGTACAAAAGAATGGCAGGTACAAGGCCTAGAAGCATTATTTCGAGCCTGCATGATCCCAGAACAAATAATGTTCTTGAATGACACCATTCAACAAACTACCTGTTTTGGCCAAGCCAAAAATCAAAGCCTTAAACAAACCGTCTATTCCAAAGCCAATGCCTGATAACACTACCACAGATATTGAGATAGACGTATCCCAAATTTTACATCAAAATAGAACACATCCTGATTGGAAAAAGTGGTTAATCTGGCCAACAGACACAAATAAATGTCAAGATAGATTCCTGAACAAAATACAGGGGTTAAAAATGACCAGACAGACCCTAGATACTCCCAGAGACAACATCCAGGGATAGTAACAACATACAGTGAAGGGAAACTGTTATAT
The DNA here is from genome assembly GCF_964263255.1 of Lissotriton vulgaris. Taxonomy (NCBI): domain Eukaryota; kingdom Metazoa; phylum Chordata; class Amphibia; order Caudata; family Salamandridae; genus Lissotriton; species Lissotriton vulgaris. The sequence goes on along the minus strand of NC_141689.1, from coordinate 720,362,289 downwards.
CTTGTGTTTCCCTGCTGCTCAGATGGTATGTATGTCATATGGAATGTTGGATGATTGGAATGTTGCTGTGCTGTGAATGTCAGTTGAGTGAGGGCTGAGCAGCAGGACTGCTGCTCCTGATGGGGTTTCCTTTCTATCTTAACTAATTAACTTAAATAAAGTAACTTGATCAATCCTACTTGAAGTATCCATCATTCTATCGATTACAACACTTTGGCGACATTTGGGGACTTTTCTGTAAAGAACCAGCGCGTGCAACTTAAAGGAAGTAGACTATATAATGGAAACTTCATTGGAACTAAGGAGAGATGAAAAAGGAACGAAAGAAACTGTAGCACAGAAGTACTGTTGAAGAGAAGAAAAGAAAACTAGAGGTAAAACACTTTAAGTTTGGATGTAAAGTGTGTGTGTAACGCTGGCTGGCAAACAAACCCCATCAGTGAACCCTACATCGGTCACCCTGAAACCAAGATTTGCCAGAGTGAAAAGAGAAAATCTAGTTTAAATTACCAGCAGCAGTGTGGAGTATCACTGTGGTCTGCATGGTTGTCTGTTTAAAGCTTCTTCGCAAAGCAGAAAGGACCAGCGCTGTAACTGTTAAAAAAAACTTTTACAAGGCGGAAGGGATTAGCGCTTTTGGTTAGAAGCTTGGATCGGCATGTTGGCAGTGCGTGTATATTTCAAAGAATGAAGAAATCGGCACTTTGCTAGTAGCGGTGACTTCGAGCTTTTATTTGAAAATAAAGTCGAAGGGTGGCTCGAGCGGAGAGGCGCGTGTCAACAAAGAACTCACGGTTGATTCCCTGGAATGGTGCTGTGCGTGGAGGCATCTTTGGAATCCTGAGAGCGGTGTGGCAGGAAGCGGAAGCGGCGTGATTACGTCGCAAGGAAACGCGGCGGACATCTTGGTAAAGGTGTTGCTAAGCAACCCGTCCCAGGAAGAAACGGGACTGTTTGTGAGGTGTCAGTTGCTCTACGAGGAGAAAGGAGGAGCGGGATGAGGAAACGGTAAAGCCTACGCTCATGTGTACTATTCAAAAGAATGACTTTTTGTTTAAAAGAATAAGGAGGGCTTTAATGAAAGAAGGAGAGGAAGAGACTATTTGCTTATTAAAAAAAAAGACAGCTAACGAGCAACATTCTAATCATCCAACATTCCACATGACATGCATACCAGCTGAGCAGCAGGGAAACACAAGATATAACAGAAACTATGCCTTGAATGGCTACAAACATCCACACTGGCAGAAATTAAGCAACACCTGTCTTTACTTAAAGATGGTGCTGACTTGCGCGATTTCATAATGGGACCACTCAAACAGCGTCAAAAAAGTTTCATAGCGGCCAGTATATACGCTGCTTACAACGAGGCATGGAAAGTGACTCAAATTGAGACAGCAGAGAAAATACGAGAAATTGATCGTATTCATTTGGAAAAATCAATTTCTGTTGTGGACAATGGGTTAATGACTCTGTCCTCCAGAATATATTCACTGGACAGTATTGTATCATCTGCTATAAATATAATAGATCAGGACTTGCTAATGTTACAACATGGTCAGTCCCAATTACGTTCTATTGTACAGCTAGGCTGGACGTTGCAAAACCTGCGTCCAGGCTATGTGCCATGGCGTTTAATCAACACAACGTCATTGTTCTCTATCTTTAACCTTACTGATAAACAAATCAGTTTGGCGCAGAAAGGAGCAGACTATACGATTCTGAGCATTGAAAAACTTGAGAGATTACCATTGACAATGTCAGAAAGACCTGTCATTGAATGGATAATACACAGAATTATCACAATTCCAATAACAACTTTTAAATGTAAAAAATGCCAAGAGTATATACCAGCAGGACAGTGTGAAAGGTTGGGTAAAGGGTACATTAAGTCATCATGGAAATTACCTTATACACACACATGTTATAGTGACAAAAAACAGAATATATTTCTTAGTGGTAATAATTGTAAACAATCACTAAACGGTATACTTCTGTGCCAAGGTATTAATTTACATGGGGCCTGTGAGGGGACTTCAAATAACCTTTTATGCCACCAGCACGGCACACCTGCAACACAGATAGAGCCATTCTTTAGACAACTTTCTAACAGGAGTTACGTTCTAATAACGGACCACAGCTGTTGTGGCATGGTGCCAGGGAAAGCATATCTCGTAAGCGTTAGTTCCATGGTCACTTGCTGTATGCACTCATTGTATCCAAACGGCCCTGGAGAATCAGAGGCGACGATTTGGCCTCCGTTGAATATCTCTTCTATACGAATTGATACTTTAAGCAGAATGAAGTCTGTGCTTTTACAGACAACAGTGCCCATCACGTCATCAAAAGAAACGTATGATCTTCAAGTTGCAAGGACAACGGCAGAGATACATACACTTTTATCAACTAATTGCCCCGTGCATTTCGTTGAAATGCTAAGCCAAATCCTAAATATGTCAGATGCCAGTGGTATCGCAAATGTATTTAAGACAATTTTTTCGAAACTGTTAACACCCTTCGAAGCAGTCCTGGGCATCTTTCCCAATTTTGTCCATTCGGTTTTTGGTGGCCTACCACTAGTTTTGGGTCTTGTAGCAGGAATTCTATTTTTGACTCTTCTGCTTCGATATGGCAAGCCAAAACGCAGACATGACTCCAGCAACAATGCAAGAAACGATCCTAGCAATACACTACCGGGACCGCATAACTAAAGTCCTTGGAATAACCCGGCTAAGAGATCTGAATATGACCTTGTTTCTTTCATTCAGACCTATATGGCAGAACTGCATCTTACCTGTGCTTCGGTGTATGCTATGCGGAGAAGAATGCGTGTTAGACACCTGTCTTACACTACAATCAGCAGTACCAATGGATATCGATACTTTGCTAAGTCCTGTGACGGCTCATGCATCGTGTTCTCCCCAGCGGTTACCAATCCTGATGGCGGCATTCGTTGAGACTTCTGCACTACGATTAGGTGGTGGCAGTGAAGCAAGAAATAAAAGCAACATCACCCAGGTAGGACCTTCTGTGAGCATTGCTGTTCCCGACACCGATGATAGCAATCATTCTCACGACTGCCCAGTTACAGCCTTTTCAACCATAGTCGAACTTTCACCTGAAGCTATAGACTGTTTTTTTGCACATCTATCTGAAGTCATGTTCTCCCCTAAACCAAAAGAATAACTTTTAAGCAAACCGGCACACAGCGTTCCCATGAATTCTGAATTCGGCCTTCAGCTTTGAAAAACAAAAGCTACTGAAAACATTTGGAACTATTTTTTCCCCTGAAACGAAATTATTTCTTCCAAATTCCAAAATATTTACTTTTTTTGGCACTTGTACTCTGCTTGAAGTAGAACTATTCATAAAGAACAGAGCTTCTATTTTTAGCAAATCTAGAGACAATATGTTACCGCAGCCTCTAGCACACTCACACGCAATTTCATTTATATGTGATGAAATAGTCTCGACCTTCTTTTCTGTAATTAAGAGACATTTCATGTGTAATTTTCGCAAATCGTTCAGCTAAAGATATATGCAATTTTTTGAATGATTACACTGCTTAAAAACGTACAGTACCTGTAACATTCCGTGTATTTCGCATACACCATTTCGAATGCAAAATGTATTTTGGGGTGGGTTGGAATACACATGCATCTTTATTGCTTAGTTTTTAGTAATTGATGGACATAAAACCGTGGAGTGGGTGATGTGTTTTATCTAGGAACCCGATTCAATATTGTGGCTTTATGCCCCTATACGGCTATAATCAATAATATCCCAATAATGGCATAATAATCAGATCCATATTGCAGCCCAAGGCATGGCAAAAGCTACTTCCTTGAATTCCTAGAGAGCACACCGAGTTCTTTCGACACACCAAACCTCCAGCAACCTGGGAAAGCCCCGCTTGCTTTGTTTTGATTTGTAATAGAACTCCTGCGAGCACTGTAAGAATGGCCAGTTCTTAGTGACATCTTTATTGACGTCTTATGTCCAAACCTTACGTCAAACTCGGCACCTTTTAGGTATAAATATACCAACGTTGCCTTAAGCAAACACACGGTGGTGGTTTTGGAGCAGAGCAGCTACTCTACTTTCCGAGAGCCCAGCAGAAGCGAGAAGCCCACGGACGCTGCCCCTCCTCTTTGATGCGCTGAGAAAGAAGCTGTCTTTTCTCCTGCCGAGAAAATCCAGCTCCGGCGTTTCAAGCCTACCCTTGCGGGTGACTGGAAGATCGAGTCTTGAGAGAGAGATACCATACCTTCTACATTCTATTCCCAAGGTACAGTGCTGACTAAACCCTTAGAGAGAATTCTTGAACAGATCCTTGGCAACAAACCTACTTAACTTAAACTGCTACTTACTTACTCCTTCCCACGTATTAGGCTTAGGTCAGGTACACCGGGGTAGGCTTAGTTTAGAAGCACCAGTCGAGCACGTTAGCCTATGTATATATGTATATATATTTTATCCATTTTAAAGTGTCTTATGGCTAAGAAACCATATCAATGCTTTTACAGTATTATTTCATAATACTCCTTTTACTGTACGTACTTTACTTTACATTAAGTATTGCAATTGTGGTAATTAATCTCTCTTGCATGAGAAGGAAGACTGCTCAATAAATAATGCCTTTTATTGAAAACGCCCGTCTCTCTATTCTCTGCACCCTGGTGAAATTAAATATGCACAACTAACTGAGTGAAATAGCTGTCTATTGTTTCACACGACTCTAGAGATTGACTCTTATTCTGAGGGAGCAAAGTTGTCATGTTTATGCGGTTGTCGGAAGCTGAATCCCTTCTTGTCTGAGCCAGGGAAGCTGATCACTTACTATTCAGTAAAGAAAGTTTCCAGTGACCTCTGAGCTAGCTTGCGCAAACCTAAATTAAGTCTAACATAGTCAGTAGAGACCTAGATGACCTTAGTCCTACATCTACACTGCTGTTTATGTTTTTCCAATGCGCAGGGCCTATAGGGAAAATAGGAACCACACTACAGTTGTCCTGCTACTTGGTAGTAAGTTGTGGCTTTTGTATATTTCATCGCTTTATCCACGCTCCATTGCATGCGCTTTTAATGGATTGCACCACCTCTTATAACCCTCACTTTGATCCTAGATATCGGCTCACGAGCACTCTTCTTTTTTGATTTAAAAGCCCATCAAATTCCGCCTGTTCACTCTCAGCCCCCAAAGTCCAGCCGTCTATTTGAACACTTTTGCTCTGATTATAATCACTATTTAGTTGGGCACACCCCCAAACTACGGTTCATTGACAGTATTCACCACCGGCACTACCACCGAACACAACCCTTAACCCAAGCATGAACTACCCCATCACCCTATTGCATAAACCATATTTTTATTATATCTTCTTTGTTTTGTAGATACTCCTTGATAAAGGGCTATTTCGCCAAAAATGCATTGGAGTGGAACCCATGAATCTGCTAATGTACAAATACGTATAAAAATGAAGCATCTTTGAACCGATTGATATGCTTTGAATATAAAGTAACCGACAAGAGGAATAAAACTAAAAGTTTGAACATTTTCTCAAGAACTCTGTTGGAGTCTTTTTTTTAACCTTATGGTGTGCCTCAACACAGGGATGCAGTCACCTTGACGTGTGCACTTTTTTCTAATATATTCATAGCGTTATTGGATGGAAACGCCACCTGGGAGAGCACCCAACCTTTTTGAAACATCAGCCCTGAACTTGGTTAACCATTTAACCTCCACCTGCCGCTGTGCACCTTCTGTATTCTAGTTATAGTGTTTTAAACTTCGCCTTGGAAAGATAATGGGAATTTTCTTAATATATCAATGGATTGCTGTATAATACTACAAACACAACTACAATTCCAATTGTATACAGGACCCTGACTAGGCCTTCCTTGTACCTCTTCTGCAATAACTTCTTCTACATTTCTAGGTACCATTACCTCAGTTGCAATAGGACTACCAATATTCATTTCATAACATCATCCTCTTTAATCAATAGCATGAACTAATCTGTTATCCTTGAGATAGCTTCCTTCATTAAAGAAAGGCACCGTACAAGATGTATAAACTGATTCTCCACTAAAAACTGTACAAAAGTTATTTCTATTCACTAATCTTTCCTTCTGGTGTTGTCTCCTCGTGCACAACACTATTTTGTCAAGAGTCTTCATTCTATTTAGAATTAAAATGAAAACCTTCCTCTTCAAAGAAAAGGCCTGATCAGCTACTCTCTCAACTTGTTGTTTCTGTTTCACTGAATCTCTCCTTCTTCCACACTTTTTTTAAATATATCACAAAATCTACAACCACTCTACTAAAAAACTTCTTGGCCCTGAATTCCTTAAACTGCTTGTGTCTCCTGGTTATGTTATGTCCATGTTTGTTACAATATTTTCTCTTCTTCCAATGTACACTTGTCCACTCTTTATTTTGTAATCTTTTCAAATGTCCACAAATATTTGTAAGAAATAACTTTGTCCTCTTACCAGTAGCTCATTTTTATCTTAACACCTTTTCAGCATTTTGCCCCATTTTATACTAATTTCTGCAGAGATATTGTAGTTTCTTCTGTTGCTTTATCGTCTGAGCTTTTGTAGGCATTCTAACTGCGTGTAATTATGTATATCTTGTAACAAGTATATTTCCATTTTTACCCTAGCCAACATGCAAACTACTTTAGTACTGACTTACACATAATACAAAAACAGTATTCATGGTATGTTGCAGTTTTTAAATCTACAGATGATCCTAGCTATATTACTACATGCACTTACTTCAATATAGCAAACCCAAAGCAAAACACAAACCTTAGTTATTAATTACCTTTTAAAATTTTAGCACAATGTCCTACAGCACAGCTGCACTGTATATGAATTCTACCTTATACCTTGTGAATGACCAGTTTATCCCTTCTGTAGTAAAATTTAAAATGAACATCAAGGCAAGGGAGCATATTTACAAGCCCCGTTCAACAAAGCGTCACTTTTTTGACACACCATTGGCATAGTGTGATGATCCATACTTACAAGGCCACGTAAAGCCACTCTGTGAGGCTTTTTGTGGCCTTGTAAATATGGGCCCTTTTCAGCCAGCACTTTGTGTGAAAGGAGCATGCCACGGGTGTTGCTGTGGGTGTTCCCATGCAACACTCATGCATTTTGCCACCTTCCCAGATTTACAACGATTCGTACAACTGGGAATATGTCAGAATTCTACGCCTCCCCAGGGGAGGTATAGGGAGGCCCAACAAGGAGAAATACTTTTATTTGTCCTTGTTTTTTCCTCTTTCTATGCATGCTGCATTCTGCAGCATGCATAGAAACAGGAAAACACCTCTTGTGATTGTTTTTGTGCAGGAAGGTGTGGCGTCCTGCACAAAAACAATCATCCCCACTACACAGGCACCCTTGCACCATGCTGCAAGGGTGCCTCCATTGGAGCATTACAACAAGTTGTGCGTCAGCACAGGCGAGGGCACAGGGATCCATCATATTGTTGTAAATATAGCGCATCCCTGTGCTTTAAAAGTAATGCAGCATGGCGCAGCTAAATGGCTTGCAGCTCTGTGCCGCATTACCCAAGTGTAGAAGTATATACAGTGTCTCAACGCTGTAAATCCAAACACACACCATAAGAGCTATTTGACTGCCTCTTTACCACTGTGTCACTAGTGTATTTAGTATCCCAGTACTTTCTTACTTAAACGTATCAGATTTTAAATCTGGGAAATGCTGCATATAAAAATCTGCACATTAATCTATATCCAACCATATATCTTAAAAATGCTTCCAATTACTTGCAAACAGTGTGTTAAAAGGTGCATATATAATTTCCCATATGGTTATACAAGACTACATATTACTCAGTAAAACTTGTAAATACATGGGTTTGAGGTTAAATACATCAATACTCCCTGGATGATTGAATAATGCATAGGTAGTGCCTAGGTGATTCCCTGAGGATACAAGTAGTGTGCAGATGATTCCATGACTATATCATAACTCCACACGTCATTTCAAATCTGCATGCTTACTGCATATGTGTTTGCATGACTATACCACAAGTATCTGGGTGTTTGGATGAGTGCATGAGTAGAGCCTGAATAATTAGACAAGTGTGTCATTAATGCTTTAATATTTCAATACATGCATAGATACAAGTTGTTTACTTAAATGAATGCAATGCTAGTACCTGGATGATAGCAAGAGAGCATACACAGTATACAGGTGATTTATAGAGTGCATGGATAGTACATACATGATTGTTTAAGCCCATATATAGTACCTAGCCTATTGGATGAGTAGACTAATCGTGATTCAGTGATTGGATGCTGCCCATTTGTTTTTGGTTGAGTTAACAGGTAGTGCCTGGATATTTATATAACTACATGGGTAGTCGCTGGAGAATTGAATAAGTGAATAAGTAGTTCCTGGCTAATTAGATTAGTGTATGATAACATTGCTTGAGAGATTGGATGAAAGTAAGTGTACTGCTGGGTTGATTGTATTAGTGCAAGATTATTGCCTCAGTAGTTAAATGACTGCATAGGTACTGGATGGATGATAGGTTTACTAAAATTGAACTTTTTACATAATGAGATGAGTGCATGCGTAGTGCCTGAGTGTTTCTTCAGTGCAGGTGTGAGCCTCAGTATTTCAATGACTGAATGGGTTGTAAGTGGGTGTTTAGATGGCTGAATAGGTTCTGCGCAAATGTTATAATCATTGCATAATTACAGTCTTCTTAATTGCATAAGTCAAGAATTAGTACTGAGGTGATTGGATGAATGTATGGGTAGTGCCTATGTAGTTCAATGACTGCATAATATCTGCTTGCCTGATTGCAAGGTTACATGTGCAGTGTCTTGGTAATTGAATATCTCCATGGATAGTAAATCACTGATTTGTTGACTACCTGAGTAGTGGCTGGGTTATTGCATGAGTGCCTGAATACTGCCTGACTGACTGTGAAAGTACATTTAGTGCTGCCAGATACTTAACAGTTGTCACTATATCGCTTACTCATTGGTTATCTCCTTCTGTCAGTATCAAACTATCTGTTTTACTGTGTATATGATTTTCTTCTGAGCTATGTGTGAGTGATATCTACTTGATATATAATTGCATACATGGCTCACTAGAAACATACATTGCTTTGTTACTGAACGTGCACATGCATCATTAAGTTTCAGAAAACATCTTGAAATTTTTTAAAGCACAAAAACGTTTGTGAATTGCATGCCTACATCATTTCTCAAATACTTCTTCTGCTTGTAAAACATATATTCAGCATATCTCATACAAAAGTTACTCTCAAAATGAAGCTAGCACAAGAACTCTTGAGGCATTTGAACTATTAATCCTCAATTTTAAACAAACCATGTTTAAAAAAAACAGTACCCTCACCAAATACATGAAATTGTCATCAGCCTTACTTAACATAGATCACCATGTAAACATATATGTGATTTCTTAATAGATGTAGCCATCTGTCCAAAAATATATACTTCTCTGCATCTTTAAGTAAACTCAAAAGTCCCACCGGATATATTGTTATGTACAAGCACAAAAAACGTATCTCACCATCTAAGCATATACAAAGCAGTCATATAAGTTAAAAATCACATTGAAAAACACTTCCGAATACATACCTAACAAGTATTACTTCTTCGTAATTCATATATAGGTGGACAAAATGCTCTCACCTTTTTTTCTCACTACACTCTTCTTGTTTAATAAAGCAACTAAAAGTAATACAACTCCCAGAATACAAATAACAGATGTATATATTCTGCACATCATGTTTAGACTTTTAAAACATTCTTAGCTCCTCATTTCAACTGTCCACAAGACTATACTGTTATTTTTCAATACAATACAGAATGTAACTAAGAGGCACTAATTCATTTTCTCTTACTTCCCAAAACATTCACCACTAACTCCTTAAACACATACCCTCTAACAGAAACAGTCCACCTCATATATTTTTTCACATCACTGTGATACTCTTTTTAATCAAACTCCCATATACATCTTCATTTCACATTTTTAAAATAATTACAAAGTTATATACATACCAGTGAATTGAGTTTGTAGATTATATTTACGACTCCCGGTTTTATGGTATTTATTATTTTGACATTTCCGTCTGTATTTGTTCATATTTATTTTTGGCACATTTTTTCTGTATTTATCCATTTCAATATTGTGTATTCTGTATAAATGAATCTGCAATGCATATTTTTCAACATTATTTAACCGATAAAGGTTTACATGCATTTGTAAGTCCAGAAGGTTTCAGCAGTATACAGTGCAATAGTGTTATCTGAAAACACTTGCATTGTAAAATAGCATAAATAATTGTAGATCAGCACTTAATTACGCCTAATTTGGACTTCTACTGTCTTTTTTTATCTCCCCTACCTCTCAATCTGCACCCCTACTGACCTGACACTCACAATTGAAAAACCATCCAAAAAATGCCTATTTTCTGTATTTTTCAGTATTTACAGATAAATACAGTCAGAAAAATAGGTCGTTTTCTGTCTGTATTTATCTGTAAAAATCAGTAAAAATTGAAAACTGGGAGCCCTAATTATGTAGTTGTTTTAGCTCTTTCTGGATAGTTTTGACACTGTTAAGATTTGTACACCACTCTCATACAAAGCAACTCTAGTGCAAATGAAATCATGTTTTTCATTTTAGACTACGACATCTCCACTTGTGAATGGTTAGCATCTGTTAACCCTTTCCCTCTCTTTCAAAACGAGGATCCTGCCGGCGTGTTTTTGCGATGTTTTTGAACCTATATCTTGCTTCATTGTTTTGAAATGTAAATACTACATAACAGTTAATTACATAGTCCTGAGTTGGAAATTAAAACTTGGCATTACTTACATTGTGTCATCACTCCTCAACTTAAAAAAATGTTCTGTCTCTTTAACACCCTTCCAGCCCAATACAGTCTTAGCTCTGTGTATCTATCAATCCAGTGGAACCAGTAGGTCACAAGTTCACAGCACGTTCTAGAAGGAACACACTGCTTCAAAATAATATACAGCAGGTTTGCTTTATGCCATTGATTCAAAAGCATATCCATGTCGGTATTTCATTTCTTTTCGTAAACAGCCAATAATAAGACTTCTTGCTAAGGCATCTAACACACTACCTAATTTTATTCACTTTCATCCTGACAGCATCCAATGAAATATAGCTTAATATTACTTTTTTTTTAAACTCCATTTTAACTGCTTTTCCTTTGGAAAACTACCTCATTGAGCTCCAGCCTTTTCCTAACTACTATTGCTCCTTCACTTCAAAATGCTGACAGTATGGATTGAGGGCCCCATCTATATCTATTGGGCTAAAGAGACCTCAGAAAAGAGAGATATTGGCAGGGACGTACGTTTTCCAAATGTCCAGATTACAGGGTTTGGCCAGAGAGGGTTAAAGTTTCATCAATTGCTGCCCTTGGTTAAATCCATTGTAGATTCCCAAGCTCCTCACCTCATTATTGTGCAGTGTGGTGGAAAAGACCTAGGCACATTGACTGGGGTAGAGCTGGAAATCCTTATGAAAGAAACCATTTTAAAACTGATGTTGCTTTTCCCTCACACTGTCCTGGTGTACTCTAATATATGCCAAAAACAGAAATTTAGGTAGTCAAATCAGTCCTGTCCACAGGTTGACAAAGCCAGGAAACATGTCAATAAAACTGTTTCTGAATTCCTCAGAGACCATTGCATGGACTGTATCTATAAAAACAATCTGCGTTTTGACATGCATGGGATTGATAGAAATGATGAAGTGCACTTTACAGATGAACGCAACAGGGTATTTCTAAGTAATCTGAAACTCTGTATCGGTCTTATGTATAGCAGCCATATACACACAACCAATGCAAAGGCTCTTGTCAGAGCCAACCTAGTACCGAAATATTGTGAAGTTTTTTCTAAAGGTTTTTTTTCTCTTTAGTTTTTAAGGATCTTCGCAACGACATCGCGATCCCAGTACACACATCCCGAATATGGAAAACAAAAGCAGACATTCAATAACCATCAACACATCTAAAATTGCCCTACACATGTTGATATATACATACTCCTTTCAAAAGCATGTTTAAACTCATATTTTTGTACGTTTATTAAAAATCCATCTTTCAGACCTATTTTCCGTTTTCACAGTTATTTGGGATGTCGTGATGACGTTCTTAACCATGGAGATCGCGCCTTTTCCATAAAGTCTAAAACACATATATCCACACATATTACAATATTTTAAAAACTAGGGGTTTCTTACACTATTCTCTAAAGTCATGTTTTTCTAGAGAGTTTCTATAAATGCCATCTCTAAAACCTATATTATATTTTCATGGTGACTCCAGAGACTGCAATGAGGTTGGTAATCGTGATCCCCCCAGACACGTCACAAAATCGTAAAACTAATGCAGAATTTCAATGACCACCAACACATACAAAAATAATATGTAAAAAAAAAACATTCTGAACATTTCCCTACACATATTACTATATACATACTTCTTTCAAAGCCTGTTTAAACTCATATTTCTGTACTAAGTTTCCTAAAAAACCACCTTCAAGACCTATTTTCCATTTAATTCAGGACGCCTTGATGGTGTCGCAAACCCCGATTATCATGCCTTTTCCATTAAGTGACAACACATATACTCACAAAATCGGAAATCTCGGATAAGGAACCTAGCAGAAGAAAGATTTTTGCTCCGTCTGAGTCAGAAAATCCGCTATGAAAGGGAAAAATGTCCTTTCTTGGGTCCCCTCACTCACCAGGGTTTCCCCACAGTGACATGCTTCATCATAGGGGCCATCTCAACCCGCTGCGGGTTGAGGCGTGGTACGACTTGAGGAGTTACGTAAGAGCACTGTATAGTGAGGAACCATGTGTATTGCAGTAGTTTTGTGGAGTGGACTGAGTTGAAAATACCTAACTAGTGGGCAAAATAACTTTATTCTGGCTCCTAGTCGGTATATTAAAAACAGGGTGGGTCTCTAGGGTGCCTACTCGAACGTTGTATACATGCGGTCTCGAGGGACACTAATAGGTGATACTGCCCGAGAGGAGTTTCTCACAACGTTCAAGTATGAACCCTCTCAGCCCCTCAAGACCATGAAGCACAGTGTTGCTTTCTAACTAATAGTACGTGACAAGTATTTATCGTATGTATTAATAATGCATGCTTATTAGTTGCAGCATGTTTGAATTCACTTTACCTCACTTTAGGTCACTTTAGGAGTGGTACACACAGGGCTGGACCCTGTGTTTGTCGTGAAGAAGAGCATTGGGGAAGCTCGAAAAATGTTTACGTCAACCGGGATCCCTGACTCATAAAAGCTAGGCACCCTAGAAACCCACCCAGTTTTTAATATACTAACTGTCCATAACAATAATGCCCTCTTTGACAGTTTTTTGGGAAGATTTCATGAAGCTTGGTCAAACGACACCAAAAGTTATAGCCAAGCTATGGAAACTATAACTACCTACTACAAATATAACTACCTACTGGCAACCACCAGTGGGTAATATATATATATATATATATATATATATATATATATATATATATATATATATATATATATATATATATATATATATATATATATATATATTTTATATATATATACACACACAAACATATATATATAAATTAGGGTATACACATAATAATAAATGAGAGTTTGGGGTGGGTAAGGTTATAGGGTGGTAAGATAATTTTAGGGTTTTGAAGTTGGTAAGGGCGTAGGGTGGTAAGAGTGTTTTTAGGGTTTAGCAGTGGGAAGTGGCATAGGGTAGTAAGTGTGTTTTTAGTGCTTAGGGATAGATACGGGCATAGGATGGTAAGGGTGTTTTAGGGTTTAATGATGGGTAAGGTTATAAGGTGAAAAGGGTATTTTAAGGGTTATGGGGTGAGTAAGGGCATAAGGTATACGGGGGTGAGGGTGTTTTCGCATTTAGAGGTGGTAAGGGTGTTGTTAGAGTTTAGGGGTGGATAGGCTATGGGGTGGCAAGAGTAATTGAAAAAAAGGGGAGGTTGGGGGTTCTCCTCAATTAAGAAAATGTTAAAATTATAATTATTAAAAACAAATGGTGGGTGGTTTGAGGTGTTCTCCAAAAAAATATAAAAATTACCTCACCCAAAGAAGTACATCAAAGAACGTATTACAATAGGATAATATTCATGATCTTGTTTTTCAATGAATATATGAGACCTGGAGATTCCTGTTCTGCCCCTTGGCTCCCTGATCAGTCCATTGCCCACTTCTCTCTGCCTGATATTACCATGAACGTCCAGCTCTTTCCTCTTACTATTTTCCATGTCTAGACATTTGAAACTGGTTACTCGGGTTTCAGCCTGCCATTCTTGGCTCTCCACAAACTCTAATGTGTCCTCACCGTGCGGTTGCCCTCCTAACTATTCTTTTAAGACGTCACAAATCTTTTAGAGCAATTAGCAACCTTAAGAACAGAAACACACAGGGATTACATAGAAAGGTCAACAGCTGGCTTGCTGACATGTTGTTAACATGTAAGAAGAGTAGCTAGGCTCGCAAGAACAAGTGGGAAAGCCTATTTCTCAAAATGTCAAACCTTTAGATAAAAAGAGGCAGTAACTACTTATATATTGTGCAGCAGTGGTAATGTGTGTACCATGTAGTATCTTCTCAGTGCGAAACAAGGGGAGTTACGTGCAGTCACACGGCTAATGCTGATTTAATAGGCAAGTGTTGTCTTGCTAGTGGAAATCTTGGAGGGGTGTACCGCAAAGGACAGATGAAATGGAAAATAGAGAAAACAGCAGAAATGAGCAATAAGACAATAGCTGTAGATTTTTACTACTCTGTTAGTTTACCACTGCTCTTTAAGTGAGTAGTACATTTTATTACTATCAAAGTCTTTGAAAACTAACCTAACCTAAACAAACATAACATAACATATATCTTTACCATATTCTTTCTCTTAAACGCCATCACATCTGTCAACACGTTCTCTCTATCAGAAAGCATCAATCTAGGGGATCAGTGGGAGGCAAAGTGGATTCAAAACAGTGCCAAAATAATTGACCAAAAGCCTCTATCTTGGACTTTTTTATATTTAGATACAGTCAGTGAATATAATTAATATTACAACAGAAAGAGAGCTGGCAAAAACAGTACAAAATAGAAAATGAATTGTATGCACGTGGCACATAAATTAAATAAAAGACAAATCAGAATATAAAGACATCACCAAGCCATTGAGAATACGTAACAGAGTGCTCTGCATGAGAAAAAATAACTCTGTGCTCAGAGAGAAGTCAGTAAATTGTGCACGTGTTTAGCAAGCTTCGTAATTCATTAAAATAAGCCGAGAGTCTGACTTCCATTAAAGTTAACATTGGCCTACAGCCAAAAGAGCTTTAGAGAAGTAATAAAGCAATTATACACAACATGAGCAAATGCATCAGAAGTTAAGTACTCTTGAAAACAATAGTTTCAAAGGAAAAAAACATAAGTGCAGACCAACGGAGCTCCGAGCAGAATTAAATTCTATTAAAAAATAAACCTTCAGACAATAACTCAAGTGCATTTATACAGTTTCAAACAGTACATGCTACCCAAAATATTTAGGAACATTTTAAAAATACGTTATTCAATCAGCTACAGAATACAGGAGATGATCAGCCCAGGCTGTCCTAATGTGCTAAGAGGCCACTGCCCCTCACCTTTTGGCCACCATAAAGAGTGTCTGTCAGGCTGAGCAAAGGTCAGTCTGGCAGGCATGCTTTTTATTCCAGGTCAAACAGCCAGGAACTAGACATGCTCTAACCACGCAGGCTCCTGGCTGCCTGAGCTGAACTTTGCCTGCTGAAGAAGTCACAGCTCCTATGGGTGTGACCTCTTCAGCCTGGCAAAGCACCTCGAGGCCCTCCCCTTGTGATGAGGGGGGGCGTCACTCATTGCATCCTACGTGTGCGCTTCAATTCTAAGCCCTGATGTGCTGAGAGCTGCGTGTCAATCACTGACAATTCGTCACAGAGTAGGGTGGGGTCAGAAGTCTCACTGATCTCATCCCACTCTGTGATCAGTGAGGAACTGCTGCCTTCCCTCATTGGCTGACCTTAGGGCAGCCAATGAGGAAAGGCGGCAACTGCGCAGGCAAGTATGATTTTATTTTTATTGTTTGGTGCATGCATGCATACTTGCATGCATGAATATTTGGGAATGAGTGTTGTGAATGGATGTGTGTTTGTGAATGCATGAGTGGGACTGAATGTTTATGTGCGCTTTTGCGCCCCGACTACCCCCTTCCTTCTAAAAGTACAGGCTATTGACTGGAGATGATACACAAACATAAAAACATGTATCTTGCTTTCCATTTGTGCATATCAATTGTTAAATACAAAACACATTATTAATTTCTGAGCAGTCATTCTTCATATAATCTTTATACCAAAAGTAAAATAAGTATTTTAAAATACAGAGCATGATTTCATGTTTTGCTCATATTCACATTGTTCTATTAAAACAATCACTTCTGCTGACAGGCCACAACATTTAGTCTTGAAATGTTACATCTTTAGCTAAGAGATGTTACAGAGACCAATAGTGGGACAGCAGATGAAAATTAATGTTTTACAGAGAGAGGAACTCATGCATATTTTCTGTTTATTTATTCAAAGTTAGCAATACCTACAATAATGTCGTGCATTTTACATTTTTAGTTAGCTTTCGCAGATCCATCAGTTCAGTGCCACTACCACTGCCTCTGTGTTAAAAGAAGATGCTCTTGATGGAACTGAAATATCAAGCCCATGTTGCCTTTTATGCGAGTGTAGTAGTAGATTGGTTAATGGTAGAATGGGGTGGGCTCATCTAGGGTATTTCTGCTCTGATGCATCACAGGCTGATCTGCTCTTTATATGAAGTGTTGCTGTGAAACTTCTTTCATCCTTCACCAGCACCATCATTGCTTTTTCGAGATGCTCTTTTGCAATGTGATGAGTATGAGCTCTCTTGCTCAGAATGGCCAATCCTTCATCCAGTGGTTTGGTGAGTAGGACTTATAGAACTTGCTTGTGTGGTTGAAGTTTTTCATTAAAAGCCAGGTTTATCCACAAGGTTTCCATATGGCTACATCCTTTATGAGACCCTCTTCCATATGCTGCTTTGAGGCTCAGAGTAAACAGTGCGCAGGGGTCACAGTGCAACATAGTCCACATCCATGGTCCATATCTGAATGCTATCACATAAGGTGGGGCCGAACATCAGAGCGGTTGCATTTTCTGTAGACCACATTGAACTCTCCAGCTTCCTTCTGAATAGCCTGACTGTAATTTTTCACGTTTTTTCAGTCTCAAGGCGCCTCTTCTCAACCAAATCTTAGACTCACTTTAATAATCACTATTAGACAATGTTTAGGGTTAATTGCTGAGAGAGCGCAAACTGAGAAAATGTATAAGTGCACCATATGTACAACCTAGACGCACGAATCAAATTAAAGTATCTAGAAGTGTTAAAAATATATAGTCACATATGCATATGAATGTTTAGTCAATTTAGAGAAACATGTATGGAGTGTGAAACTAATGTAGAAATGTGGGGTTTTGTTTAAAATGATAGAAGTGTTAATCAGAGTCCATATTATGTAGCTGCTGCTGAGGAGGATGTATGGCTACAAAACCTAGAAATGTGCAGTCCTCATGGAAATATATGAGAACCGAAAACGTGCATTTGCATCTTCCACATAACTTGGATTTACTAATGCTCAGTAATTTCTGCTCACATGTTAAGAATCATGCTTTATAAGAGTGTTTTATATATTCGTGTTTTATAGAAGTGTTTTATATAATCAGACTGTATTAACAAAGAATTGTTTTAGTTTTAGAAATAACGGTTCATAGAGTGCAGGCCGCTTGCAAGATAATTTAGTAGGCCTGGAAGATAAAGTGACTTCTTTGATCTGCACGTGTTAGTTAGAATCGAGTCTCGTTAGAGCATAAATTGTCATTCCTTTGTAAAGTTTATGGCCGGAGATAGATAACCAGAGAGTGGAATTTGGGGCCCTATTCATGGGTGTCTGTTTGCAGGTGCGAGGGGGTTCCAATCAAGAGGGTGATGAATAGAGCTCTGTCCAGGGAGACAGGCACAAGCCTGGAGGAGTGTATTGGAATGTTCTGGGGGGTACCGGCGAGCTGGAGAAAGAGCCTGGGAAGCAAGGTCAACGCTAACGAGAGGCCCAGAGGAGAGCCATCATGGAAGAAACCAGAACTGAAACCACGTGAGGGGCGTCTCAGAGGGGCGTTCCAAATTTCGATTGTGATTTTGTATTAGGGACAGCACCCTGGGGTGGAGGCAGAGCAGATGGCCTGAGGACCCTAAGAGAGCGGATGGGTAGGCAGAGAGGGCATGACTGAAATGCATAGGTTTTCACCTAAGACTAAGAGAGAGTGAGTGAACTTCTTTGGAAGTCACCACGGCTGACACCTTTTTAGGGCAAGATTCTGTTAAGTAGGGACGTCACTTAGTCCAGTGCAGGGACAGTCTAACCTGACCTTTTCTTTTCTGTAAATGTCTCGCAAGCTCCAGCTTGTATCTATATTGGCAAACCTTTTAATTCTTGAATTAGCATTGGTAGTATTTTTCTGTCGTTTAAGAGCATTCAGAGAATTCATGTTTCTATTGATGCCAGTATATCTTTTGAACCTAATATTGAGATGTCTGTATCTTCAGTTAACCTGGCTTTGTAATAAAATTTTAAAACTGATTCGTGGTAAGTGGTTCTTCAGAGTCGTGCCAATTATTGGTTTGATTAACCTGGTAGTGGATTACTTGTTTTACTCAATGACAGGCAACAAAGATTCAGTCGACCTGATCGGGATTTAGATCTAGAGAGATCAGATAAGAGATAAAAAATCCCGCCCTCCCAGTTTGTAGCAGAGGATGGTTGCCTTCTTGAGGAAGGTGATCTAGACTAGGTTAAGATTACCCCGAGGCCCCTAGAGATCGAGAGATGACCAGCAGAAGAATCACCCGCCGAAGAAGGTGCTGACGGCGTGAGAGAGAAAAGCAGCAGAGTCGATTTAGAGTGAGTATAAAGGGTCATGCGTTGTCAGATTGCGGTGTTTTGTGTTGTACCTGTGTTGTAATGTCAAGCGGAGTTGAATGCCTGTAGTGTGATTGTGAGACGGTTTTGAGCGCGCGCAACCTGGTGAAAATCTTAAGTTCAGAGAAGAGCTTAAGTGGTTCGGGTGTATCGGACATCCAAAGTAATTGTCAACCATTGTGAAGGGGGTCATGAGGTACCATTGATCGCCCGCAGGACCGTGATAGGGGGAATGAAAGAGTGAGTGTGTGAGTAACGGACGCTGGTCGGAAGTTACCGTGTGTAAGTAACCTATCAGTTGAGGCGATCGTCTAAACGTTTACGGAAGACGTTTCGTCAGTTGAGGTGACAATTACAGTCAGACTGTGGGCGTACAGTCAAGGAAAGTGATCGCTTGGTCGGAAGTAATCATTTTTCAGAGTATGAATGGGACGCATGCATGACCGGGAGACGAGCTGAGAAAGGAGGGGAACTGCTGCGAAGAGGAGACGAGTGACGTCAGAGAGAGCCGGGCTGGGATAGGCCGGTTAGTGTAAGACCGCGCTGTGATAGGGCAGGTAGCAAGAACCGCGCTGGGATTGGCGGATCGGTATCAGGAAGTAAACAAACGTAACGAAATGGGAAAAATTGTGAATCGATCATGAAATGTTTTAGGCGCTTGAGAGCGGCTTTTAAGAGAGACGATAGAGATTCGGTGGACGGGGAAGAGGCCCTGCCGGAGGGTACACCAGCTCATTACATGGCCACGAATGTTGGGTTGCATACTATACTGTGGATCTCTGAGTGGAGTAAGATGACCGAGGGGAACGAGGAATTGGCGTCCCCGAAATTCGGAACGTTTAAGTTAGAAGCATTGAACCAGTTGAAAGCAGTAATGCTTGCGACGAGACCTCTACCCAGACCAACACAGTTTGAAGCCCTTAATGCATGGTTTAGGGCGGCGTACGATCGGAGCTTGAACAGGCGTCAGGAAAGAGTAAAACGATCGGTAAGAGCAGTGCAGGATGCTAAATGGGATGAAGAAGCAAAAAGGTAGAGAATACAGAGAATAGAAGTAGATAAACTGTATCCAGTAATAGAAGTCACAGGAGAAAAGAAACCACTAGTGGAGGACGAGGAGAGTGACACAGAGGGCAGCCTGATAAATAGGTTATTACTGGATAGACCACCTCCGTACAATAGAGAGATGGAAGGTGCCGAGCTCCAAAAAGGGGATGGGGCCGGCAAAGGGGAAAATAGACCACTCCCTATAACAGATTGGGAACCCATCAAAGGTAAGGAGACACCTCAGCCTAGTCCAGTACAGACAGTGGTCGGAAGGTTTGTGGTACAAAAGGTGCCAGAAACAGAGCGTGCCAAGTCCTACCAACTGCCGGACGCTCTCCAAGTACCTGTCACCATAGGTCCCGTAGTATCGATTTACAACCCGGAGAGAGAACGAGAGGAGGAACAGGTGCGATTAGACAGGGAGAGAGCAGAGATGGAGAATAGGAATAACACGATTAATTCCCAAAGGCAGTTGTCAGGTCCAAGAGATTGGAGTACTCCGTTAAACCAAGCAGGGGGTCCCATAATAGACCAAGAGGGTCAGAGAGGGCTGACGGATCTAAGGGGACCACGACCGAAATCCTTTAAGGAGCTAAGGGAGTATTTGAAGGAATGGGATTCGGCCGTAGAGATACAGAACAACAGGATAGGAGTGGAAGCCGAATGGGGAAGCCAAGACAGCAGAACCTTGTCTCACTGAGGGGCTGGTGAAAGCGGTCCAGAGTGGGACGGGAAGAGTCAGGAAAATAGAGGAGATACCCATCATATCAGTGGTGGAAGATGACGAGTTCAGGAAGATAGAAATACAGGATGTGGAGGGGTGCTTCGCCCCATTCACAGCGAGGGAGATCGAAGAACGCAGGAGTACAGGGATAGCTTTAAGTGCACTCACCATGCACCTGGCGACAGTAGGCCACACTGGAATCACGGGATCATGGAGAGCTGCGAGGTGTCTCGCCATGTGTCCAGCGATCACGGACAGGAACGGGATCGCGGGAACATGGGGAGTTGTGAGGGATCTTATCATGTGCTGAGCGACACCAGACAGTAAGGGAACCGGGAAATCATGGGAAACGGTGAAGGACCCTACCATGTGTCTAGGGAAGTCAAGCAGAATAGACAGTACGAGACGGTGGGAAATAGAGCATTGTTTCACCACACGCCAAGAGAAGACGGAAAGGCATGGGACCTAGAAAGATGGGAACATGGGAAGACTCCCCATAACTCACCTGAGCCTAGGCGCAGGACTCGGAGCTGGGACGGGAGAGAGGTCAATGGACCCTGTAGGAATGAGGTATTGAGAGCTGACATCAAAGCTAGGAGACTTGATGCGACCAGTCTAAAATCGGATTTAGATGAAATAATAGATGGTACTTTGCCATTAGAGAGGATTGACATGTACGAGCAAGATGAGGTACTGTTTATAGCAAAGGATATTACAAGAAAAGCGAGAGCCGTACATGAGAAGTTATCTGAATTAGCAGACAAGTACATGGTAGACTTGTCGAGAACAAAGGCACTACAGGGGAACCATAGGTTGCATTATTCAGATCAGGATCTTGAAGAGAGGAGAACAATAGGATTAAAAACACACATCAGAGAACTGATAACAGGGATAAGGACATGGAGAGATCTGGATAAGTGGGAAGAAAGATGGTCCAAGAAGGGGACCGTCAGGCGAAGTACCATAGGAATGTCTCCAGAGGGAGGGCTACAGAGAATGGAAGCTTTCCCTTTGCGAGAAATCACGAATGGGAGCTATGTGCACGTACCCTGTAGTAGGGGAGACCTAGCTGAATTTACCAATTCTTTCCCTAAGTTGAGGGAGAATCCAGTGGAGTGGTACAAGCAGGTAGAAAGATTCGTAAAGATCTCTAAGGTACTGTGGGTTGACCTGAACACCCTGTTTGACATCGTAGTACCAGGGGATTTGTGGACGGCATGTAAGGTTAGTGTCGAATGGCCCACGTCTGAGCCAGAGAGGTGGAGTTCTGGACTTTTAATTACGGTCCAGAGGTGTCAGGGACAACACCCAAAGACCCCTGAGTTCTACCTGTCTCGGTGCACAAATGAACAGAAACACGGGCTTCTCGATGGTGGCGTCAAAGACCAAAGGTTTATTACTGCAGGGACACAGAAGTCACAGAAACTACACACGGGGAGATTCTAGGAGCCTGTTCGATTTGCACTAAGTGGGTTGCTCCTTAAATACAGATTATTTAGCTGGGGGCAACATTCTCCACATACTAGTACATTTCTTAACTTTTATGTCCTAAACAATAAATATTTGGCATTACACAGGAATCGTCAACAATATCTGATGTCAAAACATTACGAATGAGAGGTTCCCACTGTTCCATCATAATGTATGTATGTATGTATGTATGTATAGGCATTTATATAGCGCACTACTTACCCGGAGGGTCCCAAGGCACTTCGACCGCTGCGAAACCCTTCCTGGCTTCCCTGAGAGATGGTCCCTTAATGGGTATCTCCAGGGTGAGACCAGGCATCCCCGGCGGTCTGGTGGGGCCATTAGTGAAGATGAGGCAAGCTAGTGCCCAGAGTTGCCGAGTGTGATCGCTGATCAGAGTGGGCACCGAGGCGAGAGAATTATCGAGTCCGCTGACCCTGGTCCAGAAACCTGCCGCGCCGGGAATCGAACCCTGGTCCCGGGCCGTCCTCTGCTCTCGGGTCTGCCGCCTCTAACCAGTGAGCCACACTACTTCACTAATCCCATGTCATCTTTACATTCAAGAGTCGGACCGCCTCATCGTAAATTTCGTTACCTCCCCCTAATAAAGGCCCAGAAGGAAAGGAGCGAAGCCAGGTGCAGAAGATAGAAAAACAGGATAAGAGATGTTTGTGGGTCGTAAATGGGCAAGGCTACCAGCTTCGGCCGCCTAATCATGATCAGGCCAACGAACACGAGAACCAGTATAGCAGGACTGGCCTCGGGCAGAGGAGGCAGCTTCTGCCGAGTCATGCAGCCACAGCGTTTCTGTCCTAAGGTGCACGTGTCGCTAACAAGGTGAATCGCCGGCTAAAGCCTACGTGTCCTTATGTGAAATGGAGTGATCAGAGGTCACTGCGTGTCCATTGACTATGTGAGGGCAAGAAAACAAGATGGATGCCATGATTTAAAATGGATGCCATCAGTGTATCGGAAATGTGGTTATAACAGGAGTGCTCTTGCTCGTAGCACAGCGAAAACACCAGGATATACTAAATGGATCATTTGCGGTTCACCGGTACCAAAATTATGAGTTTACGACAATGTTGAAAACACGGGTTCAAATCGTCACGGAACCTCAGACCCTCCTTTTGCCCTTACATAGGCAATTACTCAGTCTATGTCAGAGTCTATCTCGATGTTCATTAGGTCAGTGATATGTTGTTGTATCATCATCCTTTCTCGTACCTTGTCTTCAAATACAGGCGGTTTTCTAAGACAGGTTGCAGCACAGAGGCTACACAAAGCGGGACCACATTGGATAATAAGGCAGCACGAGAATAGGAATACTAAAATAATACCAACGACCATCAGAACCTTCCATCACCACGCTGATAGTAGAGTCCAAAGCCATTCCTTTAAGGACCAGTTTCCCTTGTCTACGTGGATAGAGTCGGAAATCTTGTGTAGCTTAGAGATCGCTTCATACACTGTCGGAGCATTATTGGGGATAAAAACACAGCAGCTCGATTGGATCATTCTGCATACCCCACCTCGATCTGCAAGTATTACGTCAAGAACCATACTATTCTGTAACGTCATGAGACGATCCGCCTGGAGCTCAGCTGTTAAATTACTAAGGGCACCCGCGGTTTCTGTAATAGTAAATTCAACTACCCGTGTTAGTTGACGTAGGTTTCTACTACTGGCCATAGGCCCCCAGAACGGAAGGAAACCTTTGAAAAAGTCTCCAGCTTCCTGACCAGCGGTATCTTCTTTGCTGAAAACACCTCTTGCTACTCTGGTCTTGTGATAATCTGGGGAAGCAGTGTATGTCGGAGGCAATAGTCGAGCAATATAGCATGAACCTGAAAAGTCAGCAGGCAACCATGTATATGCCCTATCCTGACAAATGAAGTAGGTACCCTTAGCAGTTAGAAAGGCAGGGGAAGAGTTAGACGGATACACATAAGTCTCAACACAGTCACTCTTCCCTAGCCGAGCTCTTGGATTTCTCCCATTACCTTGCAAACAGACTTGACCTCGGTGAGGCACGACCCAAACTGGAGTGGAGCTCTTACGCTTGCTTTCACCCAAACTAATGCGATACTCTGTAGAATTCCAACTCACATATACTCGTAGCTCATCCCTAGGATAAGATGGGGTGTTATTGACGTCTTTAATCATGTCAATGATTCCCTTGACTAAAGCTTTATTAGCGGAGTTATACTTAGCGGAACGTGGTGGACGCGGGGGATAGGTCTCGAGGGCATAAACAAATATAGTCTGAAAGGCCTGAAATTATCCATTATAGCTAAAAGGCAAGACCAGATAGGGAATGCCTTTATCCATAGTGTGTGGTATCAGACCACATACCCAGCAGTCTGTTGTGTTAACTACCAGTTGGTGTTGATGCAAGAGCTGTACAAAAGTGTTATTTATGAATTCTGAGCGTCGAGCTTGCTCGTGTTCGGGAAATGGATGAAAGGAATGAATAGAAGCAACAGTAGAAGAAATAGGATCAAGGGGAGGTACTGTAGTTGTTATCGGTGCAAAAATCAAATGAATACCAAAGACGATTCCACCCACCAACATTATTAAAACAATTAAAGACGTAATTGCACATTGCATCATAAAACATTTGTTATGAAGAATCTTGTACAGTCTATTTCTGTGAACATAAATTACATTCTCTCGGTGCAGCCCAGGAAGCTCCATCTTCTACAACCGCTCGCGACCACTGATGGTATGTACGTAGTTGAAAATGCCTCTACCAGCCCTGGGAGTTCCCAAAACTGACAGAAAGACCGACCTTGTGTCTGGCCCCCGCAGATTCAACTAGGCACAAAGCCACGACCCTACGGCTACCCAGACGGTAAGGTAATAAGAACAATAGAAATACAGAGAAATACAAAATATTCAGCAAACTTCCTGGCTGGAGGCAATGTATTAGAGCAGAATATGAAAAAATAGGCAGTTTCCTGCTTTATTAGTCCTTTGAATGAGAACGTAGGTTGTATCTCAGTTTTCCTGACACAGTTTGATCCGGAAATAGTCTGTTTTCAGCAGGAGTGACAATGTTCGAGTTCGCAGAGGGCAAATCTTCATTTGATGCAATGTTCTGGTCAGTGATCAGAGGAGCAGCTTCAGAAAAAGAGTCAGAGTTCGGTGGATCAGTTATTAGTTCTGCATCACTGAAAGGAACATATTTCGGAACCGGTTCGGTTTCTGAGGCACCAATTCCTTGTTTAACCCAGTTATCATAAGGGAGTGGAAGGGGTACACGCTTAGTATGCGTCGCATGGACCCATTTTTTTCTTCCAGCCACATGTACAGCAGTCCTTGTTGCCAACAGCACCTGAAATGGTCCAACGAACTTGGGTTGAAGATTTCTGATCCGTCCAAAGTTCCTTATAACAACAAAGTCGCCGGGTTTCAGCTGATGACCTGGACTTTCCGGAGGCTTTGGCAATGCATCGAAAACCTGTTGGTGAATGAGACTCAATTTAGCAGTCAAGTCAAAAAGGTAATCGATTAACATTGGGTATTCCAGCTGCCTAAACTCCCTAGGTCTTGGTACCCCCCAAATATTAGCAGGGCGACCAAACACAATCTCATAGGGACTGAGCCCTACTCGGGAATGCACAGTCGCTCTTGTGGATAACAGGGCCAAAGGTAATGCGTCTGGCCAGGACAAGCCCGTGGAGGCTTGTATCTTAGCCAGTTTAAGCTTGAGGGTGCCATTGTACCCTTCAACTAAACCTGCTGACTGGGGGTGATTCGCACTGTGGAACTTTTGCTTTATCCCTAAACCTGCACACACACTCTGCATAACTTTCCCTACGAATTCACTTCCATTATCTGACCATACAATCCGTGGCATGCCGAACCTGGGGAAGTATTCTTTTAGAAGAATTTTGGCAGTGGACAAGGCAGTATTGTCTTTGAGTGGATATGCTTCGATCCACCTTGAAAAAGCACAGACTACCACTAAAACATATTTGAGGTTGTTACATCGATCCATGTGAATGAAATCTAACTGAATCACTTCAAAGGGGCAAGAAGGAGGAGCAAAGTGACCAGTAGGTGTGGGGGTTCCCTTGCCAGGATTATGCATCAGGCATATCATGCAGTTTCTCACCACTCTTTCTGCACACTTACTAATTCCATCATTCTTCCAGACTGGAGCCAACGTTTTACAAATCCCTTTAGAACTGATGTGCGCTGCTCCATGCGCCATCGTTACTACCGCAAGCACATACGCATCAGGCAACATCCAACGCTGTTGTTCCGTCAAATCAATCCAACATCCATTCGAGTCCAATTTACCCGTTTTCTCTTTCCATGCAAGTTTTTCCTCTTCTGTCGCTTCTTCCTGAATCGTTCTCACACTTTCCATTGTGTCCTCACACATTCCCGAATCAGTAACCCATCTTGCAGACGTTGCAACATACATCCCACTCATCGGATTCCTAGCTGTCTGTTTTGCTGTCTCATCAGCAAAGGCATTTCCTCGACCAACATCATCCGTGATTGCTCGATGAGCACTGCACTTCACAATGCAACTTCCATTGGTAAGGTTAGAGATTCCAACAAGTCATTAACTAGCTGACCATGCTGGATCTTAGTCCCATGGGACGTAATAAAACCTCTTTCCTTCCACAATCGGCCAAAACTATGGGCTACGCCGAACGCGTACTGACTATCTGTGAATACATTCACTCTCTTTCCCTTAGCTAAAACACACGCTCTAGTCAATGCAATTAATTCTGCAGCTTGGGCAGAATTCTGACTCACTCTTGCAGTCTCCACAATCGTACTCAAAGTCGTTACTGCGTAGGCAGCTGTTACATCACCATTCTCCAATTTAAAACAAGACCCGTCAACATACAACGTGCCATCTGGGTTTGATAACGGAGTGTCTTTTAGATCAATTCGTCCTTTTGTCTCCTCCTCAGTTCTGAAACAACAGTCATGTGGCTCAGAATCACTCGACTCCTGGCTAGTCGGCAACAATGTTGCTGGATTCAATACATTGCATCTTTTGATCTGAATATGACTTGCTAACAGTGTCAGCTCATAGCCTGATAATCTAGCACTGGTAAGGTGCTGCGTCTTTGTTCGGTTCATGAGTGTATCCACGGCATGTGGAACCATGACCACTAGCATGTTGTTCATGACCAAACCAGCAGATTGTCGAATGGACGCTGCAGCTGCCGCTGTAGCTCTCGAGCAACTAGGCAACGCTCTGGCTACCGGATCTAATGTTGATGAAAAATACGCACAAGGGCGTTGTTTATCACCAAATCGTTGCGTCAGAACACTCAACGCGCAACCTTCTCTCTTGTGAACATAGAGTGTAAATGGCTTACTGTAGTCAGGTGTACCCAACACAGGAGCTGAACATAGCGTGTTTCGTAACTCAGAAAAACTTTGCTGACATTCGTCAGACCATGGCACCGGACTCGGAACACCTTTCCCAGTCAAAGCCACCAACGGTTTTGCCAAGAGAGAAAAATTTGGGATCCATTGCCTGCAGTATGAAGTAATACCCAAAAACGCACGCACTTCTCTCTGTGTGCTAGGAACATTCATCTGCGTAATTGCTTTTATTCTTTCTGGGGTCAACCTTCTTCCCTCCTTTGACAAGAGATGACCTAGGTAGGTCACTTCTTGGCAACAGTATTGCATTTTGGAAGGTGACACCTTGTGATTTAAATCAGACAAATGATGCAATAAGGAAATTGTAGCTGCTTTGCAAGTTTCTTTGTCATCGGCAGCCACTAGAAGATCATCAACATATTGCACTAAGGCAGAACCAGTAGGAAGTACAAAAGAATCTAACTGACTTTTTAATGCCTGACTGTAAATGGATGGGCTTTCACAATAGCCTTGTGGAGCACGTTTAAACCTGAAGCTTCGTCCTCCTAGAGAGAAGCCGGAAATATCTCTGCTTTCTTCGGCTATTGGAATGCTGAAAAAGGCATTCTTCAAGTCGATCACTGAGAACCACATGGCTGTAGCAGGAATCAACGTTAACAATGCAGTAATGTCTGGAACCACAGGAAACTGTGGAATCACAATTTTGTTAACCTCTCTAAGGTCAATTACAAATCTATAGACTGGAGGTTTTGAGGGATCAGTGCGTTTTAGAATAGGCAGTACAGGGCTATTACAGACATTTCCTCTAGTTTCCTCTATTACGTCTTTCTTGATCAAATCTTGCACTATCAATAGGAGCGCACATTCACCTTCACTAGAGCTCTTGTATTGAGGTATTCGTGGAAATTTGACATTTGCTTTCAACGTTACTACATAAGGTGGAATTTCCAAAAGACCTACATCGTTAGGACCAGTCGCCCAAAGAGTATCAGGGAGAGAACGCTGCTCCAGTGGGAGCGCATCCATTGACAAATACATCGGGGAGATGATTCTTCTACCTAATGTAAGCTGTACTCCTGAAGGAGAACAGTACAATGTCGCATATAGGCGTTTTAACAAGTCTAAACCAAGCAGATTTTCATTACAACCAGTCGTCAAAATCAGGGGTGCTTTCAATTGACGAGGCCCAACAGAAATAGACAAAGGACCAGAAACAGGGTTGTGAACAGGGGCGCCTGAAAAACCTACAGAAACATTTGTTAAGCCGGACAAAGGTGCGCCAGGGAGTTTTGCATGTATGATAGAACTTTTTGCTGCACCAGTATCCAACAGAAACGGTTCGACTACACCTGATGTGGCTACTGCGACATAAGGCCCACTCTGGTCTACTGGAACTGATACTACTCCCTCTCTTTGCCCAAGGCTGTCCTAGTACTCGTTTTGCTGAAATTCCTCACCAACTTCACAGTAAACTTCAACATGATACTGTTGAGATCTAGCTGGCTGTGTAGACTGACTATTTCGTTGATCAAAATAATTAGAAGGGCGATCATTCGTTTGTGGAGGCATAGCACCTCGTCCTCGACCTCTAGAATTTTGTATAGAACCACCACGACCTCTCTGAGCTGCAGCAGCATTATTTTGTGCCAGTATCGGACATTCATTTTTGTAATGGCCTTCCTTTTTGCAATAAGCGCACTGATTCCATTGGTACTGCGGTCTCTGTGAACCATAGTCGGTCCTCTGATATGACCCTTGCTGTGTATTCGTTTGATTCGTGCGAGGCGGATATGCTTGTTGCAAAAGGACTTTAGTTTTTAAATCTTTCGTTTTCTTATCTGATTTTTCCTTCTCTTCTTTATCCCTATTTTCATAGTACTGGGCAGTTGCAAGTATCTGTGCAGTCGTAGAGACAGCCCACGCACTTTCAGAATTCTTTAATTTATTACTGAGCTCTGGTAACAGATTGTGCACAAATTTATCAACAAATAATCTCTGGCCTCCTTCCGTGCTCATATCCTGACCACTGTGATCTACGAAAGTTTCTTCAAATCTGGTGAAAAAGTCGGAGACACTTTCGTCTTTCTTCTGCCTGCATGCGGACAACTTGTCCCAGTTAACGCGCAATGCCGGCATCAGAGTTTTCATTAAATCGATTATTCTACCGGGCAAATTAGCAATTAAAGGTTCAGGTTTAGAACCCCCAATTTGTTGACCATCTGCCGCAATTATAGCTGCCCAATCACCACCTAGAGCAACTGGATGATTTTCTCTACGAATTTTAGCCCAAATTGGTTGCGGTACTACATTACCAAATAGCATATCAATGTCCGCTAGATTCATTACGCAAGCTTCAACCGTCTGAGCCAACTCTTTGTAATATCCAGCGGGATTTTTACGCGGATCTGGCAAGGCCTGTTTTACTGCTAACACTTCAGCTCGCTTCCATGGAATGTGTATCCACACTCTCTGGAATTGCGCTGGAGCGGCTGCAATACCATTCACTGCGTCAGCTTGAACGGCTTCGCGCCATATTGGTGGAACCTCCCTCATAGGATATTGGCGACCTTTATTTGTGCTACCTTTCTCTAAATCTCTTGGTGAACGGAGGGAAGGATCAACTCTAAAACCTAAAATTAGTTCCATTGCTTCTTTTATCTCCTGACCAACTATCATACCTGCAGCAAATTTTTGTTGAACATGAATCAATTCGTCTGGAACCTGTTCAGAATCATTCTCATCCCATTCCTCACGTAATAGGGAACACATAACATCAAACACATAGCGTTGTGTCGGTTCATTCCATTGCATAAATGTATCTAATACATCTCGTACATTATACCTTCCAATTTTCGAAATCCACCTGAGAGCAGTGGAATCTAATATTCCTCGTTCTTCAACACTAGGAAGCTGACTACGTCTCTGAACAGATTCAGAGGCAGGACTTTTAATCAAAGTTTTGTAAAAGGGAGAGAGAATATTAGAGACACCTTCAGTAATTCTCCGACGAACAGAAAGCGGAGTCATATAGCTAGAGGAAGTTTGAAGTAGAGTGGTAGTTGGGACAGAAGAGACAGCAACAGTAGGTGTAGGAGGCAAAGTAGCTTGCGAGACAACAGGTATCAGCGGTACAGGCATAGGCAAAGGAGCTGGCAACCCTGGAAGAGGGGGTGCTGGAGGAACATTGATAACCACAGGGAGTGCAGGAGCTTGATTCAGGGGAGCAGGAGCAGGTATACCAGGCTGTCCAGCAACCGGTAACACAACATTCGGCAGAGGTGGAGCTGTAGCACCCTGTGCATACGGTGGAGGTGACCTCAACAAATAAGACAACAGAGGATCATTTTCAGAGTCCTCCACTATCTTAGCTGTACTCGATGGCAAAGCAGGGTAGCACTTGTCTATCGCTAAATTACGCTCTCTATCGGCTACCTCAATCGCTTTCTCAGATTCATTGAGTTGCAGCTTCTTAGCAGACTGTTCTAAAGTCAACTCTTGTTCTTTCTGCTCTTTCTTCAACTTTTTAGTCTCTCTCTGTTTGGATTCTTTTCGCCAGCAACGGAAAGAATCAAACATTGCCGGCCGGGCTTTCTTTTTAAACAACTTTCTTTCTAGATTATCGAGAATTTCAGGTTCGAAACTACCATGTAGTGGCCAACTAAGGACACCATCTTTCTCAGTGTAGCGGATCCATACCTCGTTATAAGATATAGGGCCCACTCCGAACTTGCAATAAAGATCATAAAGAGGAGTTCCAATCGGAGGAACCGAACACGAGTCCTCCAACCGGGAATCCCTGTTGCAACCAAAACATGAAAACATACAACTTTTCCGACTTACCATTTTATAAACCGGAACACAGAATAAACACGAACAAAGGTGCGCACTTAAACTAAGAACTTAGGCCTACCAAAATGAACAAATGTATCGATACCCAAACCAAACCAAAAGATTATCGTAACTAGAGCAACCAGTGATAATCTTACGAAACCAAACCAAACCAAGGAACTAAAAGGATTATCCAAACCCTTACGAAGTAACCAAACAACTAGCAACCACTTAATACTTAATTGAGGCACTGAAGACGTCACCAAGGAGAAACCCGTCACGTCTCGCTGTACTAAGGTCTGCACCTCGGGTCCAAGACAGGGCGACGGTCAAGGCAACGGACCACTGCAGCCGTCCG
This sequence comes from Lissotriton vulgaris, assembly GCF_964263255.1. NCBI lineage: Eukaryota > Metazoa > Chordata > Amphibia > Caudata > Salamandridae > Lissotriton > Lissotriton vulgaris. The sequence goes on along the minus strand of NC_141689.1, from coordinate 720,330,373 downwards.
AACGGGAACCCTCGTGGAAGAGAACGTCAGGCCACTTTTGCGATATGCCGGGATCGATGAAGTGGGGCGCCTCCCTCCGGAATCTTCACACGAAGCTTCTCGAACTCTTCAGGCTTTTGGACCGGTACCGAATGACGTCGCCCCACGTTGGGCGCCAATTGGAGTTCTGGACTTTTAATTACGGTCCAGAGGTGTCAGGGACAACACCCGAAGACCCCTGAGTTCTACCTGTCTCGGTGCACAAATGAACAGAAACACGGGCTTCTCGATGGTGGCGTCAAAGACCAAAGGTTTATTACTGCAGGGACACAGAAGTCACAGAAACTACACACGGGCAGATTCTAGGAGCCTGTTCGATTTGCACTAAGTGGGTTGCTCCTTAAATACAGATTATTTAGCTGGGGGCAACATTCTCCACATACTAGTACATTTCTTAACCTTTATGTCCTAAACAATAAATATTTGGCGTTACACAGGAATCGTCAACAATATCTGATGTCAAAACATTACGAATGAGAGGTTCCCACTGTTCCATCATAATCCCATGTCATCTTTACATTCAAGATTCGGACCGCCTCATCGTAAATTTCGTTACCTCCCCCTAATAAAGGCCCAGAAGGAAAGGAGCAGAGCCAGGTGCAGAAGATAGAAAAACAGGATAAGAGATGTTTGTGGGTCGTAAATGGGCAAGGCTACCAGCTTCGGCCGCCTAATCATGATCAGGCCAACGAACACGAGAACCAGTATAGCAGGACTGGCCTCGGGCAGAGGAGGCAGCTTCTGCCGAGTCATGCGGCCACAGCGTTTCTGTCCTAAGGTGCACGTGTCACTAACAAGGTGAATCGCCGGCTAAAGCCTACGTGTCCTTATGTGAAATGGAGTGATCAGAGGTCACTGCGTGTCCATTGACTATGTGAGGGCAAGAAAACAAGATGGATGCCATGATTTAAAATGGATGCCATCAGTGTATCGGAAATGTGGTTATAACAGGAGTGCTCTTGCTCGTAGCATAGCGAAAACAACAGGATATACTAAATGGATCATTTGCGGTTCACCGGTACCAAAATTATGAGTTTACGACAATGTTGAAAACACGGGTTCAAATCGTCACGGAACCTCAAAGGGATACCCATACAAACGGACCATTTCCCAAAGTTATTGAAAAATACGAAAGGGTAATGACGTGGCTGAAAGAGAAAGTGCCACTGCAGGATATAGATTGGGTCAAAATAGATCGGACCAGGCAGGAACCTAAAGAGACAGTTCATGAATATTATGAGAGACTGCTGAAAGCGTTCAAACAGTACAGTGGATTAGATGTAATGGATCCAAAAGACATAGGACAGTTCGTATCAAAATTTGTCTTGGGATTGAGACCTGACATTTGCTTGATGATTCAGCAACATTTGATTTGTTGGCAAAACAAACCATTAGATGAAATTTTGAGATATGCAAGGTATTGCAGTGATGAGATAGATTCCAAAGCAAAGAAGCTTAAGGAGAAGTTGATGTTGGTACAGATGCAGACAGCCGGAAAGGGTGGACAGCAACAACAGGGAACAGGGACCATGGGTCGGAGACAAAATAACCAGAATAAAAGCAATGAGGAAATTTCTAATTCGAGACCTAGGTTAGACATTGCGACATTGAAAAAGACGACTCGATGTCACCAGTGTAATGAGGTGGGGCATTGGAAACGCGAGTGTCCCTATAATATTGAGATTGGAGAACTAGGACCGGAGGAAGAGGATCAGAGCACTCGGGTAAAGGGGACAGCGATGCAAAATGGAAAGGTGGTCAAAGGGGGGACCCCAGCTCCTCGAGCCCAGTTCCCTCAACCACCCAGAATAGCGGCAGGAGGGAAAACCTATAGACAAATGCCACTTTTTGTAGGAGGAGAGGAATGCTATTACGTTGATCCATTGACTGGACAGCGTGTGAGTAATATGGAGGACTGTACCCTTGGGGCAGTTCTGGAAGTGGACCAAAGGGGACCGTATGTAGAGGCTGAAGTTGCAGGGTGTCCTAAAACCTTCCTGGTAGACACAGGAGCCACTCGATCTACTATAAGATCAGCGGTAGTCCCGGATTTGCCCATGTCAGGGGAGACCATTCAAGTGGTAGGAGTCGCAAACAGAAGAATTACCAGCTCTTTGACCGAGCCAGTATCAGTGAAAATAGGGAAATACAGGGATGAACATCAGTTTGTGGTCTGTGACTCCAGCCCTGTGTGTCTGTTGGGAAGAGACTTGTTATGCAAACTAAATTGTACTATATATTGCACACCTCAAGGAGTGGAAGTGCAGACTAACGATGATGATGCCGATTTTAAGGTTGCAAACTCACAGGTATGCGTGGAGCTGTATCCTACCTTGACGGTGGAGGAGCTTCCGTGGGACTTGAGAGGTGCGGTGTCATCTGAAGTGTGGGATTTCACTGGGGAAGAGATAGGACTGATCAAAGGAGTAGAACCAGTGAAAATCATGGTAAAACCACATGTCGAATATCCAAGAACGCCACAATACAAATTGACCCCGGAGACGATTGCAGGGATAAAACCCGTGATTGAATCCATGATTAAGCAGGGAATACTGAAAGAAATCGTGGGTAGTCCATGTAACTCCCCGATTATGGGTTTGCAGAAACCTAGTGGAAAATTCAGAATAGTGCAGGACCTTCGAAAAATTAATAACATAGTTGTTTCATGTTGTCCAGTGGTACTGAATACATCAGTGATATTGTTTCAGATACCATTCCAAGCCGAGTGGTTCACAGTGATAGACCTTTGCCAAGCCTTCTTCTCGATACCATTAGATGAGGAGAGCCAATATCTTTTCGCTTTTAAGCTGGAAAATCGCGTATTAACGTGGTGTCGTATCCCACAGGGGTATACAGAGAGCCCATCGATCTTTAACCAGCTGCTGAAGAAAAATCTTGAAAGTCTAGTACTGCTGCGGAACTCGGTTCTAGTCCAGTACATAGACGACCTACTTGTTGCGTCAGAAACTGAGGAAGATTGCAAAATAGACACCATCACCTTACTGAATCACTTAGCTGAGAACGGACACAAGGTGTCCCCGAGCAAGTTACAGTACTGTGTGACAGAAGTGCAGTACTTGGGTCACCGAATTGAAAAAGGGAAACGGAAGGTGTCACCAGACAGGATAGAGGCAATCATGAAAATGAATCCGCCCACGACACAGAGAGAAGTTAGGATGTTTTTAGGAATGGTTGGTTATTGCCGACAGTGGATAGCTAACTTCTCACTGAAAGCAAAACCGTTACAAAAACTGACGCACAAGGAGGTGAGTGATCCGGTACCATGGGACAAAGATTGTTTGATGGCATTCTTGCAGTTGAGGGAGGACTTATGTCGTGCCCCTGCTCTAGGAATGCCGGATTACGAAAAGCCATTCTTACTCTACTGCTGTGAAAGAGAAGGTTGTGCTTTGTCAGTTTTGGTCCAAATCCACGGAAATGCCCGTAGACCAGTTGCATACTTCTCGGCTACATTAGACCCAGTAGCCGCAGCGTTGCCCGGATGTCTCAAATCCGTTGCTGCAACGGGTGTCAGCATTGAGAGGTGTGAAAATATCGTTATGGGGCACCAGTTAGTGGTGTATGTACCGCATTCTGTTGAACTGTTAATGACCAGGACCAAGACACAGCATCTGACGAATAGTAGGCTCACGCGCTATGAGCAAGTCATTCTTGCTGCAGAGAACGTGACCCTTAAGAGATGCTCTGTTTTGAATCCTGCCACCTTGATGCCACTTCCAAATGATATAGGAGATGATGAATGTGAAGATCACGATTGCCTTGATGTGACTGAACTATGCACCAAACCAAGACCAGACATCGTGGATGAGCCATTGACTGATCCCGATGAAATTTTCTTTGTTGATGGCTCATGTGTAAGGGACGATGTTGGTCAGTTGAGAGCAGCTTACGCTGTTTGCACCATTACTGGAGTTGTGGAAGCCGCTTGCCTGGAAGGAGTACACTCCGCTCAGGTAGCCGAAATTATTGCATTGACACGTGCCTGTGTAGCAGGTAACAAAATTCGAGTCACCATTTACACTGATAGCCAATACGGTTTCGGGGTAGTTCATGACTACGGGCAATTGTGGTCTCAAAGAGGTTACATGACCTCTTCAGGCTCACCTATCCGAAATGGGGAATTCGTACGTTTATTGTTGGAAGCATTACAAGGTCCGGCAGCAATTGCCGTTGTTACATGTACAGCTCATACAAAAAACACTGATTTTGTGTCGCAAGGTAATAGGTATGCAGACGAAGTTGCACGCTACTGTGCAGAGCAGGGATATTCCTTCACAGAGGTGGAAGTGAGCGGGATACAGGAAAGGACAGAGTTAACTATGGTGTTGGAAACCGTAGACACCTGGGATGAGCTAAAAGGCATGCAAGAAAAAGCACCTGACATTGAGAGTCAGACATGGGAAACCGCAGGTTGTGTGAAAAGTGAAATGGGGTTTTGGGTTTCCGCAGATGGGAGAGCAGTGTTGCCAAATGAATTAGTTAGTCCAATGGCAAGGAGAATACACAGTCCAGCACATCTAGGTAGAGAAGCTATGTTGCGGATATTCAGGCAAACATGGTATAACCCCAAATTTAGAGTGGCAGCAGAAGCAGTGTGCCAACGATGCATCACCTGTCAGCATTTGAACATAGGGAAAAGAACACCAGTTACATTGAGTCACATTGGAAGGTCCGGTGGCCCTTTCAATAGGATGCAGTTAGATTTCATAGAAATGCCAAGATGCAATCGCCTTCGATATGTGCTAGTGGTCATTTGCATATTTTCCAGATGGGTCGAGGCTTACCCTACACGAAGGTGTGACACACTCACAGTAGCAAAGTTATTGCTTAGGGACTTAATACCGCGTTTTGGGGTGCCGACCTCTTTGGAATCAGATAGGGGAACACATTTCAACAGCGAAATTCTGAAGATGCTTTGCTCAGCTCTGGATATAGACCAGAAGTTGCACTGTAGCTATCGACCAGAAGCTTCGGGAATTGTGGAACAGATCAATGGCACAATAAAATCCCGGATTGCTAAAGTTTGTTCATCAACATCCTTGAGTTGGCCTGATGCCTTGCCACTAGTCCTGATGAGCATACGTAGTACACCAGACAGAAGGACAGGACTCTCCCCGCACAAAGTACTAATGGGGAGGGCAATGAGATTGCCATCAGTTCCTACTGCCGCACTGTTAAATATCACAGATGATCTGATCCTGGACTATTGCAAGGGATTATCTGACGCCATTCATTCTGTGTCTCTTCAGGTGCAGGCTGCTGAAGTCCCATCATCGCAAGACCTGTGCCACGACCTATGCCCTGGGGATTGGGTTGTGGTGAAGAAACAGGTCAGGAAGAATTGCTTAGACGTGCGCTGGTGTGGACCCTACCAGGTCATACTGGTAACAAACACTGCTGTCAAGTGTGGAGGTCTGCCCAACTGGATACACGCCTCGCATACTCGGAGAGTTCCAGCACCCCTGGAAGAAACAGCTCCTCTCTCGGACGAGAATCCAGCTGTGAACGGAGAAGCCACAGAGGGGACCAGCCAAGCTGTGGGAGTGCCAGAGGAAGCTGGGAGTGCGTCTGACCAAGCCGAAGACGGACAGTATACCAGCGAAACTGATGTTGCCACAGAAGGAGAAAATAGCTGTGAATACGAAACAGACACTGATCAAGCTGTAAGTGATCAAGAGTCGAGTGCAAGGACAAGGAGCAGGAGAGAAAGGCGTGGAGAGGCTAGCTGGCCGGAAAGAAGGAGGAGGCCAAGCCTAAGATCAGCTTCAGAGAGTACCCTCGCTCCGATATCCGAAGACTCAGACTTGGACGAAGCTGCATCGGACTCAGAAGCAGAGAGTCTAAGAAGGTCTAGGAGGGTGCGTGTGCCCTGCAGAAGATACGCTACTCCCGAGTGGACCTACCTGGCAGCAGATGTCTTGGGGACAGAGATCCGGGAGGGTGAGGGCAGTGATAGTGGTCAGCGTTGACCCCATCATCAAAGTGGAAGTCCAGTTGTTGGTGCCTGGAGTCGAAACCGAAGGGTTACTGACACTCAATATTCCCAACCCTCCCTACCTAAGCAGAATAAAGGACATGGTCTTCAAATGAAGTGAAATTTCCAACGTTTGGCACAATAGTAACAGAACACGAAGAGTTCATACTTCGCATGGAAATACTAGAGTATGCTATTAGAGCCGCTGGAACGCGTATTTATAGTGGACTGTTAAAGACTTTTGTAAATAAGCCAGAGAGAGAAGATAACGTAGCGCCTAGTGGAAGAAGAGAAAACTTAGGGACGTTTCATTTAGTTGACGGAGAAGGGCTAGGGTTGTCTGTTGCTGAAAAATAAAAGACTATGTTTGCAAAAGGGGTTTATCAGCTTCCATGTAAGAAACTGACTGAGTAAGCAAAGAGAACTGATTGAAGAGATAAACGAAAAGAGGCTTCCCCAGAAGAAACAATACTATTTGAGAACATGGAGGCCGGTAACCCGAACCGCAAGGCAAAGTGTATAGTAGGCACACTTTTAGCAGGAGTGATTCTTCTTATAGTTATAGTAGTTACCGTATCATACATAGTGGGACATGCGAGTGTAACAGAAGCGACAGATGCAAAGCCTGTAGTGACATCGAAACCTGCTGCTGTTAGTAAGAAGGAGGACAATGCAATTCAGGAGAAATCGTTGCTGGCAGCAGAGGCCCGTAGGTTACATGTAGACGAGTCACAGGGCAACTTTAAAACCAATGCTTATGCCAAACTGTTATATGAATACATTGATGTCATGGAGGCCAAGGATTGCTATATCTGCATGCAGTTGCCTGCTTCTGTAGATGAAGGCATTAGATATCATCATCTTCCATTGACTTATGGCATTACATGTAGTTTATTGCTTAGCATATTTTACGGACGAGACAGCTTTGAATATTACTTTTCAAATTATGACTCAGTATTACCAGAAGTCCCGAACTACAAGCAAATGAACAAATGGGACTATTACAAGAAGGAAGATAGATTGGCGAAATTCTTCCTTCCTTGGGATCCTCTAGATACGTCATATGCACGTAGAAACAATCTAACTTGCAAAGTGTCAGAGATTGAGAAGAAGTTTATAGGGCAAGTTGATGACCGTTACAGAAGGCAAAAGATTCTGAAAATGTCAGGACAGTGGAAAACAGATTGGACCGAGGAGGAGAAGGCACACAAAAGGAAGGGTAGTAATGGTCCAATAGCTTTAGATCAAACACAGAAAGGGAAGTTATGTTTACACAGGAGTAAAACTTACTATGAGAATGTGTTTGTAGGTGAAGTCAGTTGTGAACATGCTTTTCGATTAGAATACTATACAAAAGATTTCTTAAAGGGAATGCAAGTAATTCCTAACGTATATTTTGTATGTGGAAGAATTGCCTACGTGAAGCTACCTGACAACTGGTATGGTTCATGTTACCTGGCAAATGTCTTCCCCAAAATATATCATGCGAAAGATTTAGAGATCATAGAGGGAAAAGCCTCAGCAAGAGGGAGAAGAGATGTAGGTGATGCTGAGGTAGTTGGAGATGTATTTGGTGCTATGTTCCCTCTTTTAGGATTGATACTTAATGATGTTAAAATCAGGAGACTAGCTACAGTTGTAGACAGATTATCTGCCAGTACTGCAAGATCATTAATGCTGGTGGAAGGAGAGATGCAATCGATAAGGGCAATGGTTCTTCAGAACCGTCTTGCTTTAGACGTTCTGTTAGCCAAAGAGGGCGGAGTCTTTAAAGCTTTGAAGGTCCAGGAATGTTGCACTTACATTCCAGACAATTCAAAACTTTTGGAGAAAGGTATACAGAATATAACCAAAATACATCAGGAAATTGAGGACCTAACACGAGTGAACGTGTGGGAAAAAGTGGGTCATGGAATGGGTAAAGTCGGAGGTTGGTTTGCAAACATAGGGAAGAGTTTTGTTCGGTACATCATAAAGCCCATCCTCATAATAGTGATTTGCATACTCATTTTGTGGGGGTTAGTGAGGCTGTATCAATGGTACCGAGCAAACAGGTTGCAAAGATCCATGAGAGAGCAGGAGCAGAGGTTAGCTGCTATGCAAGATAACCAATACAGGAGTCTGAGGGCTCTGGAAACGATAAAGAGAGGGAACCTTGCAATAAGTGCTGTTTGATAAGTCAGAATTTGTGTATTAATGGTGATGACCCCTAAAGGTCATCAAAGGGGGGAACTGAGAGAGCGCAAACTGAGAAAATGTATAAGTGCACCATATGTACAACCTAGGCGCACAAATCAAATTAAAGTATCTAGAAGTGTTAAAAATATATAGTCACATATGCATATGAATGTTTAGTCAATTTAGAGACACATGTATGGAGTGTGAAACTAATGTAGAAATGTGTGGTTTTGTTTAAAATGATAGAAGTGTTAATCAGAGTCCATGTTATGTAGCTGCTGCTGAGGAGGATGTATGGCTACAAAACGTAGAAATGTGCAGGCCTCATGGAAATATATGAGAACCGAAAACGTGCATTTGCATCTTCCACATAACTTGGATTTACTAATGCTCAGTAATTTCTGCTCACATGTTAAGAATCATGCTTTATAAGAGTGTTTTATATATTCGTGTTTTATAGAAGTGTTTTATATAATCAGAGTGTATTAACAAAGAATTGTTTTAGTTTTAGAAATAACAGTTCATAGAGTGCAGGCCGCTTGCAAGATAATTTAGTAGGCCTGGAAGATAAAGTGACTTCTTTGATCTGCACGTGTTAGTTAGAATCGAGTCTCGTTAGAGCATAAATTGTCATTCCTTTGTAAAGTTTATGGCCGGAGATAGATAACCAGAGAGTGGAATTTGGGGCCCTATTCATGGGTGTCTGTTTGCAGGTGCGAGGGGGTTCCAATCAGGAGGGTGATGAATAGAGCTCTGTCCAGGGAGACAGGCACAAGCCTGGAGGAGTGTATTGGAATGTTCTGGGGGGTACCGGCGAGCTGGAGAAAGAGCCTGGGAAGCAAGGTCAACGCTAACGAGAGGAACAGAGGAGAGCCATCATGGAAGAAACCAGAACTGAAACAACGTAAGGGGCGTCTCAGAGGGGCGTTCCAAATTTCGATTGTGATTTTGTATTAGGGACAGCACCCTGGGGTGGAGGCAGAGCAGATGGCCTGAGGACCCTAAGAGAGCGGATGGGTAGGCAGAGAGGGCATGACTGAAATGCATATGTTTTCACCTAAGACTAAGAGAGAGTGAGTGAACTTCTTTGGAAGTCACCACGGCTGACACCTTTTTAGGGCAAGATTCTGTTAAGTAGGGACGTCACTTAGTCCAGTGCAAGGACAGTCTAACCTGACCTTTTCTTTTCTGTAAATGTCTCGCAAGCTCCAGCTTGTATCTATATTGGCAAACCTTTTAATTCTTGAATTAGCATTGGTAGTATTTTTCTGTCGTTTAAGAGCATTCAGAGAATTCATGTTTCTATTGATGCCAGTATATCTTTTGAACCTAATATTGAGATGTCTGTATCTTCAGTTAACCTTGGCTTTGTAATAACATTTTAAAACTGATTCGTGGTAAGTGGTTCTTCAGAGTCGTGCCAATTATTGGTTTGATTAACCTGGTAGTGGATTACTTGTTTTACTCAATGACAGGCAACAAAGATTCAGTCGACCTGATCGGGATTTAGATCTAGAGAGATCAGATAAGAGATCAAAAATCCCGCCCTCCCACTGCAGTCATCTGTAGCTGCCTAGGAGGCCTCCTGTTCTCTCTATGCTTTATACTCAACAGATACAGCATACCCATACAGACCATACACACAGAAAAGGGCTTGGGTTGTCCTTGAACCTTTTAATCTGCTCAAGGCAGTTCGAAGATGTTTAAATTTACTTTTAAAATGGCATTAGATTAGTGATGTATGATTGCTGAAGTCTGACAAAATAGTTGTCTTCTAAAGTTTATTTTTTTTAATGGCATGGCTTACATAAAAATATATCCTGGCTTTAAATTCTGCTGTCTTTGTATCTTAATTGTGGAGAAAGAAATGGACCTGCAAGTGTTTCATTTCTTCTCTGGATTGGTACACTGTAATGTTTTTCTGATAGTAAAGCAGGAGACGTTTGCTGCTTCGCATAAAGGTATACTTAACATTGCATTCTGATTGGTTACTGCATTGTGAGGTCAGAACAGGTCTCTAATGCTGACATAATATACATATGTGCTTGATAAACGTTTTAATTATAGTGGGAAGGTGGCAGCTTTTCGAAATTAGCTTTATTTCTCAAAGATGCTGTAATATGCCCCTAATATGCCCCTAATTCATGCTCTCTTTTTGCCAGGGCATACCATAACTTCAAATAAGTCCACCATTCATCCGTACCAGAGTTCATTTTCTGTACGTTCACTAGTTCCACGCATCAAGATAAGGGAACAAGTTTAATTTTTAGTCTCCAATTGCAAATTCCTTCTCATTTTCAGAGTGTTCTTTATGCTTCAACGTTCAGTTTCGCTTTTTTTTAATGTCTATATACTTTATCAACCTGCTAATATTATTTAACTTCCTGAACAGTCGAGGGCAACTTGAGTCGGTGTCCCAGAGCACCAGGTTTCTGCAGACCTCAGGTTAATAATCGCGTTGATCTAGTCATTATTTTTTAAACCCTCCTTATATAATTAAAGCTCTCTACCTCGATATCAACATTAAAATGAACTAGCCGAAAGCGCATAGCAGATCTTCAGTTTTGGTACACAATCTTTATATATGATATGAATATTTAAAGATTGCACATTTTATGCTAAGACATTTTGCTGTTATTTGCATGTTTGTTTACCTCCATAGTGAAAGAATATGCATGTATTTAAACATGGCAAAAGTGTCGCTGTACATAACATTGAAAATTATTTGAATTCATTCCAGAAAATGTATAGCTGAGTGTGTTTCATTATTTACACAAGATATCAACTGCTGACACCAGCCTTGATCCACTTTTACCAAGAAATGAAGTAATTGTATGGCAGCATTTTAATAGCTTTTTCCTAACTCATGTCCAATCTTTCAAATGCTATTCAGTGAGTTGGGTAAATCGTTATGTCTTCTGTAGTGCGTTAATGGGAGAATAGTGTTTATTGCAGTGTTATCTATTAATGTTATGTTTTGGTGTTGTCCATAGAGCCTCAGAATGTGCTTCTGACTTAGGGCCTAATTACGGCGGTCCATTGGGCACTCGTAGTCGCGCGCGGGGGGGGGGAGGGTATGACCACCACCGCACTGGCGGTCCGACTGCCATATTACGAGTGCGGCGGTGGCGTAATATGTTGGTGGTGCCACTGCGGCACGCAGAGCATTTTACGGGTTTCCACACCACCCTCCCTTTCATGGTGGTGACCCTGCCATGGAAAGGGTGGCAGTGAGCAAACTAAGGGGGTGCTCACAGGCCCCCTGTTGGTTCTGTGCATGAAGGTACATGCAAGGGGACACATGGTGTGCCCACCTGTATTTCTGCACCCCCTGTTCCTGCACGGGGAGAAATGCACAACATGGTACATTTCTTCATGCGCAGGAACGTGCTGCAGCACTTCCACAGTGGTGCCTTTCTAAGGCTCTCCTTTGAACCTTAGAAAGGCACCGCTGTGGGACCACAGTTGCACGTACCCGCCCGCCAGGAAGAAACTCGTAATCCGGGGGGATGTCTGACTACGGCGGCCCACAGGAAGACTGCCAAACTCATAATCTCTTAGTCCCTTAGTGTGTTATAGTGCGAATAGTTGTGCAAGCTGTGGATACAAAGGAGTATAGATGTATTTCAAAAGAATATTGGTTCAAGAATATCGTGCCACTATATTATTGTAAGCAAAATATAGAGGACCAAAATATCGACAAGGTAGAAATGATATGTGTTCTCCTTAGTGCTTGCACTGACTCTTGCATTTTGCGTAGAATTCTCATTGTAGAGGTCATCTATATTTTCTGAGACATTCCTTCAGCTTTACAAATAAACATGAACAATCATGTTGGCTGAAAGCCTATGCAACGTCCTCCTTTTCCTTTTAAAGAGAACCCAAACTTGCTGATACTACAAATGGATTAATATTAATGGATTAATGGATTAATATCAAGGTCAGTCTTTGAAAATGGAAGAACACCTTCATTGCTTTGAGGGAATAACCTCGGATGCTGCTGTCTCTTTGCAAGGTGTTGGAAGGCGGTGACCCCAGGGGTCAAGATGACTCTCCTAACCACCCGGGACCTCCTCTCCCACAAATACTGCAGAGTCTTATCGAGGGGGAGTCCCCGCCGGGGAGGACTGATCGTACACTGTCGACACACCACACTTACGAACGGACACCACACGTGAATCTTTATCAAGTTGAACTTTTATCAAGATAAAAATGAGGATCAATACAGGGCGATCCTCGAACTGGGGGTTACGGGGGCTGGCGATGGGTCTTGCTGTCCTACTCACCTCGGTTTCAGATGGTCGTGAGGGTAGCGTCGATGGTCCAGCCGGACCGGAGAGTTCTTCAAGCCGCGACGAGGTCAGCAGGGCTTGGTCAGGAGTACTTCGTCGTACTCGTAGGCAGGAGGAGCCGCGACAGCGTCCGCAGGGCTCGGGATGTAGCCAGGGTCTCTCGTTCTAAAGAGTGGGCCGCGACAAGGTCAGCAGGGCTCCGATGGTTCAGGTCTTGCTCTTCGAGAGTGAGCCGCGACAGCGTCAGTAGGGCTCCGATGGTTCCGTTCCGTAGATTCAAGGATGAGCCGTGACAACGTCAGCAGGGCTCGGTGGTTCAGGTCTTGCTCTTCGAGAGTGAGCCGCGACAGCGTCAGCAGGGCTCTGATGGTTCCGGTCCGTAGATTCGAGGATGGGCCGCGACGACGTCAGCAGGGCTCGGTGGGTTAGAGTCTGTTCTCCTCAAGGTCAGCCGCGATCAGATCAGCAGGGCTTTCTTGTCCAAGATACAACTGCCGACTAGAGGGAAGGCAGGCTGACTTATAGTCCAGGAGCTCTTTGATGTCCGGACCCTCAGAGGCAGGAGGCCGGAGGTCCGAGAGCCAGGCGCCTGATTGTCTGGCGGCTGTGTCTTTGATGCTTTTGGACCATGCGTCCAGGGAGTCCCACACGCTCATCAACGCCTGGAGCCAGCTCGCTAGGAAGCCAAAAGGTGCAATCGAAACCAGCCCCCAGGGATGGTACGGAGTTACGAGGACATCCAGTTCCTCTGGAGGGGGCCAGAGGTGTGATAGAAGCCTTGGTTTCGGGTACTTGGTGAGTCGTTCACCCCCTGGGCGGGTCGGGGCGCGCCGGCCGCGCACGCCCAGCTGCAGCCGGGAGCGGCCAGAGGCTGCAGAGAGGGAAGAAGGCGGCCGGCTGGCCGCGGTGGCCAAACATGGAGTCTAATGGTCACGTGCATGGGTGCAGGCACGCGGTCTGGAGGTCGTTTCAGGTCCGATGTAGGAGTCTCGTGTATCGTCCTGGGTAGACGGAAATCAGTCTGTCTGTCGTTCTGGGTTTATGGGGGTCAGCGAGGGCCACGCCACGAGGCCGGGTCCAACATGCGTCCCCTCCAGCTGAAAGACGAGGAGAACTACCCATCCTCTTGGGAGTTCTCTTCGCTGAGGCGGAAGAAGCGGGACAGGCCGTCGGCGTTGGCGTGGTCGGCACCAGGTCTGTGTTCCACAGTAAAATCCATCCCTTGGAGGGAGATGGACCAGCGTAGCAGTTTAGGGTTCTCTCCTCTCATCTGCATGAGCCACCGGAGAGGACGGTGATCGGTCTGGACCAGGAAGTGGGTACCGAATAGGTAGGGCCTCAGCTTCTTCAAGGCCCAGACTACTGCGAAGGCCTCTTGCTCGATGGTGCTCCATCTCTGCTCCCGGGGTAGTAGCCTCCGGCTGAAAATGGCTACTGGATGATCAATCCCCTGGTCGTCCACCTGGGAGAGCACGGCTCCGTTGCCATGTTCGGAGGCGTCTGTCTGGACCACGAACTCTCTGGAGTAGTCAGGGGCCTGTAGTACTGGAGCGGTGCACATGGCCTGTTTCAATTCCTCGAATGCCTTCTGGCAGGCGGGGGTCCAACTAACCTTCTTGGGGTTGGCCTTGGCTGTCAACTCTGTGAGGGGGCCTACAATACTCCCGTAACCCTTGATGAATCTACGGTAGTACCCTGTGAGTCCTAGGAAGGCCCGCACCTCGGTCTGGGTCGTGGGGGTCTCCCAGGCATTGATAGCGTCTATCTTTGGTTGGAGGGGGGCTACGAGGCCGCTCCCGACCTGGTGCCCGAGGTACACGACGGAGCTCTGTCCTATTTGGCACTTGCTAGCTTTAATGGTGAGCCCGGCACGGCGCAGGGCGTCCAACACCTCCCAGAGGTGGTGCAGGTGCTCGGGCCAGTGGGCACTGAACACCGCAATGTCGTCGAGATACGCTGCGCTGAAACTTTCCAACCCGGCCAGGACCTGATTGACCAGTCGCTGGAAGGTGGCAGGGGCGTTTTTCATGCCGAAGGGCATTACTCTGAAGTGGAAGTGGCCATCTGGACTGGAGAAAGCAGACCTTTCTTGGGCCCTCTCCATGAGGCCGATCTGCCAGTAGCCACTGGTGAGATCGAAGGTACTGAGGTACTGAGCCGACCCTAAGCGGTCAATGAGTTCGTCGGCTCGGGGATGGAGTGTGCGTCGGTTCGGGTGACTGCGTTGGGTCCGCGGTAGTCTACGCAGAACCTCAGCTCAGGAACGGTGCCGGGGGCGGCTGCCTTCGGAACCAGAACCACGGGGCTAGCCCATGGGCTGTCGGAGGCTTCTACCACTCCTAGTTCAAACATTTTGTCAACTTCGGCCTTGATGCAGGCTCGAACTCGGTCAGGGATTCGGTAGGCTCAGTGTCGTACCGGAGGGCTGTCCCCGGTGTCCACGTCATGGACGCACCAACTGGTGACGCGGGGGTGAGGGAGAAGAGGTCTAAGAATTGTCCCAACAAGTGGCGACATTCTTCACGCTGCAAGGGGGTGAGGGAGGAGGAGAGACTCACTCCCTCTACGGAGCCATCTTGATCCTTTGCACACAGGAGATCTGGCAGAGGGTCCGTTTCCTCTTCCTCTCCGTCGTCGGTGGCAAGGAGTAATCCCAACTCAGAACGCACAAAGTGGGGTTTGAGCCGGTTCACATGTGAGACTTTCAGGGCGTTCCTGGCTGATTTCGTATCAACGAGGTAGGTGACCTGGCTCTTGCGCTCTATCACCTTAAAGGGTCCAGTCCACTTGTCCTGTAGGGCACAAGGTTCCACTGGGGACATGACCCAAACCTGTTGGCCTGGTTGAAACTCGACCAGAGTGGCATTCTGGTCGTACCAGCGTTTCATCTCCTCTTGGCTGGCCTCCAGGTTGGCCTTGGCCAGCTCGCGAAACATCCGCGTCTGGTTCCGGAGGGCCAGGACACATCGGGGGGTGTGCTGGGGGGGGCTGTCTCCCAGCCTTCCTCGACCAGGCTGAGGGGACCCCGGACGGGGTGCCCATAGAGCAGCTCGAAAGGGCTGAACCCCAAGGATTTCTGGGGAACCTCTCGGTATGTGAACAGGAGGCAGGGCAGGAGGACGTCCCACTTGCGTCGCAAGGGCGCCTCGAGACCCATGATCATCCCTTTCAGGGTGCGGTTGAACCGCTCAACCAGGCCGTTACCCTGGGGATGGTAGGGGGTGGTGAACCAGTACGACACCCCACACTGTTGCCAAAGGGACTTCATGTACCGGGAAATAAAGTTTGTGCCTCGGTCGCTCACCACTTCCCGCGGGAATCCCACCCGGGAGAAGATCCCCATGAGGGCCCGGCCCACGACCGGGGCAGTCACGGTCCGGAGGGGGATGGCTTCGGGGTATCGGGTGGCGTGATCGACCAGAACCAAAATGAACCGGTGACCTAAGGAGGTCCGGGGGTCCAGAGGTCCGACGATGTCGATCACCACCCTCTCAAAGGGGGTACTGACAACTGGAAAGGGCTGGAGGGGAGCCTTGCGCTTGCCTCCGCTTTTGCCGCTAGCCTGACATGTGGGGCAGGACTTACAGTGGTGTTCCACATCGGCCCGCATGCGGGGCCAGTAGAAATGGGTCACTAACCGTTGGAAGGTTTTATCTTGGCCCAGGTGTCCCGCCAGGGGCACATCGTGGGCCAGGTTGAGGAGGAGGCCGCGGAAACGTAGGGGTACCACCAGCACGCGGGCTGACCCTAGTTCAGCGGTCTTCTGTTCATTGTAAAATAGGCCATTTTCCCAGTAAAGGTAATGGGAGCCGGACTGGTCTCCAGCGGCCTGGGCTGCGGCCTGTTGCCGGAGCCCCTCAAGGGCAGGGCAGGAGGTCTGCTCCTGGCAGTACTCCCTTCGGGACGGCCCTCCTTCTTGGCGCTACTGGGCCAACTCAGGGATAACTGCTAGGGTGGGGGCTGGCTCGACGGCGGGTCCCAGGGGACCTTCGTCGGGTTCGCTTCCTTCGATGGAGGGCTGGTCGAGGACTTGGGGTGCTCGCTTCCCTCTGAAACATCAGGGGCGGCACTGGGGAACTCGGGCTCTTCGTTCCCGGGGTTGGACATTCTGGCGGTCATGGCTCGGGTGCTCACACAGGCCCATTGGGGCAGACCCAACATTTCTAAATGGGTCCTTCTTTCTACCTCTTTCCAAGGGGAACTCTCTAAGTCATTCCCCAGCAGGCAATCCACAGGCATGTCCGTGCGGACCGCTACCCGGAGATCGCCCGAAACTCCCTCCCACTCAAACGGGACCTGTGCTATCCTGCAGGTGCGGACGGAATTATCCGCTGTTATTACTCTACAGGAGGTGTGGGGGAGGATCAGGGACTCTGGGACTAGCGTGTATCTAACAGACGTGATGCTGGCTCCTGTGTCCCTAAGGGCTCCTACGCTGCGCCCGTTAACCTTAACTGTCTGACGATACTTTTCTGTGTTGTCGGGCAGGCAATCTCCGGGGATCATCTTGCTATTCCCCAGGGAGGCTAAGACCATGGCTGCGGGCTCCCACTCCCCCTGTTCTTCTATCTCTTCCTCTTCTAGGGCCACTGAGGATATCTGTCTGGTGGAGGGGCCAGTGGGAGTGGATTTTGGGGTCATGGGACGGATCACTGAAATATTATCGACGGTCACATTATCGACTTGCTAAAATATCGTTGAAAAATTATCGACGACAAAAATATCGACTTTCTATACTTATTACACAAACTACAAAAATATCGAGTAAAATATATCGACTCTTTACAATATCGAGTACATATATATCGCCTTAATAAATATCGACTACAAATATATCATTTTTCTTGAAATTACACCTAACACTACAAAAATATCGACTACTAAAATATAGAGTACTAAAATATTGTTTCCAAAAAAATATTGAGTTTATTTTTGTACCCTTTCATGTCTACAATACCATATTAATAGTCAAAAAAGGCATTGCACTATACAAATTACATTTTACATATAATACCTGTTACTTTTATAACATTCCTATTTATCTACATTTGCTATACATTCTATAAAATGCATTCTATTATTTTAAAAATATTCATGACATTTATCTAACATTTTGATTATTTTTTTTCACGTACACATCTATTTTATTTAACAACTAACCTGCTTTAATGCTGAAATCGCCACATACCACCATTCTCACATCAACAAACACACCAATTAACAAAAAAAATTCAAACTCGCCTATACTATGCTTCATTTCATCCTACAACCAATCAGATCAAAGCACACAAAATACACATACTATAAAAGGGATACATGCATTCTACCATTTGTTGCTGCTAACTCTATAGAAAGAAGATGCCAACACTCTGAGGATCTTGTTCCTGAACAAACATCTTAAAAGATCCAGCTTACTATCTAATTATTCAAGTAAGTTACAGTGCATTATTTAGAAATCTAAATTAGTAGTCTACTATTTTACTTATATCTCCTAACTCTTTCACTTATTTAATTTTTATCTCCTCCTACATTTCTGATAGAAACTACTCCAAAAAAATTCCTAATACATGCTCCTATTTCTTCACCTGGAAATTCAGATAGTAAGTATATATTAATGCTGTGTTATACACCAACTGCAGTTTTTAAACACTCTTTCACAAGATTCATTCTTTATTTTCATCATTTTATTCACAGATAGTCTGAGATTTTCCGATTTCAACACTACAAATGTATTAAACTAGACTAATTAAACATGTAAGTATATATGTTTTTGTTATTAAACACCCAATATTCAAAATGCTATTTTCTAAACAACATATCTTGCTTATTACATCTTCCCTACAGATCCAATAAAAATATCCCACATCAACTATACCAAAAGACAAGACTACCCTTGTTAAAATTGTAAGTATACTTGTAATTTGTCTAAAAGTCCCGAAAAAAACTAAAACTATGTTCTAAACACCATGTTATATATTTTATATTTCCTCTACAGATATTCTGAATATATCATACATCTACTCTACCTACAGCAAACAAAACAACATTTTTATAAGTAAGTATATTTTTAAATATTTCCCTTTTCCCAACCGTTCATAATATTTTTTCTAATAAATTACATTTATTTATTCGATCTTCTCTACAGATCTCAAGTTTACTACCTTGATGTACTCCACCAAATACTACAACTCAACTATTTAAACAAGTAAGTATATGTAATGTTTACATTAAATGTACTACTAAGCTAAAAAGAAAAGTGCTTTTTCCTAGGAAAAACGTTTGTTATGTCTAAACATTTACTTAGCATTTCTATATTTTCATACCAACAGTACTTAAAGAAGAACATACAAGATAATCCTTCAAAACACAGTTCTGCATTTTTGATTACAACTTTTAGTAACTGTAAGTATAAATACATCATAAATTATGTTTGCACCACAAAGTGAAATATATGTTTTTAAAATGTGTTTCTTTCTACTCTTTCCTAGAACAAGTAAAACAAAATGACAGAAGGTGCAGAATTTGTTATGTCACAGAAAAATAAATTACTGTTATGTTATATGGGTTATGTTTATAATCAGGAAAGACAAAGTGGTAGAAAAGTTTTTGGGAAATGTATCAAATATTACTCAAACAAATGTTATGGGAGGGCTACTACAGAAGAAACAATTGTGTTATTTACCAGGGAACACAATCATCCCCCCAATGTCACAGAAATTGAAATAAGAGATGCTTTAGAAAGTATAAAAACTGCTACCACACAAAGTGATAAACCAACAAAACAAATCCTTAAAGAAGAACTGTTAAAAGTCCCAGCCCATGCTTCAGGTCAACTACCCTCTATTGACTCCCTTAAACGCACAATTGCACGCACTAAAAGACTAACTACCACAACCCAACCCAACCCTACTACTTTTGAGGAAATTATTATTTCGCCAGAAATGAGCATCACACACAATAAAGACAAATGTATCCTTTTTGACAATGAAAGCAGTACAAACAGAATCATAATGTTTACAACTGCAAGTAATTTAAGAAAAATCCAACAGTGTCCCCAATGGATGATGGATGGAACATTTAAACCATGCCCAAAACCTTTTTATCAACTATATTCCATCCACGGTTTATACCATAACTATAACATCCCTTTCATTTACTGTTTGTTACCTAACAAACAGCAAAACACTTATACAGAAATATTAAATGTTCTCAAAAATGAAATCAAGAATTATTTTCCACAAAAAATAATTATTGATTTCGAATTAGCTATGATTAATAGCATTTTGAAAACATTTCCCCACACAGCAATCCAGGGTTGCTACTATCATTTCAATCAGAGCATCTGAAGACATCTGCAGAAATCAACTTTAAGTATTCTATACTCAACAGATAGCACCTTTGCCTATCAAATTAAAAAATTGATAGCACTGGCCTACGTTCCTGTTACCGATGTAGCGGAACATTATAATTTATTAATTGACAGCACATATTACAAGAGGAATGAAGATAAACTAACCCCATTACTGGACTATTTCGAAGATACTTGGGTGGGAAGGTTGCACAGATCTGGACATCGACGCCAACCCAAATTCCACATACCTTGGTGGAATGTCTATCTTAGTACTTTAAACCAAGAGTCTAAAACAAACAACAGTGTAGAAGGGTGGCAAAATGCTTTCCAAGCTACCACAAGCAGAGCCAAACCCACATTCCATAACCTACTAGAAGCTTTAAAAAAAGAACAAAGCTATCAAGAACTAAGAATGGAACAATCTGTGACCCAAATTGGTCCAAAACTAACTAAACAAACTAAACAAATGTTCAGACTCCTGCAAAGTCAAGTCACACTATATCCTACAACTAGAGGATTAGAATACCTGTCACTAATAGCTAAAAGCCTACTATAAAAAAGTAAACAAAAAATACTAATGTCTTCTTACAAGAATGGTAAATATAAAAATCATAAACATTTCTAAACAATTATAAATAATACATATTTGTTTAACATACTTATCAAATTTTGGGACATTATTTCTGAACAAATATGCAATATTTATAATAACATCACACATACACATAACATAAATATCGACATTTCCCACCCAATAAAAAATAACTTTAAAGACTTACAATTTATGTAGATGAGAAAGACGTAATCCAGCAAAATACAATCCATACAATCCCTTCCAATGTAGGACAATTCCAATATCGGAAACCCTCAAAAACCCGAAAATTAAGTAAAAATGAAATAAACGCTCCAGGAAATCCCGAAAACAGTAGTGTGGACACTTTAGTATTTAAAGTGATAGACACACACCTTTAAAAAAATGGTCACGCATATTAATGTATCAATCCAATACGAAACCCTCCAAAAACCCGAAAAATGTTTAAAAATTTTAAAATCCGCTCCAGGCAATCACGAAAAATAGGAGATACATGTAAAAAATATAACCATAATAAGTCATACATTATTTCTCTGCAAAAAAACACGCTTCCTTCCATGTAGTTTTCATGCGAGGAACCGGAACCTGTAAAAAAGCATACATAACGAAACCCACCCACAAATACCCCATAACATTTGTAAATACACTCACAATTAACATAAACCATGTAAGAAGACATTTCCTAACACTTAAAAGAACACTAGAACTGAAACATATACGACGCATCCATAACGACGACATTTCACCTAAAAGCTACATAAACAATTCATACATACACACAAAAACACTACAGAGTTCGAATATACCCTCAAACATTACCACTCAGTTATAAATTGTATGTAAAATTAACCTTACCTCTCTCCACGCGAAGCAACTCCCAACCGCGAGTTTCTCCAGTCCTGAATGAAGCTCAATAACCTTACGCGGTAAAAAAGTAGTCCCCTTATACCATATTTG
Source organism: Lissotriton vulgaris (assembly GCF_964263255.1). Classification (NCBI taxonomy): domain Eukaryota; kingdom Metazoa; phylum Chordata; class Amphibia; order Caudata; family Salamandridae; genus Lissotriton; species Lissotriton vulgaris. The sequence goes on along the minus strand of NC_141689.1, from coordinate 720,308,969 downwards.
AAAAGGTATCATAGAAAATACAATGTTATAGTTAAAAATGTAATACATACACATGCTTTTTTTAACAAATTAATACACTAGACTCATTATAATTTAAAGTGTTTAAAAATATAAATATATTTAATATTAATTAATATATAGTAATTATTATATATTAATAATATTAAAAAATTATGTTAAACTTGAAATAATATATGTAAATAATTTATTTATGTGTACATTTAGTGGAATAACTTTGTGTTTCTTTGTAACTAAACATTATAATTATTTATAGTAATTATTAATAATAATAAATAATATAAATTATTTATTGCTATTAATATAAAAATTATAACCATTTGATCTATAAACAATGCCCTAAAATAAAGTATTTTTATTTGTCTGAATGTATGTGTTTCGGAAAAAAAGAGATAAATTATTATGTTTAGTAATTAATAATAATAATAATAATAATTATATTTGTTATTATTTTTATTAATTATTACAAAATGTTTTATAATAATTTCTAAGTATTATAAAAGTATATAATTGCATAAATAATCTTTTTCCAATACCAGATATTATTATTAAACATATTCTTCCCCTATACTGTTATAAAGTTTACAACATAATATATTTATATGTTTTATTTAAAAAGAACATTGTCTGAAATATGTACCAAAAATTTTTAATTTGTATTTACATATCTTGAGCAAATCTAAGAAATTTCCTGTTACTTTATAAAAATGTCAATAAAATAAATATATATTTAATAATATTAATATATAATATTAACATTATTAAATATAAATGGAAGATGCTGATAAAACACTGATTTAATATTTTATTAAATATAAATACTTGTTACTCAAGCTTAATGATTAAAAAATGGATTCTTTACAGAAAAAATGATGTAAAATAATTTTGTGTGATAATTTACAACATGTACATAAATGATAATGTGTTATTCTGAGAATACTACATTGCAAAATAATGTTATGTTAATTTAGATTGTGATTGTATTGTAGTAGACATAAATAAATAAAAAAATCTGAATAAAGTTTTGTGTAAACATCCATGTTGCATTATTTTCTAATATAATAACACAGTAATGTGCAAATGTGCTGGACACTGGCCAATTAATATTTACTATTGCTACTCCAGTCTAGCTAATATCAGGGAAGGTGCTGGACACAGAAAATAATTATATTACTATTCCAACTCCAGTCTAGCTAATATCAGGGAAGGTGCTGGACACTGACCAATTAATAATTACTATTCCTACTCCAGTCTAGCTAATATCAGGGAAGGTGCTGGACACAGACCAATTAATAATTACTATTCCAACTCCAGTCTAGCTAATATCAGGGAAGGTGATGGACACAGAAAAGAAATAAAATTACTATTCTAACTCCAGTCTAGCTAATATCAGGGAAGGTGCTGGACACAGAAAATAATTATATTACTATTCCAACTCCAGTCTAGCTAATATCAGGGAAGGTGCTGGACACTGACCAATTAATAATTACTATTCCTACTCCAGTCTAGCTAATATCAGGGAAGGTGCTGGACACAGATCAATTAATAATTACTATTCCAACTCCAGTCTTGCTACTATCAGGGAAGGTGCTGGGCACAGAAAATAAATATATTACTATTCCAACTCCAGTCTAGCTAATATCAGGGAAGGTGCTGGACACTGACCAATTAATAATTACTATTCCTACTCCAGTCTAGCTAATATCAGGGAAGGTGCTGGACACAGACCAATTAATAATTACTATTCCAACTCCAGTCTAGCTAATATCAGGGAAGGTGCTGGACACAGAAAAAAATAAAAATACTATTCCAACTCCAGTCTAGCTAATAACAGGGAAGGTGCTGGACACAGAAAATAATTATATTACTATTCCAACTCCAGTCTAGCTAATATCAGGGAAGGTGCTGGACACTGACCAATTAATAATTACTATTCCTACTCCAGTCCAGCTAATATCAGGGAAGGTGCTGGACACAGACCAATTAATAATTACTATTCCAACTCCAGTCTAGCTAATATCAGGGAAGGTGCTGGACACAGAAAAAAATAAAAATACTGTTCCAACTCCAGTCTAGCTAATATCAGGGAAGATGCTGGACACAGAAAAATATTGAATTACTATTCCAACTCCAGTCTAGCTAATATTAGGGAAGGTGCTGGACACTGATCAATTAATAATTACTATTCCTAGTCCAGCCAAGCTAATATCAGGGAAGGTGCTGGACACTGCTCAATTAATAATAAATATTCCTACTCCAGTCAAGCTAATATCAGAGGAGGTGCTGGACACTGACCTATTAATAATTACTATTCCAACTCCAGTCTAGATAATATCAGGGAAGGTGCTGGACACAGAAAAATATTAAATTACTATTCCAACTCCAGTCTAGCTAATATTAGGGAAGGTGCTGGACACTGATCAATTAATAATTACTATTCCTACTCCAGCCAAGCTAATATCAGGGAAGGTGCAGGACACTGACCAATTAAGAATTAATATTCCTACTCCAGTCTAGCTAATATCAGGGAAGGTGCTGGACACTGACCAATTAATAATTACTATTCCTACACCAGTCAAGCTAATATCAGGGAAGGTGCTGGACACTGACCAATTAATAATTACTATTCCTACTCCAGTCAAGCTAATATCAGAGAAGATGCTGGACACTGACCTATTAATAATTACTAATCTAACTCCAGTCTAGCTAATATCAGGGAAGGTGCTGGACTCAGAAAATAATTTTATTACTATTCCAACTCCAGTCTAGCTAATATCAGGGAAGGTGCTGGACACTGACCAATTAATAATTACTATTCCTACTCCAGTCAAGCTAATATCAGAGAAGGTGCTGGACACTGACCAATTAATAATTACTATTCCTACTCCAGTCAAGCTAATATCAGGGAAGTTGCTGGACACTGACCACTTAATAATTACTATTCCTCCTCCAGTCTACCTAATATCAGGGAAGGTGCTGGACACTGACCAATTAATAATTACTATTCCTACTCCAGTCAAGCAATTATCAGGGAAGGTGCTGGACACTGATAAATTATTATTCACTATTCCTACTCCAGTCAAGCTAATATCAGGGAAGGTGCTGGACACTGACCATGTATAAATTAGAATTGCTACTTTAGTATAATCTTATTGTATAACATTTTGTCCAATATTTATAAATTTTTAAGTAAATTTATTTACATTAAATAATTTTTTTTTGCAGAGTAGTCATAATTTTTTATTTTTGCAGAAAAATTTGCAACTTTTTGTCACAAAAATGTCTTCTACTCTTTGTAAATTTTTTTATTATTTATTTGCACACATTATATTCCTAATACAATTATTATGTTAAATTTAATAATTCTAAATATTTACTTACTAGTGGTAATAGATGTATTTATCAAATATTTTTGCAAAATATAATTTAATTAATTATTTTAATTTTGCATTATTTGTTATAATTTTTTTCCCAATCATTACTTTCCTATTACAAATATAATGTAACAATATATTTTAAAATTTTATTTGCAGACTAGTTAAATTATTTTTTATTTGCTGAAAAATTTGCAACTTTTTATTTTGCATCTCTTTTTTTTCCGCTATTTTTATTTTTCCCTTTTACAATATTACATTTTATTAATGTTTTATAACACTTTTATATATTTGACATTATTTATTTTAAATTACTCCCCACCCTTATCCCCTATTAACCCAACATCCCGCTCCTAAACATTAACTACAATTTATATTACTATTAATAATTATTTTATTTTTTTTGTCCTTTTTCCTACATATTATCGATATTTTTTACTTTGACTATTTATCGATATTTTGTCTTGTCGATATTTTTGAGTCGATATTTTTGTACTCGATATTTTATTATCATTATTTTATTCAATATTTTGACCAACGATATTTTTGTAAACGATATTTTATTATTGTCGATATTTTTGACTAGATATTTTGTCCATTCGATATTGTGGAGTCGATATTATGTCTAGTTACCCAAGGGACATCTGGGATCGCCGGCATAGTGCCCGGGTTGCTGACACTTGTAGCATGTGGAGCTGGGGCGGAGCCCCGGGGTCCTGCACTCGAGGCGGCTCTCGTCGCGGGAGGAGAGCGTGGGGCCTGGTTTCTGGGGGGACTACGCTGGGGCCCTGACTGGGATCCTTGCTGTCTGCCTCGACCTTCCCCACCTCACTGGCGGGAAGATCCTTGGTCGTTCCGTGGGGGGTCTCCCCCGAGCCCCTTCTGGACTCGGGTGGCCACCCAGCGATCGGCTTCCACAGCCAGTTTCCGTGGGTTGGCGAGCTTGCTGTCCAGGAGATGCTGTCTTAGTTCTACAAACCAATTGGCGGACAGGTGTTCGTAAGCGACTAGGTCGACTAGGCCTTCGAAGGTGGTCACGTTGCTGCCCTTGATCCACCCATCTAGGGCCCGGGTGTAGTAGTTCACATAGTCTACCCAGGTGGTGCCCGGAATCTTCTTGCACTCCCTAAATCGCTGGTGATACATTTCGGGCGTTAGGCCGTAGCGGAATAGGAGAGCGTCCTTCATGTGGGGATAGGCATTCATGTGTGCGGTCGGTAGGTCCAGCAGGGTGTCTCTCCCCTCGCTGAGGAAGCGGCTCCACAGGCCGGCCCCCCAGTCCTTCTCGGGGACCCGGTGGGCGGACATGGCAACCTCGTAGGCCTTGAACCACTGCTGGATGTCGTCCCCTTTGTAAAACTCCTTCACGACGTCTTTGGGGATGTGCACCTTCGTTTCCTTGGGGACCACCTGTTCTCCAAGTCCCGGTGATCCGGTCGCTTCTGATCTGGCTTTTAACTCTAGTTCTTTGAGGCTGCGCTCGTGCTCGAGCTGAAGTTTCCGACCTTCATGCTCCCTCTGGAGCTTCTTCTCCTCTAGTTCTCCCTGGAGCCGCAACTGCTCAACCGCCAACTTCTTCTCTGCAAGTTTGAGTTCGCCCTCCAATTTGAGGCGCGCCAGTTCGAGCTCATGGCTTCGGTCACGTTCTCGGTCGGCCATCTCTTCCGATGACCGATCTCTCCCAGTTGCTGGGCTTTGGGTTGGTTGCTGGATTCTCTCACCGGCCGGTGTACCGGGTTCAGTCTGTGGCCTCCCTCCCTCGTCTTCGGTCGGGGGGAGAGGTGCTACGGACTCTACCCAAGCGGTTAGCGCTTTCTGGAAATCTTCCTTAGTACTTAGTCCGGTACTCGGGATACTCAGTTCTCTGCAGAACTGCTTTAGTTCTCTATGGGTGTAGTCTTCCAAGAGGTCTTTATCGAATGTCGTCTTCACACCCGATTCTGTGGTCGTCATTATTGCTCTTTCTTTCTCGTGCGTTTGCTGCGTGTGGGTTCAGGTAGTGTGTCAGTGGCACAATCTTTAGACGTAGGTTCGTATCCCACCGCTGCCACCAATGTTGGAAGGCGGTGACCCCAGGGGTCAAGATGACTCTCCTAACCATGCGGGACCTCCTCTCCCACAAATACTGCCGAGTCTTATCGAGGGGGAGTCCCCGCCGGGGAGGGCTGATCCTACACACTGTCGACACACCACACTTACGAACGGACACCACACCGTGAATCTTAATCAAGTATTAACTTTTATCAAGATAAAAATGAGGATCAATACAGGGCGATTGAGGGATCGTCAAAGTCTCGTAGCAAGGGAACGGGGAAGCGGGACAGTCTTAGAGGGCCAGCTGGCACGCCACGCAACCTGCGCACAGTTCTCAATCCTCGAACTGGGGTTACGGGGTCTGGCGATGGGTCTTGCTGTCCTACTCACTTCGGTTTCAGATGGTCGTGAGGGTAGCGTTGAAGGGCCAGCCGGACCGAGAGTTCTTCAAGCCGTGACGAGGTCAGCAGGGCTTGGTCAGGAGTACTTCGCCGTACTCGTAGGCAGGAGGAGCCGCAACAGCATCTGCAGGGCTCTGGATGTAGCCAGGGTCTCTCGTTCTAAAGAGTGGGCCGCGACAAGGTCAGCAGGGCTCCGATGGTTCAGGTCTTGCTCTTCGAGAGTGAGCCGCGTCAGCGTCAGCAGGGCTCCGATGGTTCCGTTCCGTGGATTCAAGGATGAGCCGCAACGACATCAGCAGGGCTCGGTGGTTCAGGTCTTGCTCTTCGAGAGTGAGCTGCGACAGCATCAGCAGGGCTCCGATGGTTCCGTTCCGTAGATTCGAGGATGAGCCGCGACGACGTCAGCAGGGCTCGGTGGGTTAGAGTCTGTTCTCCTCAAGGTCAGCCGCGATCAGATCAGCAGGGCTTTCTTGTCCAAGATACAACTGCCGACTAGAGGGAAGGCAGGCTGACTTATAGTCCAGGAGCTCTTTGATGTCCGGACCCTCAGAGGCAGGAGGCCGGAGGTCCGAGGGCCAGGCGCCTGATTGTCTGGCGGCTGTGTCTTTGATGCTTTTGGACCATGCGTCCAGGGAATCCCAGACGCTCATCAAGGACTGGAGCCAGCTCGCTAGGAAGCCAAAAGGTGCGATCGAAACCAGCCCCCAGGGATGGTTCGGAGGTGCGAGGACATCCAGTTCCTCTGGAGGGGGCCGGAGGTGTGATGGAAGCCTTGGTTTCGGGTACTTGGTGAGTCGTTCACCCCCTGGGCGGGTCGGGGCGCACCGGACGCGCACGCCCAGCTGCAGCCGGGAGCGGCCAGAGGCTGCCGAAAGGGAAGAAGGCGGCCGGCTGGCTGGGGTGGCCAAACATGGAGTCTGATGGTCACGTGCATGGGTGCAGGCACGCGGTCTGGAGGTCGTTTCAGGTCCGATGTAGGAGTCTCGTGTATCGTCCTGGGTGGATGGAAATCAGTTCTGTCGGTCGTTCTGGGTTTATGGGGTTCAGCGAGGGCCACGCGTCGAGGCCGGGTCCAACAGTACATAACTAGCATTGTCTAGAAAGGCAGAGAAAGCTTGTCAGCACAGCATTGCTATTACTACATTTCTTCTCGATGAGCCCGCTGTCATCATTTCATAGAGGTGTTTCTATACCGACAGTCGCCACAGGAGCTACTAAGTGCTCAACAAAGCATAAAGGTGATAAAACAGTTATTCCCCTTCAAGTGTGCAAAGGCTTTTTTTCTTAGCTACACCGTTTATTTTCCTGACCAGGTGTTGCAAAAAAGTTAGTCAATTTCATAATGTGCTTACCTTTAAGGTTCCAAGATTTATATCAGTAGCAGGGCAACTGACATGTAATCACATCACCATTATTGGTATATGTGGGTCATACCTACACTTTAAAGAGTTTAACTGTCTTTAAATGACCCTCCCTCCCACTGATCTCCCTATAACACTGATCATTGAGATAAACCCTGCTCAACTAGGAATATGCTCTTTTTAGACCTGGTCTTATATTAAACACTTGTCGGCTAGGTGGAGAAAATGTACCAGCAGACCTCATCGGGTGAACTGTAAAACACAGAACAAAATGAAGGCTACCAGATATGTGTCACACTGTTGGCCTACCTGAAACAACTGAGGCAGGATAAATCTCCTTTAATCACTTTGTTTATTTGTCCCTGCAATAACATTCTATCCTAATGATGAAAGTGGATGTTTGTCTGGGAGGAAATTCAAGAAGGGCCGGAGGATGCCATCTCATGTAAACTAGAAAAAGACTAGGATCGCTGCATCCAAGTAAAGTATTGGGCTCACCAGGTGGGTAAATGACAGAAGTGTAGGTAACTCTTGGTGGGATATTTCTAATTCTGCTGTCTGTCCCTGCAGCAACTTATCAAGTGCTTCGTGTCTCACCCTTGCTTGTGCAGGGCGCCACTCTGGCTAGAAATGAGCCGTAGCACAAGTGTCTGCCTTTGGAAGCAGCGAGGGCTCGGGGCTCGAACCCCTGCTCAAATGTTATCCTCCTTCGGCCTAGAAGAAGTAGGTGGAATATTGGCCTTTTCAAGATTGTCAACCTTGATTACTCCTCAACTTGTGTCCTTGCTTTTGAGCTGCAGCTATACCACAGTTGGTCGTCTCCGTGCCTTTAAAGGGGTGAATGGATACTGCTGATTCAGCAACTCCCATTCTTGTCCATTTGACATAATGTTACTCATTTAACAGCATCTACACTTTGCAAATGTTGCCATTGGGACACTAACTGTTTGAAGGAGGGTCTGTGAAGGAGGCAATCCACTGCATCAGCGCGCTCTCTCAGCACACGAGGCTCCCAGCGTCCAAACCCACTCCTCGCCGCACCCGCTCCGCGGGTGCCGCTTCGCTGGTGAGCCCCGGTGTGTGCAGCTTCGTGGGAGCACTTGGAAGGTCCGTGGCGGCAAGGCGGTAAGGGGCGCGAGGCACCAGCGGGGCTGCGAGCGTGCAGGGACTTCATTTCCCAGAAGTCCCTGCGAGACCAAGGAAGAGCTTCCGGTCCGCTCTCCCTGCTGGCCCGCCCCCCGCCCACCAAAGGACTTTTAAAAAGCGTACTTGCACTTCCCATTTCGTGGGACACTAACTGTTTGAAGGAGGGTCTGTGAAGGAGGCAATCCACTGCATCAGCGCGCTCTCTCAGCACACGAGGCTCCCAGCGTCCAAACCCACTCCTCGCCGCACCCGCTCCGCGGGTGCCGCTTCGCTGGTGAGCCCCGGTGTGTGCAGCTTCGTGGGAGCACTTGGAAGGTCCGTGGCGGCAAGGCGGTAAGGGGCGCGAGGCACCAGCGGGGCTGCGAGCGTGCAGGGACTTCATTTCCCAGAAGTCCCTGCGAGACCAAGGAAGAGCTTCCGGTCCGCTCTCCCTGCTGGCCCGCCCCCCGCCCACCAAAGGACTTTTAAAAAGCGTACTTGCACTTCCCATTTCGTGGGACACTAACTGTTTGAAGGAGGGTCTGTGAAGGAGGCAATCCACTGCATCAGCGCGCTCTCTCAGCACACGAGGCTCCCAGCGTCCAAACCCACTCCTCGCCGCACCCGCTCCGCGGGTGCCGCTTCGCTGGTGAGCCCCGGTGTGTGCAGCTTCGTGGGAGCACTTGGAAGGTCCGTGGCGGCAAGGCGGTAAGGGGCGCGAGGCACCAGCGGGGCTGCGAGCGTGCAGGGACTTCATTTCCCAGAAGTCCCTGCGAGACCAAGGAAGAGCTTCCGGTCCGCTCTCCCTGCTGGCCCGCCCCCCGCCCACCAAAGGACTTTTAAAAAGCGTACTTGCACTTCCCATTTCGTGGGACACTAACTGTTTGAAGGAGGGTCTGTGAAGGAGGCAATCCACTGCATCAGCGCGCTCTCTCAGCACACGAGGCTCCCAGCGTCCAAACCCACTCCTCGCCGCACCCGCTCCGCGGGTGCCGCTTTGCTGGTGAGCCCCGGTGTGTGCAGCTTCGTGGGAGCACTTGGAAGGTCCGTGGCGGCAAGGCGGTAAGGGGCGCGAGGCACCAGCGGGGCTGCGAGCGTGCAGGGACTTCATTTCCCAGAAGTCCCTGCGAGACCAAGGAAGAGCTTCCGGTCCGCTCTCCCTGCTGGCCCGCCCCCCGCCCACCAAAGGACTTTTAAAAAGCGTACTTGCACTTCCCATTTCGTGGGACACTAACTGTTTGAAGGAGGGTCTGTGAAGGAGGCAATCCACTGCATCAGCGCGCTCTCTCAGCACACGAGGCTCCCAGCGTCCAAACCCACTCCTCGCCGCACCCGCTCCGCGGGTGCCGCTTCGCTGGTGAGCCCCGGTGTGTGCAGCTTCGTGGGAGCACTTGGAAGGTCCGTGGCGGCAAGGCGGTAAGGGGCGCGAGGCACCAGCGGGGCTGCGAGCGTGCAGGGACTTCATTTCCCAGAAGTCCCTGCGAGACCAAGAAAGAGCTTCCGGTCCGCTCTCCCTGCTGGCCCGCCCCCCGCCCACCAAAGGACTTTTAAAAAGCGTACTTGCACTTCCCATTTCGTGGGACACTAACTGTTTGAAGGAGGGTCTGTGAAGGAGGCAATCCACTGCATCAGCGCGCTCTCTCAGCACACGAGGCTCCCAGCGTCCAAACCCACTCCTCGCCGCACCCGCTCCGCGGGTGCCGCTTCGCTGGTGAGCCCCGGTGTGTGCAGCTTCGTGGGAGCACTTGGAAGGTCCGTGGCGGCAAGGCGGTAAGGGGCGCGAGGCACCAGCGGGGCTGCGAGCGTGCAGGGACTTCATTTCCCAGAAGTCCCTGCGAGACCAAGGAAGAGCTTCCGGTCCGCTCTCCCTGCTGGCCCGCCCCCCGCCCAAAGAGCCGCCTACAAAAAGCCATTTCACTCCCGCAGCGCGGGACGCAGCCCGGGCTAAGACTGGGCAAAGACAGGGCCGTTTTAGGCCGTTAGAGGCTGTTAGAGACTGGGCTGGGCCACCCCATTTCGATGTCCGAGTCGACCTCTAAACTCCAACCCAGCATGGCTGCCCGAGAGTTTAGAGACAGAGCAGCCAAATCAAAATTAAAAAATGGCACACTGGACAATTTCATCACCAGGACCCACACTGCAATTGATAACGAAATAACCAAGATGCAACACAGGGTGTCACTAGAACTTGAAGCTGCCAGACGACTGTCAGTGGAGTTGACTGCCGCTAAAAAATCCTCCCTTGGCCCTATTGCCTGAGCAAAAAGTCCTGAACGTCCGCTAGGTCCTACACCCACCCTGATTGTTACCAATGCTGATATTCACGATACAAAAGTAGCAAGATTACCCTTATCACAGGGGAACCACTTAGACAAATCAATCTCCCCCCCATTTACCCAACTGGGCGAGAATGTAGATCAAAAGGAAGGCTGTGCTGAGGGTGTTCCCTCAACATTTGAACCCTCCCCTGCCCTACAAGAAAAGGATGGTAGCCTATTCAAAGCACAAAAGCACACACATAATAAAAGGAAACGAAACCCTACTTCGGCTTACTCTAGAAAAAAGGCTAAAGTAGCGAAGGCACAGCTACCAACCAAGGCACCCCCCCTTGATAAATCGCCAACACTGCAATCCTCAACTCTAGCAACATGCAGAGAAGGCACCTCCCCTCACACAGTAATTATACAGGAAAACAACGATTTCACCATAGAAAGCGATGCTGCAGGAATCCCCCTATGCTCCATCAAAGGGAAGGATGTTGAATTTCTCACTATTGTCTGGGAAACATTAAAAAAACTACTCACCCCAATAGAAAAGAGATTCACACACCTAGAGACGCAGCTACTAGAAATCGAAAAAAGTATAATAAACCTGGCAACTGTCACTATGCAGAATTCTAATTCCACATGTACAACTATAAACCTTCCCCCAGCTGTAAACTTGGACTCTACCACCGAAGCAGCAGTAATCTCGCGGCCTCCCCCCAAAGTTAAGAGACCAGGTTCGACTAACATACTTCCAACTGCCGCATGCTCTTCCCTCAACACTTCTAATACTATACCCAAGGTCAAACCAACACCCAAACCCCGAACCAAGGCTAGTGTCATCAATCCTCCTAGTGGGGCAATACCATCCACCTCAGCGGCACCTGCCCTAAGCACATCTGCCCCGACCGAGCACTCCAATGTTAGACACAATGGCCAGAGCACTAATCCTCTAACATCGCAGAGAGCTAGTACCAGTTTCATTCGATCAAGGGGATTTGTAGATCTCTCCCCAGAGGTTAGCCCCTACGTTGTGGTGCTAACTGGGGTAACTGAACTGGTATATAATCAGCACGAAAACTTTGACTCTCTCAAGAACAAGGTGATCCACTGGTTGGAAACCAACAAACCAATCCCCAACTACCTAAGGAGCAAAATCCTGATGGTACGGAGGGTACCTTGGGTAGGGACTACACAAAAGACCTCCCCCGGAGATTGTGTGATACTCACCTTTGAGGACTCTAACACTGCTCATGCCATTTACTCATGGACCAACCATAGCTCATCTACAACAATAATAGCAAGACCACTCACCTTTTTCTACCCACCACGTCCCCCAATAGCTCAGGGGGGGAACTGGAGCAGGATGCAGTCGAGGAAACACACTTGGGGAGCACAAAGTAACTGGTGGGCAGATACCCTTGGAGGTTGGAATGGGATCCCGACCTCCAATAGATATGGGTGTCTCGAGGAGGTGGACTGACTTACACATCCAGCAAACATTACACCTCCCTCACCCATTCAAACTAGCAATCACACCCACTCCCCAGACAATGCACCGCCAACCAGTACTTTAGACACACCTACGATCGGCTCTCTCCCATCAACACTACTACATACAGTGTCAAGTGACCTTAGCCTAGGGGCAGTTAGATATACCAATTGCTCTGCTATGGGTGAAATTGCTGACTTCAACCAGGGGTTGAATATTAAACTCCCCATTCCACAGAGCCACACACCAAACAGTGCTCTACTTCATACTGCCCCACCCAATCAATGTGGGAAATTAGAAGCATTAGGGCACCGGGGAACATCAAACATCAGAAGTACAACAGAGACTCACGGTACACTCTCTATTCTATCCTGGAACGTGGCTGGGCTAGCAAACAAACTAGACACCCCTGATTGGAGAGACTTAGTAGAGAGCTATGACATCTGCCTCTTACAAGAAACTTGGGCCAGAGAACAACCCAGCCCTCAGGGATTTGCGACCTTTAGTATTGAAGCAAAATGGGGGGGCAAAGGCCGCCCCTCAGGAGGCCTTTCAACCTGGGTGGGGTCCCACCTGGCATGTAGGGCCACACCCATGGAAACCAACTCTTGTGACTTCCAATGTGTCTCCCTAGATTGGCCATGCGGAGGGAAACTGGTACTGATAAACTTTTATTCAAGGCCAGTTGGGGTTGCTGCAATATCGGGTACAGTGGAAGATCTAGCATACTTTCTCGATACACACAACTTTTCCTCCCCTCTAATAATAGGTGGCGACTTTAACAATCAATTCGAACCACTCCCCGCCTACGTGGAAGGTATATCTGCCGAGGAGGATGAACTTTGGGATATTCCCTCCCTGGCAGATGTAGTCACAAAGACATGCTCCCCCCTTGCCATTCAGATAATGTCCCTCACACTCAGTCACTCTCTTAGGGCATGCAATGGCCGGATGGAGGGTGATATTCCCCCTAAAAACACCTTTAATAGGCTGGGACACGAATCAAGGATTGATTATATAATGATACCTACCAGAGACTGGAAGAGGGTGAAAGACTTTAGAATCATCCCTAGATATGATAGTGACCACAATCTGCTCACACTAAAGTTCGAGACCCCCTATCGTCAGCTAGAAAAGGTAGATTCCAATGCACCATCCCAGTCCGACCTAGTGCTAACTAGCAACAGACGCAAAATTAAATGGACCAAACTGCTGGAAAACCCATCCAACATTGAAAGACTCTATGCTCTAACCGCACCTGCCCTGGAAGAAGTAGAGTGCTGTCTGAACTCACTGGGGGGCGGATCAGAGATTAACACCATGAGTAGCCTGGACCCTCAGGTTCACTTGGCTGCACTCGGGAACATCCACTCAGAGCTATGTATCAACCTTGCAGATATACTGAACCCAGTGGCCAGGCTTCGCAAGCCCAAAAAGAGAAGAGCGACTTGGTACAACTCCTCCTGCAGACAAGCGAAAACTCTCCTTCTCGAATCACTGAAAGCCCGAGAATCCCCAGCCGAAATCAGGGAGAAACGTCTTTCTTATAAATCTGCCCTCCACACCGCAAAAATAGAATGGGACGAGGAGAACTGGTCAAAGATAACAGCCGCCCTCGCCTGCCAAGACTCGCGGACATTCTGGCAAATTGTTAGGCATGGCTCGCCCGAACCACTTGTAGCTGTCGAGGCTTGTATTGCACCTTCCGTCTGGGAGGAACATTTCAAAAACCTATATCTCCCACATAACAGCGACAAGGGAAGTAGCAAACATGGTGGAGAGACCTCTGTCGCTACAAACTGGACAACTGGGATCGAGGGCTTCACTCTAGAAGAAATCACACTGGCAATCTCCTCCCTGTCTCCTGGCAAGGCGCCGGGCCTAGACAGGCTACCAGGAGATCTCTACAAACATGAACCCAGTGTCTGGGCCCCCTATCTAGGGGTACTATTTAATGCTATCCTGAAGGGCCTGCCAATTCCATCCACCTGGCCAGGGGCTGAAATCGTGCCAATTTTCAAAAAGGGTTCGCCCCTGCTCCCTGCAAACTATAGGCCCATAAGCCTAATTGATGTGTCCCAGAAACTCTTTTCGAAACTTTTGCTAAACCGCCTACATGAGTGGATCAGGGACTATAACATCTTGAGTCCCTTCCAGGCAGGTTTCAGGGAAAAGGTCTCCACAGTGGACCAGGTCTTTCGTCTGTCCATGATACACTGGAAAACAGTACTACTGGAGGGTGGCAGCCTCTACACGGTATTTGTGGACCTAAGGGCAGCGTTCGACCTGGTACCAAGGAACAAGTTGTGGGAGGTCCTTGACAATTTGGGGGTCCCTGATGGTCTCCTGAAAATGATAATACGCCTCCACTCTAAAAACTACGCCCAGGTTAGATGTGGCAGGATGGGAGAATTGTCTGCGAAGTTCCCCGTTGGCAGGGGGGTGAGGCAGGGTTGTGTCCTCGCACCAACCCTGTTTTGCCTCTACGTCAATGGGGTAATTGCCCATTTAGCAGGTGTAACCAACTCCGATGCACCGAAATTGGCCTCCGAGAGGGTGCCAGCCATCATGTTCGCCGACGATACACTGCTTTTATCAAAGTCGGCAAAAGGTATTCAGTGTACCCTCGATGGCTTTGTGGACTTCTGTGGAACTCATGGGTTAGAAATTAACGCAACAAAGACTAAATTCATGGTCTTCAACCCACCACAGAAATTTCATTTCCGTCCCAGCATCTTACATACCAAACTAGAAAGGGTAAAAACCTTTGAATACCTAGGAATCATTGTGAATGATAAATTTACCTGGAGCTCCCACCTGGAAAAAGCGGCACTGAAACTGACCCAGCACTCGGGAGGTGTAATGAAGCTCATGGCAAATAATAAATCCTCGGTCAGGCCGATTGGCCCCCCACTACAGATCTACAAATCCCAGGCCAAGGGGGCCGCCCTCTATGGATCTGAACTCTGGGGCCACGTAAATACATCCAAACTACTGATGGTGGAAAACAGATTCATTTGTAACCTTGTAGGGTTACCATCGAGCACCCCTCTCGTCCCGCTGAGGATGGACCTTGGCTTACGACCACTTAATGAGGAGCTAGCTCTACGCCCACTGGCTTTTTGGCGTAGACTATGGTCAACCCCTGAGCTGGATAGCTACAGAGAAGGTTTACGAGAGATCCTAGCCACACCAGGTGCCGGAAAAATCAAATGGCTCTCCCACATTAAGCATGAACTGGTGGCTGCAGGTTTCTCAGGCATGTGGTCCGACCCCCAGAACGAGTGCCAAACCCTCTCTAAAAAAGATCTAGCCAGGTCCTATCGAGAACTTAAACTCTCACAGACTCTCAACCATCTAGATCCTGGGTCCTTGACAGAGTCCTTTTTCTCCCATAAAGTGAACTACAATATGGAACTGACTCTAGATAAAATTTATCCCAATATACTGAGAAAACTATATCTTCAGTGGAGGCATGGCTCTCTTCCAATTAAATCTTTTACGGCCAAATGGAACCATGATCCCAGCAGTACATGCCCTGCTTGCAGAACCACCGATGAAAGCGAGCTCCACATTCTCTTCTTTTGTCCTGCTTACCAGGGGATTCGCAGGCACTGGATTCTCCCCCTATGCAGGAATTTGGGATTCTACAAGTGCATGCAGGCTTACAGAGTTTTAAAAACTGATATGTTCCACCAAATTGTATTTGCAATGGCCAAATACCTGGGCGCCCTTTGGTTCACCAGAAGGAAATATCTCTAAACTGTAGGCTGAATATGGTTCTGTTGTACTACATGCAGGTTTCTTCCAGTAATGTTTTTATGCATTTTTATGCGTTTTATATTCATTGTACAAATCATTTTAACATATGTGTAACGTGACTGTCTTTTATGGTAATATCCTTACCGAAATAAAGGTTTTTCGTATCGTAAAATGTTGCCATATGAATTACTGGGCCTGCTCTGATTTCTCTCCCCCTTTTTTGGTGTGCCCCCATACAACACCCCAATGTCCCTTTGAGTAGGCTGGTACCGTGTAATTATATATTGAAGAAGGAATCCGTGGGAAACAATCCCTCAATTAAGCTAATGCACATGAAAGCCTGTTCATTGAGTGATTACTTCAAATTTGTGTCTAGGCCCTAATGTGATTAATGAAGGAATGTCTGTCTATTCAACTGTAGGAATTTATTTCCACTTTATCATCTAGATCTTAGCTCGAAAATGTATGTACTGACATAGTTAGCGCTATGTATGGAGGAGAGACCTCATGGGAACGGTTAGTAGGTACAATGATTTATCTTTTTCTGTGTCCTGGGCTTCTCATCATTATTGTATGCCTTGTTTTCAGGAAGGCTCCAACCTAAACCAATGGCCAAAAATGATAGAATGGGGTTCCAAACATTTGTGTTCCTCGGGTATGCTACTTGTAGGTAGGACTTGTAATCTGCTCCCCCTTGTTACTGGGAGTTTGTTGTTGCTGAATTAACTCATTCTAATTTAGTGGGTCCGCCACCAGAAAGGCTGTTAAAATTATGTCTAGAAACACTATTATTCTGCATCACACGTAAGTGAAGAAAATGTAAATTATTCTAGCGGACCTGCCGTGGAGAGTACAGCCAAACCGATTTTTCCAGTTACAAATTACTGTTCATCAAAGCGCTCCAAATGCTATGGTGACAGCACACCACTACATTACTTTTCCACTTATACACAAACAAGGCAACTGCCCCAGATTAACAGACATTACAAAGAATGCTAAAATGTTTACGATATAAAAACTAAATGATGGAAAAGAAAATAATATAAATATAAAGGGTAACAAGCGAAAAACAACAAGAGATTACAGGAATCAACTCACATGAACCTGTTGAGAATTACCTATACCTGAATGGTAACCTTCTCACCCGCTCACCTCTATGTTCTTTTGTACTGCCCTCAAGAGGAGAGGAAGAACTAGTTTTGTCAATTTGCCCTGTACGCTCTCCCTGAGCAACAGAGCAAAAAGAGAAGTTGGGATTGGCATTCCATTCACCAGAAGAGCTGGGAGCAGTGGATTTGGCATTCTGATCACCCTTGCACTTCACCACCTTAGCAACATTCCACCAACACCTACTGTTCACTCTGATGGCACTTCCACAAACTTTATCAATAACAACAGGTTCACTGAATTTCTCTTCTCCTTTCATAGTGTGGACGCCTTTCTTAATGTGTAGAACATCCCACACCTGAAGCTGGGGTTCTCTAACCTTAGTACGATTGCTATAGATCTGCTTTTCTTTAGCCAGCAGAGAATTCCTTTTTACTGTCAAATCATGTTCATATAAGGACATTTCACCTTTAATCTATTTGCCAATCCAATTAGGACAGATCTTTGAAAAGGGCTTTCTTCCTCTCAAAAGTTCAAACGGAGAGACCAATGTTGAACTCTGGAGACATGTCCAATAGAACCCAATTATGGCACTAACAGCATTCGTCACTACCAACTTGTTTGCACTGCACCACTACCAGATTCCTCCTCTTGACCTTTCCATTGATTTGGGCATCAAATCTTAGCACCAGGTTTTTAATCGCTTCCGCTTACTTATCTATTAATTCACCCTCTGCTTTTACAAGTTCAGGTAAATGTTTAAAAATTGAGCATTCTTCGAAACCAATATAATGTAGCAACAGAAACTTTGTGTTCCAGATAAAATCTGGATGCACCAATGTCTCCCAAATACATTTAAAAAGCATCCATTCAGTTCCACCACGATTCAGGTGGCTCACCAGGGTTATCTAAAAAAGGAGGTGGGGTAGTCACTGACTGTGTGCCTCAGGCTTTATAAACTATAAATCCTTATTATGAATTCTAGACCAAATACAAGAGTAGAAGCAACGATGCATGCTACCTGAGAATTGCAGTAAGGGCTGGCTTTTTTGAAAGTACACTCTCCACAATAGTGTAAGGTATGTCAATAAACATCTTAGAATGCCCTCTATAAAACATGTTGCAAGTATCCTTAAATGTGCGACACAAAAATAAAACTAACTTTTTTTGTTTCACTTTTTTTCCCTTTTTCTTTCAAAATTGAAGAATTTTAAGCAAATGGAAATAACCTCAAGAGAATATTCTCACCCTATTATACACTTCTGCTTACAATAAAACCTTTTGTAGATACAGTGCAGTACTTTCCACCCTTTAAATTGACCTGACAGCTTGTCATTGGATAAATTTTTCAGGAACTTACCACGTGAACAAGGGTGTGCTTGTCACGGAATTGCCCAAAATTGACTGACAATGGTATTGCAACAAGAGTACAATGGTGTGCGTA
Organism: Lissotriton vulgaris; assembly: GCF_964263255.1. Taxonomy (NCBI): domain Eukaryota; kingdom Metazoa; phylum Chordata; class Amphibia; order Caudata; family Salamandridae; genus Lissotriton; species Lissotriton vulgaris. Next base: position 720,290,587 of record NC_141689.1, on the reverse strand, counting down.
TCACCGCTTTAATATGGCTGAAACTTGACTGTTGCAACCCTGACACGCAAACTGAAACAGGTGTGGGTGTCACCGCTAGGTTTCTGATACAAAATGGCTCCCTGAGTTTTACAAGGAAGAATGTGTTCTCTTAAGTATGTAATCCAGTAGCCGTAGGTGTAGTTAAGTAGATTTATTAATTGTAAGTAGGATTACATCACACACACAGGCTGAGCAGCAGGGAAGGAGAAGACCAGAATACAACACATCTCCGTCCTTCAAAACAATGAAAACAAAAGAGAGCAAAAGAGAACAAATACAGTATGCCATAACGATGACAAGGTTAGAATTTCCAAATAAGCAATACAACAGGAAATAGACGGGCCTTGCAAATCTCAACTGCAAGCTGAATGACCAATTAAGTGAAATCGGAACAGTCATGAAACAATGCAGAATAAAATAAATGGAAAATATAGAAAGGGAATACAGCATACAATAGAAACCCAGATAGTGGAGATAGAAGTTAGATTGGAATGATGAAGAGCATCACACCACAGATAAACAAACACAACTCGCACCAATATAAAATGATGATCAGACGTCACATCTCGCACAAAACATGAAAAGAGGCTTCATATCAGCTCACATGAAACCAATGCAGAAACATCACATGACAATTAACCTCACATAAAACACCACCCCTCATCACAAACCAAACCCTAAATATCACAAATCATGTCAGTTGGCCAGACTGGCATAAAAAGCAATAAACAGGAAACCAAAGCTAAAAAAACTGGCACCCGGTGTAAAGGTACTGGCTAAATAATTGCCAGCACCTTTACACCGGGACCCAATCCTTGCCCCCGATCACCACACTACAAAGTGTGAATCGCTACAGTGCCAACATCATCATGTGGGCATTATTTTACACCAGAGCCAGATCCTTGCCCCCGTTTCACATATTCAAAGTGGAAGTCTACAGAGCGCTTAATAACTTCTCACAATGTCCAACGCCCGAAACATACCTTTGGAAAGGATGTCTTCAGTAGGCTGTCAGATGTAAAATGACACTGGTGGGGCATCAAAGGTGTTGCTTGTCTTGTTTTAACTTTATCTTCAGGGTTTACTGGCAATCATCTTTGTCGTGACATTTTTCAAGTGTCGTTCCTGCACGCATTGTTCTTTCACGATTGTTTCAAATTACCTGTGTGTACATCATATTCTTTACCAGCAAGCCACCTTTATTACACTGTTGACGAGGATGGGATGCAAGGCCCAAAGGAGAGTTAGTTAACACAATATGTGCACTATTGTCTCCCTCAACTACGGAAGAGTTGTTGCATTGAGAGAGTGAGGATTGTTTGATTGCTTATAAAGGGAGGTTCGCGGGTGGTAAGATTTGTGTGTCTTCAAAGAGTGATAGCATCTTGAGTTAGTTTTAGGAAAAAGAGATATGAGTCCCATGCTAGAAGAATTTGAAAGAACTTATATCGCTTGTTACTCTGTTCGGCATGTTCGGGTTTGTTAGAATGCCATTTGGCTTAATTTGAGCAGCCTCAGTTTTTCAAAGAGCCTTAGAGAAGGTATTGAAAGGAAGTGTTTTGGTGTTTGGCAGTAGTTAACAGGAACATTATGAGAGAGTGAGGTTCTTAAGAAGCTCAGTGAGGTCAAACTAAGATGAGGAACAAGACGTGCAAATTTAGAGAAACGTCTATAAAGTATATAGGAAATGACATTTTTGGTAAGGGTATAAGACCCAAAAGGGGAGTTAGTGAACACAATATGTGAACCAGGGTATCCCTCAACTAAGAAAGAGTTGATGCGTTTTCTAGCCCTGACAGGATATAATTAGTTTGTCAAATGTTTTGTTAGGAAAATTCGGAAAATGAGGAGTTTGGTGAAAAAGGTTGTTGATCTTAAATGGAATGGTGAGTGTGTTCAAGAATTTGTTGCAATAAAGGATTTATTAAATTCAGCTCCTAGTTTTCAGAGCTTTGATCCCCAGGCTAAATCTACACACATAACTGATGGCAGCCTGAAAGGTTTAGGGACAGTGCAAGGTAAGGGGCATAATGAGAAGGCTAAAAACTTCATAAATCATGGTTTGATATACATGACTACAAACTTGATATTTGGTTATTGAGAGAGATGCATTGCCTATTTATTGGGCAGTAGAGAAAGTAAAAAAACAATTCTGTGTAGATGTAACTTTTGTACAAGATTGATCACAAGCCCCTTATGGGAATATTTAAAAAGAAAGAGTAGAAACTGTGTCCTGTAGGATAGCTCAATTAATTATTTCTCTTCATGAATTTAAATTTGTTGTTGAGTACAAACCAGGTGTCACCAATCATGTAGTTGATGCTTTGTTACGTTTGGTACCTGAAGGTTTGGGCAAGATTGAAGAAGTTAGCTAGGGAAGCAGAGGCTGCTACACAGGTGTGTGTGGTTGAAGGGAGCATTATTCCTGAGAGTGATTCGAAAAAAAGGTGTTGAAGAGAATATAGTTTTGCAAGAATTCTAACCTGTATTAGGAAAAGGGTATACGAAGAAGGTTCATGGAAGTGAGGAATGCAGAAAAGTTTGGTTTGTGAAGGATGAATTTTGCTTGAAGGAGCTACCAGGTTGAGCTCACCCATGTGTTTCAGAGAGTTAGTGCATGAAGGTCATCAGGGCATGTCTAAGAAGAAAGTGAGGTTGAGAGTTTCATATTGGTGGCCTGGGATGGAGCTCAGTGTGGACAGAGAAGTGAGTATGCAGTGATCAGTTAGTGATAAAATCATAAGGCCTTGTATCCAACATACAGTGATCAGGGAGTTACCCAGAGCCAAAATCTCATTTTATTGACATTGCTTTAGACACTGTAGGTCCTATTGATTGTGGGAGAAGCTAATTGTATATAGTGGTGATTTTATATATGTACTCCAGATGGCCTAATGTTTTTGTGTGACTGGGATTGAAACTAAGCATACTGAGTGTTTAAGAAAGGCATTCAGAAAGGAAGGCGTGCCCAACACGATTGTGACTGATAATAACAAGAGTGATACTAGTTTTCAGGGAGGTGGAAAAAGACTATTCAATTGGCTAAAGAAAAGTGAGGAAAGCTGGAAAGAAGTGGATAGACTGGTGTATTTTTATATGTTGATTCTACACTCTGTTACAAAGAAGTCACAGTTTTAAATGTTTTGAGGAAGGCTAATTTCTTTGTTTTGCCTTCCTTGATGAATGTGAAGTGTACTCATATGAGTGATACAGACATGGAATGGACAAAGGGATAAATAACGGCAAAGCAAGGAAAGCATGGTTTGATGCTAGAAAGATGTGAAAAGAACAGTGGTAGAGGTTGTTAATTGGGTTATGATTAAAAGACCTACACCAGCAAATAGGAACCCACATTTTCATATCCTATTAAGGTGACAAAATTGTTCTGAAATGAGATAAGGACAAAAGACTTGCATCTGTGTGGAATCCTAATAAGATTGTTGTTTGCAAGCAAAGTGAAGGCAATGGTGATATGGTAAGAAAAGATAAAATGCAGATAGTGTAAATGTGGTTTTAAGACAAAGTAATAAGATCTGCTTTGAAGGTTATCACTGAAGAAGCAGTACAGTGAGGAGAACCCCTAAATCTTCCACATGTAAAATTCTAGTAGTCACAAATGTTCACATAGACATACTTGTGATTCTTCCTGTGCTGTGACTTTTTGACATGTATATTAACATATAATTAGTCTGTTTCTAGATCTGAAAGTAGCAATGTATCCCTATTGTTTTTTATACTTAGTTTATGTAGTTTAAGCAATGTGAGGTTTCTTTGTTGCAAATGTAATGGTTGTTGTTCAAATGGATATGTGTGGTATTGGTGGCCACAGCCACCATATATTCAGCTATTGGAATGTTGAGGGTGTGGGGCTCTTTGGGAAAATCTTGGAAGGACTTGAAGGAACAAGGTGGCAGTTGGATGGCTGAGATACTTTCTCCTACTTTGTATAAATAAACCATTTCAAATTTCCAGTGTGTAAATGATTTATTTTACCAGCAAGCTACCTTCATTACACTGCTACTGGCAGACATCCTACTTCCTCTAAAATTGATAATAACTTTAAATGATTTTAAACATTGTTGGTCTGTTGCTTTAGAGAAAATCAATTTGCCAGTTAACTTTCTTCAGTAGTTGCTTATCTGCATCTTGGTCTGAGTTCAGTATGTGTAATAAGCCTGTCCATGTGACGTTTACAGGCTGGTGGCTCCTTCCTCTTAAATAAGTGACCAATTTGGTAATCACTGTTTTTTAAAGGAAAGTACTGATGTGTTCTTGAGTACAAAGTTTAACCATCTGATTTGTCATGCAAGTGTAGAGGTAGTGGCTTTTTGCATTCCATTTTGTAAATCCTAATGGTTGTGTTACAGTTAGCAAAGCTTTGTTTTTGCTACTCATTCGCATTACGTAACTTGATATCTTTGGTTTGACTGTTAAAATGGAATACATTACAATTATCGCATTGGAAATTACCTTTAGGAGCAGTTGTACTACATATAGTTAATAGAGTGTCTTGCTTCCCAGGTGTACATGTATGTACCAGCTGGTCTGTTTGGTTGGTGAATCATTTGAAGGGGTTTGGGTATTGTGCCTTACCCTTACTTCAAAAGAAGAATGGTATATGAAGTGCTTAATATTCTTGTATGCTTGACCTGTAGTGTAGTTCCTATTTTCCCTATAGGCCCTGCGCATTGGAATAACATAAACAGCAGTGTAGACGCAGGACTGCGGTCTTCCAGGTCTCTACTGACTATGTTAGACTTAATTTTGGTTTGCGCCAGCTAGCTCAGAGGTCACTGGAAACTTTCTTGACTGAATAGGAAGTAATCAGCTTCCCTGGCTCAGACAAGAAGGGATTCAGCTTCCGACAACCGCATAAACATGACAACTTTGCTCCCCAGAATAAGAGTCAATCTCTAGAGTCGTGTGAAACAATAGACAGCTATTTCACTCAGTCAGTTGTGCAGATTTAATTTCACCAGGGTGCAGAGAATAGAGAGACGGGCATTTTCAATAAAAGATATTATTTATTGAGCAGTCTTATTCTCATGCAAGAGAAATGAATTGCCACAATTGCAAGACTTGTTATTATTAAAAGTGCGTACAGTAAAAGGAGTATTACGAAATAATACTGTAAAAGCATTGATATGGTTTCTTAGCCATAAGATAGTTAAAATGAATAAAATATATACATTCATATATACATTGGCTAACGACCTCAACTGGTGCTTCTAAGTATTCCTACCCCGGTGTACCTGACCTAAGCCTAATACGTGGGAGGGAGTAAGTAAGTAGCAGTTTTAGTTAAGTTGGTTTTGCCAAGAGTTTAAATCAAGAAATCTCTCTAAGGGTATAGTCAGCACCGTACCTCTGGAATAGAATGTAGGAAGTTCTGGTATCTCCCTCTCAGGACCCGATATCCCAGTCACCCGCAACGGTAGGCTGGAAACGCCGGAGCTGGATTTTCTCGGCAGGAGAAAAGACAGCGTCTTTATCAGCGCGTCAAAGAGGAGGGGCATCGTCCGTGGGCTTCTCGCATCTGCTGGGCTTTCTGCAAGGGGACAGCTGTTCTGCTCCAGTATTCACCACCACCATGTGCAACGTTGGTATATTTATACCTGAAAGGTGCCGAGTTTGACGTACGTTTTTGGGCATAAGACGTCAATAAAGATGTCACTAAGAACTGGTCATTCTTACAGTGCTCGCAGGAGTTCTATTACTAATCAAAACAAAGCAAGCGGGGCTTTCCCAGGTTGCTGGGGGGTTGGTGTGTCGAAAGAACTTGGTGTGCTATCTAGGAATCTAAGGAAGTGGCTTCTGCTGTGTCATGGACTGTCATGGACTGCAAAGGCGAGTTACTGAAATATGGCTCTGATTATTATGCCATTATAGGGATATTTATTGATTATAGCCGTATAGGGGCACAAGGTCACAATATTGATCGGGTTCCTAGATAAAACACATCACCCACTCCACGAATTTATGTCCTTCAATTACTAAAAAACTTAAGCAATAAGATGCACGTGTATTTCTACCCACCCCAAAATACATTTCTCATTTGAAAATGGTTTACATGAAATACATGAAAATGATAATAGGTACTGTACGTTTTAAGCAGAGTAATCATTCAAAAAAAATTTGCATATATATTCAGTTGAACGATTTTGCGAAATATTACACATGAAATGTCTCTTAATATAGAAAAGAAGGGCGAGACTATTTCATCACACATAAATGCAGTTGCGGAAAATGTGCTAGAGGCTGAGGTAAATTTTTGTCTCTAGACCTACTAAAAATAGAAGCTCTGTTCTTTATGAATAGTTCTACTTTAAGCAAGTACTTGTGCCAGAAAAAGGTAAATATTGTGGATTTTCGGAAAAAATAATTTCATGATGAGCGGGGCAAAAATAGTTCCAAACGCTTTTCAGTAGCTTTTGTTTATCAAAGCTGAAGGCCGAATTCAGAGTTCATGGGAACGCTGTGTGCCGGATTGTTTTCCAAAAAGTTATTGTTTCTGTTCAGGGGAGAACATCATTTCAGCCAGGCTCGCAAAGAATTGGTCTACATATTCAGGTGACAGTTCGACCAAGTTCAATAACGCTGTAACCTGGCAATTGTGAGAATGATTGCTATCATCGATCTCAGGATCAGCAATGCTCACAGAAGGTCGTATCTGGGTGATGTTGCTTTCATGTCTTGCTTCGCTGCCACCACCTAGTCGTAGCGCAGGAGTCTCAACGAATGCCGCCATCAGGATTGGTAACCGCTGGGGACAACACGATGCATGAGTCGTTACTGGACTTTGCAAAGTATCGATATCCATTGGTACTGCTGATTGTAGTGCATGACAGGTGTCTAACACGCATTCCTCTCCGCATAGCATACATCGAAGCACAGGTAAGATGCAGGTCTGCCAAATAGGTCTGAATGAACGAAACCAGGTCATATTCAGATCTCTTAGCCGGGCTAGTCCAAGGACTTTAGTTATGCGGTCCCGGTAGCGTATTGCTAGGATCGTTTCTTCCATCCTTGCCGGAGTCATGTCTGCGTTTTGGCTTGCCATATCGAAGCAGGAGGGTCAAAAATAAAATACCTGCTACGAGTCCCAAAATTAGTGGTTGGCCGCCAAAGACCGAATGGACATAATTGGGAAAGATGCCCAGGACTGCTTCGAAGGGTGTTAACAGTCCCGAAAAAATTGTCTTAAATACATTCGACATACCACTGGCATTCGACATATTTAGGATTTGGCTGAGCATTTCTGTGAAATGCACGGGGCAATTTGTTGATAAAAGTGTATGTATCTCTGCAGTTGTCCTTGCAACTTGGAGATCATACGTCTCTTTTGATGACGTGATGGGCACTGTTGTCTGTAAAAGCACAGACTTCATTCTGCTTAAAGTATCAATTCGTATAGAAGAGATATTCAACAGAGGCCAAATCGGAGCCACTGAGTCTCCAGGGCCATTCGGATACAATGCTTGCATACAGCAAGTGACCATGGAACTCACGCTGAAGAGATTGGCACCAAGCCACAACAGCTGTGATCCGTTATTAGAACGTAACTCCTGTTAGAAGGTTGTCTAAAGAATGGCTCTATCTGTGTTGCAGGTGTGCCGTGCTGGTGGCATGAAAGGTTATTTGAAGTCCCCTCACAGGCCCCACACAAGTTAATACCTTGGTACAAAAGTATACCGCTTACTGATTGTTTACACTCATTACCACTAGGAAATACATGTTTGTTGTTGTCACTATAACATGTATGTGTATAAGGTAATTTCCATGATGACTTAATGTATCCTTTACCCAACCTTTCATACTGGCCTGCTGGTATATACTCAAGGCAATTTTTTAACTGGAAAGTTGTTATCGGAATTGTGATAATCCCGTGTATTATTAATTCAATGACAGGTCTTTCTGACATTGTCAATGGTAATCTCTCAAGTTTTTCGATGCTCAGGATTGTATAGTCTGCTCCTTTTTGTGCCAAACTGATTTGTTTATCAGTAAGGTTAAAGATAGAGAACAATGACGTTGTGTTGATTAAACGCCATGGCACATAGCCCGAACAGAGATTTTGCAACGTTCAGCCTAGCTGTACAATAGATAGCAGATGATACAATACTGTCCAGTGAATATATTCTGGAGGACAGAGTCATTAACCCATTGTCCACAACAGAAAGTGATTTTTCCAAATTAATACGATCAATTTCTCGCATTTTCTCTGCTGTTTCAATTTGAGTCTCTTTCCGTGCCTCGTTGTAAGCAGCATATATACTGGCCGCTATGAAACGTTTTTGACGCTGTTTGCATGGTCCCATTATGAAATCCCGCAAGTCAGCACCATCTTTAAGTAAAGACAAGTGTTGCTTAATTTGTGCCAGTGTGGATGTTTGTAGCCATTCAAGACATAGTTTCCCTACACTGTATGTTGTTACTATCCCTGGATGTTGTTTCTGGGAGTATCTAGGGTCTGGTCTGGACATTTTTAACACCTGTATTTTGTTCAGGAATCTGTCTTGGCAGTTATTTGTGTCTGTAGGCCAGATTAACCACTTTTTCCAATCAGGATGCGTTCTGTTTTCATTTAAAATGTGGGATACGTCTACCTCAATATCTGTCGTTGTATTATCAGGTATTGGCTTTGGAATAGACGGTGTGTTAAGGTCTTTAATCTTGGCTAGGCCAAGACAGGTTGTTTGTTGAATTGTGTCATTCAAGAACATTATTTGTTCTGGGATCATGCAGGCTCGAAATAATGCTTCTAGGCCTTGCACCTGCCAATCTTTTGTACCCCAGATGGATTTTGTTTCAATGTTATTCTTCCAGAAATGAAAACCAAATGTAATAATTTTTTCATAAAATGCTTCTGAATATACCAATTTAGTATTTGTCAGCATGGTTTTTGTCCCTGTTTTATCTAACAGTTTATAATAAAATGTTTCTGCATCACTTGTGTTAAACCCTGAGAAGTATTGGAATTTCTCATAGAATGTTTTTGAACTGCTTTTAGGTGGAGTAGCACAATGTTCCCATTGGTTATATTTAAAAACATTTCTAGGTTGAGCAGATTTATGTAAATAGTGGTCTGCATAATGAGTAAAACAGTACATCTGTTCATAATTCGATGAACCTTGCAAATAATCATGTTCTGTAAATTTTGCTGACAAAACGAAATCCGACATCATATTATTTATACTTTCAAAGTCCCAATCATCAGAGAATGTTTTTGGTTTTACGAAGTCGCTTAATGAAACCTTAAGTTGATGAGGATATTTCAAGAGTTCGACCGGGCCATATATTTCGTAGTCTGTCTTGTCCCACACTACCCCGCCGGGTATTGGAATGGCTGTGACATTTACTGATGATAGTTCTCTTTTCTCGATGTGAGATGATTTGTGAGGCTTCAAAACGAAGTTGATGTTCTGACTTGCTGTGTCCATTGTACTGTAATAAAGTTTCCTAAAATTAGAACTAAAATTAGGCATAGAAGGAGTATAAGTACCCCTGATACAATCCAATGCTCAATCAATGGTGCATTTAGATATGCTTCTTTGACTTTATGAAAGAGTTCTGTTGCTTTTTCTTTAACCCCTTCCGTGCTTCGAACGTCCAACGGTCGTCGCGCGCGCTACCTCGCTGGTGCTGCTCACGACCGTTGGACGTCCGAATCCCGTTAGCGCGATCGAACGTCCGCACTGGGGCGGAATGTTCGACGCGCTAAAGGGGTTAAAAGTCTTTGTTTCTGGCGTCACTTTAGGGTCACTTTGATCTTCAGAAAAGCTATCGAAATTGATGAAGTAACCCGATGCAGTTCTGTCGATTGTTGGAATTGTTTTTTTTCATTTGCCTTTCATTAGCACATTCTGATGCCACATCATTGTACACTGGTGTTTCATGACGAACTGTTTCAATTTGGGTTTCAAGAGGCACAAGTTCCATGACATTTCTGCATAGTCCTTTTTTATTCACTGCAGGTTTATCAAATGTGATTAGTCTTTCAGTTTGAACCTCTTGGATACTTGCACATTTGGGTATTCTTTTACTTCTTGGGAGTCCACTGGGCCTATTATTTATTATAGGCCATATGATTGTGGTTTTACCAGGTTGATGGATACAACTCTGTTCTCCTTTTTACCAGCAAGGGGCGGTAGTACGACTGATCTTGTTCCGTTGATTGCTAAGACAGGTACTGCATTTCTGTACGAAGGCCCATATGGCTGAGATACCCGCCACCCCCTCTCAACACAATCCCCAAGAATGGGAAACCGGAAACGGTTCTGAACTTTTGGAAGACGGGAGGGAGTGACCCTCCCGGCCGTATTTATTAAAATATGAAACAAAATTAAAACATTAAAATAACAGTTTCATATTAATGTACAATTTCATTTCCACATTGCGATGTTTGGCTAACCTTAACATATTCTCTAATACAAAGGTTCTCCTAGCCGAACTAACATCCTACAAAACGTTTAACTTGAAATTGTACATCCTAACGTTTAAGGGCCAACGGCAAGGTCGTAACCGGTGTCAAGATCCCTAAACCAGACATATCCCCCTCACTTGTGAGGGGCGACCGCACAGAGGTGTACCTCAAGTGCATTTACCAATTTCCCTTGACTTGACGGGGGCCCCAATAAATTTGACGCCATTTAAAGGTCGTCCGAGGACTCGTGTGAGGTATTTAGAAGGTAGCGTAGACCCCCTCCCAAACCCCACACAACTTACCACATCTGCCGTCGCAGATGTCCAGGCCCCGGGAAATTCCCCAGGAGGGGGCTGTAGCCCCTCCTACCCAGGAAGGGGCCTTGACCGCCTTTCCTTTCCTTTCGGCGGCCCATCCTTAGAAGGGACCGCCTCCCCGTTGAGGGGCCAATGGGCACCTCCCTCGAGCGCTCCCATCCGTAATGGGTGACGCCCACCCATAGGGATCTTCCAATTACTGCTCACCGATCATGACCTTACCGCCCGACCAAAATAAATACGACAATTCTAACTAAATTACTAAATGACTAAATTACTAAAAGACAGTAACAATTACAACTTTATTAAAAGGCATGATTACTGATCAACACTAGTGCATAATTACTTTATTTGCAAAACATATTACAATTCGACCCTTCTTTATTGCATATTCAAAGTTATCACGATAGTCATCACAACCTGCAAAAATTAGTGTTACCACATCAAACTTTATTCAAAACCACTTGCTGTCCTCAGGGGCTGGTGGGTGGGTCAAAATTGGCTCTTCGTTCCGTCTCGAGCTCACGTGCAGCGAGGAGGTGCAGCTTCAGAGCACAGGAACAAGAGGATGCTTTCTTGGCTTGTTGCTCCTTTTATCCGTCTTCAGGGCGGGCGTAAACCCGCCCCTGCCTGCCCCAAAGGGCGTGGCCGGCCGCGTCAGTGTCTAGGCCAGCCCACTCCAGGGTGGGAAAAAGCGCGCCCCGGCTACGCCGCTTCGGGCATACCAGCCGAGACTCGCCTCCCGCCCAAGATGGCTTCCCGGGGGGATCGTGGTACTCCGCCATACGTTCGGGGGGACCGATTGGTCGCCCCTTTCCATATGGCTGAGATACCCGCCACCCCCTCTCAACACAATCCCCAAGAATGGGAAACCGGAAACGGTTCTGAACTTTTGGAAGACGGGAGGGAGTGACCCTCCCGGCCGTATTTATTAAAATATGAAACAAAATTAAAACATTAAAATAACAGTTTCATATTAATGTACAATTTCATTTCCACATTGCGATGTTTGGCTAACCTTAACATATTCTCTAATACAAAGGTTCTCCTAGCCGAACTAACATCCTACAAAACGTTTAACTTGAAATTGTACATCCTAACGTTTAAGGGCCAACGGCAAGGTCGTAACCGGTGTCAAGATCCCTAAACCAGACATATCCCCCTCACTTGTGAGGGGCGACCGCACAGAGGTGTACCTCAAGTGCATTTACCAATTTCCCTTGACTTGACGGGGGCCCCAATAAACTCGACGCCATTTAAAGGTCGTCCGAGGACTCGTGTGAGGTATCTAGAAGGTAGCGTAGACCCCCTCCCAAACCCCACACAACTTACCACATCTGCCGTCGCAGATGTCCAGGCCCCGGGAAATTCCCCAGGAGGGGGCTGTAGCCCCTCCTACCCAGGAAGGGGCCTTGACCGCCTTTCCTTTCCTTTCGGCGGCCCATCCTTAGAAGGGACCGCCTCCCCGTTGAGGGGCCAATGGCCACCTCCCTCGAGCGCTCCCATCCGTAATGGGTGACGCCCACCCATAGGGATCTTCCAATTACTGCTCACCGATCATGACCTTACCGCCACAGGCCGGATAGTTGACCGGCTATCCGGACCCCCCACAACACTCCTGCCTAAAGGTCATGTCATAAAGTCTTTAGCCAAGCTATCAGGTCTCCTATGAGTAATTCGTTCCCCATCCGGGACAAATGAACACCATCCCCCAAATACATACTGTCCCCTTTAATACAACCATGCGAAATAGAATGCAGTGTACTTGAACGGAACAATCTACTCATTTTATTATTAATTTTCCTTACTGAATGATTCAGAGCAGAAACCGAAATAGCCCCCGCCACACTTTCCGTGGGATCATATGGGACCATGCAATTGTGCACCCTGGAACTCTTCTTGCCAACCAACTTACCGTGGAAAGCATTGCCTCAAGAAGAAGTCGTCTACCAGTGGTCACCAAATCATTGCCCCCAAGATGTACTATGACTACAGACGGCGGTGACCTCATCCGCCCTAACAAACCCTCAAAAAATGATCGAAACTGGTCAATACAGAGCCCGCCCTTTCCGTAGAAGGACACACTGTACCCGTATTCCCCAGCCACGTGAATCATGTCACCTGCTTTGAATACGTCCGCGGCACGCCTCACGTATGAGTGGCCCACGACCCACACCTCCTTTTTCACAGCCGGTGATGTCTGACCGCTGGCCCCCTGGTGTCGGGTCGACTGCACAGTCCGCCCCGCCTCGTAGGCTTGCGCAACTGAAAACCAAACAAAAACAAGAAGCGTGAGTACATCATTACAGCTTCACAACATGTGCAACCGCACATACCTCTTATAACAGTTCGAGGACCAACGCCCCACACGTTTTACTTGTTCAACATTCAGACCCCTGGCTGTAGCCTCTGTAGCAGCCCCTATCCGAAAGAAATGGGTCCCAAACTCGCCGGGGTTCAAGCCCGCGGCCGAAATTGACATCGCAAGCACCCGCTGAAACTGAAACCTCGTCAGTGGGGTGGCGTCAGCGTGTCTCAACAAGGTCCCCCCCCATGATGCCACCCTTTGTGCTAAATATTCCTCCACGCACACCACAGGGCACATGGGAGACCCGGGAATCCTTTGTATGATTATGCAGTCCCCAATCGCACCCTGATCGGTCTTGGACCTGACAAACGAGACAGTCATTGTCTCCCCCCTGACCTGAACGTGCTCTCGGCACAGTCCCCCCATGGTATCCTGCTTGTTCTTTGCCACTAGTTCGCTTACCCGCATAGCCCCATGGAATGCTAGCACAAAAGCGGCTCGGAATAACCCCGTTTCGTACCGGGATGAACATGTTGCAGGAAGTACAGATAACAAAAGAGCCAACCTATCTAAACCTATCGGGCGCCTCTCATCTACTCTGCGACCCTCAAGGCGTTGCCACCCACGTAGCGCTTTTTGCACAACAAAAGACGCAGTCGGGTCCTGGATCCCATGAGCCCTTGCCATAAAGGAAATGGCGGCCCGATGCCTCTGGGCCGTAGCCACTGATTTGCCTGCCTGATGTAAAGACAGCAGAAATTTTACTACTAGCTCTTCCTGGCCCCAAAGCTCTCCCCTAGCAGTCCCCAAAAAGGCCCAATAGGATCGGAACGCCCCTTCATATGCCTTCCTTGTCCTGGGTGCTAAACTCTCTCCCACGAGGTTCTGTAGTTCGGGGCACCGAGAGACCAGAGAGCTTCGGGAAAGGGTGCCGCCACCGGGTCCGCTGTGGGCAGAAAACCCCAGAAGGCCTGCATACGAAAACGAGAAAGCGCATCAGCCGCTTGATTCATTACCCCCGGCACATGTCTTGCCCTAAATAGCACGTTCAATTGCATACACAATAACACAATTTCTTTGAGCAATCTCAGAATCCATTTGCATCGTGCTGCCTGGCTATTGATACACTCAACCACGGTCATGTTATCAGACCAAAACACCACAGAGTGATCTCTGAATCCCTCAGGCCAAGTTTTCAGGGCCACCAGAATGGGAAAAAGTTCAAGAAAGGCAATGTTACTTGTCAGCCCACACTCATGCCACCATAACGGCCATTTTTGAGCCGACCATTGTGTGCCGAATATGGCACCAAAACCAATGCTCCCAGCCGAATCTGTCCACAGCCCCAGCTCTTCGGAGGACACCGCCGGTTTATTCCAGACAATTCGACCATTGAACTCCGCCAGAAATGCCAACCAAATGCGCATGTCCTGGCGAACCTCTGCCGACAGCCTCGTGCGATGATGACCCTCCTTCAGTCCGACCATGGCTTGGGCGATCGAGCGGGAAAAGGGGCGGGCCATCGGCATTACTCTCAGGGCAAAATTCAGCTGGCCCACCAATTGTTGTAATTGATGCAGTCTGACTTTAGACTCACTAATACACGTTTCCAGGGAAGCCCTGAATCTTAACACCTTTTCTCTTGGTAATCGAAAACAACCTTCCTCTGAATCGAGCTCGATCCCCAGGAACTCGAGGCAAGTCGAGGGACCCACAGTCTTACCTGGTGCCAGTGGCACACCAAAATGCTTCATTAAGACACAAAATTCATTCAAAGCCTGTCCACATTTCGGATCCCCGGCCGCCCCCAGAAACAAAAAGTCATCGAGATAATGCATGACATGTAGAAAACCCGTCCTCTTTGTGAAGACCCATTGCAGAAAACAACTGAACTTTTCAAAATAGGCACAAGATATAGAGCATCCCATCGGCATACATCTATCCATGTAATAGTGACCCTGAAACATGAAACCAAGGAGACGCTGATCATCTGGGTGTACCGGGAGCAACCGGAACGCTGACTCAATATCTGATTTTGCCATCAGCTCACCGGGCCCTAGGCGATTTAACATGGCGACGGCCTCATCGAAAGATGCGTACCGCACCGAACACACTTCCGGGTCTATCGCATCATTCACGGAAAGACCACGTGGGGCTGATAAATTATGTATCAGTCGGAACTCACCCGGGTCCTTCTTAGGGACCACCCCCAAAGGGGAACAAACAAAGTTAGCACATGGTGGCTCATCAAATGGACCGGCGACTCGACCTCGAGTAACCTCCTTCCCAATCTTCTCCTGTACCACGGTCGTATGTTGCAAGACCGACAGTTGGTTTTTACATTTTGCTACACCCTGAAAATCCCCCACTGGGATGCGGAAACCATATGAAAACCCGTTCCGCAACACCCCAGCGGAAACATGATCCGGGTATTTGCTGAGCCAAGGAATCATTGCCATGGTATCAATCGGAGTAGGTAAAGGCACCCCTCGGACTATTTCAGACCTGTTTGGCGCCTCCCCTACCGCCGTTATCACCCGTTTTGGCTCTGCACATGGACTCAGGATGGGATGGCTGCCCACACCCTCCACATTCATGTCTAAACTTGCATGACCCCTGGGGCCTCGTACATTTACCCCTGTTAAAGTTCCAACAAATCCCCCTTTTACCTGCGTTGCCGTTCGGCTTCGAGTGGTAGTCATTACCTGTACTTGATCGAAAGGGTGTCCCAGCATATTGGCGGGAGGATTCACCCCCGCTACTCCCTACCAATGGTAACTTCAACATACCAGTACTCTCCATTTTTGACCATGAAACAGAGTCGTAACAATCCCAAGTCAAGTTTTTGTCGTGTTCTTTCGCTTTTCTAAAAATATTATCATAACAGAACCACTGATTGCCCCCATAGGATCCATAATATTCCATGATCCGTGACTGATAAATAGGCAATTCGGTCAGCAACTCGGGCCTACGTTCGCCCATGATGGAGGTAAAGATTCCCCATGCCCTGCCCCAAGTGCCAATGTTTTCGTCAACCTTAAAGGCGGCCATCTTTGCGCGCCAAACACTCGGATGCATGAGCTCCTTTTGGCTCTTAACATGCTCCATCTCATAATGGTCGGTAAGCAACGAAAAAATGTTTACATACTCATCCGCCCACATCTTTTCCTTAATTGCCAGAGGGACATGCTGACCCAACTTTTCCCTTCGTGAAGGTGCAGACTCCTCCCTCGCAATCGGCAATGGCCGCTTACCTGAACCAGAAGCTGCATCCACCGCTGGACCTGCTCCTGTTGCTTTACCCACCGCCGGAGACAGCGGGGTAACTGGCGATGGTGCCTTCGCCGCCTCCCTAGTTTCACGCAGTTGCTTCATCAACACCCGTGCGTCGTCAGCCGTGGCGCCCTCGCTATCTTTCCCCAACCACGCTGCCAATTGTGCTGCTAACTCAGGCGGCATGTCCTCTCCGGACACGGGAGTGATCACCACGGGAATCGGATTCCCCTCCCTCGGCACCGGAGTTGGCTCCTCGAGTGGGGTATCGGGAACCGGGATGTCCCCCCCAGATGCCCCCCTTCTGGGCCTCTTGCCTTTTCCTCCAGGAGCTGCTCCCGCCAAAGGTCGTTTCGGTCCCCCTTCCCCGTCTTTAGCCGCCATCTGCTTCTTCAGATCGGTTACTTCTTTCATGAGCATACGGAGCATCTGATCGGTAGTAACTCGCTTTCCGACTTTCTTAGGCATTCTCAGACAGAGTATCTGTAAGAAAAAAAAGAAAGATTACCACGCTCAAAATTGGCTCTTCGTTCCGTCTCGAGCTCACGTGCAGCGAGGAGGTGCAGCTTCAGAGCACAGGAACAAGAGGATGCTTTCTTGGCTTGTTGCTCCTTTTATCCGTCTTCAGGGCGGGCGTAAACCCGCCCCTGCCTGCCCCAAAGGGCGTGGCCGGCCGCGTCAGTGTCTAGGCCAGCCCACTCCAGGGTGGGAAAAAGCACGCCCCGGCTACGCCGCTTCGGGCATACCAGCCGAGACTCGCCTCCCGCCCAAGATGGCTTCCCGGGGGGATCGTGGTACTCCGCCATACGTTCGGGGGGACCGATTGGTCGCCCCTTTCCAAATTCCTTCTTCACCGCTATTTTCTCTCTGACCAGATCCCCAATCTTTGGAATCCAGACAGGTCTTGCTGGGACAGGTGGTGTGTCTTCAGTGGTTGTTGGCTGTTGCTTTAACTTTATGTTGCTCAGGGCTTTTCTTGTTTCATTTAAGTCCTGTAAAACAGCCAAACGATCTTTGATGTCAAAGTCTTTTTTCTTATCTTTTACCACTGAAGCATGACTATCCAAGTCCTGAACATACATTCTAGTTCCGAACAATAGTTCTTACGGGCTGAAACCTTTTAGAGAATTTCTTGGCAAATTGTTAAGACTACGTTGGACACTTGTTATATGTTGGACCCACCCATCACCCGAACCTAATACCTTTGCCGTTATAGATTGCTTTATGTCTCGGTTTTTTCTTTCCACTACCCCGTTTCCCTCAGGATGGAAGGGACAAGAGAACCGCAATCCAATGCCCATGCTGGTCATGGCCTCCTTATAAGCTCGAGAGCTAAAAGCAGGACCCTGGTCAGAATGAAGCATGGCAATTGCGTATATGCCGATAAAGACTTGCAAATCTTTTGTAACAGTTCTGGCATCAGCCGAGCGCTGGGGCCACATTTTTATGTGAATGTAGCCTTAAAAAGAAATTAATAGGACGCTGGATTTCATGTGTAGACAGCCCTATGCTACCTACAGAAATGACCATGGCATTACTCCGGTTGGCTCGTTACTGCGGTCTCTGTCGGAGTCTGGACAGCTCTTTGTAAATTTATAATGTTGCAGGCTCATCCCTGGCCACCAGTTTTCTGATTGTAATTCTATCAGAGATTCCTTCACCTGTTTGTTTCTCGGACCTTCACCCATATGTGCTTCTGCTATTAATAAGATTCTCCGGTTCGTGTTTGGAATTACCCTATCCCCCACTCTAGGGATTCGAGCAAAAGGAACGGAGTTTGCGTCAATTACGTATGTATAATTGAGTGGATAGTTCACAGGTAGTGCTGCACAGTTGCCTTTTGAAGATGTTTTTACCGCCAGCATGGTTTCCCCGTCTATGTATTTTTCTGAACGCTTTTTTGTGGCTACAGAAGCAGGTTTAGTTGCTTCTGCTGTGGCTGTATTAGCCAATGAATTCCCTGCAACGTGAACGCCATCACGTTGATGACTCATAGTGTGTATCACGTGAGTCTTTTGTAGTTCTTTCTGTAAAAGAACTACTTGTTACCAAAGCATTTTATGCTTGATTGTGGCACCTGTGTCATCTTTGTAATCATTTTGAACCCAGTTCTGCAACTCATTATTGTAAGAATTGACGCAAAAATGCGAATCGCACACGATTAGTGTCTGGAACGTTCGGAATTTTCAAGCGCCATCTTTAAAGATCTGATTTCAGCTCGCTGAGCCGAACATTTTCTCAATGATTCAGTTTTTGTTATTTACCGCAGATCCAGCGACCTTAAACAATCGCGCAGGCTGCATCGTATGATTTATCATCTACATTGTAATGCTGTACAAATCTGTCTGTATAGATTATACAAGAGTACTGTTCAAGGGGCAGCATTTTGATTGGCAGAGGATATTCTTTTTCATATTTTAAATCATTCCGTTTTTTCATGTTTGGGACAAAATAGTATGTCACGTCTTCTGCAGCAAGAGAATTTTCCCACTGTATCCATTTCGGATCTAGTGCCACTGTTTTTAGATTTACTGGGCTGAAAAGCGCCTCGAAGGCTGATTCTGCTGTGAAAACAGTTATTCTTTTGCCTTGGGCTAGTGCTCGTTCTCTTGCTACAGCAGTTTGCACTGCCTTTACAATATTTTCTGTGAGACTGAATGTTTTTTCTGCTTGTGTGTACAAATGTGATTTGTAAGCTATTGGTACCGTTTCTCCCTCATTAGAGGTCAGGTAAGTGAATCCGTGTCTTCCTGGGATGATCCGGATTACAAGGTTGCGTGTATTGTCATGTGTTTCTAATTTTGTTCTAGCTAACATGTCTGTTTGTAGTGATCTCAAAATTTCTGTGTGTTTTTGAGTCCAGTTGATTGGTTTAAAATCAGGTTTTATTAATTCGTAGAGAGGTTTAATCCTCTCTGCATAGTTTAGAACGTAAGTTCTTCCGAAATTCAGGAAGCCTAGAATCGATTGTAAGTTCTTCAGCGTTTTTGGTGCTTGGAGTACAGCGCACTTCTCTAAGAAGTTGTCCGCTAGGCTTTTTCCTTCACTTGATAATTCGTATCCTAAAAATAGGACTGTTAGATGGGCAATTTGTGACTTTTTAAAGTTGAATTTGTAACCCTCTGCTGCGAATCCAAGTATTATGGTGTTCATTCTTTTCAAGTGAGTATCCAAGTCGTCGTCTGTGAGATAGATGTCATCGACATAAGATAATGCCTCATTGTCATACATTTGTAGTAATTCTGTTACTCTGGCTGAGAATAATCCTGGGCTGTTCTTGAATCCCTGTGGGAGCCTACAGAAATTTTTCTGTGAGCCCATTATTGAGAAAGCGGTCAAGTACCTGCTTTCTGGTGCAATATTTTGACAAAAGAACCCATTAGATATGTCTAATGTTGTTTTGTATTTTTTGCGAACTATGTTATTCATTAGTGCCGCACTGTGCGAATTTTGTACCCCAAATGTTTTGCAACATGAGTTAAGGTGTCTGTAATCCAAGACTAGGCGATACGAATCGTCTGGTTTGGAGACAGGAAACAAAGGATTGTTCATCTGAGAGGTGCATGTTTCAATTACCCCTTGGTATTCAAGTTGATCTAAAATCTCCCTGACCTGTTTTTTAGCTTCTTGCTTAATTGGGTACTGCCTTCGTGCAGTCGGTTGACTTTTTAACTGGATTTTGTGAGGAGGAGAGTCCTCATCCCATCCTACATGATTCTTATATAGTGCAGGTGGTTGAGCTATTGCCCATTTCCTTGCATATATATATTTAGTGTGAATTGGAATATGATTTGAGAAGGCAGGCATAATCATTTCTTCGCCATGAGGGCACTCCCTGACAAACTCTGGGGCCAATCTTTTCTTCGGCAAACAGGATGTCATAGCCTTTTGAGAGGTTATCCCAAAATAGACCCCTTATTTTCCTAGTCTTATCTCCCTCTATACGCAGTGTTATTTCGTATATCTTATGAGGTTCACTAACTCTGGTGTCTGCAGTTTCTACTTGAATGTATTCATTCGTGTCCATTGTCTCCAGATGACTCATCAGGATCTTGCGAGCTATGCTGATTTCTGCTGCGCTGTCTAGCATTGTGTGTGCCCACTCTCCGTTTTTCAGCTGTGTCCTCAGTATTCTCGGCATGTTCGATTACTCTAATACTGGCTACCTTCTTTCTTGGAAATTGTAATTTTTTACTTTGAGCAGGTTCCTTGTCTTTGGACTTGGTGTTCTCTTCCCTTGGTTCTGACCTTCCTCTTCTTTCCGATTTCTGCGAAAAAGATCGAGAGGGACTTGTATCAATACTTTGATATCTATCAGGTTTTTTCAAGTTATCCCTATTTCTAAGGTTATATCTTTTCTCAGAGTGCTCCCTCTGGGGAGACTGGTGTTCTCGATTCTGAGTTCTTTCTCTCCGTCAAGGAGACCTTCCTCTGGACTGGAAAACTTTTTCTTTGGGAGTGGATTGTTTATTTCCATCCCAGCTCTTTTTAGGAGTGTTTAGATTATTATTATTATTATTATTTTTTTTTAAAACCTTTATTCAAAAAGGAAGGAGATACATTGAAAACCTTTATTCAAAAAAGAAGGAGATACATGCGCAGGCCCACAACCATCATGGCCGGCCGCAAAGACAATCAATGAAAACAGGAGAAACTGGAGCCAATCAGTAAACAGGATATATCAAAGTACACGGGGGCGCTAGAGGGCGCACTGCAGAATGGCCGCACTGCCGTGAGGCTCCTGCCGCCCGGAGCTTTTATCCGTCTATTGATCCTGCTGACCATCACTGCTCCCTGATCTGACCCCAGATTCCTGATGGTGTACTTGTTGGCCACACTTGGTCCAACTCCTGTGCTGATCGGTGCCTGCGGACGGAAGTTACGGGGACGTGAAGTTTTCCCCGACTGGCGCTCTGGAAGTCGGGTGCTCCATGGCCAGGCGACCTTTTCTACTCTAGCCCGAGGCTTCGCACGTGGGGTGTAGGCCCAGGTCACCCTCCCCCTCCGGATCTGGTTGATAGCTGGGCACGCTGCTGAGCACTCCCCTGGAACGAGACTTGTTTGCGATCTCCGTTGTGGGCTGCTACGGAGCTGTGGTGTCGCGGATACGCTGGAGCCTGTCGTTGAGGCGCGAAGGTGTAGCGCCCTTGGCCGGAAGTGAACGGCGGCCATTGCTCTGGCGGGAGTGGCGGGGTGTTCGTGCCTGCTCGTGCCCCCGCCTGTGGGGCTTTGACACGCGCTGGACAGCTACCTGCGAAGTGAACTTTATCGATTTATTTGCTGCCCCGAGCTGGAAGCGGCTCAGCATGGGGAAACCGGACAATAAGCAGCCTAAACTGTCTTTCGACTCGGTGGCGGCCAGGAGGGGCACGCGCCTAGTACAGGAGGCTGGGAGCTCACGTTCTCCCCCCCCACCCGTCGCCGATGCGGGGCTACAGCCACACGCTCTGGACTTTCAGCAAATGATGCAGGAGATGCGGCAAGGATTTGCCACTATTGTGGACAAAGTGGACAAACTGTCGTCACGCATGGATGCGGTGGTGCAGAAACTAGATGTGCATGAGGAGCGCCTGACAACGGCGGAACAACGCATCTCTGATCATGACGACACTGCTGCCACCCATACCACCCAGTTGGCGAGAATTGATAACATCCTGCGGGTGATCGCCGCTAAGAATGAGGAGTTGGAGGCGAGGAGTTGGCGCAACAACATACGCATAGTAGGTGTGCCGGAGACGACGAATGTTGGGAAAATGGAGACTTATGTGGAGAGGCTCCTTGTTGGGGCCATTGGTGCGGAGGTCTTCTCTGCGCAGTTCATTGTCGAGAGGGCGCACCGTTCCCTTGGGCCGAAGCCGGCCACTGGATCTGCGCCGCGCCCTATAATTGCACGGCTCCTGAACTACCGCGACCGGGACGCAGCCCTCCCTGTGGCCCGCACTAATCGCACCCTTTCCTTTGATGGGGTTAACTTCACCGTGTATCCCGACTTCACGCCGATGGTGCAGGACCAGCGTCGTAAATTCCTAGGGGTAAAGAAGAAACTTTGTGACCTTCAAGTTGACTACGCTTTGCTGTATCCTGCTAAGCTTAGGGTGACCCATCAGGCAAAGCAGCATTTTTTCACGAACCCGCAGCATGCAGAAGACTTTGTAAAACGCCTCAAGAGGGAACGTTCGGCAGCGGACCGGCAGGGTGAGCGGGACCCTGGAGGCGACCAGTCGGCGGGAGAGGAGGAGGACGCTTGAAAGTGGTGATTACTCTTCGGCGTGACTGTGATGGCGCTCGCTCTGCGCGCCCATTTGTTTGACTGCTCCTGGAGCTTCGGTATTCCCTGCTTTGTACTGTGGGGGGATGAACATGATGGGTTGCCGAGTTGTTCTTGGATGTGGCTACTGGGGGTCAGTGAGGGACCGATGTTAGGCGATTTTCTTCTGCTCCGGGCACCCACCCCCGCACTGCGCCTGGGCCGTGTGTGAGCCCGTTGGCTCGGAGAATGGCGTGGTGTGTGGGAGTGGTGATGTGCACCTCTGGTGGGTACCCCACTGGGTATTCCCCACTATTACTTGGTGTTTTGGTTCGAGTCCTTTGTTGGTTGACTGGATGGATGTTGGGAGGGGATGGGGGGTGGGTTTCTGGGGTTCCTGATAGTTGGGGATTCATCAGGTGGGTGGGGGGGGGGACTACGTTGGCACCGCGTGCTCGGCCTGGTCCTTGGAATCGGGGTGCGATTTGCTCCTGCTGTGTGCTTGCACTGGTGTTAGCACGTGGCCGCTGCATTGGGTGGTCCACTGGCGTACTAGATCCTAACGGCTCTGTGTCGTATGCTCTCGTTTTCATTGAGCCTGAGTGTCATGGTCGCTGTTGCAGTGTGCCGGTTGTACGAGAGCGTGCTACGCAGGACACGCACATGTGTGTTGTGGACCGGTTGGGATGTGTGTGTCGCACATTGCACTTTGTACTTCTTGCGTGCCTGTTGCACGGATGGTGTTGTTTGGGGCTGGGAGGGGGGACCTTGGTTGTTTGGTTTGGAGATGGCTGGGATGTCTGTGGAATGTGTGTTTTGGAGCGATTGTGGTATGTGCTGGTGGCTTGGAGCTGTCTTATGCTGGGAATTGGGGACAGTGCCCCCTGTCATTGGGTCCTGTGGTACTCTGAGTATGGCTGATGTCGACTGACACTGTAGACGAGATATCGATATTGTCTTGGAATGTACGTGGTCTCAATGATGCCAGAAAATGTTGAAGTGTATTACAGTATTTGGAGAGACATGCGATACATGTAGCTCTCCTGCAGGACGCACCTGCGGCGTGTGCCCGCTCCTAGGTTTGGTGGGCGGTGGGCTGCGGTTAGGATATTTGCATCGTATTCTTCATATGCACGCGGGACTGTTATTCTTGTTAAGAAATCGCTTGCCTTTCAAGAATTGGGGTCTATGGCGGATCCTGAGGGGCGCTATGTGCTGCTGTGGGGGCGGCTTGGGCAGATCACTGTGCTCTTTGTCAACTGCTATGCACCGAACATTGATACGCCAGCTTTCTTCCTTACCCTGTGGGGCCACGTACTTGCTGTGGAGGCCTCCCATATTGTGTGGGGGGGGGGGGATTTTAACTTTGCTATTCAGGCTATGGTGGATAGGTCGGAAGGTTGCCCTCAGTACAATGTGCAAGCTAGGGATGTTTTGCGGGGTATTGTAGAGGAGGCTGGGTTGATCGATAGCTGGAGGTATGCACATCCGACCACTAGAGAGGGCACGCATTACTCTGCACACGCACGCACATGGGCGAGGCTGGACTATGTCTTTCTTTCCAGAGGGCTGGTGGCCGGTCTGCGAGAGGCGATGCATCTGGCTAGGACATACTCTGATCACTGCCCGGTTAAGGTTGTGCTCTCTGTACCCGGGCTGCATAGGCCGCGCCCTCCATGGCGACTTTTCCCGACTGCCCTGCTGGACCCTGAGTTTAAGGCGGAACTTGGCGAGGAGATAGAAGCTTTCTTTCCGAGGAACAAAGGATCTGTTGATAGTATGGAGGTGATATGGGAGGCCTTTAAGGTTACGATCCGTGGTGTCACTATATCCAAGAGTTGTGGAATACTGAAATTGATAGTTCGGACTCTCGAGGGCCTGGAGGGTGACTTACGACAATTGGAGCTTAGATTGCAGGCTGGTTCTGATCCCGACCTCTTGGGCCAATTTCGGACCAAGCTTTCGGAGTACGAGGAAGAGGCTGCCAGGGAGGCTAAACATAGGGGGAAGTATTGGACGGCGAGGAGATACTGTGAGGGGGAGAGACCTGGGAAGGTGCTTGCTTCACTTACTAGGCATCAAAGGTATAGCTCGGACGTGCTGGAACTGGTGTTGCCGGATGGCACTCACTGTAGGGACACTGTGGAGATACAGCGGACATTTATTCACCATTACACCCAATTGTACACAACACAGCAGTCGGGGGAGACACGTTATGGCGGATTCCTGGATGATTTGGCGCTCTGTTGGCTGTCGGATGATCATAGGGCGTTCTTGGGTAGACCCCTGGAGGTGGAGGAGATCAGGGAGGCCATCATGTCCCTTAATAACGGGAAAGCCACTGGGCTGGACGGTCTACCTGCTGAATTCCATAAATGTTACGTGGATATTATGGCTCCTGTTCTCCACGAGGTGTTTGAGGAGTCCCTTGAGGAGGGGCGGCTGCCGTGTTCTATGAGAGAAGTCGCTATTACCTCGTTGCTCAAACCGGGTAAGGATCCCCTGGATGTGGGTTCCTATAGGCCCCTTTCATTGCCTAACTGTGATGTCAAGATACTCGCGAAAGTGTTGGCGGTTAGGCTGTCTGAGCTCATGCCCGTTATTGTCTTGCCAGACCAGTCTGGGTTTGTGCCTGGTCGCGCGACTTCCCACAATCTTAGAACTTTGTTTTCCCTCATCCCGACTATTGCTCCTGAGCTTCCGGTAGCAGCCGTGTTTCTAGACGCCACTAAGGCGTTTGATTCTGTGGAGTGGGGTTACCTTATTGATGTTCTGTGCAGGATGGGATTTCCTCGGATCTTTATATCTTGGGTCAAACTGTTGTATACCGACCCGGTGGCGAGGGTGGTGGTGAATGGTGTGCTTTCCCCCCCGTTTCCTCTTACTAGGGGGACCAGACAGGGATGTCCCCTCTCGCCCCTCCTATTTGCCATTGCCATTGAGCCTCTGGCCTGCCGGATTCGCCAGCGGCACCAGCAGAGCGCATTCAATTGTTTTCAACGCCAAGTTGGCATCTCTTTATACGCTGACGATGTCACGCTTTATGTGAAAGACCCACAGGCGAATCTTAATGCGTTGTTGCGGGAGCTGGTTGCTTTTGGGGGTGTTTCTGGGATACATATCAACTGGCAGAAGTCCCAACTCTTCCCGCTCACTGCGGCGGTACGTCGATTTCCTCTTGATTTCCCTTTGGAATGGTGCGATTCGGAACTGCGGTACCTCGGTATTGTTGTCTCGTTGGACAGGGAGGAGACTGTCAGGCTTAACTACGGCGTTGCTATCACTAAGCTGGCGGATGACGTCACGAGGTGGATGTCGTTGCCTCTGTCCATGGCTGGTCGGGCGTCCCTTATCAAAATGGTGGTTCTGCCGCGGTTTCTGTATCTTTTTCAAAACATTCCGTATCACCCGGGGGCTTACTTTTTTCGTCGACTTCGATCGGAGCTCATCCGGTTGTTCTGGGGGGGCAAACAGCCACGTGTGGCGTGGGCTACCATTACGTTACCCTACGCCGATGGAGGCTTTGATGTCCCTGATTTTGAACTTTATTACTTCAGCGCTCAAACGCACTATGCTTACCATTGGATGCGTCCCACGCCGTTTATGCCACAAGTTGCGGCTGAACACTGGGTCGCCCACCCGCTTCCGCTTGAGGGGATGGTGCTGGGAAATGTGGCTGATGTGGACACGCATCAGACGACGGTGACGTGTACGGTGGATGCTTGGAAACGTGTGGCGCGTTTACTGGGTGTTTCTTTTCTCTACTCGCCGGAACTACCTCTAGTCTATCACCCTGCTCTATCTCTGTTACAGGAGACGGGGTTTCAGCGGCTTTGTAAGCGACTTGGGATCCTTACATGGGGTGGCATTTTCCATGAGGGCACCTTCCGTACCCGGGCTCAGTTTTTTGGTGCTGTCGACGGTTCCCCCTTGGAGCTGTTTTATTATATTCGCCTTAGGCAGGGCCTTCGTGCATTGCTGCCGGATTTTCCTGCAGAACCGGAGGTAACCCTCCCACTCCACGTACTCCTGGTTTCTGATGGTCGTCATTTGGTCTCGAAGCTGTATGGTGCCATTAGGCGGCAGCGTGCTGTACCGTCCAGTCGGGTTCGGGAGCAGTGGGACGCTGAGCTGGGCATCACCATCACTGATGAACAGTGGAAGTACTGCTGTGGCGTTACTGCTAACGTCTCCTCCAGTTGCCGTCTGAAAATTATACATTATAAGTTTGTCCAAAGGTTCTATTATACCCCGGCGAGGAAACTTCGGTTTCGATTGGCGGAGGACGATAGATGTCTTCGATGCCGGGTGGAGGGTGCCGACTTCCTGCACCTGGCGTGGGAATGTGCGGACGCTCTGGAGTATTGGGTGCAGGTCCATGCTGCTCTTCAGATTATGACTGAGGATGGAGTGTTGTTCGACCCTTTGGTCCTCCTGCTGGGGTACAGCAAGGAGGTGCCTGCCCTCCACCGTAGATTTGCTGATGTGGCCTTATTGTTAGCTAAACGTAGAGTGGCCTGTTGTTGGGGACGTGGCAGGATGCCACAGTTTAAGGATTGGCTACATGATCTAATCTATTGTCAGGATCAATATAATGTTTATGCGGAGCTGATGCCAGTGAGATGTAGGCCCAAGGATTTTTGGAGTCCGTTACAGGTGTATCTCCTCACTAGGGCGGTACAGGACTCTGAGTCGGAAAGTGAAGACCGGGTTGGAATTGGTTAACGCCGGTGTAGAGCTAACTGTGCTGCACTGACATTAGCCGGGTCTCTGGCGTGGGTTGAGGGGGGGATTGTCTCCTTCTTTTGTTGAGATGGGGGGTCTGCACGCCCTACGCTGATGCCACTGTTCACGGGTTGGTGGGCCGATGCATGCCTTATTATCGATGGAGATCGAGGGTGGGCCTGTGTGGACCATGTCATGCTTGAGGGTTGGACCAGCCGCTGGAGTGTTGCATTTCTCCCCTCCACCAAGAATGTTCGCTAAAAGCTTCTGCCTCCTTCACAGTCCGCTGCTATGTTTGAATACGTTATGCGATGCGTGTTTACAATTGCTATATGCTTTATCCATTACTGCATGCACTGTCGTATATGTCGAATTGTACTCTGGACTATCTGATCGTTATGCTATCTTGCACTGTCCATGCTCATCTGTATGTACCATGATTGCACTGCTGCTGTTTCTTGCCTATCTCCAAATAAAGGTTTAAAAAAAATATATATATCAAAGTACACCAGATGTGGTTGTGGGGCTCGCAAACAGGATATGAGGTTTTCATTTTTTAATTTTAGAAAAAGAGTAGGGGCTGCAACAACAAGGACATCACACCTTACAGGATAGAAGCACAAAGGAGACTATTGGGACTTACCCCAATTACAGTCGGAGATAGGCTATGACTAAAGCAAATATGCAATCTGGGCAGCCATGGTGATAATACTGGACAATAAACCACAGTACAATAATCCACATTTCTAAAAATCACCCCAGAGAGCCTACCCCCCAAAGAACAGAAAAACAGAGGCTTGTCGCGAAGCCGAAAAAGAAAAAAAAGGTTCAAGACCAAGAGACAGCCAACCCTACTAAAGAGGAAAGAACCCTCCCAAAGCCGGAAAAGAGCGATAGGGACCATAGAACAAAACAAACTAAAATAACAAACCCCCCCCCCACCCGCCACCCTGCACCCCTGTAATGGCTACGGCCTAACCCACTAACAGTGTGCCTGTCGCCCCGGAACTGCCCCACAGAAGGGAAAATATAAGAAGAAGTGGAGGAGGAGAAAAACAAACAGGCCCCCGGACACCTGATACCCCCCGCCGGCGGTGACCCCCCCATAGCACAATCATCATCAAGCAAAGCAAAACGGTCAGCATTATCACGGGGAGGACAGACACCAGGAAACCCCCCCCCCATCCTACCCCCGGCCCGGTGAGGTATTCGGTGCAGTCCCGGCAAAAGTAAACGGAGCAACCCCAGGGAAATAGAAGTCAACCCTGCAAGCCTCACGAGGAGATTCATCGCCAAGTCATAACAGTTGCAAACAAAGGGAGCGTCTCAGATGGTCCAAAGCAGTGGCAAGGAGCAAGACATTCAAAGAAAAGATTCCTTTCTGTGTGTTTACTTCAAAGGGTGACCATGAGGCCTATCCATGTCTATTGGCTATTTTATTCATTTGCAATTGACAAAGACAAGAAGTCAAGATTTAAGCTCCACACTAGGATGTTTGTACTTTTTACTCAAAATTTATTTTCATAAAAGCTCATATTTAGGAATTTATTTTTAAATACACATTACAATTCTTACACTGTGGTGCTCTGGTACAAATATATATCTACTGGCTAACAATTCCGTATTACGGTTTCTATCACAGAGTCTCCACTTTATCATATGCATTCAATATTAAAATACACCAATGTAATAAATCAATAAAAAAACATTTTGTACATTAAAACAATCCAAAAATCGACGCGTTTCGGTGCGTTTATTGTACTTGATGCACCTTCATCAGGACAAGAATAGATTAAAAGCAGGTATACTTCTTCTTTCTGAAAAAGTAGATAGAATGCATATAGTTAGTGCTAAATTCCTATTTTGAGTATATCCTAGTCGTGGGCATTTACTTCAAGATTGTGTTGCTCTATTCTTACTTTTAATTGGAAGAAAAGACGTCCTTCTAGTAATTTCTATGGACGTTTTGGTCTTAGTTGGTCTGATGGCACGTTCTTTATCAATTCGCGGCCGTCAGAGACCTGGAATCATAATTACATTTAGGTTCCAATCGCCATTTTATATACTTTAAAAGGCTAAAAGTGATCACAATATACTTGACTGCACTTACTATATGTCAAGTGTTGATGGCACATTCTCAATGGTGCACTATTAATGATGTCATCTCCCAGTGGCGTTGTTAAATATGCGCACCAGATAGTTATCTCGTGACAGTGACCTTGAAAATGGAGCAATAGGCTATAATTAAGGAGATATACTATATTTGTTAGATATTATTCTCCAATGGCCCTGTTCATACATACCGAGCATGTAAGGTATGTCGGATTTAACCACTTTTTCTCATTTCTTGGGTAATCCTGACATCTATTTTAAATTGTTGTCGCTAGTCTCGTTAGCCTGGGACCATCCGCGCTCTTCTCTTTACTTTCAGAGCTGTTTATAAGATATAAAAAGGACATCAGAGGTTTTTCTTACAAAGATCTTTCTGTGGTGCATTCTGTCACTATTAGAGTTTAAAAAGGGCATAGATTTTTGTGGTACACGGTTTACTTTAAAACCAAGTGGGGTTATATTTATCGTTTTATATTTGGTAAACACAGAAAATGACCGCTTTTACTTAAAGTCACCATATTATGACTCTAGGTTTCCTCTTAGTCTATTTGGCATATTAAAAAATCACCCTGGTTCTGCTTCGTTTAGTAAACAGAATTCACACACTCTCACTCGTGGTTTTTTTAAAGTCTAATACGGAGACATAGACTATTCTGGCAAGAGGTTTACTTTAAAGCCATATGTGGACATGTTTTGCCATTTTCTATGTGGTGAAACACAAAAGGTTGACCGCTTTTAACCACAATACATCGTATTCTCACTCGAGATTTCTTTTCTGTCTATTTAGGGTATTTAAATCTCCCTAATTCTACTTTTTAATAAAACGGAATTTTCGCGCTCTCACCCGTGGTTCTCTGGCGATTCCTCCGTGTGGCTGGCTGCGGCTGCACTGGAACTGACAACCACACGAGTGCCGCTGGGTACTATTTATACTCGTACTGATTGAATAATTGCACTCTATCGGGACTTAATTACGTATTCACAAACGTTAAGACTTTTAGGGTCGCCATTTTTGTAGTTTTTTAACGTTTCTTTAGTTGCTGCACCGGATGTTGTTTGCGTGACACGGAAGATATCTGATGACGTGTCACAGTTACCATCATTGTAGTTTGTTATTATGATCAGAAACTACCGGAACTGCCCCACAGAAGGGAAAATATAAGAAGAAGTGGAGGAGGAGAAAAACAAACAGGCCCCCGGACACCTGATACCCCCCGCCGGCGGTGACCCCCCCATAGCACAATCATCATCAAGCAAAGCAAAACGGTCAGCATTATCACGGGGAGGACAGACACCAGGAAACCCCCCCCCCCATCCTACCCCCGGCCCGGTGAGGTATTCGGTGCAGTCCCGGCAAAAGTAAACGGAGCAACCCCAGGGAAATAGAAGTCAACCCTGCAAGCCTCACGAGGAGATTCATCGCCAAGTCATAACAGTTGCAAACAAAGGGAGCGTCTCAGATGGTCCAAAGCAGTGGCAAGGAGCAAGACAACCTCAAAGTCAAAGTCAACCCTGACCAGAGCGAATCCGTTCCGGAGCACATCCCGACCAAGCCACATCCGACCAGAGGCAGTCAAAGCGTCCATGGCAGACCAAGGCAGTGGAGGTGAAGCAAAGTCCGATCACAAAATGGCGGCATCCGTTATGCAAACGGGCCAGAACAAAGGAAAATGGCGATCCCCTTCGACGGGACCCTGAGACTCGGCAATGAAGAACATGACATCCAGTGACGATACACCATCGGATAGGAGGCTTAGAGGGAAGACCATGAACTGTAGCAGATGAAGGAAAAGTGAGGCCGACTCTCAAGGGAGCAAAGTCGGGCTGCCGCTCGGGCTCCTGAAGATGGTAGGTCAAACTGTTCGACCGGACCGCAGACTTCTGTGCGGGCGCTGCAGCGTCCGTGGCCGGTCGCGAGCAGACATCATCCAGTTTCGCCGCCAGGGAGAAACATGCGCCGGTGAATTGCGAGCGGAGCGCCCCAATCGCCGCCATTACGGATCTCAATGAATGTGCGCCATCCATCCCCTCCATCCCGGGGTCCAGAGGACGGAGGGGGACACAATTTCCAGCCCACAACGCCGGGCTCCGGGCACACATTTGGCGACTGCAACAACAAGGGTGCCCCGAACTGGCACACTCAGCACAAACACCGGCCGTGGGTGCAGCCCGTCAGCCCCCGGACCGGGAAACGAGGGTCAGGCACACAACCCACAGCCACGGTGCAGGAGGATCACAGCACGTCACAGTGTCTCTACTTCGGCACCATCCATCAGCGAGGACAAGAGTCACAAGCGGAAAGAAGTATTCAAACCTGGAAGACCGGCCACAATCGCGGTCCCACAGCCGATGTTGATCAGGTCCCTCCGGGTGTTTCAAAAATTGAGGTCCCGGCGGCAGCCCGGGAGTAGGCCAAGAATGGGACACGACATAACTTTGTCGCTCAATAAGGTAGGAAATCCGGGAAAGCACAGTTGGTATCAGGCAACCTTCATACATCCAGGCACAGGGCGTGGGTAGAGGATAAACGACAGGATAGACGAGCCGCCGGCGGAGGTCGGCGGAGCCGGGAGCTTATGCGGCCATCTTGGTTCGCGGCGTAGCTCCTCGTTTAGATTATTTTTAATAAATAATTTTTCAGGATTTTCAAGTAGTTGGGGTTTAACTGGTTTCCCACCCAAACTATCTCTACCTAATTCTTCATAGCATTTTGCTATTATTCTGGCAAGCTCAATTGGTTGATCTGTTTCTTTCAATTTCTGGCGGATCCGCCACAGATGCTGCTTCTCCCTTTATGTTGGCTAGTAATATAGCCGAGACCTGCTTGAAGTCTTTCAGTAGTTTCATACCAAGAGTTAAAGCAGGTTCTGGACCGTATTCATTCTGAATTTGCTTTAGCACATCTGGTATTACCGCCATGGACGGAACACCATGTGTTTTTGTGTAAATGGAAGCAAAGACTGTACGCCAAGTGTCACAGTCCTCCACATGTGGTGCGACCCCCATTGGAAGGCAGATAGTCAGAATTCTGTGTTTCTCAATAGGGGTCGTATTCAGGAATACTGCCTCTCTTTGAGTAATTTTCTGTGCTAACCAGAAAGGAATTTGTTCCCGTTTTGCGAGAGTTTTTCCAAGACATGATTGTATGTTCTGTGGTGTGATTTTATTTGTGTTCCCCTGATGAGGGGTTAGCTGTGGAATATTAACAGCTGTTTGGACTGTTGCAGTCCGCATTACATATTGGACTAACTGTCTGTGTATTTTAATTAATAATTTTAGCTGTGCTAAAAGTTCTTCTCTTGACATTTTATCAATGTCTGGATGTGGTGTGTAGCTGGCTAGAACCGGCCACGTTGCTCCTGGTCTACCTAGTGGACCGAGCCTGGTGATGTGATCTTTATGTTTTAGGGCGCCTTTAAACCAGAGCAGGTGCTCTTGGTATTTTAATGGGATTTCAATCTCCTCGAAAGGAGTGTACTCTTCCGGTGGTTCCTCTATTTTGTAATAGTGGAACTCGTGTGTTGTAGCGTTTGCCGCTGGAAAGTTTATCCAAGAATAGAATACCTCTGTCTGCCGATATTCGTGTGCCTCTATCACGAAAATGACTGTACCACCTCGTGATGTCAGTCCGTTTTCTATAAGTTTTAACGTTATAGTTTTTCTTATGTTTGCCGGGATGAGGATAGCATTCGGGTCGTTATGTAGGAGACTTGTGTCATCCTCCCTTGGTTGGGCTGCTAATCTAGCTGCATCCCTTTCCTCATCACTATCTGGCATTTTACTGTCAGAAAGGCTTTTTGTTGCAGATCAGGTTTCAAGGAAACAAAAGATTGGGTGCACAATATTTTGGAACACTGTATCCTTCAACGTTGACTAAACCAGAAACTCTTCATAGGAATCTCTTCCTACTAAGTTCCGACGGATTTTAACCTTTCACCCACTCCAGACGTCTATTGGAGTATTTACAGGAGAAAGGGTCTGTGTGAAAAGCACGACTGAGTTACTCTAACGTCTTGCGTTAGTTTTATCGCCTTACCAAACGTTGGGCGCCATGTAGTGTAGTTCCTATTTTCCCTATAGGCGCCGAAGGCGCGCCAAAGGCAAGCCCGTCTGCGCCCGTCCGCCCCGGACACGGGCCTAGGGCCACCACCCCTGGTTCTGCCAAATCAACCCGCCTCCCACCCTATACACACTCTATGCTGACTGATCTACGTCCACGACTTACGGATGGATGTACCAGATACAGCCTGGATTCCATATCTCCCACTACCTTTTTAGAATGTAAGCACTGTCAGTCTGCCATCCCCCTTCTAAACAAACCGGCGGGAAGCTACAATCAAAGTCAGGTAACACAAAAATCTTTAATCGCCCTCATTAATGTCCGCTCTCTGGCAAAACACAGGCAAGAAATTGCTGACCTACTTTCAGACAGGAACATTGATATAATGTTCCTGACGGAGACCTGGATGGATAAATCATCAGATCCAGATCTTGTGATAGCCGTCCCCATTGGATTCAAAGCCTATAGACAGGATAGAAAGGGCAAAAGAGGAGGTGGGATAGCCATAATTGCCCGGGATACCTACAAAATTCGCACCTCGCCAATACCTACCACGACATGTGAGGCGCTCCAGTTTGATATTTACCTGTCTCCCTCTTATAACTTTAAAGGCATATTATTATATAGACGACCTGAGATTCGGTCAGGATTTCTCACAGAAGTTGCCACTATTTTAGAATCCCTTGCAACCGAGAAATCTATAACACTGCTGGGAGATTTTAACTTCCATCTGGACAGTAATGGGGATAAAGACACCATGACCCTGCTGGCAGAAATGGAGGTTTTTGGGCTATCACAGCTGGTGACGGGACATACCTACACTGCAGGGCATACTTTAGACGGAATTTTCACCAATCTGGAAGGTTTGCGAATTACTGATGTCCTTCCAATGACCTGGACTGATCACCATTTGGTATTAGGTACTATAAAGATTAACGAAGCACCTATTCTTAAAGCACCCCCGCCCAGACGTGAACCTTTTAAAGTATGGAAAGATATTAATATTCCAAACCTTAAGGTATCACTAGACAACTCTAAACCAACACTGTCCACGGATCCAGAAATAGCTACAAAGCAATACCAAGCCTGGCTGGATCAGGCTACTAACAAATTAGTACCAGTTAAACTTATATCCAGAAATAGGATTTCTCCTTCAGCACCTTGGTACACGGAGGAACTAAGAAAACATAAACAGCTCTGTAGAAATAAAGAAAGGCACTGGAGGAAAAACTATGACGATGAAAGCAAACACAATTATAAGGAGCTTCTAACCCAGTACAAATCCTTGATCATGGAGGCCAAAAAAAAGTACTACAAGGAGCAAATTGAAAGCGCAAAAAACTCTAATAAAAGGCTCTATGAGATAACCAAGCAGCTCGCAGGAGATGCTCCTGACCTGAGCCCCCCATCCTCACAAAGTTTCTGTGACTCATTAGCATCCTTCTTTTTCACTAAAGTGAATGATATCTTCTCTGTGTTCACTTTCTCTGACAATCAGAGCACTAACGACACAAATACGCCAAATACCGTAATATCTTTCCACAGTTTATGGATATTTCAGAAAATCAAATTCAGGATATCATCAGGTCCATTAAATCTGGTTCAGCACTGGATCCTTGCCCCTTGTAAACTCTCCGCCCATTAATGGACACCTTGATCCCAGTCATAACCCAAATCTGCAATCTGATGTTCCGCACAGGAATTTATCCGATCCCTTTAAAAAAAACTTTATTGAAGCCCCTTCTGAAAAAATCTGGTCTAGATAAAACAGAGTTAAAAAATTATAGGCCTATTGCCAACCTCCCTTTTCTGGCTAAAGTAGCAGAAAAAGCCATGAACATCCAACTCGCGGCATTTATCGAGCAACACCATCTTCTCGATGAAACCCAATTTGGATTCCGCAAGTTTCATGGAACAGAAACGGCGCTTATCAAAGCGGCGGACGACATCAGATTAATCCGAGATCAAGGAGGCTCAGCACTGTTGGTGCTTCTAGACCTATCGGCCGCCTTCGACACGGTCGACCATAAGATCTTGGTCGACCTTGTTGAAAAGATGGGCGTGCTAGCCTAGCCAAGGATCTACTGGCATCTTTTTTGATGGATAGATCACAGGCAGTTACCCTAGGACGATTCGAGTCAGCGGAACTGTCCTTGCCATGTGGGGTACCTCAAGGTTCATCCCTAAGTCCGACACTATTTAACATCTATGTGTCGGACCTCGCTAAAACCATCAAAGCGCACGGGATGAACCTTACCTCATATGCGGACGACACCCAGTTGATTCTAACCGTCAAAAATGATGGGTAAACTGTAGCGGAGAGTTTTAAAGCAGGTATGCTGGCCATCGGACAATGGATGTCAGCAAACTGTTTAAAACTGAACTCCGAAAAAACCGAGGTGGTAACATTTGGTCATCTTAGTCCTAATTGGTCCTCAGTATGGTGGCCATCATCCTTTGGAGCTTTGCCTAAACCAACCCCGAAGGTGAGAAACCTAGGCGTCATTTTTGACGACAACTTGAATTTCATGGCTCATGCTAACCAGACGGCCTCTACAGCGTTTTACAAACTACGGCTGGTAAAAAAGATCCTCCCATTTCTCCCAAAAAGCGTAGGCAAGACACTAGTTAGCGCTCTAGTCCTGTCTGCATTAGATTACTGCAACGGCTTGCTAGCCAATGCTCAAATCAGAGTCATCAAGAAAATGCAGACAGTACAGAACGCAGCGGCTAGACTTCTCTCGGGAATCCCTAGATTTAAACCTATAGCTGATACATTGAGAAGCTATCATTGGCTCCCTATCAGGAACAGAATTAAATTCAAGACTTTGTGCATAGTTTATAAATCATTGCACCAACAAGCCCCTCAATTCCTGAGAGACCACCTCATTCTATACAATCCTCCCCGGCCTCTCCGTTCAGCCAAACTGAATGATCTGGTGGTACCTCGTACTAAACTGGTCACCTGGGGAGACAGACGTTTTCTGGTTGCTGCCCCAAAATTATGGAATACCCTCCCCCCAATCCATTAGATCTAGCCCAAATCTCCTGTCATTCAGAAAGCAGCTGAAAACCTGGTTGTTTAACCTCTAAAAGCAAGAAGCCGAGCATAGGAGAGTTTACAATAGTACAGCGCCGAGACGCCTGCGGGCATTTGTTCACGCTCTATTAAATGTCAAAAATAAATAAATAAATAAATAGGAGGTTCTGGTATCTCCCTCTCAGGACCCGATATCCTAGTCACCCACAAGCGCGTCAAAGAGGAGGGGCAGCGTTCGTGGGCTTCTCGCATCTGCTGGGCTTTCTGCAAGGGGACAGCTGTTCTGCTCCAGTATTCACCACCACCGTGTGCTTGCTTAAGGCAACGTTGGTATATTTATACCTGAAAGGTGCCGAGTTTGACGTAAGTTTTTGGACATAAGACGTCAATAAAGATGTCACTAAGAACTGGTCGTTCTTACAGTGCTCGCAGGAGTTCTATTACTAATCAAAACAAAGCAAGCGGGGCTGTCCCAGGTTGCTGGGGGTTTGGTGTGTCGAAAGAACTCGGTGTGCTATCTAGGAATCTAAGGAAGTGGCTTCTGCTGTGTCATGGACTGTAATGGACTGCAGAGTAAGGGTGGGCGGCCAGCTACGCTACGTGCACGGAGTGTGCGTAGTGCCGCCTACTCCGCATTTTGCGGAGCTGGCATAGCCAGGCGGCACTACGCACGCTCCGCAGACGGAGCGTAGATGGCCGCCACCCACCTCCCTCCCGCCATACTTTCAAATAAAGGAATCAAATAATTTAAAAAGCACTTACCTTGCCGCCGCTGCCCGCCGCGTCCCCGGGGCTCGCTATCTTCCGTCTTCCGTCTTCTTTACTCATGCGCATGCGCGGGCGGCCGCGCATGCGCATTTTCACGAGAAAATGCGCATGCGCGGCCGCCCGCGCATGCGCATGAGTAAAGAAGACGGAAGGTGGAAGATAGCGAGCCCCGGGGACGCGGCGGGCAGCGGCGGCAAGGTAAGTGCTTTTTAAATTATTTGATTCCTTTATTTGAAAGTATGGCGGGAGGGCGGGAGGGAGGCGGGTGGCGGGGCTGGCGGCCAGTGGTGTTTGCGGAGTGGGGCTACGCGGAGTGCGGAGGTGGGCGTAGTTTCTCGCCCACTTCGCGTAGCTCCGCGAAGCCCCACTCCGCCAACTCCGCCCAGGGTTACTGCAGAGGTGAGTTACTGAAGTATGGCTCTGATTATTATGCCATTATAGGGATATTTATTGATTATAGCCGTATAGGGGCATAAGGTCACAATATTGATCGGGTTCCTAGATAAAACACATCAGACCAACCACTTGCCATGAATGCTGTCTATTAATGAGGCATTGCTGTAGCTCTGATGCTTCTTTACATTGTCCGCATGTTATTTGATGTGTTGATGGTGTCTGTATGGATTTGATGTTTGACAGAGAATGATTTCGTCAAAGAATCCTACATAAATGCAGGTTTTAATAGAAGCAAACGTTTGCAGCCATATATGTTTCAGATGGTGAACAGTCACAATATCGAAAAAAAGATATCGAATTGACAGAATATCGAGTTTTTTATATAGAATGTACAGAATATCGAATTGCAAAAATATAGTGGCGCAGAATATCGAAATTCAGGTAAGAAATATCGATTTCCATAATATCAAGTTAGTAATATCGACAGTCGCAATATAGTTGTTAAAAATATCGATTTTTTATAGTGTTTTAAGTGTTAGTATATGTGTTAAAAGTATGTATTATTTTTTTAATGTATGTTTGAATTTTTTTTGAGTAACTAATTTTATGTTATTTAATTTTTGCGTAATTTAATTCCGTAGCGAGTTGTGGGTTTATAGGGGAATAGGGTGGTAAGTAATTTAATTATAGTAAATTAAATATTAGTTTTTAGAAATTATTAATTATTGTTAATTAAATTTTGCGTTTTAGTTCTGTAGCGGGTTGTGGTTTTATAGGGGAATAGGGTGGGAAGCAATTACATTGTTATTAAGTAAGTATTTATGTTTCTTTATTGGTATTGATAATTAATTTATTGTTGATTACCTATTAATTATTCATAATTTTTTATTAATTGCTAATTATTTTTATTGACTGGTAATTAATTTTCATTAATTGATTAATTGATAATTATATTAATTGTATTAATGTATTATTCGGAGCGGGTTGTAGGTTTATAGAGGAATAGGGTGGGAAGTAATTTAATTGTAATTAAGTAATTATTGACATTATTTTTGTGTATCAATAATTTTCTGTAAAAAAATATTAACTTATTAATTTTTGGTATTGAAAATTAATTGATTGTTAATTAATTATTAATAGGTAACTGCCATTTTTAATTAATGAATTATTACATATTCTTTAATTGGTAATTATTTTAATTACGTTTTTATTGGTATTGATAATTAATTTATTTTTATTTAAATATTAAATCATTACTTTCCCCACTGTTGCACTCACTGGAGTGGGAATAGTAATTTTTACCCCTCGCTATCCAACACTTTCCCTACTGTTGCACTCTCTGGAGTGGAAATAGTAATTTTTACCCCTACGCTATCCAACACTTTCCCTACTGTTGCACTCACTGGAGTGGGAATGTAATTTTTACCCCTACGCTATCCAACGCTTTACCTACTGTTGCACTCTCTGGAGTGGGAAGAGTAATTTTTACCCCTTTGCTATCCAACACTTTCCCTACTGTTGTAGTCACTGGAGTGGGAATAGTAATTTTTATCCCTAAGCTATACAACACTTTCCCTACTGTTTCACTCACTGGAGTGGGAATAGTAATTTTTACCCCTATGCTATCCAACACTTTCCCTACTGTTGCACTCTCTGGAGTGGGAATAGTAATGTTTACCCCTACGCTATCCACCGCTTTCCCTACTGTTGCACTCACTGGAGTGGGAATAGTAATTTTTACCCTCCCGCTAACCAACGCTGTCCCTACTGTTGCACTCAATGGAGTGGGAATAGTAATTTTTACCCTCCCGATATCCAACGCTTTCCCTACTGTTGCACTCACTGGAGTGGGAATAGTACATTTTACCCTCCCGCTATCCTACGCTAAAAATATTGAATATTTTTTATTAATACGTTAATAATATATATGTATTAAAAAATAAAAATGCTTGTTTTTTTTTTTTTTGTTCTTGAATTTGAATTTAAAAACATTTCTATAGCGCGCTTTTACCATGCGGTTTCTTGGCGCTGTTGGATTGTGAGGAAGCCAACAGTTCTTACAATAAATATTTATAAATGTTAAGGTTATTTAAGTATTTTTAACTATGTTTTAGTTCATTATATTTATTATTTCATTAATTTTACATTACTTTTAAGACATTTAAAAAAATCGATATTTTAACAAACTATATTATTAACAACGATATTTTGGATTCAATATTTTTGTACTTACCTGTTTGTAGATAGGAATTCGATATTCTAGTATTCTATATTTTTTCCTCGATATTTTAGCAGGTCGATATTTTGCTCCTCGATATTCTGTCAGTGATCCGTTTCAGACATCTTTAAGTGTAATCGGTTCTCAAATTGAAAATAGTTCCAAATCAATTGAGAGTTTTGTAATGCTTTAGCCACCTTTTCCCTATCTGCCTTCCACTGGACTACCTATAACACAGACCATAGAGGTAAATCTCTGCCACCTCCCTTAACAAAAATCCAGGCCTTTGAATGTTAAAAAAGAAAGATCATTTGGCTTTGCCATTGCATGTTTTGCAAATCGTCTCTCTGTGACCACCTATGGCCTTCTATCTAAAGAATTCACCTGCACCTAAGGGCTAAACACCCCAATAAATACCCACAAGTAATATATAAAATAAGATCATTGATACAGATACTGTGATATAACCAGCAGTGATAATATTTATTTTATCTGTATTATAACTTATAAACTTTTGTGAGATATTATGTCTAAATACCCGGTTTTAATTCCTTTTTTACTGTAAAAGACAATTGCCCCCTAACAGTCATGTTCTGCGCATTTGCAATATGCCTGATTCCAGTACGTTCTCCATATTTCCTCTTATTTTTATCTGACCTCAGTTAAGTCAGGTATTTAATTTGCTGTGCGCAGGCACTTAAAGGTTAATAAATTGATGTTGCGTTTTGGTTTCATATTAAATTGATTTTGCTTGTTGGTTTTATAGCTGTTTGGTTATTCATTATTTTATTAAACGTTATTAATATATTTGTTCATTGTTATATCTTATGCCCGGCAGAGGTACCAGAAAACAAGCAGCACAATTCCTTCAAAAACTTAGACGGAATTCTCACCATCGGTGACAGCAACAGGAATCTGAGTATCACCTAGACCCTGCAAGTACCAGTCCTTTATTTTATAGGAGAGGAGAAGCCATGTAGAAACAATTAATTCAGGGTCACAGAGAGCATGAGATAGATCTGAAGGCAGCTGAGGAGACAGCACAATCTAGAACCTCGAGGAGATACTTGCAGATGACAATGGAAACATCCCTAGCAAATGTAATCATAATAAATTGGTCACTTTTGACCCTCTACATGTGGCAATGTTTAATCTGAAAGACAACACAGTTACAGGGTTACCATTGAGGAATACATATTTATTTTCTTATACAGGTGTATTTATGATTAATGCAAAAGAAGGAAAACAAGTATAATGTAGATATACAATATTACTTTAGCAAACAAATTCATCAGTTGTCTAATGGGCCATCTATATAAGAGTTACAAGCATTAGCTTGGAGCAATTGTTTAAATTGGTGTCAAATAATAGACTCAACAGTGAGACGGCTGGTCTTGGTTCCATCCAAATGTTTAGGATGGCTGAAACAGTTACCTCCATCTCGAACCAAAAAGGCAGTAAGGTAAGCACAGGGCCAGACCATGTATAGATATATAGCATTGTCTACACCTTAGTGAGGACAAAGTCAATCAATATCAGATTTAAAGGTGGAAATACTGGAGCAGTTTTGAGAATTCCTGTTTCCAGAATGAATGATATGTTTATTGTAGTTCGAATGAGAATCCTGCTAAGTATATGACGTAGATGAAGATTCTCCTGTCCTTCTTGGTTAGCTGTCCACTCAAATCAATTTCTCGTCTGTCAGTATCCAGATTTGTGACTGCATTATGTCAGATGGCTATATATGTAATGCAGCTTGGTGATCCTAAGATCAGTTGAGCTAAGGTTTATCTGGAGTCGATGCAGTAAATATGATTTTGCGTTGGAGCTAGGAGCAAAGCTAGTGAGGGAACAGGGGACAGTCCATCTCCCTTCTAACAAGGGACATGGGCATTAAGACCTAAGATAAAGAAGTAGCTGCATTTGCAATGATTTTAAACAAACAAGTCACTGCTCTGCAGCTCTAATTTTCAGTGTGGTATTGCCTTTGTCTTACTGAGCCCATATCCTTGCCAAAGTAGGTAATTTGATCCCAGCGAGGGTGCCTCCCATTCCCCTGTGTGCTTATGTGCACCATTCATCAAGGCATGACTTTTCGATCTGTATAGAAAGATGGTAGGTTACAATGGAGAATGCAGTACCACCACCTCTCTTCATCCAGTTCCTCACTCCCGTACCGGCAGATCTTTGCTTAGCTCCACCGCCTGCGCCTTCAAGTCACCCCCTAACCCAGCCACTGACAGACACGACCCAGGCCGGTTGCTCTCACGCTGTGATTAAAAAAACTGTATCGGTTAAAAGCACATTCTGCAGAGTTTCTTGTGTTCCCAACAATTTTCAAGCAACAATAAAAATGTCAAGATAATCCGGGTGAATTATGTTCCTGCTGAAGAGAGAACAAAGGTGTGTCTAGTGTCAGTTTTGACTCGTCATAAAGTAGCATAGAGGGTTAATGTGCTACAAACAACATGTACCACGCAGATCACTAACCCTGGGCGGAGTACTACACTATGCTTGCATACTTTGCAAAGTTTGCGCTACTTCGCGAATTGCGCATAGCACAGTGCAAACACGCGTAGCGTAGCAGTCATTTTTTACTTGCTCGCGATCCTCAACGTCAAGTTGGCGAGTGAGCAAAATGACATCCCGGCGAGACTTTTTCCTCGTTCGCCATCAGCAACATCAAGTTGCCGATCGCGAGCGTGGAAAATAAACCTCCTGGCGACATTCCCAACGTGGGGAGGTCAGGTTTCTAATTGCGAGTGGTCGCATATGCTCGCAATCGCTCGCGATGAGAATCTACCAGTCCGTGTTGAGAAAGCTGCAGCTCGAGTAGACATCTACTCGAGTGGCAGAAAACAACTGCTTGCACTGTGCAAGATGCGGTTTGCACTGATTGCACAGTGCGGACAAGCATCCGGCACTGTGCAATCAGTGCAAACAGCATTTTGCACAGTGCACTATGCAGTTCTCGTAGCTCGCATAATGCGAAGTGCACTTCGCGTAGCTACGTGTGGAGCTACTACGCGAACTACGCCCAGGGTTACAGATCACAGAAATGAGTGTGAATAAACTATGAGTAGAGCTGAAAAAAAATGAAATGCATGTCAGAGAGGGGCTATGGAGAGATGAGAGGCACTGTTGGAGGGTGGTTATGAGGGAATCTGTGGAGAAAGAGGTGATGAGGG
Source organism: Lissotriton vulgaris (assembly GCF_964263255.1). Classification (NCBI taxonomy): domain Eukaryota; kingdom Metazoa; phylum Chordata; class Amphibia; order Caudata; family Salamandridae; genus Lissotriton; species Lissotriton vulgaris. The sequence goes on along the minus strand of NC_141689.1, from coordinate 720,247,491 downwards.
GGGCACCAAGAAACACTTGTACCGGGCTCCACCAGTCCTAAAGCTGTTCAGTTCCTACGTACTTCCCGGAGTAACTTGGAGAACTGCTAACTACTGCTAATGTGCTTGTGCTCTCTCCTCTAAACATGGAAATGTTGGATTTATTCCCCAATGCCATATTTAATTTACTTATAAGTCCCTAGTAAAGTGCATTACATGTGCCCAGGGTCTGTAAATGAAATTCCACTAGTAGGCCTGCAGCACTGACTGTGCCACCCACTTAAGCAGCCCTTCAAACACGTCTCAGACCTGCCATTGTGGAGCCTGTGTGTGCAGTTTAATCTACCATTGAGACCTGGCAAAATAAACCTTTTGACAGACCCAACTCTTCCTTTTAATACATATGTCACCCCAGGGTAGGCCCTGGACAGCCCAAAGTGCAGGGTGCATTATATTTAAAAAGCAGGACATGTACTTTTAAGTTTTTCATGTCCTGGTAATGAAAACATTTTACATTTGTGTTTTACTATTGCAAAGCCTAACTCTCCCATAGTATAAAATTGGATCACTTTATTACATTTAATAAGTGCTAACATTTCTGTGGGAATAGGTAGAAGTAGCATGTTTGGTCTCTAAAGAATTAGGTCTAATTTGCCCATAGTATAAAATTGGGTTACCTTATTACATTTAATAAGTGCTAACAATTGTGTGGGAGTAGGTAGAAATGTAATGTGTGGTCTCTAAAGAATTATAATTTTAAATCCTGGTAATGGCAAAGTCGGATTTTAAGCAACATTTCTGAAAATAGCACTTTTGGAAAGTTGGCATTTTCATGTTCTAACCATTTGGTGGCTGCAGCCTCTGCCTTCGGTCACATGACTGTGATTAAATTACCACTTGGCCTTTATGTGTTTCTGCCGGACAGTGAGACAAAAGTGACTGGGTGTTAGCAGATGGGCCATCCTGCCAAGATATGTGGGCGGAGCTGTTCCCTGCCCCACTTACATTTCAACAGAGCTGTCTCTGCACACTCACAAAGAACTTCACACTAGCATTTTGCCACGTCAAACCTCTTGGAGCCTGGATATGGAAGAAGGAAATTTCAGAACCATCTGGGGGTGGGACACCAGATGTTCTTTCCACTTCAAACATGGCTCCAGGTAAAGAAAATAGGACCCTCAGGCCTACTCTCGAGTTCACTCCTGCCCAGCTACTTGAAGCCTGCTTTGTACCTCAGAGGACAGCCCTGCTTCTACCAAAGGACTGTCCTGTTGCTTGAAGCCTACCTTGTACCCTCAGAAAACTGTCCTGCTGCTTGAAGCCTGACTTACTGCTTGAATCCAGGACTACGAGAGTGACTCCAAGGGTTAGTTGACTGGCCTCCTGTTCTGAGCGACAGTAACACCAAAAGCTCCAACAACATTTACTTTGCATCTGGACCCTGCCTGAGGTGAGGTCTACCTCCAAGTGGTGCCCACCCAGTCCTAGACCCTTGAAGTGGTACTAAAGATGCCCAGGTACCCAAAATCCAAACCATGGCCATAACTTTTGACTTTACCCTGGTCTCGCAAGACTAGATTCCCGACATTGGTGCTTTGATCAATTAGCTGCTAGTTTTTATAAAATACTTTAAAAATTCATTATTCCGGTTCTAATGATTGCTTTTTATGTTGTTCTGATATTAAATAATTTATTAATGTACTTTATTTTTCTAAATTGGTGTAGAAATTCTCCTATGTTGTGTTTTCACTCTTTCTTGTTGTGTGCTGCACAAATACTTAACACATCGCCTCTAAGTTAAGCCTGATTGCTTTTGTGTCAAGCTACCAGAGGGTTTAGCGCAGGTTGATTTACTGACTTTTGTGGTGCACAGTGACAGGGATTGTGGCTTTTGCCTGAGAAGGGTATGCAAAACCCTTAAATAAAAAACACAATTTCCTGCAATAATGAACAGATACAACATCCCAAGGTACTACCTTGGGATGTTGTCATCAAGTATTTTATCAGTGAGGCCATCAATGATGCCCTGTGATATGGCATTGTAATGGCATGTATGAGGCTATGAGCAGTGCATGATGGCCACAAGTTCTGTTTAGCTTACCTAATCATAATAGGAGAAATCTAGTGATTTTTAGGTTTCGATTTGCTCAATGAATATGAGGGGTTTTGTTTTTATTTAAATATGTTAAGCGATACAATTGTATAAGTTCTAACCACAACTTTACTTTAACTTGTGTGTTTTTCCAAATAAATATAGTATATTTAAAGTGCATTTTTGGATGGCTAATAACCGTCCACAAAACATGCTCCTGTCTCTACCCCACCACACATGAAAGTTGAACTTTATGCCTTTGTTAACTTGTCCTGGTGCAAACCGGCTCAGCAGTCCTCAAGAAATCAACATTTAAAAAATGTGCCTTGTTTTATGATCTGCAAAAAATCCAATGGAAGCTTTAGGCAACAGACTTCAGCAACAAGCACCTCACAACTGTGCTCCAGTCTTATTAGATGGATGGTTCGTGCACACTTCTCAGCAACTGTAGCGTTTTGGTGCCACTGATTACAGAGTCCAAAATATTTTACATATAGAGCAGTGCACATGAACGAAAAGAGCTTATTCAGTCCTTTTATATTTTTTTCAGACCTATTATCAAACTTACACAGGGTTTCACAAAACCCTGTGTATAGGCTCTTTTTGTTCACGTGCACTGCTCTATTTGTAAAATGTTTTATGATCTGTCAATAAGTTTAGGGATTTTGCACACATTTTCACAAAATTTGGTTTAGCATGATTAGCTTACTCTTCTAACTGATCTGTTGAGGGGGCGTAGGTAAGTGAGTCGTCAAAATGTGTTAATTCCTCAAAAATTGCTGCATACCCAGACACATTTACATGAAATCCAACAGTCATCCAGCATGCCTTGTCCCCTGCCGGCATGTCAAACTATGCATGCATCCATGAAGAAGGGCTAAGTTAGAGGTGATTGAGCAAAAATGCTTTAGTTGGCCTACCACTCCAGCGGACACCAATGAATCTGCACAAACCTTTGCATGCTGCCATCAAATCAAGACCAGTGCCAATATCTGAGGCCGCAACAAAGATCAGCAGAGGTTGGTTGGCCACAAGGACTGGACACACCCTACTGCCCTACTGCTGGCAGTCAAGCAGGGGCATGTCTATTGTAATTATTTATTTATACATATATGTGTACATATACAAATGGTGCAGAGTAGAAATATTGCTGCAAAAATATCGTGGGACAGAAATATCGCCGGAAAAATATTGTGGGGAAGAAATATCGACAACAAAAATATAGTTGACAAGAATACCGCATGACAGATAAGTAATATTGATTACATAAATATCTTTGTAATAAATATCGTTTACAAAAATATAGTTTACAAAAATATCGATTTAATAATAATTTTATGTATTTTAGTGTTTTTAATGAGAATTGTTTGTCATTTTATTATATGTTTTAGACTTTTAGTAGTTATTAATGTGTTTTAAGTTTAATTCTGCGTTTTTAGTTCCGCAGCGGGTTGTAAGTTTATAGAGGAATTGGGTGGAAAGTAATTTAATTTTATAAAATGTATTGAATAATTATTGTATTAATTGATTAATTAATGATAGTTTAATAATTAGTTTTTAATTAATTTCAATTAGTCAATTAATAAATAATTAGGTTAATTGTTTAATTAATTTTAGGTGTGTGTTGCGGTGTTTATATATGTAAATTGTGTGAAGGGCGGTAAGTAATTCATTATTTTATTGATTAATTATTAAATACTTTTAAAGTAATTACCATTAATCAGTTAGTAATTGTAATTGTGTAATTCATTATAGGTGTGTGTTTTGGTATTTATATGTGTAAATGGTGTGAAAGGGGGTAAGTAATTAATTTTTTATTGATTAATTAATAAATAATAATAAATTAATTTGCATTAATTAATTAGTAATTATTCAATTTAAATGTGTAATTAATTGTAGGTGTGAGTTTTGGATTTTATAGTGTTAAAGAATGTGTATTTTTTTAATGATCTTTGTTAATAATAATATATTTAAATGTATCTACTAATTATGTTAATATTGGAAATTACATTTAATAAAAATTTTAATGTTTTTTTTTATATTGTTTTGAGATCCAGCACTTTCCCTACTGTTGCACTCACTGGAGTAGGAATAGTAATTTTTACCCCTACGCTATCCAACGCTTTTCCTACTGTTGCACCCTTCGGGTAGAAATAGTGATTTTTACCCCTCCGCTATCCAGCTCTTTCCCAACTATTGCACTCACTGGAGTGGGAATAGTAATTTTTATCCCTACGGTTGTCCAACACTTTCCCTACTGTTACACTCTCTGGAGCGTTGAATAGTCATTTTTACCCCTCCGCTATCCAACGCTTTCCCCACTGTTGCACTCACTGGAGTTGGAATAGTAATATTTACCCCTCCGCTATCCAGCGATTTCCCTACTGTTGCACTCATTGGAGTGCAAATAGTAATTTTTCCCCCTATGCTCTCCAGCGCTTTCCCTACTGTTGCCCTCACTGGAGTGGGAATAGTAAATTTTACCCCTTTGCTATCCAGCGCTTTCCCTACTGTTGCACTCATTGGAGTGGGAATAGTAATTTCTACCCCTAAGCTATCCAGCGCTTTCCCTACTGTTGCACTCACTGGAGTGGGAATAGTAATTTTTACCCCTTCGCTATCCAATGTTTTTACTACCAATATTTGTATTTTGTTATTAAATGTATGTATTATTTTTTTAATAGTTTAATGTGTTAATTAAATATATAATATTGTATTTAAAATTATTTATGTGTTTATTTTATTTTTATATAATTAAAAAAGTTTATAAATTGAATAAAGATAATAGTTAATAAAATGTATTTAAGTAAATACATGTATATGTACACATTTTATTGTTTATATTTAGTAAATTAAGTTTATTTGTTATAATTAATTCAAATATATATTACATTTAATTTATTTTGTTAATAATATTACTATTATTTAGTTAAGTTATTTTTTAAAGTCGATATCTTTTACATCTATATTTTTTACAAAGATATTTTTGAGTCAATATTACTGTACTTACCTGTTTAAGTATAGGGATTCAATATTTTTGTAATCAATATTTTAACATCTATATTTTTCTCATAAATATTTAAACATGGAACCATACATATATATGTGTGTGTGTATATATATATATATATATATATATATATATATATATATATATATATATATATATATATATATATATATATATATATATATATATATATATCAAAGCAGTCGTTACGTCGCTGCACAAGGAAAAACCGCACAAGGGGATCCTTAAAAGAAAAAGCTATTTTATTGACTGACGCTTTTCAACCTGGACGGTCTTTGTCAAAGTCACTTCCACACCCAGAAGTGCTTCCTTTTCAATACATCCAAACAATAATAAATATAGAAAACATACTTTCAGGAGTGTAAGATTATTTCAGTTCATTGACAGCACGAGAAGACAGACTTTCCCTTGGAGGTTTGACCATAAGCTAATTTTTCAAGCAGTGATGTTCTGTTTTCAATTGCAATAATGAATAATAATTGATAAAGAATTTCAGGAAACATTCTCAGAAAATAGAAGTAATAGAATAATAAATAAATTTACGATAAACAAGTAACTGCATTTCACATGTGTTTAAGACCGGTTTCTCGTAATGACATTGCATCTTGAAATACCCCCTTTATTTTCAATCAAAAGGCTTCCTATGGACTTATTGTTTCATCTGCCAGATGCCAGTTTTTACAATGAGACGCTGTAAAGTCATGTCCCTGTGATCCCTGCAGGTCTCTCATCTTAGTCCTCTCCCCGTGCATAAACAATAATAGTAATCCCACACTCAAATACTAGAAAACAAAGCAAAACATTAAAAAATAGGGTGCTTATATTAGAATTTCACTCTCTATCCCTAAAACGCAGCGCTTAATGTTTGTCAAAATAAAGGAAACAGTTAGTGTCCAAAGCATGGAAGGTCACCATCGGTATTCTACCTGCTCACTACCCTAGCTGTACGTGGAGATCCTCATCATGGTTGAGGCCACCAGGAATTTTGCTTTGAAGCCGGATAATGTATTCAGACTCCATGCACCTCTGATTGTGTTCGCGCTCTCCCCCTCTTGCATGTGCAGGGATCCTGTCAATTCCAAAATAGGAGATTTTAGAACATATGCCTGTGACCTTCCCATGTGCCTGCTCACAATGCTTGGCAACAGTGTATGTGAGATCTCTGTTTTTAATCTCATGCAGATGTTCCAGGGTCCTCTTTTTAACAGGAGAAATTGTACTTCGCACCTACCTCAAATCACACATGCATTTTAAGACATATACAACATGATCACTGTTACAATTGATAAACTTGTGTATTGTGGCACTTTTGCCGTTGGGGAGGCTATTATTATTTCATGTTAGAGCTATTGGCACAGGGCTTACTTTTTCCACATCTGTGGAATCCGCGGAGTTCCCTCAACCAAGATCCCTGAGTGTGTCTACCCTGTGACAAATGACTGTGGACCAGTAGGTCCCACAAGAAATTACACTTGCGCTACATAATGTGAGGGCTTGAGCTGACTAGTTTGCCTATCGTCATATCAGTCCTGACCAAGTGCCAGTGTTTCCGTAGAACTTGGTGTATGGCGCGGGAGGCACAGTTGTATGTGGTAAT